>NC_060087.1:126222487-126858804 GCF_922984935.1 Meles meles | reverse complement strand
GATACCAATACAAAGATGGTAGCAGTCTGGTCACAATTTTGGTTGGGGTGAGGTCAGGCTTCCCCAACTACACCTGCTATGGTTGGGATGGACACTTGTCTCCCTCCCTTCATCTAGGTTTAAGGCCCACCTAGATCCCTATGGCCTGGGTCTCTGGGCTTCCACTGAGACCAGTGGTGCAAGGTGAGCCCATGAGTCCTGAGTTGGAGATTCAGTCACTCTCTCTCTAAGCTGAGACCAAGCCTGTTGCGAGACATGGAGAAGGGAAAGTGTTTGAGCTGTTTTCTAGACTCAAAAGCCTTTTCCATAAAGTGAGGTGGCCTAGGATTTGGTCATGGGGCCTTTCAGGGGCAGAACTCACTGGGGGTCCACCCAGCTTCCAACTCAGCTCTCCAAAGTGAAGCCCCTATTTACAGGCCTAGTGTAGTAGGATTCCTCAGGGGATTACATTTGAGAAAGGGCTTCAGTTACTAAAAGAAAAAGAAAAGAATTTGAAAACCGATGTACTATACGGTATATCAATTTCTCTTTACCTTGGCATGTGTTCTTAAAACCTTTAAAAGAGGTAACTTTTAAACTTTAAGGTTAAAGGAGTTCATAAGGGAAGGGCCCTGATCTAATAGGGCAGGTGTCCTTATGAGAAGAGGAAGAGATACCAGAGCTGTACACAACACAGAGTCAAGGCCATGTGAACACACAGTGAGAAGGTGGGCACCTGCAAACCGAGGAGAGAGGCCAGAGGAGAAACCAAACCTGCGGACACCTTGACCTTGAACTTCCAGCCTCCAGAAGTATGAGAACATAGATTTCTATTGCTTAAGACACCCAGTCTGTGGCATTTTGTTATAGCAGTCCTAACAGACTCATAAAAGCCCCAAATGATTCAACATTTAACTTGTTATTTATTGAGCACCTATTATGTACAAGGCATGTTTCAGCCCTAGAGATATAATGGGAAATAAAACAGACACAAATCTCTTTATTTTCAGGTCACCTCACAAGAGGTAGTCTTGGGAGCTAAGCTGCCCAGGTTTCTGCTACCTATTAGTGATGTGACCTTGGGCTAGCTACTTAAACTTTCCATGCCTTGGTTTCCACATCTACAAATTGAGTAAAATAAGAGTAACATTAGAGCTGTTGTGGAGATTGAAAAAATTATTATATGCAAAGCACTTGAAATAGTACCTGGAAGAAAGCAAGCATTAACTATTATTATGTTTACATTGTAGTCCACATGGACAATACATACATACATATATATATATATATATATATATATATATATATGTTTTGGATTAGATTAGATTGGATTGGGTTTTATATATGTATATATATATATTTTATAATCTAATAATAGCACTTACTACTTCACTTACTACTTCATAGCACTTACTACTACCTGGGATTAGGTTTTTGTATACATATATATGTATATAAGCCTTTAAAAGAGGTATTTTTTATATGTATATATAAAATATTTTGTATTATAGATATACTTTATATATAAATTATATATTTTATATAAAATATATTATAAATATAAATATAAAATATAAAAAATAATAAATATAAAATATTTAAATAAATAAAATTTTAAATAAAATATAAAATATATATGTATTTTATACATATATATTTTATATATATAAAATATTTTATAAAATATTTATATTTATATTTTATATACTAATTTATACTAATTTATTTATAAAATATAAAATATTTTATATTTTATATATATATAAAGTATTTTATATAGGTATTTCCTATATATATATACACACATACATATATGTATGTATATATATATAACCTAATCCCAGGTAGTAGTAAGTGCTATGAAGAACAATAAAGCAGGTAGGGGATAGAGAAGGATGGGCATGGGAAAGACTTCTTAGAGCATCTTTTAAGGATAGTCCTGAATATTTATTAGCTCTGAATAAAGTGAATTAAACTGCATAAACTCAATTATTGTCCTGAATAAACTTAGCGAACCAGTGATGAAGAAAACATTCTTAGCAGAGAGAACATCAAATTGCAAAGGCCCTGGGGTTGGAGGATGTTTGGCATGTTATCTGAACCATAAAAAATGCAGTGTAGTGGACCTCAAAATTTCTTACCATGAGAAACAAAATTTTGCTGTTAGTATGTATGGTGATGGATGCTAATTGGGCTTACTGTGGTGATACTTTGGCAATACATATACAAATATTAATTCACTACATTATATACCTGAAACTAATATAATGTTATGTTGATAAACTTCAAGAAAAAAAAGAAAAGAAAAGAAAAACAAATCAAACACCAATGAGGAAGAGCAATATGAATAAGGTAGAGAATGAACAAAGTTAAGTCAGGGAGGTGAGGAAGACCAACTAATAGCTTTGATTAGGCCAGACATCCCCCAACTTCCCTGATACATAGCAATAACTTTGCATTAAATATACCAATTACCAGGGCTTTTCTTGCAGAAATTCTGATCTCATCGTCTCAACATCTACTGCATGGAAGAAGGTACTGTTTTGAACATGGAAGACACCTCGATGAAAAAAAGCACACAGACAAAAAATTCTGTCTCAGTGGGGCATATTCTAACAAGAAAAGACAGAAAATAAACATTTTTAAGAATCGTTTAGCATGTTTGATATTGCTACAATTTGTACGGATGAAACATAACCTACTAAATGGAAGTAGCAAGTGTTGCATTATGTCATGCAGGATGAGCAAGTCTGGGTTGGAGGTATAAATTGGGAGTTGTTAATGTGTAGGTGGTATTTAAAGCTATGAGACTCACTGAGATCACCATGGGAAAGAGTGTAGACACTGACTCAAGGCAACTTCAGTGTTTAGACACTGGGGAGATGAGATGGCATCTGCCAAGGAGATTGAAGAGGAACAGGTAGCAAGAGAAGAAAAGCAAGAGTTTGGGCATTTCCAGGAGAAGAGATACTCAACTGTGTCAATAAGCTGCTTCTAAGTCAAGTATGAGGAGAACTAAAACTTGACCATTCTATTTAGTACGGTTCATCCCTTTAACAGGAGGGAAGACAGATAGATGTCATGGTGGGAGCCTGAGGAAACTGTTCTGATTGCTTCTATTTCCTTAGTGAAGAAGAAACATGGTTATCTGCTGAAATGATGAACAGGAGGAGGTGGATGTTTGGGGAGTCAGGAGAAGGTAAAAAATAGTTATCTTGGACAGTGGGAAAGTATAAGGACCTGGCAAATAGTGTGTGGCTGCTGAGCCACATGAAGGATCTATGTCAGGGTCATGGTTGTAAATTTAGAGTCAGATCAGGAAGAATCTTTGTGGGTTTTTTTCTCACTAGCCAGCAGTTGTGCAAGTACAGTTGCAAAGTAGGTTGTAATGTTGCTATGCACAGTGAAAGGGGAGCAAGGGAATTGATGTATACTGGAGTAGAGAAAGGACATCAGGTGGAAGAAAGACAGTGAAAAGTATGGAGGATCAGAGGACTCTAGGATCTTCTACAGCTAAAGGGGCAGTTGGAAACCAGGTATTAGAGGGATTCACCTGAACAACAGGGAGTAGCAGAAGGAGACTAGGATGTGTGAAACTATAGTTGTGAGGGTCGCAATTACTGACAATGACAAGAGTTCAGGTATGACCCTGGGGGTGCCTGGTGATGGCGGGAAAATGAGTCTACTAGACAAAGCAAAGAGGCCAAGGACCTGAGAAGCCAGGGTGCTGGGAGGACCATCTATGTTGGCACTGGAATCACCAAGAATTAATACAGGAGTAGCACTGGAGATAGTGACTGTGAGCGAGGAGCTAAAAATCATCAAAAAAGGAAAAGGAGGGGTACCTGTGTGGCTCAGTGGGTTAAAGCCTCTGCCTTCGGCTCAGGTCATGATCCCAGGGTCCTGGGATCGAGCCCCACATCAGTCTCTCTGCTCCGCGGGGAGCCTGCTTCCTCCTCTCTCTCTGCCTGCCTCTCTGCCTAGTTGTGATTTCTCTCTGTCAAATAAATAAAATATAAAAAAAAGAAAAAAAGAAAAAGGAAAACTAGGGAAGTTACTTCAAGGACTGGTAGCAGAGAATAACAGTGTGATATGGGGAGGATATTGTCTTCTGGCATGAGATTGAAAATTTTTAACAAAAACTATGTGTGGGGCACCTGGGTGACTCAGTCGGTTAAGCGTCGGACTCTTGATTTCAGCTCAGATCGTGATCTCAGGGTTCTGGGTTGTAGCCCTGCATGGGGCTCCTCACTCATCAAGGAGTCGGCTTTTCTCTCTGTCTCTCTGCATCCCCCCCATGCGCGCGCGCTCTCTCTCTCTCTCTCAAATAGATAAATTAAATCTTAAGAATAAAGAATATAGGGCCATTCACTGTATGGCAAATCAAGTTACTACTCTGTGGGAACTAGTCATCTTAGAGGAAATAAATGGAAACATGAACTTGTCATTTTCTCTGGCAGATCATTGCAGGAGTCATTAACATGGTCATGCACTCATTCACAAAATAATTGGTAACTGCCTTTTATGTACATTCACTGTTACAGGCATTTAAAATATAAAACAGGGAAGAACCCAGACAGAGGCCCTGATCTGACAAGAGAGAGACTGAATATTGTTTTTCTTATACCAATCTTATTGGTATTCTTTTTTTTTTAAATGGGCAAAGGATTTTAATAGACATTTCCCCAAAGAAAATACATTCAACACCATTAGTCATTCAGGAAATACAAATCAAAACCACAATTAGGTTAACACTTCAGCACTTCATACTAAGATGGCTATAATTTTTTTAAAAGTGGAAAATAACTGGGCTCCTGGGTGGCTCAGCTGGTTAAGTGTCAGACTCTGGATTTCCACTCAGGTCATCCTTCCTCTTATTGGTATTCTTATTGATTCTTATACCAATCTTATACCAGTCTTATTTTCAGCAAGACTGAAAATAAGCAAGTAAGCACATATAAAAGGTGACTTCTGGAAGGGCCAAGTGCCTTAAAGATAATAACATGGAAACTGAGAGGGCTTATTCTATACCAAACATTTTTCTAAGTGGCTTTATTTATGTAGCCTACATAAACATTACAATAATCTTATAAATCTGGTACTATTATTATCACATTTTATAGATGAAGAAACTGAGGCCCAGGGAAATTAAATAATTTATGAACATGGGTGAGTTATTTAACTTCTTTGTGTTCTAGTTTCTTCCTCTATTAAAATAGGAATAGGGTTGCTTTGATGCCTAAGGGAGTTAGTTATATGTGTAAGGTGCTCAGAACAAGCCCCAGCACAGAGTAAGTGATAGCTATTATTCCCATCTTATAGGTGAGGGTGTTATCCAAGTTCACACACTGAATAAGTGAAAAATGGCAGCTCTGTCTCCCTCCAAATCCTGCATCCTTTGCAACACAGCATCTGTGTGCATGGGCAATCAGGAGTTAATGATGGGCTAAAAATACATTTTACTTCAGCTCCATTCTCCATGCCTAGAGATACTCGGCAAACTGTATTGCAGAATTAGGACATGTGCAGTGTTAAACGGTGGCACAGAATCACAAGGAAACAACTAGAGGAGAGAAGGGCATTTGGTAACATGAGAAAAAAGTGAGAAATAAGCAATATGTCTCTGTTTTTCTCATCATCGGATAACTTGCAATATCACATGACTGTATTACCATTTCTGCAGATTTTAGAGTTTAAAGAGTGTATATACAGGCAATGCTTGGTGAACTGACAGTCGACATCAAGGGCCTATTTAACAGTCACAATTCAGTAAGAAAGCATGCCAGGGTTGGTCCAGCTCTAATTTTCCCAGTTCTGTGCAATCAAGGATTCCATCAGAGACCAGCCAAACAAATATTAATCAGTGTGAACTCTAGGTCACACTTGAGGGAAGCTCTCAGGCGCAGGTGCGGTACAGTGGCCCCATGTGAGTGACCAAGCTCCCCAGCACTGTTATTTATATCCCACAGCACAGAAGACAGAAGGAGAGTCCCGGCCTTAATTCTGGCTTGTCACATAGAACAGTCTACAGCCTGCGTATTTAGTAGTCAGAGAGAGGCATTCTTATTCTGTGATTTTTAGTAGGCACATTTCCATCCCAAAAACGTGTATCACACAACCATCTGGGAACCCAGGAGCCCCCAGGAATCTGGAAGGGGTCTTACATTTTCAAAGCATTTCCTCCAAGGAAGGAAATGGGTGTTCTTAGTTTCTGGTGCTCCAGGTATTTGGGGCAGTCTTTCCATTATAAACAAATGAAGAAAAGACTCCCCTGTTCTTTACACTTAAACTTTCTCTCCTCCTCCACCAATGGCATTTAGTTTGAAGTATTGATTACATCTCCTGCAAGCAATGCCTCCTAGGACGTTTGCTATGGCTAAGTGGCAAGAAGGAGAAAGACATAACCACGATACCCAGTGGAAACCAGCAAGTCAAGTTCCTTTCCATCTCACATTCCTGGCAAGGCTCATACCAGCAGTGTATCATGCATGCAGGGCCAGGCTCCTGCCCAAGTGTCTGACAGCAGATGTCATCTTGCCTTGTATTCACTTGTTGGCTGTCCATGTCTTCCTACAGCCTGGGAGCTCCCTGCAGACAGGGACCAAGGCTAACTCATCCCTGGCTCCTTAGAACGTGGATCAGGGCCCAAGGGAGAGTGGACAAGAGGTGGAGAAAGAGAAGAGAGGAAGGAGAAGGGAATGGAGGGGGAAGAATGGAGGGGAGAAATGAGTGTGGGTCCCTGTGGCAGCCAGCAAGATGGAGGGAAGTCATACCATGGGGTTTCCATTTCCAGTTTGCCGTGCCTAGTTCACTCAAGAGGCAGAGGGACTGAAAGCTTCATGAGTTTTCCAGCATTCTAGTTTAAAAAAAAAGGAGGATGGTCTTTGATTGCTCTTTCTAGAGCAGCAATATTTTTATAGGAAAAGTGAGGGTTTTGATGGTATCCTCTTTCCTCCTCTCCCACCCTCACTCCTCTGGCCATGCAGAGGCCTCCTTAAAGATCCTTGGAGCTCCCCATATGAAGAGAAGATGGACAGCAGTGGAATTAACAAATGATTCTGAAACTGTGAATTCTTTTAGTGTACCTCCTTTCCTTCTTAAGCCTTCTGCTATGCTTTTATTTTTTTCCCTCAGTTCAATTCTTAAAAACTTACTGATGGCCTCTTACTTGTTGAAAAGATCTAGGGACACCTGGGTGGCTCAGTCAATTAGGCATCTGACTCTTAATGTCAGCTCAGGTCATGATCTGGGGGTCCTGGGATTGAGCCCAGAGTCAGGCTCCATGCTCAGCAGGGAGTTGGCTTGAAGATTTTCTCTCTCCCTTTCCCTCTGCTCCTCCCTCTGCTTGCATGTTCTCTCTCTCTCTATCTATCTCTCTCTAAAATAAATAAATAAATCTTAAAAAAAGAAAATATCCATTTTTCTATTGCATTCAGAAACATAAGCATCATTTCAGACAATTTGTCTCCAAACCTTCAGCAATCATTAATGCATCAATCTCACCGTTGTGTAGCGGTTTCAGTCTTTTACAAGGTCAACCTCAGAATTTTCAAGGCTTGTGACAGCAACAATTAGTGTGAGAAGCAGCTCTCTCCAAGTGCCAAGAGAGGCATCTGCTGTGAGGCCTCCTCCCACTGGTCAGTTAGGAAGGCTTCCCCCCACCCCAAACCTCAGCTCTATTCAGCCTTCTATATTGCCATGAACCAAAAGTCCCTCAGAAATGATATCTCAGTGTAGAGTCTTCCATATTATTGCACTCCTCTGAAAAACCGTCCATCAAGTGTCTCAGTTATTAATTTAACCAAAGGGACTGTGGAAGTTGGCCGTGGACTCTGCAGGATGAGACCAGAGGAGGATGATTTGGTCCAAAGCCAAATTTTCTTTTCCACCTAAAAAAGATTTTATTGGGTAGATGTTCTGGGCCTTCTCTTTAGATTGGTTGCTGTTTAATAGAAGGTGAATCAGAATTTAAAAGGCATTTAGAACCATCCCCTGTACCCAAAGTACCACAAGTGAGTTCCTCTGGGACAAGGACCATTTATACCATCCATCTCTGTCTCCCCAGTGCACAGTCCATGGCACATGAACTAATGAATGAATAACATGAAGAGCAAAGAACTCTTAGGGGAGCCATTACAGTAGTGTTCTATAAATTTCTCTGACAATCAGAGTTACCTGTCCACTTGTTAAAAATGTGGATTACCCAGCACCCAGCACCTCTGACTTCCTGATTGCCAGATCTATAAGGGAGGGGACTGGAATCCATATGTTAAACAAGCCACTCTGGTGATTCTTTAAAAGTGTACAATTCACTGGCTTTTAGCATATTCTCAGAGTTGTGCAACCACCACCTCCATTCAATTCTAGAACATGCTCATCATCCCCAGGAGGAAACCTTATACCCATTAAGCAGTTGCTTCCCTTTCCCACTCCTCCATGTCCTGATAACCACTAATCTAGTTTTTATCGCAATGGATTTGCCTATTCTTGACATTTAATTTAAGTAGAATCACATAATGTGCAGCATTTGTGTCTGGCTCCTTTCAGTTAACGTAAGGTATTCAAATTTCATCTATTGTATTATGTGTCTCAGGGTGCCATTCCTCTTCAGGTCTGAGTAGTATTCCATTGTGTGGACAGACAGTATTTTGTTTAACCATTTGCCAGTTGATGGACATATGGGTTGTTTCAATTTGGGGACTATTATAAATAATGCTACTATGAGAAATCATTGTGAGGACACCTGTTTTCAATTCTCTTGCAGTGTGTTGGCAATGATCAGCATCCCTTCCCCACTGTGGTCATTCTAGTCAGAAATCTATGTGAACCTTTTTTTTTTTTTCAAGTTTACTTTTTTTTTTAGTTATCTCTACAACCAATGTGGAGCTCAAACTCGTGACCCCAAGATTAAGTGTTGCATACTCTTCTTACTGAGCCATCCAGGCGCCCCTTGTGTGAACCTTTACAAACTGTTTTTTCCCAGGGGTTTGAAGGAGTGTATAGGTTGAGCTGCCATATCTGAACAATCCATAATTGGTGAAGTCCTGTCACCCACTGGGTTGAGTAACTGCTTCTCCCAAACAGTTACAACCCATTGAAAGAGAATGGATTGCTTCTTGGGGACCCTCACTCATTTAGCATGAGTTGAAGAGTGGGTAATATAACCACTGACTCGTCTACCTGGAGGAAGTTAAAGTCACTTCCATTTCTCTGTTGGATACTCTAGAGTAGCATTGAGTGCTCTTTTTCTTGGAAACACTCTCCACTCGGTGGACTGCTATCATTGTTGAACTTGAACATTTGAAGGAGAAACAGTCTGCAAACATGCACGAACTTTTCAGTGCAGCATGACTTGTAGGGGCAAATGTCCACTGGGGACTTATTTTCTAGGCACCAAATACTGATTGAAGGCGTAGTTAACTATGTATGAAATTTTAGCTCTCTCAATTAATTGGGGGCACTAAATTATGGTTGCTCCAAAGAGCAGAAAGACTTTATGAAAATTGAACCCATTAAAGGGAATTCTCCCAGGTTAGGAGCAATAAACTCCAGCAGCCTGCAATAATGATGACCTTTAGCAAGAACAGCTAACTTCCCTGTCAGTGGAACAGGTATCAGAGGGTTGCATTTGAGGCTGGGCAGAAAGAGCTGGCAAAAGGCCAATCCAGTTAGGCTAGACCAACTATTAGTCTTAAAATAAAATTGGACTACATCTGGTTGCTTACTCAGCATTCGCAATATTAATTGCTTCCCTCTTTTATCCTTTTTTTAAAGATCTCAGACAATAAATATATTTTCTATATTGGCCAGTGTCTTCTCCTTCTGAAAACAATGACTCTGTAGATTAAATAAGCCCCGAGTACAGATGAGGGACTCAACAGGTGTTTTGAATGAATGAATTGATGACAACAGGGTTTACCAAGGAAATAGACCTTGCCTTTAAAAGCTTACAATAGCCATAAATTAAATTCTAGAAAGTTTTCATAGTGACAAAATTGAGGTCATAATAATGGGACACAGAACAAAACAAAACAAACAGCAACAAAATAGAATCAGACGCTCCAATAAGAGGGAAAAAAAAAACAAACAAGTTCCAAAGAGACACATTAAAACATCAGAATGGGGTCAGGGTCAGAAAGACTTCTTAGAACATACTGGACTTCAGAGAACTAATAGTAACATCAGAATCTTATATAAATGGGGGCGCCTGGGTGGCTCAGTGGGTTAAACCTCTACCTTCGGCTCAGGTCATGATTTCAGGGTCCTGGGATTGAGCCCCTCATCTGGCTCTCTGCTCAGTCAGGAGCCTGCTTCCCCCTCTCTCTCTGCCTGCCTTTCTGCCTACTTGTGATCGCTCTCTCTCAAATAAACAAAATCTTAAAAAAAAGAATCTTATATAAAGGAACACAAAAAGCATTAGTATATTACCTATTTAATAACAATAATTAATAATAATAAAAGTAATAGAATGAAATTGACAGAAGGAAAGAGAAGCGCAAAACCAAAGGAACATGAAGAAGAGTGAAGAGACCATGCCCAGGAAGACAGGATAATTCAGGCACCCTTTTCCTTCCATCATAATCTGCTTTCAGGAGCTGCCTGCTTCCCTCAGTTTGTAAAGTTTCCTACAACCAAGTCAGTCTGCACTTGGCAGTTCCATCCTGCCAACACTTGAAACCTATTTCTGGCCTCTGACAAGATGTTTTGCAGTGATGTAGACTCAGATTTTATTGTTAGTTTGGGGCCTGCTGCTCAGACCCAATACTTCTATGCTTAGGATCCATATTCCAGGTGCATGAATTGGCGACTTCTGTTGATGAGTCCGCCTAGGATTGTAGATTCACTTCCCGCTACCCAGCTGTCCTGTGCCAAGTTTCCAGTTGCCAGTATCCAGCTTCTTGTATTATCCACTCTTCCTCTCCTCAACCAAGGGTGCATCTGGAACACATCCATTTCCCCCTGCATTTGCCTGCTTCTGGGAAAAGTTGTCACTCCATGATGCTGGTTTCTGTGTTTCAATCCTGGGCCTCTAGACTTGACTTCCCCATCTGGGCCAGTGGTAACTAGCAATACAAATCCTATACTGATTTACCTCCTAGATAAAGGCATTTACTCCTTAACACCAAGTGAACTTAGCCAGTCTCCTTTCTGCTCCTCTTGAATCCTCTACCCCCCCATCACTTGTCTCTAAAAGTATAATGACCTACTCATATTTCCAGAAGATCCATTCACTGACCAAATATTCATTAAACACTTACTACGAGCCAGGCACTAGGATATGGAATCAAACATGGAGAATACAGTCTGAGGTGAAGATAGACACTAAATAATAATTTAAATCATAGGTAACTACAAGGGCAGCACGTTAATGTCCCATCAGCATCTCTAGCCCAGATAGTAACTTAGACTAGAGGATATGAGAGCCTCATTTTGGAGCCCCTTCTGTCCCACTGAGATTACAGCTGAGCACCTTGCTCAGCAAAGTGACCATATTCCAAAAAGCAAGACATTTGTGTAGTGCCATTTGTTGATTTTTGCTTTTGTTGTGACATCAAACTCAAAAGCTTCTGCACAGCAAAAAAAGCAACAAAATGAAATGACAACGTACAGAATGGGAGAAAGTTTTTGTACACCACGTGTCAGATAAGGGGTAATATCCAAGATGTATAAAAAACAAACACAACTCAACAACAACAAAAAAACCCCAACAATCTAGTTAAAACGTGGGCAGAAGAACTGAACAGATATTTCTCCAAAGAGAACATCAAAATGGTCAATAGGCACATGAAAAGATGCTCAACATCACACATCTTTAGGGCGACACAAATCCAAACCACAGTGAGCTATCACTTAACACCCATTAGGATGGCTATTGCCAAGAAGACAAGAGACAACAAATGCTGGCAAGGAGGTGAAAAGGGAACACATAACACCACTGATGAGCATGTACATTAGTCCAACTGCTATGGCAAACAATATGGAAATTCCTTAAAAAATTCAAAGTAGATCTTGGGGCACCTGGGTGGCTCAGTGGGTTAAGCCTCTGCCTTCGGCTTGGGTCATGATCTCAGGGTCCTGGGATCGAGCCCCGCATCGGGCTCTCTGCTCAGCAGGGAGCCTGCTTCCCCCTCTCTCTCTGCCTGCCTCTCTGCCTACTTGTGATCTCTGTCAAATAAATAAATAAAAAGAAAATCTTTTAAAAAATTTCAAAGTAGATCTTCTATACAAGATAGCAATTCCAGTTCTGGGTTTATACCCAAAGGAAGTGAAAACAGAATTTCGATGAGATATATGTCTACCCACATTCATTGTAGCATTATTCACAATAGCCAAGATATGGATACATATCTTTAAAAGGATATATATATAGACACACACACACACGCACACACACACTGACAACTTGTGTGTATATATGTATAACATATATATAGCGTGTGTGTATAAAAGTATATGTATATGTACACACACACATATATACACATATATATTTATATAGGAATATTAATAAGCCATTAGAAAGGAGGATAGCTTGTCACTGGGTAAACACAGATGGACCTTGAGCATGTTATCCAAAGTGAGCTAAGTCAGAGAAAAACAAGGACTGCAGGATATCACTTACACACGGAATCTAAAATTCAAACCAGTTTTAAAAAACCCACAAAAAGGGGCACCTGTGTGGCTCAGTGGGTTAAGCCTCTGCCTTCAGCTCAGGTCATGGTCTCAGGGTCTTGGGATCGAGCCCCACATTGGGCTCTCCACTCAGCGGGGAGCCTGCTTCCTCCTCTATCTCTGCCTGCTGTTCTGCCTCCTTGTGATCTCTCTCTCTCTCTGTCAAATAAATAAAAAAAAATTAAAAGAAAAAACAAAACCCACAAAAATCAGAAAGTAAAATGGTGGCTACCAGAGGATGGCAGGTAGTGGGGAATAAGATTGATGGTGTTTAAGGGTATAAACTTGTAATGAGTAGTAAATAAGCCATAGAGATATAATGTACACTGTAATGAATATAGACACTAATATTATACTGTGATGTGATGTGATAAATTTGCTTCAAAGGCAATCATATTACAATATATAAATATATCAAAGTAACATGCCCTATGCCTTAAATTCACAAAATGTAATATGTCAAATTTATGAAATTAAAAAAAAAGCCAAGACAAAGGAAACCCTTTCATTTCAAAGCTTCTGCCAGGTGTTTGTGTAGTTAAGTGGTGGCCATTAAGAGGTAAGCAGCCCAGTAATGGCTTCCATTTCTTATGCACCTACAGGCCCTCAGGCACAGTCTAGAAAGCACTAAAGTGAACAAAGAGGGGTTGGCACTGCTCTGCATAACAGAGTAAAATGCTACTACCTCCAGAGCAGTCCTGGGTCAGCTGGAATCAGGAAATGTTGCTCTTCCATAGTAAGAGTTCAGACAGCCATGTTTGGCAAATCTTGATGTGTCCTTTGGGGATGTGCATATGTCTCTACAGGAAGTACGGATTAGGTCATCTGGAAGGAGGAGGCATTTAAGTGAGCTTCCCTCTGCAGCGGGGAGGCATTGAAGGGTCTAGGATAGGAGCGTTGAAGCCTATCTGGAGGTCCCACTGAAGCCCCTGCCCTCTGCTCCAGGAGTTGTCACCCTAACCTAGACCCCAGTTTGGGACATGGGCTGCGGGAAATCACTGTGGCCCAGCAGAGAAAGCACCACCCTGGTTCTAGTCACCGTCCTCTCTCCTTTGGACCTTGCCACAGTCTCTCAGTCTCCTCCCGCTCTCCCAGCTTCCACTCTCATCCCACTGGGGATTATTACCAACATAGCAGCCAGAACAATCTTTAAAAAATATACATTAGATCATGTCACGCTGCTTCTCTAACCTCTTCAAAGTCTTCCCAGGATGCTCTGATTATAATACCATTCCTTAGAGAGCTAAGCAGTCCCTTCATGACCTGACCCTGCCAGCTTCTCCAAGCTCAGTGCTGATCACTCTGCCCTCAGCTCACACCCTGTTAGCCACACACACATTCTGGCTCCATCATACCCCGTCAGCCACATGCACATTCTGGCTTTTACTAGGACGTGTCACACTCACTCCTGCATCAGAGCCTTCATATTTGCTCTTCTTTCTGCCTGGAACACTCTCCCTCTGAGATAATCTCATGCATTGCTCTCACATTTCATCCAGGTCTCTGTTCAAATAACCTCTTCAGATCATCCTAGCACATCCAGGATTGTCCTGGCAAGAATGTCCCTCCATACCACTCTTTAATCCATTTATCTCATTTTGTCTCCTAATATTCATCATCATCTCAGATTATATTGTGATTTCTTTACCCTAGTTTGCCTCCACCAGAATACAGCTCCTTGAGGGCAGGGGTTCTGTTGTGTTCAATAACGTACGCCCACTGCCCAGAATAGGGCTGGGAATATAGTAGGCATTCATTAACTATTTGCTAAATGTATAACTACTTCTTCTTTGACACCTGCTTTTTTGTTTGTTCCTAAACTTCCCTCAATTTCTGGGGGTTGGCTTTCTGCTGCCCACCCCGCCATTCATCACTAACTTGGTTGACAGACACTCTGGACACAGTGAATTAATCAGGGACCTAGCACCTGCCCTGAGCTGGACAACATACATTCTTTCTCAGCATTTGGGACACAGGACTGAGGAAAAGGAATCAAACTCTTTTACTTGTTGAAACAGGACTTGGAAACCAAGGTGTTGGCCGTGGTCATATTCTGCCATGATGACTGGGGGGAGAAGCATTCAGGGAAAAATAACCAGAAAAAAATAATGAAGTAGACACACACAGAGGGAGTAATAAAGTGGTAGATGGACAGTCTTCCCTAGGTTCTAGTTTCCATGGCTCCAGTTAATTCCTAGCAGACAGATAGATCAGACTCTAGAGTTCTAATATTCTTGCAAATGAATTATTTTATCCCCATAAATAATTTGAGTTAGATTTCTATCACTTGCAACTGGGAGTCCCAACTTAAACAGATTTGGAGGTCAGAAGAGAAGTCTGAGCTAGACATATCATCTGTTGAATCACTGGCATATAAACAGTGTATTAGAAATTGATAGAACTTACCATAGTCAGCTCTTTTCTCCTTCTTGGGCACATAATGTAACTTACCAGTTTCCTTTGAAGTTGGGTTGAGCTATGTGTCTAGTTCTGGCTGTGGGAGTGACATATGTCACTTATAGAGTTGAAAGCAATTAAGGGAGAGTAGAAGTTCTCCACATCCTGTCCTCCAGATGTGGTGGTCACCTGAAGCCATGTCATGAAATGATGATGTGACAAGGTGTCAGCCAGAGTCCCTGCATTGGCCATGAGTGAGAAAGAAACCATTGTCATGTGTTCAGTCCCTGGGATATCAGGACTACTTGGTGACGACAGCATAACACAGCCCACGCAGACTAATGTGGATGATAACTGAAGTCATGGGAGGATCTAGAACAGAGCTTTAAGCATATCATTAGCTAAAGTTTGGGTAGAGGAGGATTGAGTGGTAAAGACTGTATAGGATCTGCCAGATGGTAGGAAGAGAATTAAGATGTAGGGTTCCTGAAATCAAGGGCAGTGAAGTGTTAAAACCTGAGGGCATGCTCAGAAAACATGGAAATTCTGCTGAAAGGTTAAATAAGATGAGAACAGAAGAGTTTCTGGCGGATCCTGCAACATTTCAGTTATTGGTGACCTTGACAAGATTGGAAAGATTTGAAGACTTAATGGGAAGGGTAGAACTGAGTACAACATGCACAAAATATTTGTTCATTTGTTATATTGCAGAAAATAAATGAAGCCATAGTTGGAGGAGGTTGTGGGATCCACAACAGCTCTTTTTTTTTTTAATAGAATTGAGAATATTTAAGTGCTGACAGAAAAACTCAAGAAGTGATAGATAACACACAGACTAGGCACTGGCTGAGCACTTTTCATGCATGATCTCATTAAAGGCTCACATCAAACCAAGAAGATGGCCCTTACTCACAGCAAAGGATACTTCACAGTTGAGGACCTGGTGGTGCAGAAAGGTGAAGAGACTTGCCCATGACTGGTAAGAGACAAAGCCAGCATGGGAATCCAAGCAGTTAAGAGCCCTGCATTTACTTGCTGTGCTCTGGAAATGAAGAGGTGGAAGAGAGGTGATGGGTTGACCCCAAGTTTCCTAAAGGTCCAGAGTAGGCAGGGAGTGGTGCCATCTAGGGTCCTAGTCTTTGGTATAGCACACCTCTGCATGGTAGCAAGTGAGCAGGAGACAATGGGACAGACATAAACATGTGGGCTGGGTGGGTCAAATGTTGACAGGGTTTCTGATGGCATCTATTTTCTCCGTAATGCAAGAGGCTAGGTCATATACTGAGAGTGAAAAGTGGAGTGAGGCAAGGTGCTTGGGGAAGGTGGAAAAGATTTGTACCAGCAGGTACAGCAAGTGAAAGAGTAAGCTGTGTTAAGGACCCACTTGAGGTGGGTAAACATGAATTTAAAGTGGAACCAACCTGCCTGTTTGTGTGAAATTCTCCAGCAGTGAGCAGCTGTGGATAGAATAATAGCAGCTAACTTAATTGAATACTTAGCATGTGTCAGGCATTGTGCTAACCACTTTACACATGTTACCTCATTAAATGTGCTCAATAACTGTGAAGCAGGTTCAAGCACTAGTTTGAAGAAGTCCACTAACTCATATTATTTCAGCTGGAGCTAGACTTCAGTGTTATTTCTCCCTCACACCCCTACATCATCAAGCAACAAGTGCTGTTGATTTTTTCCTCACCATTTCTTATCCTTGAATCGTCTCCTCCTCATTCCCAGTGGACTCTTCTGGCCAGGCCTTTCTGACTTCAAACCTGAGTGACTGCAGCTGGCCTCCTAGTTGGTCTTTCCCGTGCCAGCCATGGCCTGCCCCTGTGCATCTTTCACATGGCTACAAGAACAATCTATTTTAAGGAGGAATTTTATTATGTTCCTCCCAGGCTCAAGAACCCATAAAAGCTTTCAACTACATGTTGAATCAATCCCCAACTCTTCAGATGAAGATTTAAGGCCCTTTATCAAGTGATTCCACTATTTTTCACCAATGTTATTCATTACTCCACTATTTTCTGTATGACGGTTTCTAAAAGCAAAGATCATTCATGTTGTGAATCTTATGGGCTCCATGCTTTTATCTTATTTTATGGCCACAATGTACAATTAGCATAAAATAGCCACCAATTTGAAAAAGGCAGTCTGGATCTCTTTCTCAAGGTTTAGTCTGATATATCTCAGTGTGTTTAAGCACCTGTAACTCAGAATGTCCAAATCTGAACTCATCCTCTCCCTACAACCCTGATGCCTGCCCCAGCCTTCTACAATGATATTCTTCAACTCCATCCACCACCATCCACCCAAATCCTCAAATTAGGAATCTAAAAATACTTGACCCCTATTTCATTATTTCTGAAGTATTATACATGTAATAGTAAAATACAAACAACTTGAGTACAAAGTTCAGTGAATACTTATATATGTATACACCCATGTAACCCCCACCCATAACAAGGTATGGAATACTTTTAGTACCTAGAAGTCTCCTGAGTGCCCTTCCTAGTCAGTACCAACATCCATAGATAACCAGTATTTTGACATCCATCAGCTTTGATTTGTTTTGTCTGCTCATGTAAACAGGTTCATATTGTAGGTACTCTTTTGACTTTCCCAAACATTGTATCTGTAAGATTCAACCATGTCACTGTATGTATGAATAGTTTGTTCCTCTTTTTATTATTGTGTAATACTCAATTGTATGAATATACCACAATTCATTTATTCATTCTGTGATGGACATTTGGGTTGTTTCCAGTTGGGGCTCTTATGAATAACAATGATAATAACATTTTTTGGACTTGTTTGGGTAGACACAGCCATTTGTTTATCTCATTTGTTTATCTTCTGGTATATACCCAGAAGTGGGATTGTTGATTCACAGAATAGGTATATTTAACTTAAGCAGGTGCTGCTAAACAATTTTCTCAAGTGGTCATACCAATTTACACACCCTACCAGCAGTATATAGGGGCTAATTATTGTACATCCTTGTCAGCACTTGATATTGCCAGACTTAAATTTCAGCCATTCTGGTGGGTGTATACTGGTATGTTATTGTGGTTTTAATGTGTATTTCCCTAATGAGTAATGATGCTGAGCACATTTTTCATGTGCTTATTGGCCCTATGGAAGTCCTCTTATAAAATGGCTATTTAAGTTTTTACTCAGACATTAAATTGGGTTGCTTTTTATTCTTGATGGGTAGAATTTCTTTATATTTTCTAGACATGAGTTCTCTGAGAGATATATGTAAATAAATATCTTCTCCTAGTCTGTGGCTTGCCTTTTCACTCTCTGAAATATGTCTTTTGATGAACAGAATTTCTTAATTTCAATGAGGTCAATATATTGACCTTTCATTTTTGTGTTTTTTTTTTAAATGTGTATCCTGTTTAAGAAATCCTTGCCTACTCTGGGGCGCCTGGGTGGCTCAGTGGTTTAAGCCGCTGCCTTCGGCTCAGGTCATGATCCCAGGGTCCTGGGATCGAGCCCTGCATTGGGCTCTCTGCTCAGCAGGTAGCCTGCTTCCCTTCCTCTCTCTCTCTCTCTCTGGCTGCTTCTCTGCCTACCTGTGATCTCTGTCTGTCAAATAAATAAATAAAATCTTTAAAAAAAAAAAAAAAGAAATCCTTGCCTACTCTGAAAAACAACCTGAGGGTTTTGAAGGGTCAGGGGTGGGAGGTTGGGGGAACAGGTGGTGGGTAATGGGGAGGGCACGTTTTGCATGGAGCACTGGGTGTTGTGCAAAAACAATGAATACTGTTACGCTGAAAAAAATAAATAAAAGGAAAAAAAAAAAGAAATCCTTGCCTATCCCTATCATTATTTTGACTTCTCCCTCTCCTTCAACTTCTCAATAACTGATTAATCACCAATTCCTGTAAACCATACCTTCAATATATTCCACATATGTTCAGTGTTTTCCACAATCACTGCTAACATCCACATCCAGCTACCATTGTCTCTCACCTAAACTACTACAACAGCCTCTTTTTTTTAAAGATTTTATTTATTTATTTGACAGAGAAAGATCACAGGTAGGCAGAGAGGCAGCCAGAGAGAGAGGAAGGGAAGCAGGCTCCCTGCTGAGCAGAGAGCCCAATGCGGGGCTTGATCCCAGGACCCTGGGATCATGACCTGAGCTGAAGGCAGAGGCTTTAACCCACTGAGCCACCCAGGCGCCCCCTACAACAGCCTCTTAATTGATCTCCCTAATGTGAGAATCTTCTCCAATCCATTTTCTACCCTGAAGCGATAGTGACATTTCTGAACTGTAAATCTGACCATGTCTTCTTTTTTTTTTTTTGGGCTGAAACCCATCAATGCCTAAACATTTCTTTTGGAGTCTTCCATGTTATGGCTCTTTCTTACTTATTTTATTTTATCTAATGCCACTCTATCAGCCAAGCTGCCTTGAATGTGTTATATACCTTTTTGCTTTTAGACCTTTGTGCATGCTTTTCTCCACCCTGGAATATCTTCCATAAATAGTCTACACAAACTGAACTAACTCATATTCATATTATAATGAATCATAATCATATCATATTCATCAATGATAGATGACCACAGGATTTACCTTCTCTATGCATTCCTTGAGTTACCAGGTGTGGGATTGGTATCCCTTCCAAAGGCTCTCCTAACACTAAATGCATATCCTCACCACACTGCACAATAAACATCAGCTTATGTCTCTCTCCTCAACTACACAGTGAGCACACTGAGACAAGAACTGTGTATTATTCTTTCCTGTATGCCCAGCTTTGACCACAGTGTCTCAGTGCCTGGCACATCATAAGTGAGAGAAAGAAAGAGAGAGTAAGAGAAAAGAAAGAAGGAAGGAAGGAGAGAAAGAGAAAGGAAGAAAGAAAAGATTCGTACCCAGGCAGTATTCGTTAAGTTGCAGAATTGTCCTGTCTCTGCCTTGCTAATCCTCTAATTGGAATTGCATGCTGTCACTAGCATTAATTCTACATGTCCCCAATCATTGTCTCCAGGGAATCCAATAACTTTTCCTTAAAACTGTGAGGAAACTAATGTGGCCTTACCCCCTAAGACTCCAGGGAGCCACTAAAGACTCTTTGGCAGAAAGCAATTATGAACGTAGAGGATTAAGGATGAAACTGGTCAGAGATAGAGAGTGGGTTGGTGGAGAACATTTGTGAAAGTGCTGAGGGCACTAGATAACTCCAACAAGGAGCCAACTCAGGGAATAAAGAGAAGAGGGCAAACACAGATGATGTTCTGTTCGGGGAAATGTCAGAACATGATGACAGATGGAATGCGAGGAACAAAGCATACTGAGGAGCCAAAAGTTACTCTCCAAAGAAAATCCCTTTCTTTTCTCCATCAAGAGGTTTAGCGTTTTAAACTGCTATAGAGCGCATAATCTAGTACTTATATGGAAACAAGACAATGCAACCATTGGGCTTAGATATTAATTTCCCAGACTGACCTTGTCAACAGGATAAAACCAGTGACCACTTATCTTGAGAGGGACAAAGAAACATCTAGAATTGCAGTGCCTCAGCACAGCAATCTCAAAATATCAAGAGAATATTTTTACTGAAATGAGCTTCTTTCTGTGAGGGTGCATTGCTGGGAGTGTAAAGCATAATTAAAGTGAAGACTCAGGGCACCTGGGTGGATCAATGGGTTAAGCCTCTACCTTCGGCTCAGGTCACGATCTTAGGGTCCTGGGATCAAGCCCCACATCGGGATCTCTGCTTAGCAGGGAGCCTACTTCCCCCTCTCTCTCTGCCTGCTTCTCTGTCTATTTGTGATCTCTCTCTGTCAAATAAATAAACAAAATCTTTAAAAAAATAAAAGTGAAAACTCATTGCCAGCCTCATTCACGGTCAATGCCATACTTTATTCATTTGTCCAATTCAACAGATATTCATTGAACATCTACTATGAACTGAGCACTGTTTGGGGTTTTGTAGCTATCATGTTGGACAAGAGAAAGTCTTGTGGAATTTACATTTAGATAGCATCCCCCCTCCAAAAAAATAATAAACTCCAAAGGTAATTTTAGGGAAAATAAATGTTTAGAAGAAAAGAAACAAAGGGAATAAAGATGCTTTCTGCTATGTGTAGTAGAATCTCCAACTCAAAATGTTTTAAAGAGTAAGGTAACTTATTATCTTGTGTAACAGGAAGTCTAGAAGTAAGGTAGGTTCCAGGGTTGGCTATCAATGGCTCAACAGTATCACCAAGGATCCAACTTGGTATCCTTTTCCATGCTGCCATCTTAAAATTGGCTCTATCCTAGGATGGGGAGCAAGATGCTGCAGCAATTCTAAGTATCATGGAAAAAGACTACAACTTCCAGAAGAGCAAGAGAGACATTCTTGAGGGTGGGTGTCACAAGAACAGAGGAAGGCTAATGGATGCTAATAAAGCTCAGTTAAGCCTGGGGTCCTTTTCTTATGCAAACTCTGGGGACAGCCTAGCAGTCACATGGTCATAGGTTTTTGTAAAACTTGCAAATATAAGGTATTTTAAGTACTTTCATTTAGGCCTCTGTCTCTTTCCACTCTGGCCTCTGCTGTCACACTTTCCCTTGTGTCAGAGGGCATTAGAATGACCATGGGAATTTTAGGGATCCAGCCAAGGGAGACTTCAGTTATAGATACATTTAGTATGAATCTAGTAATACATTTTTATATCTTTCTCAGTTACTTCTACACAAACTTAAGTTCTCACCAGCCATTCCAGACTAGCAATGGCTTTCAGGAATATTTCCACTGCCCATTGTGGGAACTCACCTTGTATCATGAAATGAAGGGGCTGGGCACAAATTTTAATATGTATCCTACCATCAAACATGTAAAACCATAAGGAGAAAATTTGGTTTTCATTCGCACCTATCAAAATGGAAGTTCTCACTAATTAAAAATGTCCAATGAAAAGCCTTGAATTGTTTCTAAATTATATAAAAGTACTGTTGTAAATTATCAATGATAAAATATAAATTTTTAATCATTCACATTAGAGAAAGGACTAGTTTATCTTTCTATAGAAATATTACACAATCATGCTATTAAAAGGGGTAATCAAAGAGTATTCTGCCAAAAATTCAGGGAGGGAAAAGCAATTTAAAAGCATTTTAAAAGGCAGTTAATAAAAATAAAGTGCTGTTTTGCTGAATGTGTGAGGTCAGATTTCTAAAAGTCACAACCCATCATGTATTTTCTCATTCTGTACATCAAGCTTTGTAAATAATTTTATATTTGCAATTTTGTATTATTTTTCTCAAACTATAAAGGCTGCAGTTCCCACACAATCTGGATCTACACCTACTCAAATGAGAGGAAATTTTTCCTAGAAATTCTGTAGTAGGTTTCTTCTCTATCTCATTGTATCCATCTTCTCTCATACTCACTCTCTGTTTAGCTGAATGTTCGAGGAGAAAACCATACAGCCATAACAACTGGTCTCACTTGAGATTAATGGTCACTACCTTAGGTGAACTCAATACTGCCTTGGAATCATATTTTCCTACTCCATTTTCTCTTCCTCTGTCCTGGAAAACTCTGATATTTTCCTTCCTCTTGTCATACCTCCAATACTTCTTCTACTCCCCTGCAGCTGGTGACTTTGCTTCCCATTTCAATGAGAAAACAGAAGAGAACTCCCACAAACTCCCACCTACTTACATTTGTACCCACAGTATTCTGCCTAGATAAAATGGATGAATTGTGCAGTAGACTCCATGCCCTCTCACTGAACCAAGAACTTTGTTCCAATCAATTTCGCATCTCTTCTCCATCTCAAGTTTTCCTTCTCTCATAGATCATTCGCATGAGCATAAAAATATGCCATTATTTCTTTGGTCTTGACAGAAATTTGAAGAAAAAAAATGAAATCTTCTTTTGACTTATTTTCCATCTAGGTTCTACCCAAATTTCTCTCCTTCCTTTCTCAGCAAAATTCCTGAAAGAATAGCCTATGAACCCAGTCTTTGATTTTTTTCTGTAAGTTCTTTTTCTGTCCATACCAATCAGGCTCAACCTATCTGTAACCCAACTATTCTTGTTCAGTCAACAAGGACTGCCATGTGACTAAACTCGATGGTTCTTTCTCTATTTTTACTTTACTTGACCTTTCTATATCCTGTGACACAATTGATCAATCACTTATTTTGTCTTTCCTGAAACTTTTCTTCACTTGACTTGCATGAAACCACAAACTTACCATTTTCTTTTTACCTTTCTAACCACTCTTTCCTGTTTCCTTTGTTGGTTCTCATTTGCCACACATCTGAGCTTAAGGACTCATTTCTTATCCCTTATCTCTTCCATTACACTCAGTCTTGTGGTTATATCATCCACTCTCAAGACTTAAATCATCATCTATATGCTTATGACTCTCAAATTTATATCTCCAATCTGGACCTCTCCTTTGAATCACGATAACCAACTGACAATTTGATATTTCCACTGGTATGTCTAATAGGCATCTCTAACTTAATGGTCCCAAACTGAATTCCTGACTGCCATGTCCTACCCTTCTCCCTAAATCCAGCTTATCCTGCTCTCTGAATCTGTTCAGGCTGCTAGACAAAAACAACATAAACTGGGGGCTTATAAGCAACGAATATTTACTTTTCACAATTCTAGAGGCTAGGAAGTGCAAGATCATGATACTGGTAGATTTGGTGTCTGGCGAGACCTGCTTCCTCATAGATGACTGTCTTTTCATTAAACCTCACGTGGCAGAAGGCACAAGTTACCTCTCCGGGATCTCTTTTATAAGGGTCCTAATCCCAATCATGACCTAATTACCTCTTAAAGGCCACACCTACTAATGCCATCACCTTGAATGTTAGGATTTCAATATACAAAATTTGGGGGGGGCGGGGGAGATAAACATTCAGACCATAGCACCTGCCATCTGCCTCATCTAGTTGATAGCAACTCTGTTCTTTCAGTTTCTCAGGAAAATAATGTAGGTATCACCCTTGATTACTCTCTTTTCAATATATCAGGAAATTCTATCAATTATACCTTAAAAACATATCCAGAATCTACAACTTTGTACTCCTTCACTGTCACTGCATTCACCATCACAGGCCTGGATTATTGCAGGATTATCTAGCTGCTCTGCATGTTTCTGTCCTAGCTCTTTGCCTGTCTGCCTACCAGAATGCAAACTTCATGAAGGAAAACAATTTTCTTTGTTTGGTTCCTTGTGGCATCCTCAGGACATAGAACAGTGTACAGAACATTTCTGTTTTGTTGAATAAATTGTCCAGAGTTGGATCCTATGCTCATTCCTCAACCTGTCACCGGCAAGTGAGCTACAGTAATCTAGAGACCAAGCATGTCCATTCCTGGACCTGCGGCAGCATCAGCTTACCTTAAGACTCAGGGTTGAATGGAGAAGGGATGAAGACATGAACTAAATGAGTTTTCTGTTAGGAGGGAAGTGGGAAGGGCTGGAGGATCCTGCTGGCCAGGCAATGAGCAATGTCCAGTGTGTAGGATGAGGAGATAGGGCAATAGGGAGGATACTTTAGATAAGGTGATGAAGTAAAGACCTCTGTGAGAATGGATGACATTTTATCCGAAATCTGGAAGATTAGGATAATAACAAGGTCTGGGGGAAAAAGATCTCCAAGTAGAGGGAATAGCCAGTGCAAAGGTTTTAAAGCAGATAGGAACTTTGCGTTTCAAGTCCCGAAAAGAAAGCAGTTTGGCTGGAGAGCAGAAAGTGAAAGGGATGGATGAGAGAAATGGGAAGAATTTGAGGAGGGAGGCTGGGCTATTCCCAAGCCTTGGACACCAAGGTAATCTGTGTTAAGAGACAATAAGAAGCCACTCACAGGCAGCAAATAGGGGGTGACATGATTTGATTTACACTATAAACCACTGAATTTAGTTGCTGGATGGGGAATGGGTTATAGAAGGGCAGACAAGGAGTGGGGAGACCACGTTACTGGCTTGACTGGAAATGGTGGCATTCCCCTCCAAATAGACCCTTGTGATGAATAGCCTCTGGCTTCACTCCCTCCAAACTCTCCCCCTTCCACTGTTCTTTGTTTTGCTGCCAGGACAATCTTTCTGAAGTTTCTGCTCTTCCCAGTATCATCAGAGCTCTGTCCCCAACCCCACTGGCAGACTCAGATGGAGACTTCCATGTGCCATTCGCCAGGCTGCACATACCTAGAGAAAACAGCTAATTGGCAGAGTAGAATGAACTAGTGGCAGATCTCTCCTTGCTCCACCTTCTGAGTCTAATTCATCATCCAAGCTGCTCAGGCAGCCTTTCCTCCTGGAGGCAGAAACCCACATATCACAAGGTCTGTGGATAAGGGCCCTCCAAGCTGTGCCAGGTTGTGGCTCTGCCTGAGGCCCCAGTCTGTGTGAGGTGCCCCTGTTCTGTCCATCCATAGTCTGAACCCATTAAATTAGGAAAGCCTCGTAATTGCCTTCCCTAGTGCACTAGAAATGGAGCACCTTCTGTGAAATTGTCCCTTCCTCTTCCTTCTCTCTCCACATCCTTCACATTACCAGGTGTGTTCCTGAATTATAGTAGGTTGCCAGTATTTTTTAATTAAACTACTTGGCTAGATTCCCCATATGGTAAGAAGCCTGGTTGACTCCTTTCTGTGTCCACAACAGTAAAGAGCCTTGTACAGGCGAATGGCTCAATAAATGTCCATTTCATTGAATCTCCACAATTTATTTAGAGGCCTTCTACAAGACCTGTGGTCATGAAGATAATGGAGGTTTGCACTACAAAACACTGATCCAGGCTGTCCCTCAAAGCTAAACTTCCACTCCTGCCCAAATTGGAAGGAAATAACTTCTGATGACTCCTCTCTAATGATAAAATCCCTCCAAACACCCTCCCAAAGAAGCTGCTCATGAGAATCGCACTTAAACATGAATTCAATTCCAGCTCTTGTGGTACCCAGATCCACATTATAAAAGATGCAAATAAATGCCTAAAGACATTTTTCAAAAATTTCAAACTTTAGTAACCTTCCTTCCCCTTGGTAACTAAAAGGTTTTGGTCTCCCTCAAGGAAGAAAGGTCAGTTATGGGAGAAAACATGCCCACATGCCCAGAAAGCGACAACTTCCTGGCCATTTGTCATAGATTCTAATAATCAAACAACATACCAGGATTAAGTTATTTATGTGTTTGTTTTTTTTTTGTCAGTGTCTACATATGTGCTTTGATTCTTGTTGTGATCCTATCGTATGACCTTTAGCATAATTTATGAAATTATACTGCAAAAAAAAGAGCCATCAAAAAAAAAAAAGAAGAAGAAGAAGAAAGAAGAGAGTCATCATCATTTGTGTTACGGGCTGAATTGTGTCTCCCCAAAAGATTGAAGTTCAAGTCCTAATGCTTAGGACCTCAGAATGTGAACTGATTTGGAAATGGCATTATTACACATGCAATTAGTTAAGATGGGGTCATACTGGAGTAGGGTGTGTCCTCATTCAATATCATCGGTGTCCTTAAAAGTAAGAAATCTGGACACAGATAGAGAGACACACAGTAAGACACACAGTGAGAAGGCCAGGTAACAGCTATATCACTCCAGTCTCTGGAGTGATATAGCTACAAGCTAAGGGATGCCAAGGACCTCCAGCAATCACCCAAATCTAGGAAGAAAGAAAGTGTATACCCCTAGGGCTTTCAGAGGAAACATGGCCCTGCTGAAGCCTTGATTTTGGACTTCTGGCTTCCAGAACTATGAGAAAATAAAGTTTTATTGTAAGCCTTCAAGTTTGTAGACTCTGTTACAGCAGCTGCAGGAAACTAGTATGGTTCCCCACACCATTTTAAAAGAATGGAAAGGAAACAAAGAGAGATCAAGTCAGAGTATAGTACATTGATTTGGCAGTCAGATGACCTGAGTTTGAGTCTGGCTCTGTGGCTGATGTGTAATTCTGTGTGATCCTAAACTGGTGGAAAACTCAGTTTTCTCACCTGTAAAACAAGAAAATACTGTCTGGCCAGCTTACCTTTCAAGACTTATCTGCTATCTAGTATAAGAATCAATGAAATAGTATATGAAAGTCACTAGAAATCCGTAAAATCAATTCAAAAATATGAGATATTATAACTACCATTAGATCTAGTCATTTATTTGATTTCAATAAATCCCCAAATAATATCACTGAATTTGGCTTGTTAAAAATAACATTTAAGAGGTGCCTGGGTGGCTCAGTGAGTTAAGCCTCTGCCTTCAGCTCAGGTCACGATCTCAGAGTTCTGGGATCGAGTCCCACATCGGGCTCTCTGCTTGGCGGGGAGCCTACTTCCTCCTCTCTCTCTCTCTGCTTGCCTCTCTGCCTACTTATGATCTCTCTCTGTCAAATAATAAAAAAAAAATTAAAAAAAACCCTCAAAATTGGGGAATGTAGGTCTACCATGAACGAAAGCCTGAGCATTCTGATTAAGATGAAGGAAAAATATTTAATTGGTCCCAGGTGTGTGTCCATGCCTACCTACTGAAATATTTTGTTATTGTTCTTTTGTTAACAACTCAGGACTTGAAAAATTAAATCCATCCTTTTTAAAAAAATATCTGAAATAATTCTTTCACCACCTTGGCATTGTTAGAGGAGAAGGAATTACTACAACCTATAAAAGAGTTTCTTTTTCAAAAAATGCTTTCTTTCTCCAATTTTAAGTGACATCCTCACAAAGCTCTTTGATTTTTAGTGAGTTTTAGTCACTACCACTATTACAAAAACATATGTGCGTGTGTGTGTGTGCGTGTGTGTATATATATATATATATATATATATATATATATATAATCCCATTTGTATGAGTTTTCAAGTCTAAGAATATTATGCAAAAACAGAAAATGAGTCATAATTGGATGAAGGTGACCCTTAGAAACTCCCCAAATGGAAAGCTGAATCATTTTCTTAAATGACAAAGAGGGAAAAGATCTGGCCCATTTCCATGCTCTAGCCAGTCTACTTGAACACCCCCACTCATCACACATACGCACACAAAAGAGGGGAAAAGCTCTTTAATGTGAGGACTAGAAATAGATAACGGCTGCTTCAGGACATGAATCTACTACCTGATCCCTGCCATGCTGGGAGGGTTCACAATTTGGAGGACGGAGAACTTCGGGGACTGTGTAGATACTATGTTGTCCTGTGTCCTGACAGGGGATGACTAGACATACGCCAAACCACCATATAGCTTTCATTTTCATTATTTGAGATTGTTCAACACTTAACCACCCAATGGGCTAACAAACATTTGCTGCTGCTATTGACACCGTAACTGAAAAAGCAAGTATATTTAGTATACCTCCCCCAAATTATCATCTCCCTTCTTGGATCACCTTTTATAAAACAGAGGAGGAGGAAGAGGAGAAAGGTGATGACCACAGTAAGAGCTGACAATCGCTAAGGGCCTGCTGCATTCCAGAAACTGCACTAGGCATTTCATGCATGCATTATGTTGACTTCAATTCAATTTAAGAAGTTTAATACTTAGAACATCTCCGAGGTTCTGAAGTGTGATGTGGCTTTCTTAGCATCACACGGACCAGGATTCCAGCCCAGATCTGGGTGCAGCCTGAGTCCACAGTGCCCTCGGCCAGACAATTTCCGGGCCGGTTTTTGCTTTGTGAAAAATTTCTTTCTAAGTTCATGAAAAAAAGTTCATGGATTCTTTGTATGTTTATTTGCTAGTGCTCATGCTCATGCAATGATATCTTCATTTTACAGATGGACAAACTGAAGCACGGAAACATTAAATAACCAGACCCACACCACAGCCCTAAAAAGTGTGAAGGTGGGCCTATACCTACATCTGTCGGTCTCCAACATCTGCGTTTGGACTGACTTATTCTCTTCAAACAAAAGACACAGTGAATTGTTTTCACCCCTCCCTCCCTTCCTTGCTTTCTCTGTTTCTGTCTCGTTCACTCACTCTCACTCTTGTTCTCATCTTTTCCCTTACCAGAGCAAAGATTTGAGCTACACAAAAAAAAGCAAAATTATTGGCAAGATAATGGTCAACTCTCCAATCCAGGTCTGCCTAGGTTCTAGACTTCAGAGCATCAGGGTTTACATTCCACCAAAATTAAGATATCAGCCAAAACCTCAGAAAGGCCTTCCCAGGCAGAGGATGCCTGAGGGCCAGAGACCATAACAGAAGATAATGGTGTTCTTGTTCTACCATCATGGCATCGCAGCTGCTGGATAACTAAAGCCACACAGATTATCCCAAGAGAAAGGGGTACAAAGTAATTAGAGTGCCTCTGGTTACTGGAGTTGGAAATACGGTTATCAGATAGAGGGCTGGGGGAAATCATATTGTGAGGCAGGACTTTGGGATTTGTTTTCTGGACTTGACTCAGAAGGAAACCACAGGTAGTTTTTGGCCTCAGGATTGTCAGAACCCTGAGCAGCTGGTAAAATAAGACTCTCATCACTCCCAACCTGACTAGCATGTGTGGTGGCTCCACATCTGGCCTCTGTTACAAGACTCACTACTATGATTCCATCTTTACCTCAAGCTATTAGGCCAACTTTGTCTCTGGTGTAGGAGGAGTGAGGGTCCCTGGTGATGATGTTGTACAACATCACGTGCAACTTCTGGTGGAAACCTTAAACTCTTCTCCCTCTGCTGCTTCCATTGCCTTAACTAAAACTCGAATCTCCTTTAAAATGTCATCATCTAGCAATACCCTTCCATAGAGGGTGCTCATTTTCCCATAGCCCTCATACATAATGCCCAGAGATAAGCTATCCCCTTCCCTGTTCTAAATTTTCCTTAGCAATACCTTTGTCCCTGAAGACCACACCACCTGATTAGTCTCCCCTCTTCTCATCTTCTACATTGTTAATTTAAAAAGATACTGAGCATCTACCATGCACCCAGCCCTGGGTTATCTACTTTGCACACATTGTCCCAAGTAATCCTCACAGGTGCCCTGCAGAGTGTTTATTCTTATTTACAAGGGACAATATGCCCTTGCTAAGGTCACACAAATGGCAAGTGGTTGTATTGGGTATAAACCCAGGTCTGTCTAGTTCTAAAATCCATCTCAACCACAAACTAGTGTAGAGGAACAACGACACTCCTGCATGGCAACTGTGATAATGGGAGTATATACATGGTGTGGGGTGGGGACAAAAAGAAAGGCATGGGAAAGCTGCCTGGGACACTCAAGGAAGACTTCAGAGAAGAGTCAAGGAGCTAAGACCTGAAGGGCAATTCCCCAGGTGGAAGTGGAGATGGAAAGAAAGCATCCAGAGTGCAATATGTGGCAAGGTCTGAGCTTTCATATCATGCTATGAGAAATACGAATGGTTGGTCTGGCTCCAATGTTGAATCCACGTGGGTGAGTAGCAGGAGACATTATCAGAGAGGTAGGTGGACCAGACCAGGGTAGGCTATAGGGAGGCTTGGATACCTTATTAGGAGGCATACATATCTCCTAAATCAGTGGGAATGGATTGACCTAAGGGTTTACAGCAAGAGGCATGGGATTGGTACTTTTGAAAGTTCACTGTGACTACAGCGTGGACGACAGATTTTAGGGGGGCAAGCCAGGAAGCAGTGAGGCCATCTAGAAAGGTGGTCATCCAGCTGAGAAGATGTTGGCTTTGTGACAGAGAGGAGGGAAGAGATACTTAGAGAAAATTCCCATAACATGGATAACTACAAAAGTAAAGTACCAAAAATCAATAGCTTTTCCATATATAAGTAATCACCATTTAGATCATATAATGGAAGAAAAAATACTATCACATTAGCAACACAAAAGTTTAAAGCCCAAAGGATAACCTTCAGTCAATCCTTGAAATTATCATTTTGAATATCCTATAATAAATTTATAAAACTCTATAAAGGGAATAAAGAATACATGAATTAATGGAGAAACATACCTTGCTTTTAGATAGGAGGACTCTATTAATTGTGCATGTACTAATCTATACTTAAGGCAATCCCAATTAAAATTCCACCAACAATTTTTTTGAGGAACTTGTTTTTAAAAGTTATCTAGAAGAAGAAGAATGCAAGACAATATCATGCTGTGTTTGAGATCATAGGTTTTTGAGTCAGAAAGTCCATGTTTTCCTCCTAATAGGCCTCCCAAACATGTATACCAACTACGTTCATGAATTATAGCAAGTTACTTAACCCCTCTGTCCCTCAGATTCCTTATCTTAAAATGGAGATGTGAGTGCATACCTCCCGGAGTAGTTGTAAGAATTAAATGAAGTAAGGTGGGGCGCCTGGGTGGCTCAGTGGGTTAAGCCGCTGCCTTCGGCTCAGGTCATGATCTCAGGGTCCTGGGATCGAGTCCCGCATCGGCCTCTCTGCTCAGCAGGGAGCCTGCTTCCCTCTCTCTCTCTCTCTGCCTGCCTCTCTATCTACTTGTGATCTCTCTCTGTCAAATAAATAAAATCTAAAAAATAAATAAATAAATAAATGAAGTAAGGCATGTGAGTAAAGCACAGTGCCTGGCAATGTTAAGTACTAAATAAATATCAGTTGTTACTATGACTAATGGAATGAATATATTAGGCCGAACCATCTGAAATTGCCATTTTTATAAGTCACACATGGCCAAATATTGGAAAATTCATGTAATATAAATTAATATATAAAACAAAGACCTGATGTTCCTTATGTATAAATCGGTCTACAATAATGAAAAAAAACCTAATAAGGAAATTAGTGAATGATACAAACAGGCAGGACATATTTTATATGGTCAATAAATACATGAAAATGTTCCATCTTGTAAACAATAAAAATATAGAAATTAAAATAATTATGAGGTACTTTTTTGTTTTTACATCAGTAATAGTTTTTGACAATACATGAAGATTTTCAAGGCTATGGGGTTACAGGCACTCCCATGTCATTTTGGTGGCTTAGTGTAGTGATTAAAAAGCTCAAGTTTCAAGAGCCAAAGTGGATTCCAGTGTCAAGTTTCCTACAATAATATCTGTGCAAATTTGGACAGATAGCCATACCTTCCTTTTCCTCAGTTTCTTCGTGTTTTATAGTGGGGATGATCAGAGGTTCTACCTCATAAAGGCTGCTGTGAGAATTAAACAAGTCCATCTATGGATTGCACTTAGAACAGGGCCTGCCTCTTCATAACTGCCATGCCAGTTTTGTGGTTTTTTAAATTTTTTTAAAGATTTACTTATTTATTTGAGAAAGAGAGAGAGTGCACAAGCTGGAGGGGCATAGGAAGAAGGACAGAGAGAATCCCAAGCAGATTCTGTGCTGAGTGTGGAGCCCAATGCGGGGCTTGATCTCACAATGCCCTGAACTGAAACTAAGAGTCAGATGCTTAATTGACTGTACCACCCAGACACCCCAAGTTTTGTGTTTTTTTAAAAATAATCATTGTTATTATTGGTGGAAGGGAGCCATTGACTTAGTTCCCAAGGTCCCAAACCTGAAAGTCATCCTAGATAGCTTTCTTCATCACCCCCACATCCAAATGATTGAATTCTCCCTCTTCAGTGTAAAATTGCTGAAAGAATTGTGCTCATGTGTGTATTTCCATTATCACTGCCCTTTAGGCACTCAGAATCTCATCATCAATGTCATAATAACCTCATGATTACATCCAATTTTTCCTGTATCTCCCTTGTCCACAATTCATCTTTTCATGCTGCCACCTAAGGTTTCTTTCTTAAACCCTAGAAAAATCACATCTGTCTCCTGCTCAAAACCCCACAATGCTTCCCTACTGCCTACAGAATAAAGTGTGAAATTCAAGATCATCAATATCTCGATATGCACATCCATGCCTCTGTGACATTCCACATGCTATTTTTTTCTCAGCCTGGCATTATCTTTCTTCCATTCTGTCTCCTGCAGCCATACCCTTCCTTAAGTCATCATTCCAGTGCTGCTCCCTCTATGAAGCCTTCCTTGATTACCTGATCATCAAACCCACTCTTTACCACCTCCCCAACCCTCCATCCTCACCAAGTCAGATTTACTTTATTCTTTACTCTGGGTTTCCATAGCCCATGCCTGGTTCATATTTTTATTTTTTCTCCCTCCATCCTGCATGGAGTTATAACTATGATTTGCTTGTCTTCCTTACTTGGATCAAAGCTCCTTCAGAATAGGAACCATCCCTCTCTTCATCTCTCTTCTTCCCCATGCTTAGTACAGAACTTTCTGTCTATGAGATCAATGCATGTTTATGGAATCAAACTTAACAAGATTCTTTGAAACCATAGATCTTGAAAGTCCCCACCAAGTAATAAAATGGAGTAACTTATATTTTTTCTACTTTTGAGAAGATAGAATTACTCTATAGAACCCCAGCCAAAAGTCCATCTAGGTGTTTTTCTAGCTACATCTGCAATCCCCGGGGCTCTGTCAGAAGGTATGCATGATAGGTCACATATTAATCAGAGTCTCTACCTCAGACTTTGTGTGGAAAACAGAAGTTGCAAGAGGTTCAGAAGCAAATCTTGGCTTGTCTTGCAGGAGGACCAAGTCTCTTTGAAATTTATTGAGTTCTGAGCAAGTTTATGCCCTATCTATAGGGAAATATTTATAAATATCAACTTCTATTCAGGAGGTTATTTACTTTCTAAAAAGGTTATTCTCCTACAATATGGTAGCATAGTCTGCTCGACCTTGAAAGTCAGCAAATTAAGGTAATGGTTGGTCATTTGGAAAAAAAATTCTAAACAAACAACTGAATCAACTGTTGGGACTATCACATTAATTAGTAAGATCCAGATCAATGTTTAGCTCAATTGCTCAGATATAGAATAAGCCAATATAGATGTGTGATAGTAAAAAAAGAAGATAGATTTCTAGAGCAAAGAGCCCAGAGTTTGTTCTAGTTTCACCACTTCATCAATGAAGTATGACCTTGAATAGTCACTTATGCTTATGCTTAGTCATTTATGCTTTTGAGCCCTCGTCCTTTTCTCATTGGTAAAATGGAGAAAGACAAACTCCCACTTAGTAGGCTTGTAATGGTGAGCAAATGGGATGGGGTTCATTTTTTTTAAAGATTTTATTTACTTGACAGAGAGAGAAAAACAGTGAGAGAAGGAACATAAGAAGGGTCAGTGGGAGAGGGAGAAGCAGGCTCCTTGCAGAGCAGGGAGCTCGATGTGGACCTCAGTCCCAGGAACTTGGGATCTTGATATAAGCCGAAGGCAGACCCTTAATGACTGAGCCACCCAGGTGCCCCTGGGATGGGATTCATAAATGTGGTTCATAAAGACTTCTACCAAACTTAGCCACCAGTATTTTTGAAGTATGAAGGCATTCATTCAGAGATGATTTAGTACAATACCCTCTTTTCACCAATGAAGAGACTTAGGCTTAGTGCTAGAGCTTGGTCTAGAACCCAGTTCTTCTGTTCTCTAGGCTTGCTTCCTCCCATACAATGGAAGCAAAGTAGCTGGATGTTTCACAGAAGTCTGAACAAAATGGGTTATATGCTTTGGGGCACTGACTCAGTCCCTTATCCTGTAGAGAGAAATAGTTTTCTTGGTACATACTCTTCTTCATTAAGGTCACTTCTGTAGACTTCCCAGAGAACACATTCATTCTACTGAGTCATTCTTGCCTTGCAGTTCAATGAGTCAGAATCTTATCCATCCCCATCAGAAGTTCAATTTGTTGTCAGGAACAAGATGAAATGAAAAAGAGACACAGATGCACAGAGAGGCCATCACTTGCTTATCCTTGGGGCATAAAGCAATTTGAATAAAGGAGCACTAAAGAAGGACACAATCATTAATTTTACTGCAGTATTGGTGCCTGCTTTGGAAATAAAATGGTAAAACAAACATACAAAGTATCATCTGTGGGGCAGAGTGGCCAAGGGCTGGTATTTGTGAGGTGTAGTGGAAAGAGTTAGGGTACTGACAGGAAGATAGATGACCCAGACTCTTGAATCCATACTGCTAAGCACTGTGACCTTAGATATGTCCTTTAAGCTCAAGGAACCTGAGGTCTTATCTGTAAAATGAAGAATGACACTAGTGCTGCGAGCCTCCCAGAACTGGGTCAGGTTCAAGTGCAACATAAGTATGATGTGGGCGTTCAAGGAGATTAGGCATCTAAGCCCCCAGTCAGTGCCAGATAGTCGGCTGAGCCCAGTAAATACTAACAATTACTGTTATTACAGTTGTAACAATGTTTGTCAGCGGTCAGCACTTCTTTCTTACATGACTACTCCTCTGTAGTAACTAGCCATAGAGCTTTTGCACAGAAAGGGATAGCAGGTGAGTAAGAGAAGGGGTACAACATGCAGGAAGGAAAAGCAAGGCTCAGAGGCCATACAGCATAGTGCCAAAGAGCATGGGTTCTGGGTCACTTGGATTGGAGTGAGAAGCCATGCCTCAGTCTGCTCATTTACAAGCTGTGATCCTGGACCCTACAGTCTGCGACCGTCATCGCGAGGGCTAAATGAGATGTCTCACGGAGTGCGGCAAGTGCCTGGTGCTGAAACTTGTTAAAGTAAGACGATATACATCAAAGCACGTTCGTAAACCCTAAAGTGATATAAACATGTAAGAAATTATTATAACAAGGACAAAATTCTATGCAAAAACACCAATGCTTAGCTAATTGCTTAAGTGTTATGGGAAAATTCATTATACTGTCCAAATGTAAAACATGCTCATTTACAGCAGTTTCCCCTCCAGCTGTGCCAGTGATGAGGTAGGGAATACTCGAAGGTTTCTTTTAAACACAGCTGCTTTATGTATTATTGTCAATTTTCTCCATTCTTTTCAATTTGATCATTTGGACTCCATCTTTCAAGCTTCTAAAATGGTCAGAATAGCAGGCATTTGGTGAAGGTAACTTGCAAATGTGTAAGCAAGCACATTAAAGTGAGTTAGAATCCACGTGAGCTCCTTTTCTCCAAAAGCCCATGGTGTGCTCCAGATAGATGCTTTGAAATCATTAGTGTTAATATATGGGATATTGCAGAAAAGAAACTTAATTTGCCTTCAGAATGTATTTTGAGAATATTTTTAGAAACAACTACTGTTGTAAGGAAATATAGGAAATGTATTTTAGGATAATTAATATGTTGGAGGAAACAGAGGGATCTAGATAAACAAGTATCTTTTTCTTTTAAAAAAGATTTTATTTTTAAGTAATCTCTACACCCAACCTGAGACTTGAACTAGCAGCCCTGAGATCAAGAATCATGTGCTCTACTCACTGAGTCAACCAAGTATCCCTAGATAAACAAGTGTTTTAATAGTTGTCACGTTATTCCACAGAAATCTCAGTGAAATATGCACAGATACATAGATGAATGATTTCAAGATCACTTTGGTTCAACCTTATTGTGGATCTTGTAATGAAAGAATTTATCATTAAATGCACTTAGAAGATCACATTAGTCTAAACTATCCAAACAAGAAACTCCTTCTACAGCCTCTCAAGCAGATGCTCTCTCTTGCTTACAGTGCCTTCTAGGGACGAAGCAGCCAGTTCCGGCTCCATTGTTAGAAATGATTGCTTTAAGCAGAGTGGTCAGAAGTGACTAGCATTTCTTTTTTTTTTTTAAGATTTTAATTATTTATTGGACAAAGAGAGAGAAAGCATGTGAGCACAAGCAGGGGGAATGGCAGACAGAGGAAGAGGGAGAATCAGGCTGTTCACTGAGCAGGGAGCCCGATTTGAAGCTCGATCCCAGGACCCCAGGATCATGACCTGAACCAAAGGCAGAGGCTTAAAGGACTGAGCCACCCAGTCTTTAAAAAGCTACCTCTTGGGGCGCCTGGGTGGCTCAGTGGGTTAAAGCCTCTGCCTTCAGCTCAGGTCATGATCCCGGGGTCCTGGGATCGAGCCCCGCATCGGGCTCTCTGCTTGGCTGGGAGCCTGCTTCCTCCTCTCTCTCTCTCTGCCTGCCTCTCTCCCTACTTGTAATCTCTAACTGTCAAATAAATAAATCTTTAAAAATAAAAAATAAAAAGCTACCTCTTTTTAAATATTTATTTATTTATTTATTTGATTGGGGGAGGTGCAGAGGGAGAAGGAGAGAGAGTCTTAAGCAGGCTCCATACTGAGTGGGGAGCCTGACTGGGGCTCAACGTCACATCCCTGAGATCGTGACCTGAGCCAAAACCAAGAGTCAACGCTTAATTGAATGAGCCACTCAGGTTCCCCTATGCTGGCATTTTTTACGGAAGTGTGTGTTTATTTCACATAATTTGGGAGTGGGAAAATGTTAGGAAGATCAAAGGAGACTAAACCATGCATTAGTATCTCCAACCCTCCCAGAAACTTCCATCTCCTCAGTTCTGCCCTTGGCTGCATGCTACACATGTTTGATTTGTAGAGAGTCATACTAAAATGCCAGTGGCAGGGTATTTTTTTTTTTATTTTAAAACTAGGTTATACCAAAAAAAAAAAATTGCTAAATCACCATGATTTCAATAAATCAACTGTGCTGAGGAGATTCCAAAGAGGGGAGAGGGTATACTCAAGTAGCAAGAGATATTGTCAATCAAAATTAATTAAGAAATTATGTATCAATCAATAATCTTCTAAAAAGTCTTGTAATGACCTCTGTTACTCTGTTTAAACATAAATAAGATAATCAACCATGTTACCTATCTGGAGATTAGATCGTTCCCAATTAACTTGACTTAATTAACTCTCTAAGGTGTTGAACTTTCGATGCCCCAGACACTGTACTTGCAGATTATTACAATTGGAGTACTCACTGAATTTACTCTTGTTTTTATCATCACCATTATATGTACTCATTAGACAAATAGAATTAAAAACTTAAATTCATGTGTGTGGGGGGTATAAGGATTTTTAAGGTGAAAAACTGGGACCTTAATTTAGACAAGTGAAATAAATAAAATTGTAAGACTCCTGAGACAAGTCTTTGTTCCCTCATTAAAAATTATGGGAAAGGATGTCAGCTAGCTTCTGGGAACCACATGGGGCCATCTCAAGTGACCAGTTTTAATCATTCCTCTATGTATTGCCCTTTCATCACATCTCATAAAGGCAATCCCAGTAGATGGGAATGTTCACAGCTTCCTGTTGCCATTCCCATCTGCCCTGGTATCCTTTCCTCCTGCCTCCCAAATGAATGAAGGAATGGTTCTGTCTTTTATTTAAGGTCCATCCCTTTGCTTTGGCTCTCATCACCATCTCGGCAGGGATCTAGCTCCATTAGATAGTCAGCATTTCCCTGGATCCTCAACCCTACTATCTTCACTGACTCCTCCTCCTCCTGCTCCCCCTCAGCTAATACAAAGGCTCAGGTCTCCCTCATCTAACAATGAATGAATGACACCCTCCTTTAACTCTCCCAGTTTAACCCTGTTTTTCAACTTCTTGAAAGATTTCTCTATAGTCCCTGCATTCCCCTTCTTCAGCAGTCAGTCATGCCTCCATTGACAGGAGTTTGGCTTCGGATCACATGACCACTTCTCAGGCCTAATTGCATTCTTTCAATTGAGATAAAATTCACATTAACATAAAGTTAACCATTTCAAACTGTACAATCTGGTGGCATTTAGTACCTTCACATGCACAACTATCACCTCTAGTTCCAGAACATTTCCATTACCCTAAAAAGAGATCCTATACCTATTAATCAGTCACGGTTCTTTCCCCCTCAGTCCCTAGCAACCACTAACCTGCTTTCTGTCTCTATGGATTTGTCTATTCTAGACACCTCATATAAACAGGATCATACACTATGTGGTCTTTAATTGACTGGCTTCTTTCACTTAGAATGACATTGTCAAGGTTCATCTACACTGTAGCACAAATCAGTGCTTTGTTATTTTGAAGATTAAATAAATAATATTCCACTGCATGGATATACAACTTTTTCCTTATCTAGTCACAAGTTGATGGGTATTTAGGTTGATCCAAACATGCCTAGTCTTATTTGACCTTTTGGAGACATGCAATGCTGCTTACCTCCATCATAAGTCCTTTCTTTCCTTGACTACTGAAATGAACCATTCTCCCAGCCTTTCTGACTGTTCTCTTCACGTCCTCTCTCTAACGGGCCCCTTCAATGAGGGGGTTCCTATGAGACTGGACTTGGTCCTCTTTCTTTATTCTCTGTGCCCCTAACCCACAGTACCAGCTACCAATGGCTCCTGTGAAAATGTCATCTCTTTCTAGTACAGATCAAGGGATACTATTCTCAGGATGCAAAAAAAAAAAAAAGTGGAACAGGAGTATTGGGGACCCCAATATGCACACTGTGTTTAGGATAGATATGTGTTAGGATAGCTGTAGAACAGCTTATGCTGACTCCCAAGCTCCCACTACACAAGAAAAGCCAAATGCCTCTCAAGTTACCCTCCCTGCCACTGGCCCAGTTTCAAGCCTTCAAACCATGTATATGCAATATCAATTCACTGGGGAAAGAAGTCAAAGAATACATATCATATGGACAGAACAACTGGTCGACTCAATTTTTCGTTTTTCAATCTATTGCCTTGTTGTCAGACACAGCTTCAGTGCAAAGTTTTAGCAGCAGGAGGAAAGTTCCATTTCAGCTACTCACGCTTCTGTTATTTTCTCTTTTCCCCACCTCAAACTGACTCACCTTTGGCTAAAAGAAATATAAAATCAGCAAATATTGACTCAAAAGACTATGCAATTTACATCTTAATGCAGAGTAATAAGTCTTATTATAGTTCTTTTGGGAGCTACGTAGCCTGGCATATTTTTGTTTTTGGCTTTCAATTTAACATTATTTTCACTTTGTGATTTTAGCAAGTAACAAGGATTGGTTCTTTAGGTTTGGCAGGGTAGAGCTGGACAGTGTTCATATCAACAGGGCCTCCTTTAGCTTCAGGACTTCCCCAGGGTCTCAAAAGGACAAGAGTCATTAGGTGGCCGACAGTGTTTCAAGAAAATTATTTCTGTTATTAATAAAACTAACCAGAAAGCATTCATTGAACATTCACCATGCATTTACTTACATGCATTTATTTACACCATGCATCTACTGTGTGTTCCCATAGCCCTCTTGGCATGCATCCCTAGTATTGCAATTAACACATTGAATAGAAATTCTGTTAACCTTTCTATTTCTCCTCTTTACACTGTGAGCATCTCCGGGTAAAAGCCATATCTTGTTGATTACTCTATCTCCTGCGCCTGGATAAGAAGTGTTCATTCATTCATTCATTCATTCAAGAAATCAATAACTAGTTACTGAGTGCCTACCATGTGCCTGACATTGTTCTATGCACTGGATATTCAGCAATGAATTAAACAGATAAAAGAAAAAAGCCCTGACTCTCCTGGTGTTTATATTCTTAGTGTGTGGGGGGGCAGTAGAAAATAAGCAAGAAAGTAAAATATACAGCATGTTAAATTATGGCAAGAGCCATGGATAAAAATGAAAGGGGGTAGGGAGTATGGGACAGAGAAGGTTGCAGTTTTATTTATTTATTTAAGATTTATTTATTAAGAGGGGAGGAGGGGCAGAGGGAGAGCTCCCACCGAGTGCAGAGCCCAATGTAGGGCTTGATCCTGGATCCTGAGATCATGACCTGAGTCAAAAATCAAGAGTTGCTTAACTGACTGAGCCACCCAGGCACCCCAGGTTATAGTTTTCAATAGGATTATCAGGGAAGGTCTTACTGAGAAGGTGATGTTTGAGCAAAGACCAGAGAGAAGGGCAAGAGGAAGCCATGGATGAGGGAATAAGCATAGAGAGTCTTACAAGTGATTATAGAAACTTGAATTTTACTCTAAAAGAGATAGGAAGCCACTGGAGGGGGCTGAAGGATCAGGAGGCCAATTTGGGTTATACAAAGTTTGAGGTCTACTAGACACCAAAGTGGGAATATTGAGTAGGCTGGTGAATGTGTGAGCCCAGATTTCAGGAGAGATTTGTAACATGGAGAGAGATTTTGGAAGTGGTTGGTATACAGATGGTCTTTAAAGCCATGAGATTTAGGGCATTTGGGTGGCTCAGTCAGTTAAGCATCTGCTTTGGGGTCAAGTCATGATCCCAGGGTCCTGGGATGGAGCCCCATATTGGGCTTCCTGCTCAGGGGAGAACCTTCTTCTACCTCTTCCTCTGCTCCCCACCCCCCAATTGTGCTCACTCTCTCTGTCAAATAAGTAAATAAATAAATAAAATCTTTAATAAAAAAACAAATAAAGCTATGAGACTTGATGACAGCCACAAGGGGAGGAGGAGTACAGGTGGAGTAAAGATACAGGATGGAGGGGTGCCTGGGTGGCTCAGTGGTTTAAGCCGCTGCCTTCAGCTCAGGTCATGATCTCAGGGTCCTGGGATTGAGTCCCGCATCAGGCTCTCTGCTTGGCAGGGAGCCTGCTTCCCTCTCACTCTCTCTGCCTGCCTCTCTGCCTACTTGCGATCTCTCTCTGTCAAATAAATAAATAAAAAAATCTTTAAAAAATAAAAAGATACAGGATGGAGGGAAGAGGTGAACCAGCACAGAAGACTGAGAAGGAATGGGGCTAGTCAGGAAAGAGGAAAGTCAGGAGACTAGGAGTTGATCATTGGGTTTCACAAAGTGAAGGTCGTTGGTGACCTTGAAAAAAGTATTTACAGTGGAAGGGAGCAGCTGACATGAGTGGAGAAAATGAAGGAGAGAAAGTGGACATCTGTGTACAGGTAACTTTTTTTAGGAGATTTTACTGTATAGAGGGGCAAAGAAAGCAGTTGGTTGCTAGAGAGAAATGGTTTTTCCTTAATTGGGAGAAACCATGATGTGTGTGTAGGCTGATGGAAATGATCTCGCAGAAAAAAGAAAACCAATGATACAGGAGGGAGAGAGGAGAATAACTACCTAAGGTCCTTGACTAGTAGGTGAGAAGGGAAAAATGTAGTGCATGAATGAATAACTCTCACCGGCGGTCCCCCAAAACTTCCAATATTAGTTGTCTGCATGCCTAAAATGGGACTAGTGGAACTCTAAAGTGTCAGCTCCACGAAGGCAGAAGCATTTGTGTGGTTTGTCCTCTGCTGTGTTCCCAGAGCCTAGAACAGGGCCTGGCATGCATGGTAAGAACTTCACAGATACCTGTTGAAGGAATTACTAACTTGCTTCTAATTATTGAATGATAAAAGGCCTCAGTGCTTCAAGATGGGGAAAAGAGTACTCCAGACTTTTGGCAATTAGGTGGAATGCATCCTAACATCAGAAGTTTGATTTTCAGGAATATACATTATTTTCTAAATATATGTTGTTACTTTTAACATAATCTAAAAGGGCCAGGCAAGCAGATGTGTGGGAGACCCATAAGGCAGCACCAACACTGTCATAAATGTGCCTTCAGTCTATATTCAAGACCTAGAATATGACCGTTTTGGAGGCCACAGCCATTGCTGTGGAGTGGTTAAGGAAGTGTTCTATACACATGTGTAAAATCAAAGTTGCAGCTTGAAGCTGTTGGGAGAAGGTGGACATTTCATTCCTTGAGTAAAGTGGAAAATCACCTCCTTCTAATTAAAGACAACTGGTGATGGAGAGTTTTCAATTCTTAGCATATGATGTGTTATTATGGCTTTTTTTTCTTTAATTAATTCTTGAAGCCAGTGGCTGAAATAGGAGAGGATTACCGGCTCCTAAAATTACCTTGGGAAGGTCATGAAAACAAGTTCCTTGGAGGAGGAGGCTTCAAAATATAAAAGAGACATTCCAAACGAAATGTATATTTGATTCAATGGACAATTTGCTCCCAAGCCATCTTTCTACATTTTGATATTTTGTGCTAGGCACAGTGACACATACATGAATGAGGCAGAGGTCTCCTCCCTGAAGGAGTTCTTGGTCCAATAGTGGGGACTATCCAGGAACCAGGTGATTCGGAGAGTGGTTAAGGGAGAACAGAAAGGTGTTGTTAAGAAGTATCTAGGAAAAACACCTAACCCACTTGAGGAGGGAGGTTTGCTTTTCATGGAAAATGTTAAACATATTGAAAAGTAAAAAGAAATGCACACTAAGCCACTGTATACTCATAGCCTAATGTCAACATAACAGTTGCCAACCTTCTTTCCTTCATTCCTTTCCTCTCATTTTCTTCCTGAAGTGTTTCAAATCATCACAGACATTCTATCATTTCACCTATAAATACTTTATTATGCTTCTATAACTTACTATAAGGACTTTAAGACAAAACTGCTGTCACAGTTAACACAATTAACAATAAGGAAGACTTCTTAATGAAGGTGACTTCTGAATGCCTAGAGGATGTGTACGTGGATGCCGGAAAAAGGCAAAGGGCACAGCTGGGCCAAGGGGACTGGAAGGGCTTGAAAGAGCCAAGAGAGAGCCTAACCTGGCTTTTGCGGAAAACCACAGGTAGTTCAGTGACAGGAGCATGGGGTGACCTTGGCCCTGGGCCAACCAAGCCTTTCATTTATACTCGCTTGCTTAATCTTCACAACAATGAAACTACAATAGGTACATATAATTAACTCCAGACAAGAGAAAGAGGTTTTGAGATGTTAAATAATTGGCTTACCAATGATCCTGTGACTCAACAAATAAAAGAGTGGATTGTGAAACCAGGTCCTTCAGAATCCCTGGGTACCTAACCACTTCGCCATCTGACCTGCACCAATATTTATGATTTTCTACATCCTCAAGTGTTTGTCCCTTTGATCTCGTTCTATACAATGATCAACTTTACCCATTGATGGTTAGCTGATCTGATTTTTAAAACAGTTAAAAGGAGGTGTTTTTCTAGCGGGAAGGGGGAGGAGACAGGGTTTCCTTGGGTTTAAAGTAGTGGAAACTCACTACAAGACTCATGCTTATAATATATGAATATTTTGTAGTTCAAGCAATGAATTTAACTGAGTCATTTGCTGTCTCTGGATAGTAGCATACCCTAATTGCAAGAAAAGCATCCAGAAGGAAAAAAAACAGTCTCCTGAGTGCTGAACTTGCAAAGCTACAGTGACAAAGCCACGGTGAGCATCACAGAAGTAAGAAGCCCCTCATTTCCCTTCTTGAGAAAATCCAGTATTTGCTGATGCAGATATCCTTAGGTAAGAAAAGGCTAATTATGGTGTTTTTATGAGAACTGAATTTTGTATTTAATTAACAGATTAAGTTATTCCCTGTTGCTAACAGGCTGTGCTCTCAATGAAACCAAATATTATGACAATTGCCAATTTTATCAGATAGCTCATTGTATGAATGCTAAAAGTCTACTTTACTGAGTTCCCTTCCTCCTCCCACCCCTGCCCTGTTGGTTTCTGCCTCAAGCCCAGGCTTTAGGTATTACAATTTACTTGCCATTTTAGTTTCCCAGTTCAGTAACTCTCAAGGTATGCCTTTACTTTCAGGTTTCTGCTTTAAAGAGTGACACTTCAAAGCCTGGAAGTGTACCGCTGGTGGTTGCATTCACAGAATTTTCCCCACACTTCAGCTATTGATTTCTTTTAAGATTGATTGATTTATTTAAGAGAGAGAGACAGAGAGAATGAGAGAGTTCATGAGAGTGGGAACAGGGGTGGAGGGTAGGGGAAGAGGGAAAGGGAGCGAGAGAATCTCAAGCAGACTCCCTGCTGAGCATAGACTGCCCCCCCCCATGTAGGGCTTGATCCCAGGACCCCGACATCATGACCTGTGCTGAAATCAAGAGTTGGACGCTTAACCGACTAAGCCACCCTGGTGCCTGATACTTCAATTATTGTAGCAACAGAACCAAGAGAGTGAGGGCAGAGCATTGTTGAGCCCCTTCCTCTCTCCACCATGCCCCAGCAGGATGTAGTGGCTGAGGACATGGGTTCTTAGTCCAGCCCCACCACTGCCCGGGCATGGCCCTGTGGGAAAGCACATGGGAGTAATGGTGATTGTATGTCAATCCCTTTGTCTCCACTCCCTGTGTTTGACACCCAGTTCAACTCCTTCTTAGGCAGACGTGCTCTATAAATTGCATAACATCTCCATGCCTCGACTTTCTCAGCTGCAGGATAGGACTGATAATCACAGCGTCTACCCTGTGGAGTTGTGACCAAGGGCCACAGAGCATGTGGCAAATACATGTTGGCTTCTGTTCATTTCCAAGGTCCCACATCAGAGTAGAGAGAGTATTTTGTGATTGTTGAAAACCTAAAAGGCTACAAAAGTTTGCTGTACAAATAACAAAACAAATCAGAACTCTACTTGCTCCATGGAGAGGGAGGATTGCAAATTCTTCACAGTAGTGGCCCCAATAAGGCTGTGACAGCCAGCTCATGCAGACACCCACTGGAAGCATGTCTCAGTGACTCCTGAGATGCACTGGCCCCTAGAGCTTCCAGACCAAAATCTGTACTTCTTCAGTTAGAGGATTTTTCTTTCAGAAAGGAGTCCCACAAAATCAGCCTCTCTCTCCAGCCCTGGGAAACTCCCTGAAATTTGGGGGGGAAGAGGGCTTGAGGATAGGGAGACTATGGAGGGCAGACCTGATGTCAGCAGCCTCATGAATGGACCCCCAAGTCCTAGATTGAAAACGAAGTTACTGCAGTATCTTTTGGATGCCTCTGCCTCCTCTAGTGGTATAAAAAGCCCCCCGAATACATATTAAAACTTGATTTGAAATAAGAAGTGTGCTTTGTTTATAGAACAGAGGTTGACTTCTTTAGCTTGGCTTCAATTAGAACTTCAATTAGAACTATTCAATTAGAATTGAATAGAATATAGTCAACTAGGTTGGCTTCATTAGAGCCAAATGCCACCTGCACACTGAGCAGAGCTCAAAAGGAATTTACCTATTCCTAATTTGGGCCGAGGGGGAAGAGAAGAGGGATCAGCAAAAAGAAAGAGAAAAGGCAAAATGATGAGAAAGGGAAGGAGCAGAGCCGGGGATGGGGGGGAATACAGCTGGTCCTGAAGCAGGGTGGGGAAGATCCTGGCCACAGAGATGGGTCCAAGAAGACAGCTGCGAAGTGTTGGGAAGCATGTCAGCTTCTGACCAAGAAAAGCCCCTTAGATCTCAAGTAGTCCAACCTGAGCATGTTCAAGATGCGAACACTGAGGCCCACCTGCTCAAGGCCAAACGGGGAGTCAGGGTGAGAGCTGGGGCGGAAACCTTGGCCACTGTCTTCTTACCTGGAGCTCTGGAAATTTTTCCTATTCCTGGGTACAAATTTTGTTTGGAAACTGGAACTATTTTCCTCCTAGAATATCTACAATAAGCTGCAGGTACATTCATGCCACTTCCCACCCTAGAGGTCAAGCCTTCATTGCATGTTGTGCTTTATAAGTGAAATAGAATTCCCTGGGTGTGGATTGGGTTCTTTGGGGGACCAGGAGGTGGAGGAGGGCTCAACTGAAGACCTGGAAATAATAGTCAAGGGCCTCTACTGACCCGAGAGCAGCAAAGAAAGCCCAAAATCTTCTGCAACTTTATCAGAATACATTAAAAATGAAAATTGTGATTTCTTCTGAGAAAATGTTGCTGTTTTCTAGTTTTATTAAAGGACAACTTGCTCTTTTCTGCTCCACATGCTGGTACCATGGAGTGATGATTTGTCCCACTAATAGTCAGTGACCTGGGAGGAGAAAAAGATAAAGTTCCTTTCAGAGTGGCCTGGAAGGATTCCCTTGAGATGCAGATGGAAGCCAGTGATTCTCAAAATTGTTCAGAATAATTTCACAATGTAGACAAAAGCAAATATACCCTGATGCTTGCTATAAATAATCATGCCTTCATTGCACCCACAAAGACGTTTCTCCAATGGGCTTACTGACCACCCATCTTGTATCCGTATTTCTTTCCTCTGCTAATGAGCAACCCAGCCCCACACAGAGACACCCTCTACATCTGGTCCAGGCCTTTGGCTCTGCAGCTTTAGTTCATCTTTATGAATTTCAGTACTATCTTACAGTACAAACAAGATCACTATCAATTTGTTTGATGTCCCCTGCAAGCAGCCATAGGACATTATTAATTCTCTCCCAAGTCCTTTCCCCTCTCTCTCTAAGGGATATAAACAGAGTTATTCTAAACCATTTGCTGTGTTTTGACATTCTTTTCAGAATAATTACCCAAACGCAACCACGAGAGTAAAGGAAGACATAAAAGATAAGACTGCCAGGGTTTAAGTCAAAGATCAGTTAAAATGCCCAGCACTTGTCAAAAATAATATTTAGAAAAAAAGAACTCCCAGAAAATATTTTTGTGCTCATTTCCACCGGACTGTAAAGGTCAATGGGCCAGACCCCACGTTGAGCTGTAGGTTCAGAATAGAGAGTTAGGCGTTCAGTTGTATACGAATGAAAGAATGGAATGCATCAAGAAGTGTATTTTTCTTTTGATGAAACCATAAAAAAAAGTGTCCCAAAGATAATGGAGTTGGAGCAGTGAGTCTGACACCACATGATAGAAGTCATGAAACAACTTCACTGTAAGAAACTCAATTAAAGGAATTGTTCCAGCCCCTCCAATTTGCCTGGTAGTTGGTAGTGAGGGACACACAGTTCAGAAGGAGGGCACCCCATGCTCTTAACCAGGGATAATGTGAGAAATGAGGATCAGACAAAGCTTAGGGCTGGGGTGTGCAGTCCCTCAGAAGACACTAAGGTACCCTGGGCAGCAGAGGTCGTGGGTGGGAAGAGGTTTTCTCAGGGTTAGGAGAGAGTTTTCCAGTTCTTGTTTCGGCCCTTTGTTAATTTCTCATTCAAGTTTCCAAAGTCCAGTCTTGCAGAGATTCTGCCCTTGAAGTACAGTTGTTTGGCATTGCTTTCTTGAATAAAGAAATTTTCAAAAATAGGGTAGCTTGTACTGGCTACTGCTGTGTATTGAACTGTGTCTCCCAGAAAGGCAGGTGAAGTCCTAACCCCTCACAGGTATGAAGGTGACCTGATTTGGAAACAGAGTCTCTGCAGACATAACCAATTGACGATGGGGCTCTATTGGATTCATATGGTCCCTCATCCAATGGTCAGTGTCCTTTATAAGAAGAAGATACAGGTTCAAAGAAGAGAAGGCCATGTGAAGGTGAAGACAGAGGTTGGTGCAGTGTATCTGCAAGCCAAGGATGCTGGCAACACCAGAAGCTGGAAGAGGCAGGTGTTTTTCTTCTCCTAGCACTTTCAGAGGAGCTCGGCCCTGACAACACCTTGATTTCAGACTTTTCACCTCTAGAACCAGGAGACAATACATTTCTGTTGTGGCAGTTTGATACAACAACCCTGGGAAACGAATCTGGACACTATTGCTTTGGCTTGCCTTAAGGAACAAAGTGAGTCTCCCATTGAACAAAATTATGTTGGCTCTTTTGCTTATTTTAAGAATGGAATGGTAATACTTAACCACTCTGAATGGGGAACCCAAAAGGGGAACTATACCACTTTTCTTTTTCCTTTTCTATTTAAAGATTTATTTATTTATCTGAGAGACAGAGACCATGCACCCGAGTGCTGAGAGGGGCAGAGGGAGAGAATTTCAAGCAGACTCCCTGCTGAGTATGGACCCAGATGCAGGGCTCCATCCCACAACCTTGACATCATAACCCAACCCAAAATCACCAGTTAGATGTTTAACCAACTGAGCCATCCAGGTGCCCCAACTATACCATTTTCCAAGAACACTATGGTGAAGCTTTAATTATGCTATACTATTTATTCATAATAAAATCTAGATAACCATGATGCAGACTGGACATTCAAATGAAAGCATTTGTTGTTTTCAAAATGAATTCCACATGCCTCACTTGATTTATCATTTTTATATCACTCTGCTTCTTTAGATTTCTAGTTTCTACATTCCCTTCTTTGCTCACTTTGGAAAAACATGAAAGCAACCACTGAAAGACAGTTACCCACATGGAATCAATTGCAAAAAACAACCTCTAACTTCTGAAACAGATCTTTAGTGATAAAGAGTCCCAAACACCTATTATTTCCTTAAGAAATTTCCCTCTTCATTAACACCATATAGTTCACATCACTATTCCAATAGATTTGCATTTCCTATTGCTGTTGACAAAAGGATGTGCTTATCTATTTCACATGTTACAACTAAAAATTGCAAAGCAGTATTTAGTATATAACTTTATGGTCAATAAGCCATAGAATTTTGTGACTGTAATCTGGCTGTTATCTGAAATATATTTAAATACACATGCATCGCCTTATCTTTTATTTTTCAGCCAAGAAGTTAGCTTTATTATTCAATATAATTTTCTGTGTTAAGAAACTGAAGAACCTGATTGACCTGGTTAAGTGTCTTGATCACGGTTTTTCCACAGATGAAAACATTGCTCAAACTCTGCACATGAAGCATATGTTCTTTAAAAAAAAAAAAAAGATTTTGTTTATTTTAGAGGGAGGGGAGGGAGAGAATCTCAAGCAGACTCCCCACTGAGTGCAGAGCCCAAATTTGGACTCAGGGCTCCAGGCTTGATCACACCGCCCTGAAATCATGACCTGTGTTGAAATCAAGAGCCAGATACCAACTGACTAAGCCCACCCAGGCACCCCAAGAAGTGTATGTTCTTATGCAAAATGGATGTGATATCAGAATTTTTTTTTCTTTTTTACAGAGAGAGAGAGAGAGAGAGAGAGAGAGAGATTACAAGTAGGCAGAGCAGCAGCCAGAGAGGGGAGGAAGCAGGCTCCCTGCCAAGCAGAGAGCCCGATACGGGGCTCGATCCCAGGACCCTGAGATCATGACCTGAGCCGAAGGCAGAGGCCTAACCCACTGAGCCACCCAGGCACCCCGATATCAGAATTTTTAACTGAAGGCTTTCATCAGGTTTCTGTAGAATTAACTCTACACAAAGCTGTAATCAATGAAGGCTCCCAAGGTCATTATCTGATCCAATGTATCTCCTCCACCAGCTAGCTCAGGAGTTTCCCTAACCTGAAACCCCAGCATTTTAATCATTGTTCAAGGTTAAATATCAAACACAGAGGTGTGCATCCAGAAATCTCCCATTAAATAAGAACATGTTACCAGAGAGGATAAGGAAGATGCTGAGTCCTATGTGCTCTCTCTTTCCCTTGTTCACATATTAGGATGAATTTTTTTACCCTATCATATAGTTCACATTTCAGAATCCAGATATAACTTGTTTTTTGAAGGACAAGATCCAGAAATGAGTTGTGGGGGTGGAAAAGATACCCAGCAAGTCCTGGACGATGATGCTGAGGGTGAAAATAGAGCAATAGTTAGTAATAAACTGACAATATCTCTGCTAGAATGGTCCAGCATTCAGTTTACTCACCAAAACTCCACTGCTACCTTTGCCACAGATTTGCCTGATGTGCCTTAAATTTGATGTTACAGCTATAGATATGTAGTCCCTAGACCACTATAGAATAATGCAAAGATCAAGCCCTTAGGCTTTTGCAGTGAAACTGATTAAGATTTTAATTCTGTCTCTGTTATTTATTGGCTGTGTGACCCAGGGCAAGTTACTTGACCCCTCTGAACATTCAGTTCTTAATCTGTAAAATGTGGATGATGAAACTTCCCTAATAAAATTGTTATGAGGATTAAGTGACCTAATGCTTAACACATTGTCTTGCCCATATTAAGCCATAAATCAATATTAGCTGTTATTAATAAACCCAAACCAAGCAAATTAGCATTTGTTTCTCAGGGTTAGTCACTGAATGGTGGTCCAAATGGTTGATTAATTGATCCAGTTCAGCACTTGAGAAGTCTGAGATAACATTACCCTAACTATCTGTGGGCCAGTTATATCCCCTTATTAACCAAATAGGACATTTAGTTACCTAATTCACCACTATGAAATTTAACTGCTAGCAATTAGCTACAGGATGGGGAGACAGTATGTATGGCAAGGTTTCAGAAAATTCGAGCAAATACATTTGTGTGATTGTACCTGGGGAGGAGTGTTATACCTGTGTAAGGGAACCCAAAGATTTAACTGTATTTACATTCTTTGTTCCCCTGTCCACACTTGAAGAGTAGCCTGCATGACTCTGAGCTGGGTTGGCTTCCAGGTGATTGGATTCCTTCCCCTTCTAGCCCACAGAGACCTAGAAATATTATGGAGAATTCTTATTAAGGTAATAAGAATTCTTTTTTTTTTCATTTTATTTATTTTTTCAGTGTAACATTATTCATTCTTTTTGCACAACACCCAGTGCTCCATGCAAAACGTGCCCTCCCCATTACCCACCACCTGTTCCCCCAACCTCCCACCCCTGACCCTTCAAAACCCTCAGGTTGCCCCAACCTCCCACCCCTGACCCTTCAAAACCCTCAGGTTCTTATTAAGGTAAATTATCTTCTGAGACAGAACCCTTGGGAAGATCCAGGAAAGGCCTAACTGAGATACCAAAGGGTTTGGTATTCAAAACCAAGGATGTCAATACTGAGGTAGAAACTAACATACATACATCCAGAGGAAGGCAATCAGCTTGGGGAAAGGTCTAGAGGTCAGGGACAGTGGGCTTCATGTGTCTGAAGAGTTCTCAAGGGGAAGAGTGAGGAGACCAGTTCTGATTTATTCCAATGGGGCCAGTAGACAGCGGGGCTTGGGAGACAGATTTAATGAGACTAGGTTGTTCCAATATGTAGTGAGCTCCTTGATGAAGATGTCCAAGCAGAGGCTTGATGACCAAATCTTAGGGGGCCTGGAGAAAGAATTTGTTCCTTTGGAAGAGATGGGTCTAGATAATGTCTAGGCTTCCTTCTACCTCTAAGATGACATAACTAAGTGATTCTATAAAAAGCTAGAGAATTCATATTTATTATTTCATTATTTTAGGAGGCTTCCACTGGGTTTTTTAATTTTTTAAAAAATTTTTAAAATTTCTTTTCAGTGTACCAGAATTCAATCTTCCATTAGGTTTTAAGTCACCTTATGGATAACTCTCCCCCACTTCAGAAAATGATGAACTAATCACAGGGATAAGTTCAACATATTTTATATATATTAAGATACAGTTATTCATTCCAATCTAAATTACTTCTTAAAACAAGTAAATAGTCTATAACTAGTATTGGGATTGTACAAAGAGTATAAGATATTTGCAGATTTGTGCAGTTGGAGGAAGAAAAGTATGCCCTAATAAAATTGCAGCTCATAAGTTTCAACATTAAAAACCCTGATTTAATTTTATAATCCATCCTTATGAAGTCACTGAAGATTTGTAAGCCTTTGCCTAATGAGGATCTATGGTATAATGGCCATAGTACTCTGAGGATGGAGGGGCAATGCACCTCGAAAAACATTTCAAAATCCATTTAATTATATCAGGTCCAGTGACAAGCATTTATGAATGCACACATCAAAAACTGGAGGTGTGATTTGGGGTCACATATCATCAGCTGAGTAACAGAAACAATGCTAAGTAAATTTCTGCTTGGCTTCTCAAATTAACAGGATTGACTCAGTTTAACTCAAGTTTTGGTTTTCTCAAGGAGTAAACCGATGGTACAGTACGATTTCAGCTGAATTAATTGCCTAACTTCTAATACCGAGTCCTTATAACTTTTTCAAAGCTAGTAGATATGCCATACATATTTTTGTGGTGACCCATTGCAGACAATAGAGACTCTGCCATTAGTCCAAGCAAAGAGGAGGGGTCCGACAGCATCCTACACTTCCCACACACTGCTGTTTACACCTTAGGTGTTATAAACTGAATACTAATTAGGTTTTAACACTTGCAATTAGATGGTTATTCATGCTGGTGTAATGTACTTTTCCTTTCCAAACATGGTTTCATAGTTGTCACTTTCCAGCTCATTACCTGAGTTTTGGTGGCATTATTGACGATTTCCTACAGCCTTCACCATTGGTCAATGCTCATTTATTGAATGAACTAACTCTTCAGAACATAACCACTTCTAGTTTACTGCCCGAGCCTCCTAAAGTGGTCCCACTTCTTCCATCCTAGATCACTTACAGTCTGTTCTCAACACACCTACCGCAAGGGTCCTCTTTTTTTTTTTTTTAACATTTATTTGACAAAGACAGATCACAAGTAGATAGAGAGGCAGGCAGAGAGAGAGAGAGAGGGAAGCAGGCTCCCGGCTGAGCAGAGAGCCCCATGCAGGACTTGATTCCAGGACCCCGAGATCATGACCTGAGCCGAAGGCAGCGGCTTAACCCACTGAGCCACCCAGGCGCCCCTCAAGGGTCCTCTTAAAACCGAAGTCAGCTCATGGTCTTCCTCTGCACAGATCCCTCTAGTAGCTCAGCAAGTCACTCAGCATAAAAGCCAGTCTTGTGTAGGGCCAAACTAGAAGGTTCTGTACAGCCTTATCCCTCCATTCTTTCTCTGGCTGCTTCTCCCACCACTCTACCCTTCATTTGCCCTACCCATCAACTAACCTCCTACTCTTGTCATGCCTAGAATACCTCTGCCTTAGAGCTTTTGCACTGGTAAGTTTTTTGTACTACCAGGAATGATGTTCTCCCAGATACTGGCATGACTTACACCCTCAAGTCCTTTCTCAAATATTACCTCGATTAACCTACTTGAAATTACAACCGCCACCTTCATTACCCTGGTCTTTTTTTTTTTTCCTTTTCTATTCTTTTTTTATGATATATTAGTCACCATACAGTACATTAGCTTTTGATGTAGTGTTCCATGATTCATTGTTTGTGTATAACACCCAGTGCCCATTACAACACATGCCCTCCTTAATACCCACCATCAGGGTACCTCATCCATCTACCCCCTCCCCTCTGAAACCCTCAGATTGTTTCCTGGAGTCCAGACCCTCTCAAGGTTCATCTCAACCTCTGATTTCCCCCTTTTCAGTTTTCTCTTCCTTCCCTTAATGTCCCCTGCACTATTCCTTATGTTCCACATATGAGTGAAACCCTGGTCTTTTTTATACTTACATGTAAATCCAATAAAAATGCACAAAATATTTTTAGAACTACCAAATGTTAATAAAAGAAATTTAAAAACCTAAATAAATGTAGAGACACACTATGTTCATGGAGTGAAAATCTCTACATAGTAAAGATGTCAGTGCTCCCTAAAATGATATAAGGTTTAATACAATTCCTATCAAAATCCTAGCAAGATCATTTTGTAGATTATAGACAAAGTGATTTTAAAATATATATGGAAAGGTAAAGGCTAGAATAGCCAATCAATTTTTTATAAAGAATAATAAGGTAGAGGAATCATTCTACATGATTTGAAGACTTATCATAATGCTACAATACTCAAGACAGCATGGTGCTGGCAAAGGAATAAATACATAGATTAATGGAATAGAATAGAGAACCCAGAAATAGACATACAGAAGAATGACCAACTGACTTTTAACAAAGAAACACAAGTATTCAACGGAAGAAGGATAGTCTTTTCAACAAATGATGCTGGCACAATTGGACATGCATAGGCAACAAAATCAAATCTAAATTTAAACTTCATATCTCATTATTCTTAAATGGATAATAAATTTAAACATAATATTAAGACCATGAAACTTTTAGCAAATAACATTGGAGAAAATTGTCATGATGGAGTTAGGAAATTAGTTATTAGACATGGAAACATTGGTAGAAGATGACTCTTAAGCTCGGGGTCATGAGTTCAAGCCTCATGTTGGGTGTGGAGCTTATGTATTAATTAATTAGTTAATTAAATGCCTGTTTAAAAAATAAAATTATTTCAAAACAAATTTTTTTTAAAAACTACTGAAAATACCAAGTGCTGGCAAATCACTCACACATTGCTGGTGAGAATTTAAAATATTACTGACCCTCTAGAAATTAGTTTGACAGTTTCTCATGAAACTGAATATACATTAAACATACAGCCTAGTAATCATAGCCATGGGCAATCAGCCTGGAGAAAAGAAAATGTATACCCACATGAAAACCTGTATATGCATGTTTATAGAAATTCTATTAAGAACAGCCCAAACTGGAAGCAAACCCCTATGCCTTCCAATAAGTAATGTTTAAACAAACTGTGGTACATCCATATCATGGAATATTATTCCACAATAAAAAATGAAGTATTGATACACACAATAATTTAGATGGATCTGGAGGAATTTATGCTGAATGATGAAAGCCAATCTCTAAATGTTACAGTCCATATGTATGTATTTTTATACTCTAATGATGTCCTTTTTTTCCCCCCTAATGATGTTCTTGAAAAGACAAAACTAAAACTGTAAAACTGGAGAATAGATCAGGGTTTGCCAGGGGTTAAAGGTAGGGTGATGGAAAAATTCTGCATTTTGATCACGGTGGTGGTTATCTGAATTTACAAATGGTATAAAATTCACAGACTTATATGCCAAAGAGTCGATTTTACTGTATGTTAATTCTAAAAATAAAGAAAAAAAATAAAGTCAGATACCAAAGATTAGTACACTTTATACATTAATGTTTCCATCTTGTAACTCAGTGGAAAAATGAAGAAATTAAGAAGAATGTAAGACTTGTGCCATATTTTTATGTTTACATTTTCAATTAAAGTTAAGAGATGAGGGGAGCCAGCCTGGCTCAGTTGGTAGAGTGTGTGACACCTGATCTCAGGATCATGAGTTTGAGACCCACACTGGCACAGACTCTACTTAAAAAAATAAAAACGATAAAGTTAAGTGATGAAAAATATAAAAGCCAAATACATGGGACAATGTTAGCTGTATTTTTCCTATTGATTTCTGCTTATTGCAGTGAGCTGATTCCAATACTTTGAAATATATTTAGACTTGCTGTTGGCCCAAGGTGTTGTTGAAGTTTTAAAATGTTCCAGATGTGCTGAAAAGAATATGCATAGTATATTGTGGATTTTAATATTTTCTACATAGTCTATCAGGTCAAATTTATTTGATGTATTGTCCAAATATTTCACTACTTTTCTTTAAACTGAGGTGGGGTGTATGCCTCATTGTTGTAGAATTATTTGTGGTCATTTTTTTAGACTGAACATGAAGGTAGTTTCTTCCAGAAGGATCTGCATTTGCTTCTGCCAGGTGTTTAGGGGCATTACCAGTCCAAGACTACCTTCAGTATACTTCACGGCTTGATATTTCTTTGACAACCCATTAATGCCAGTGCAGACAATGCCAACACAGGCTCCAATTTCCTCTGAGGACAGACCAGAGCCACAACTCTCAGTGACAAGCTTCTCTTCTTTTATTTCTTTTATTTCCACTGCTCTTGTTGACTCTGAAGGAGAATACCTTTGGTTCCTACTTTCTACCAGGGTATAATCCTCTGGGGTCTAAGTTTAATATGGGGGAGAGTATTTTATTAGTCTCTTTCTCTTGGGTTTTCACTTCAGCCCCCTCACCCAGTAAGGTCACCACAACTGAAAACCAAATTTGCCTGGATTGGCAAAACATTTCAGTTCCCATTTCCCTGAGTTTTTGACCTGCTGATACTTTAAAAGCCTGTTATTTCTTTCTTGCTTTTAGGCAATTTGAGCACACTGGTCCTACCCAGTGTTTTAAATTTTCATGGGGGTGGGGGGTGTCCTGACTAAGCTTAAGTGGAAGTTACCACCTCTGCTACAATTTCCCTCTTTAGCTCCTTCTCTCTCCTTCTAGACCACAAGGTCCTTTGTGTTCCTTGCCTCTTGTTCAGTACCTGATCATTATAAATAATTATAAATCAATATAAATTATTATAAATTATTATAAATAAATACCCAATACCTTCCAAGAAAACAAGTTGCCCAAATATCTGGAATCTGAAACTATGAGACCAGGCCTCCCAACTGGAGGCCCGATGCTCTTCTCACTGAAGCATGCTGTTTGTTCAGCTCAACGCTGCCCATTCTGGCAATAGTCCCTGTACTGCTGGAAGAGCATGGGGAACCTCTGGCTAAAGCAGACCTCAGCCTCTGACTCAAGTTCACAGCTAAGTATTTTGATCACTGGCACTTTCAGCTTAGCCTAGCTCACTTATCAGCCCATCCTGACTCCAGATACTTTCATGTCCACTTAGCCTCTACGTTGTCCACCCAGATTTCCCACCTCCTGGCCACTCCCCAGTGCCCAATGTCAGACCTCTGTCTGGAAAGCCCAGCTCTTCTGTTACCCCAGGGACAACCATTTTTCTGGCCCAGATGGGTATGTGATGGCTTTGTTCCTCAAGCACTGAGTCATGGAAGCAGAAGGATATACAAATCCTAACCAACAGCTACGATTCTCTGCCTCAGCTGACAGGATCACAACATCAGTGACTGGCCTTTTGTATTAATTGCCTGGAGCCACCATAACAAAGTACCAGAGACCAGAGGGCCTAACCAACAGAAGTTATTTCCTCACAGTTCTGGAGACTGGAAGGCTAAGACTGGATTAAGACCCACATCAATGACCTCATTGGAATTCAATCACCTCTTCAAGACCCTGTCTCCAAATACAACCACATTCTGACATACTGACAGATGTGAAGTTAGGGGGAACACAATTCAGACCTAATCATAAGCTTATACCAAAACCAAAGATTTCTGTGACCTGCTCGTGTTACCACACCAACCTCACCAACAAAAATGAATTGTACTCTGTGCTATCCAGGTTTTGGCAATAGGCAACTTTACCTTGCATAAGCACGCTGTGCCATCTGCTTCCTACGGCAGATCTTGTCTGTTTTGAGAGAATTGGCAAGCATCAGTGTAAAAGTTTAAGTTACAAATATTAAATATTTAAATATTAATTTGCTCTTTGAAATGCTTACCAAAGTTATCAGCATGTTCATTACAAGCCTCCTAATTATATTTAATTTTCACTAATGAAATCAACAGGGTAGGTTTCTACCCTCAGCTCTTATTTCCCTTTTTTCTCCAAGTAGTTCAGTAAATGATACAAGACTGTAAATATTATATTGGGTGATATGCTTAATTGACAAAATATGGAAAAAATGTTTCTGCCAGTAGCTATAAATGACATCAAATGCTCTGGAGGAAAGATGTTTCAGTAGGAAATGATGTAGCAATAATAAAACACATTGAAAATGGAAGGCATTGGGCTAAGAGAAAAAAAATTCTCTCATGGCACAGAACTTTTGATGGAGAAACTGACTTTAAGTAGGCTTAATGTAGAGGGTGTGTGTGTGTCACCACGAACAATTGGCATTTCTGTATTTTTATTTCACACTATTCACGACTTCAAAATAAATATTTCCTATTTCTTCCCACATAACAGCAAATAAGCAGTATAAACTTCTCAGGCTCCCCAAGGAAATAATGGCTAACACTTTCAGAGCACACATCTGCCACATACCAATGGCATCAGCTCATTTCACCAGCAACTGTGTCCCTTGAGGCAGGTACCATTATTTTCTTGACATTATCAATGAGAAAGCTGAGGACAGATTTGGGGTAATTCTCCCACTGTTGCTCCACTCCTACTCTCCAAACCCCAAGTTCTTAACCTCTATATTTAACTTCTTCTTGCCCCCACATTTCCGCAAGTGCACAATGCATAAGATGTAAACACACCCCTTGGCAATGTGGAGGAAATACTCTACCTGGAATTATTAGAGACTTGGGGCACCTCAGTTAAACGTCTGACTCTTGATCACAGGTCAGGTCACAATCTCAGGGTCCTAGGATGGAGCCCCACATCAGGTTCCACACTGAGTGTGGAGCCTGCTTAGGATTCTCTCTCTCCCTCTGTGCCCCCCACAATTATAGGTGGTACACATGTTCTCTCTTTCTCTCTCTCTCAATAAAAAAGTAATATGAGAAAACTACTACAGCTCTGGGCAAATAGGTCTAAAATCTAACCTGCCATGTCCAGGAAGAAAGGGGTTTTGTTGTTTAAGTCCCTCATGGACTGGGAACGCTGTAAGAAAAATAGTTAATTGTTTGGTAACTTCAGTGGCCTAATTTGCTGAGTATTAGTTAAAAGGTAGTACAGAGTGGTTAAGTCTGGCAGTTTTTAGTAAAGGAAAGCTTTAAAAAAGGTATCATATAATTGATAATACTTGTTCTTTGGATGCACATTGAGAAGCAGTTTCAACTGCTTCCAATGTGACCATAAGTCATAACCACTGGAACAAAGGCAAAAGAACAAGGTACTATCTGCAGACATGTTTAAATGACTCCATGGGAACACGGAGGTTATAGGACCTTTTCTCTTCATTTCTTTGGGAGGAAAGAGGCCCAATAGTTGGCTATGAACTAAAGATGTGCAACATGCATAATATGTGAGGAGATTCTGAATGGGGGTTCACTGGCCAAAATTCAGCTATTTCCGTGAAAACAGCTGTAATACACAGGAGTGTGTTGCAATAAATATTTCAGATTCCAAATATGGGACAACTCATTGGGAAAATGATTCAGGAGACCTGGCTTCTAGGGCCAATCTTGGTTTACATCAGAGAGCCTTCTGTTAGCCCCCTTTGGACCTCAGTTGCCCTTCTGGAAATACAGATGGTTAGATAAAACCATCTCCCTGAGCACGAGGCCCTTCTGTGTAGATTCTTTCTAGGGGTGGGTTTTTGGGGACTATTGAAGACCTTCCCAGTGCCCAGATGTGACAGACAGCAAGGCAAAAGGAAGTGCCTTCTCTTGGCAATCGGCACCAAGGAGCGCCTCATCAGGAAGGAGCATATTATTTGACTACTTGATGGTGTCACGAACACAAGCTTCCACAAAGCAAGAGCTTTCTCTCACCCTATGAAAACAACCCCTTATTGCTGAGAGAGACAGTATGTTATCAACATCAGCAGTTTATTCTGGTATCAGCACTGGCCACTCAAGCTGAGCTTAACCGACTCTCCTTGCAATTCCCTATCTTGTCTGATTTTTGCTTTCTGGTTTCCTATCCTCCCATTGTTCTTTCACACAGTGAGGGAGCTGCTTCTGATTCTGTTTGTTGCCATAGGAATTGACTTTCATACAGATATGCAAGTGCCACCAACTCACCTGCTGCTCTGTCCCAAGACACCAGGGGCCAGGGTGTCATCGTAATCTTGGGGAAATCAGGGCTCAGTGGTCCAGACAGTCACTCCCCTGTGGAAGCAAAAGCTAGTACTCAAGATTTGCCCAGTAATTTCACTTTTCAACATGTGGGCCATGTATGTTTTCCCCATCGCCTTGAAAACCTGTTTTCCAGAGAGATAGATCTCACAGTAATTCTCATTTTTTTCATGAAAAGGAAAACTAGGAGTGCCAGGGTGGCTCAGTCAGTGAAGTATGTGCCTTTGACTCATATTATGATCCCAGGGTCCTGGGACTGAACCCCACAACAGGCTCACTGCTCTGCAGGGAGTCTGCTTCTCCCTCTCCCTCTGCCCCTCCCCTCTGCTTATGCTCTGTCTCTCTGTCTCTGTCTCTGTCTCTCTGTCTCTGTCTCTCTCAAATAAATAAATAAATAACATCTTTAAAAAAATAAATAGGAAAACTAAGGAAAAAGGCAGTACAGAACTCCCCCCAGTTCCCACAGAATGTAGTGGCATGATTCAAGGGTCAAACCCCAACTTCTTAGTTCTCTTTCCTTCCAAAAAATCAGGCTCTTGTCTCAGGGCATGTAATTGTAAGACCAAGTATTAAAGTCTTATCCAGAGGTCAGCATACTATAGCCAAACCCAGCCCACTGCCTGTCTTTTAAATAAAGTTTTATTGGCACAGCCACGCCCATTCCTTTACATATCATCTAGGTGCCTTTGGAGGAAGAGGGCAGAGTTCAGTCATTGTGGCAGAGAGCAGGTGGTCTGTAATCTGAAAATATTTGCAATCTGGCCCTTTACAGAAAAGGTTGCAGTCCCCTGGCCTAGTGGGTAACGACAGGGACTCAAAATTCACACTCACCAGAAATTCTGTTCCTATGAACTTGTGTCACCTCAGAAGTTACTGAAACTTCCTGAGTCTCTATTTCCCCACACATAAAATGGGGCATAAGTATGCCTGCCATATTGGGTTTTCATTGGTCACTCAGTAAAATTAAACGAGATCATGTCAGTGTAGAAGAGCATCTGGCATATAGTAAGCTGTCGTTCAATGGCAATTATTGCTACTTCTGAGGAAAATCAAGCATCTTTTGCCAGTGTTTTTCTCCTAACAAGCTGTGATGCCCTCAGCTAGACTGGCAGGAAGCACAAGATTTCCCTAGGTCTGGGGCAAAAACCTAAAAGCCAGGGGCTACCTGCCCCCCCCCCCTTGCCATTCCTACCCCCACTGCCATGCCAGCTACAACTGAACCCACTCTGATTTGGCTCCTGAGCTTGATTATTGCACTCAGGCCTTTCCTGTGCTAGTCAGGGACATTTGACTGCTGCTTCTGCTTGGACACCGTTGCTATGCTTGGGATTTCTAACCCCAATGGATCTGAGCATTCAAGCAAAGTGTGGCCTGCGACAGGGAGGAGACTAGGAAGTGAGAGTGGTACATTTTAGCATCAGAGTGGAGCTCGAGCCACAGATTGTTCGTGTACGTGTGTAGCTTTTGTGAATATTTGTGGATTTGTGAGTTATTTTCGTGGTACGGGAGGACTGATCTCTTGTGTTCTGTGCTTTTACCAAAGAAGTAGGTTACTCCAGTGACTCAGCCAGCTCAGAGACCACTCTCCTTGAGGTGGCCCCAAAGGTTAGGGTTTATTCTAAACTTCCCTGACTTCTCTAATAACCCAGCATTAGGCCCTCACTCAGGATGTGACGTAAGCCCAAAACAGCCCTATCTACCTGTCATCACCTTTTTTTAGGTTTTCCCCGCCGGGAGCTACACATCTTGAAACATTCTGACATATGAAACTGCATTTATTTATTTGAATAACCTTCTCTAACCAAGCACGTATGAGGTAATAATTAAACTTTCCTTACCACCCCCAAAAAAGTGAATGAAAAGGATCAGGTGATACCAGTTTCCTGTGAGTATGAAGCAGCCTCCAGTTCCTCACCTGTAAAATGTAGGTGAGACTAGCCACCATCTCAGGACCGTTGTGACAATGGAATGAGGTAGGAGAGTGGTTGACACTGACGAACTATAATGTTTGTGAAGATGAGGCTAAGTCACCAGTCCAAAGCCAGAACTGATACTCCACAGAATCCCAGCCCAAGGTCAAAGCACACTTGGGGCCTTGGCTGCCTGCACAGTCCTGAGGAGAGCATAGATCAGTTCTCTGTCAGGTTGAGAGCATTTTTGTTTGTTTGGCCAGGAGGATAGCAAAACCCCCATTTCTACCCTACAGACCTCCAGGTATCTAAGGAACCCCTCTCAACACTTCTCAGGCCAATCATTGCAGGCTCTGCAATTTGAGGTTAAAAAAAAAAAAGTAGAATTTTTGTGCTCTCCTCCCCTCCATTTGTTTTAAAGTGCCTCCTTTCAGTTTCAGGATGTGTTCAAGTCATGCAGGGAAAGAAGTTGTTCTTTCGTTCTAGCATCTTGGGATTTAATGAGTAAGTCCAGGATGGTCTATTTATATCCTTTCAGGGGAAGAGATGGCATGTGGGGTAAGCAGGGGCATAAGCTTTGAGTCAGGCAGACCTGGCTTTTCTCCCTGGCCCTGCTGCTCACTGGCTCTGTGGCTTTAGGTAAGTCCCTTTGACTCTCTGAGCCTGTTTCCTCATATGCTGGATGTGAGAAGGAAAGGAGACAGGGCATATCCAGCAGTGAGAGTGGCCCTGGTGCAGAGGATGGGGATACATGGCAGGAGGAGGTGTCAGGAGCCCCACCCTGTTTCCTACCCTCCTCAGGCTTTACCTTCCCGAGCCAAGTCTAGATCTTCATGAGGGCCAAGGGCAGCCCCCTTCCAAGATGTACCCCTTTGGCATGAACATTATTTTGACTTAAAAGCAATCTGATCCCAGCAGATTCAGGAAAAGCTTGCCGGTAACAGGAAGAGAACTAAAGCAGACACCACTTTACCTGAGAAACTTACGTGCATAATAGGGCAACCTTTGCTTTCCAAACACTTCCTCTCACCTTCCTGCTAATGGTCTTTCTCCCCTTTGTATGCTCAGACCCCTGCCCCTCTCCTGACCTCATATAAGCATCATGTTGCCCCACTGTCTTTGGGATTTCCATGGCTGTGTGGATTCCCTGTATGTATGCTATTACATTGATATTCTCTTTTCATGTGTCTCATGTCAGTTTGATTCTTAATCCATCTAGAAAGCCCTGGAAGGGCAGAGGAAATTCTTCCTCCCAGATCCCTCTCAATGCACTTAGTCAAGATGCCAGTGAACTTTATCCTTGGGGCCCATCAAATTTACACAACTGTTACAGTTATCTGTTGAAGATGATGCTGTTTCATGATCTTATACCCCTCTGTAGAGGTACTAGTGGGTAATAACATGCATCAGTCATAGCATCAGGAATCCACACACAAGCCTTCTCCGTGTCTTTGCAAACTGCCTTCATGTAAATTCTGGTCCAGCTTCATACTGGATATACATGATGCTCAAATCCCTCTGGGTATGCAAGAGCCAGAGATAAAAACCTCACAGCCTGTAGGGTCTCACAGAGTGTCACATTTTCTACCTTTCTCCTTGAAGCTCGCTTCCAGGAGCAGATGAATTCAACTCCAGGGCCAAGACACTCCCAGAGGGCCTACTCTCTCCCAGTCCCACATGGCTTCCTTCCTGTCGGAGCCCCTGTATCATATCAACATTATGTTTGTGTGTTGGTTTGCAATGGCTTCATAACCAAGTAGCATAGTCTGGAGGGCTTACATGACAGAAATGTATGGGCTCATTGTTCTGGAGGTGGCAAGCTGGAGATCGAGATGTTGGTGTGGTTTGTTTCTTCTGAGGCCCTTCTGCTTGGTCTTATCTCAAACCTGTATCTTCACTTGTTTTTCTCCCCTTGCTATCTTTGTGCCTTAACCTCCTCTTGTAAGAATACAAGTCATATTGGACTAGGGCCCACTTTATTGACCTCATTTTAACATAATTACTTCATTAAAGACCCCGTCACTCAATATAATCATATTCTGCAGGACCCAGGGCAAGGGCTTCGACATGCACATTTGGGGGGACACAAACCTGTCCATAATGGATTGCATGCTGACACATGGTGAGTCCGGGGCCTTTGGCTCCAGGCCCCATCCCATGCTGGGCTACTGCCTCCCCTTGGAAATACTAGTTTCTTCTTCTCCCTTCCCCTTCCTCACCCAGCCACTCCCATCCATCCCCCTCCCCACCAAATGGAGACCATGTTCTCTGTTCCTGAATCTTCTGTTACAAGTCTCCTTCACTCCTCCCAGATGCTGAAGATACACAGCCAAATGGCTCTCTGGTCACCCAGTCATGACCTCCTTCTAACATTTCCCCTCTGAAGAACAGGCCCATGCTGCCATGCTTTAGGGTCTTACAGACTTGGGCCCGGCTTCAAGTCCCCTAGTACTTTGTTAAAAAGCATGTCAACATTGGGCACAGCTACCGCCAAGGGACATTTGAGTTTTTCCAAGACAGCCCAGATTTTTAAAAATCCAGTCTCCTTGTCAGACCACGTTTCTGATTATACTTCTCAGTTTCTGATTTAGGAAGTGTGGCCACTGTAGGTAGGTGCCATACCTCTTTACAGGCATATGCATAATTATGCATAGTAATGTACTTCCCAAAGATGCATAATGAATGATAACTAAGATATTTACATTATGCACATGTGCTTTCAGCCCCAGGACTCCAATTCCAAATGCCAATGTTCCTTCACATAAAATGAGATTCATGACAAACCTTAGAACTTTATCACAAATGTTTTCCTTCAGACTTTTAGAGTACAAAGACAGAGATAGGAACCAGAGCATGGGATAAAGTACATATCCTGTATTTTTCAGACAGTACCAGTTTCAAAGTACGTGTCCCCATTTTGGGTTTGGAAAATACAATCCTCACAATTGCCATAGTCATTTGATGAGATTCAATTAGTACCCTTTGGAGATAGTCAATTCACATTTTTAAAGAACCTACTTAGCACATCACATCATGAACACCATCACCTTTTCAATTTTACTGTCTACTGTTCTCCCCTTCCCTTCTCACTCACACCCATTTCTGAAAACGAAAATCTCAGGTCACCTCTGGCAACCTGCATGTTAATAATGAGTGAGATCTGTCATTATCATCTTTCATATTTCCTGTCTGAGTCAGTGTGTTTGAGAACCTGTTAGCGTAGGTAGTTCTGATCATCTTATTGTCATCCCTTTATATGAGGAGAAAGCAATGCCTATTGTTCATACTGGAAGGGCAAAGGACATTCTAGAATCTGTAACTTACAAGGTAGTGAAGTAGATCTGGGATGTTCTGATCCTGTGTCTGCTGCCTGTGTCTAAAGTCTGAGGTAGGGAGAGATGGTAGTGTCATAGGAGTAAAAAGTTTATTAGAAAAATTCCAAATCTATAGGAAACTTGAAAGAACTTTAAAGTTAAGAGCATTCAAGTGTTTCTGAATTATAAAAACATCAGTCTCATTTGATTTTCCCTGGAACACTCTGACCAGGTCAGCTTGGGCAGAGGCATTTTGTTCTCTGTTCTCCAAACAGGATGTATCTAAATGAGATATTTCTTTATAATCTTGAACTAATTGTGTGTCTTTTCTCTGTAAATGAAGGTTAATACAGTATGTTTCTAAAAAGTCCTGAAGGTCTCTGCGGCTTAAAGACCACTCTTCTGCTACCTTCTCTGCTGTCGGCCCCCATCGGAGCCCATTCCCTCATGCATCCTTCCTCCCATTCCAACCCTAAGGCCAATCATTTGGGAACATGAAAATCTAGACTACAAGGCATATTTAGTTGCTATCTACCAAAGACAGTTTAATGAAGCTGGAAGAATGTTTTGCAAGCAAATGTCACAGAGAACATCAAGCAACCTGAGGTAACCTTGTTAGACAGAGAAATATCCGTCCTCCCTTTTATTTGGCTCCTGATTTCTGTTAAGCATGAATAAATCACAACACAAAGCTGTTTCACTCCTTCCTGCCACGAACACAAGGCAGAGTCCTAAAATTATAAAACATAGGTGGTAAAATGTACTTGGGTGAGACCAGAGTCCATATCAATCAGTGACCACCCAAATGAGTCAGAATTCTGGAGGATATAAAAGCTACTCCCCAAAATATTCATTTTAAAACATTTATGCATTTTGAACAAGTCCTAGCTATGCATCTGAATTGGAAAATATGTAATATTATAATATAATATATATATATTATATAATGTATATAATATAATATAGTATAATAATAATATTATAATACAGAAGGTAATCATATCTTGCGGATTCCAGGCTCTTTAATTCAAAGACTTCAAGGAACTTAGAAGCATCAATTAGTTCTTTCAACTCCCCTGTGAAGCAGATATGGCCAGGATATACATTTATATTTATTAAGTAGTATTCTACAAGCTTTTTATTTTGGTTCTACAATTTACCTCAGCTATAAAGCACCTAGAATGCATAGGACAATACCTTGCATATATATATATAATACTTTTCTTCCAAGAGCTCAGCGTACTCAATCGTTATGGTCACCAAAGCCTCTGAGGTAGCTAGGAGGAAAGACTGTTGCTGTGAATCACATTCTTTGTAAGTAAAACTACAAACCCAAGAATCAGTCATGACTTTCCTAATTGTGAGCCAGACCTTAGCTGGGAAAAATCTAATTTTCTCATTCTAAGAAACAGTGCTTAAAACAAAATAAATCCCCATTCAACTACTGTAGGAATATCAAGATGAGTTGTATGTGGTCCCAGCTCTCAAGGATCTTCTCTAATATCTTCTGAAAGATGAACACTTTTTTGATAGGATATGCTTCATGTCATTATGCGAAGGTGAAGGTAATGTGGCCGAGAGCCTTTTCACTTCAAGTAAAGAAAATCAGCAGAACATGACTCTTCTTCAGGCCCTAGTATTAATGAACAGGATAACAAGATTGCCTCTCAAGCCCTAGATAAGTCACAATCCCTTTCCCTCCATTGCCACATTTGGTGAAGATGGACTCAGGATTACTCAACACGAGGAAGACGGTAAGTGTTGTATGGTATTGCATACCTTCAGTCAGAAATTCTGCAAGACTTAAATCCCTACATATTTCTTATTCTTTGTAATGAACTGAATACCTCCGGGATGATTTGAAATGTAATGTTTATTTGACTCTCATCCAATTTTAGACAGAGTAGGTACTTCTCATTAAGACCTAAGATAAAATGTAAACACTTCTATTAAATATTTCTTTATCTGTATGCTAAATTTAAAAATCTTTTCTTATAGTGAGCCAGAACCATAAAACTAGACGACACATTAGGGATCAATTCCAACCCCTCTCATTTTACAAGTGAGAAAATTGAGGCTCACACAAAGGAAAGGATTTGTCAAGGGTCAAACAGAAAGTCAATAGCAGTTTTCTTGATTCTTTCCAAGTTCTGTGCTTTTTTCCACTCAACCACAATATTTAAAAGGAAAAAGAATAAAATCTTATTAAAAGACACAAAAGTTTTTTTTTTTTTTCAAGATCACACGGTATATTTAATTATCATAACTCTTTAGTTTCCTCCTTGGAAATGGTGTCTCAGTCTGTTTTGTCTTTCATGATTTTGACATTTTTAAAGCATATAGGCAAGTTGATTTGTAGAATGATCCTCAATTTGGGTTTATCTGATGATTCCTCATGATTAGAGTAAGTAATACATTTTTGTCAAGAATATCACAGAATCTATGGGTTTGTAGTAGGTCATAATAAGTATAAAATAGGTAAGTGGTACATGGCTGTCTCAGTCATTGTCCCAGGTTTGGCCAGTAGGAGGAGTTCCTTTAGTCTGCTCCTCTGTCCTTTTGACCTGTCCCCATTATTTCATGAGCATTTTCTTACTTTCTGGCACAAGGTGTTCCAGGCTTGTCTTGTACTTTCTTCACTGTGGCCCTGGAATCCGGCATTCATTCATGAAGTCGTAATTCCTTTTAGTGGAGAATGGTATTTAGAAAACACAATTTGGATGCTATTGTGCTCATTGTTATGAAGATAGTGTAGATACTGAGATCTCTCAGGAATCTATGTATGCTTCTCTCTCCACCCCCTTTCTCTGTCTCTGTGACTTTGTGTGTATTACGAGTACATATTTTTACCTCTACTTCCAAATCAACACCACAATATTCTCACTGTCCACAGTTTGTGACTCTCTTCTCTGACAATGAGACCCCTAGCTCTCCTCATCCTCAAGCGAAAAGACACAAAATTTTAACATTTTGCACATACACTCACTCACGTACATAAATCCCTCCCTGCTCTTCTTCCGTTCTCAACCCTATCACCTCAGTGTCAGTGGTGGCCTTGATTGCTTTTTCACAGAGAAAATAAAGACAAGCAAGTGTCCTCAAGCTCCGCCCAACACACCTACATAAATACCTATTCTTACTAGTCATACCCCCACCTCTTCCTGGCCATGGGGAGTAATTCCTCTGGATTGAGCCCCATAAGACCTTGCCTCATCAGTTATACCTTGCCCTAAGCCTATGAAAATATTCAAGTCTCACTCACCTAATTTTGAAAAATCCCTCCTTAACCCTAATCCCCCCACCTCTAGTTCAACCTTGAACATTCAGCTACGTGCTGCTCTGCATGTAAGTGTCTCAAGGACATCACAAATTCAACTTATCCAAGATTTAACTCATCACTTCCATATTCACACTGGCTTGCTTCCATCTTCCCTTACCAGAAAGTAGCCTCACTGGGCTGCTAAAGTCAGAAACCAGGAATCATCCTTGATTCCTTCCTCTCCTTCATGCCCTTCATCTGATCCCTCAGCTTTAATGAAATAATGTCTTTCTATGTTCTAGGTGGCATATGGCACTGGGCCTTTAGGCATCACTTAGAAACTTGTTTGAAAAGGAGAATGACAGGCCCCATGCCAGACCTGTTGGATCAGAATCCATTAACGCATAATAAAGTTTTGGAAGCATTGCTTTAGGCAGTGTTTGTGAAGTACACAACTACCTCCATCTTTGACCATTCTTATCAGGATCTCATTCTCCTGCCACACTAGCTTTCCATTGGGTCCTCTGATTCCACAAGCTCCCTTCCTTCACAAGGCCCACGTAGTGCTATTCTAGAACACTCTTCCCACTTGGTTGCCTGGATAACTCATATTGACCTTTCTAACCTCAACCCAAATATCATTTACTCCTTGATCGCTTAGCCCAGGGATCAAAAGATTTTCTTACAGAGGGCCAGATAGTAAATATTGTCAGGTTCACAAGGTGTGTAGTTTCTGTGGCAACAGTTCAACTCTACCATTTTAGTGCAAGAGCAACCTTAGACGAATGATACTGACAGATGGGCATGGCTAACTTCTAATAACCTTTATAAGGCAAAAAGAGGCCCAGGCTGAAATCAAGCCCTCAGGTTAAAGTTTACAGAACTCTGTTCTAGATTGAGGTGAGAACCCCTGGTACAGGATCTTACAATATTGTGATCTTTTCTTCAGAGCACTGATTAGAGTTTGCATTATACATTCATTACAGTAACTTTGGAGTCATTAGTATATTTAAAAATTTTAAAGCCTTTGGGCCAGACAAGATCTCCTAAGAAGTGAACATAGTAAAAAGGACAAGAAGGACAAGTACTAAACCCAGGCCAACTCCAATGTCTGGAAGTCAAGAAGAGGAGAAACCAGCAATGAAGACTGAGAAGTTAGCAGCTAATAAATGAAAACTAAAACCCAAAGACTGTGATGTCTTGATAGCCAAGGGAAGAACATGAGTTTGAGCCCTGCCTTGGGTGTAGAGATTACTTGAAAATAAAATCTTATAAAAAGGGGGGGGGGCACCTGAGTGGCTAATCGGTTAACCACCTAATTCATTTTTTTAAACTTTTTATTTATTTCTTATTTTTTATAAACATATAATGTATTTTTACCCCCAGGGGTACAGGTCTGTGAATCTCCAGCTTTACACATTTCACAGCACTCACCATAGGATATACCCTTTCCAATGTCCATAACCCCACTCCCCCTCTCCCAATCCTCCTCCCCCCAGCAACCCTCAGTTTGTTTTGTGAGATTAAGAGTCACTTATGGTTTGTCTCCCTCCCGATCCCATCTCATTTCATTTATTCTTCTCCTATCCCCCTAACCCCCCATGTTGCATCTCCATGCCCTCATATCAGAGAGATCATATGATAGTTGTCTTTCTCCGATTGACTTATTTCACTAAAGATGATACCCTCTAGTTCCATCCATGTCGTAGCAAATGGCAAGATTTCATTTCTTTTGATGGCTGCATAGTATTCCATTGTGGATATATACCACTTCTTCTTTATCCATTCATCTGTGGATGGACATCTAGGTTCTTTCCATAGTTTGGCTATTGTAGACATTGCTGCTATAAACATTCGGGTGCACATGCCCCTTCGGATCACTACGTTTGTATCTTTAGGGTAAATACCCAGTAGTGCAATTGCTGGGTCATAGGGTAGCTCTATTTTCAACACTTTGAGGAACCTCCATGCTGTTTTCCAGAGTGATTACACCAGCTTGCATTCCCACCAACAGTGTAGGAGGGTTCCCCTTTCTCTGCATCCTCACCAGCATCTGTCATTTCCTGACTTGTTAATTTTAGCCATCCTGACTGGTGTGAGGTGATATCTCATTGTGGTTTTGATTTGTATTTCCCTGATGCCTAGTGATGTGGAGCACTTTTTCATGTGTCTGTTGGCCATCTGGACGTCTTCTTTGCAGAAATGTCTGTTCATGTCCTCTGCCCATTTCTTGATTAGATTGTTTGTTCTTTGGGTGTTGAGTTTGCTAAGTTCCTTATAGATTTTGGACACTAGCTCTTTATCTGATATGTCCTTTGCAAATCTTCTGGATTCTGTCAGTTGTCTTTTGGTTTTGTTAACTATTTCCTTTGCTGTGCAAAAGCTTTTGATCTTGATGAAATCCCAATAGTTCATTTTTGTCCTTGCTTCCCTTGCCTTTGGTGATGTTCCTAGGAAGATGTTGCTGCAACTGAGGTTGAAGAGGTTGCTGCCTGTGTTCTCCTCAAGGATTTTGATGGATTCCTGTCTCACATTGAAGTCCTTCATCCATTTTGAGTCTATTTTCGTGTGTGATATAAGGAAGTGGTCCAATTTCATTTTTCTGCATGTGGCTGTCCAATTTTCCCAGCACCATTTATTGAAGAGGCTGTCTTTTTTCCATTGGACATTCTTTCCTGCTTTGTCGAAGATTAGTTGACCATAGAGTTGAGGGTCTATTTCTGGGCTCTCTATTCTGTTCCTTTGATCTATGTGTCTGTTTTTGTGCCAGTACTATGCTGTCTTGATGACAACAGCTTTGTAATAGAGCTTGAAGTTCAGAATTGTGATGCCATCAACTTTGGCTTTCTTTTTCAATATTCCTTTGGTTATTCGAGGTCTTTTCTGGTTCCATATAAATTTTAGGATTATTTGTTCCATTTCTTTGAAAAAAAAAATGGATGGTATTTTGATAGGGATTGCATGAAATGTGTAGATTGCTTTAGGTAGCATAGACATTTTCACAATATTTGTTCTTCCAATCCGGGAGCATGGAACATTTTTCCATTTCTTTGACTTCCTCAATTTCTTTCATGAGTACTTTATAGTTTTCTGCATATAGATTCTTATCCACTTTGGTTAGGTTTATTCCTAGGTATCTTATAGTTTGGGGTGCAAATTGTAAATGGGATTGACTCCTTAATTTCTCTTTCTTCTATCTTGTTGTTGGTGTAGAGAAATGCAACTTATTTCTTTGCATTGAATTTATATACTGACACTTCACTGAATTCCTGTACAAGTTCTAGCAGTTTTGGAGTGGAGTCTTTTGGGTTTTCCACATATAGTATCACATCATCTGTGAAGAGTGAAAGTTTGACTTCTTCTTTGCTCATTTGGATGCCTTTAATTTCCTTTTGTTGTCTTATTGCTGAGGCAATAAAGACAAAGATTATCCAAAAATTATCCAAAAAAGATAATGGACATCCCTGCCGTGTTCCTGACCTTAACAGAAAAGCTTTCAGTTTTTCTCCATTGAGAATGATATTTGCGGTGGGTTTCTCATAGATGGCTTTGATAATATTGAGGTATGTGCCCGCTATCCCTACACTTTGAAGAGTTTTGATCAGGAAGAGATGCTGTACTTTGTCAAATGCTTTTTCAGCATCTATTGAGAGTATCATATGGTTCTTGTTCTTTCTTTTATTAATGTGTTGTATCACATTGATTGATTTGCAGATGTTGAACCAACCTTGCAGCCCTGGAATAAATCCCACTTGGTCGTGGTGAAAAATCCTTTTAATGTACTGTTGAATCCTATTGGCTAGTATTTTGGTGAAAATTTTTGCATCTGTGTTCATCAAGGATATTGGTCTGTAGTTCTCTTTTTTGGTGGGATCCTTGTCTGGTTTTGGGATCAAGGTGATGCTGGCCTCATAAAATGAGTTTGGAAGTTTTCCTTCCATTTCTATTTTTTTGGAATAGTTTCAGGAGAGTAGGAATTAGTTCTTCTTTAAATGTTTGGTAGAATTCCCCTGGGAAGCCGTCTGCCCTGGGCTTTTGTTTGTTTGGAGATTTTTGATGACTGTTTCAATCTCCTTACTGGTTATGGGCCTGTTCAGGTTTTCTATTTCTTCCTGGTTCAGTTGTGGTAGTTTATATGCCTCTAGGAATGCATCCATTTCTTCCAGGTTGTCCAATTTGTTGGCGTAGAGTTGCTCATAGTATGTTCTTATAATTGTCTGTATTTCTTTGATGTTAGTTGTGATCTCTCCTCTTTCATTCATGATTTTATTGATTTGGGTCCTTTCTCTTTTCTTTTTGATAAGTCTGGCCAGGGGTTTATCAAACTTATTGATTCTTTCAAAGAACCAGCTCCTAGTTTTATTGATTTGTTCTATTGTTTTTTGGTTTCTATTTCATTGATGTCTGCTCTGATCTTTATGATTTCTCTTCTCCTGCTGGGTTTAGGGTTTCTTTCTTGTTCTTTCTCCAGCTCCTTTACGTGTAGGGTTAGGTTGTGTACTTGAGACCTTTCTTGTTTCTTGAGAAAGACTTGTACCGCTATATATTTTCCTCTCAGGACTGCCTTTGCTGTGTCCCACAGATTTTGAACTGTTGTGTTTTCATTATCATTTGTTTCCATGAATTTTTTCAATTCTTCTTTAATTTCCTGGTTGACCTATTCATTCTTTAGAAGGATGCTGTTTAGTCTCCATGTATTTGGGTTCTTTCCAGCTTTCCTCTTATGATTGAGTTCTAGCTTCAGAGCATTGTGGTCTGAAAATATGCAGGGAATGATCCCAATATTTTGATACCGGTTGAGACCTGATTTAGGACCCAGGATGTGATCTATTCTGGAGAATGTTCCATCTGCACTAGAGAAGAATGTGTATTCTGTTGCTTTGGGATGAAATGTTCTGAATATATCAATGATTTCCATCTGGTCCAGTGTGTCATTTAAAGCCTTTATTTCCTTGTTGATCTTTTGCTTGGATGATCTCTCCATTTCAGTGAGAGGAGTGTTAAAGTCCCCTACTATTATTGTATTATTATTGATGTGTTTCTTTGATTTTGTTATTAATTCGTTGATATAGTTGGCTGCTCCCACGTTAGGGGCATAGATATTTAAAATTGTTAAATCTTCTTGTTGGACAGACCCTTTGAGTATGATATAGTGCCCTTCCTCATCTCTTATTATAGTCTTTGGCTTAAAATCTAATTGATCTGATATAAGGATTGCCACCCCATTTTCTTCTGATGTCCATTAGCATGGTAAATTGTTTTCCACCCCCTCACGTTAAATCTGGAGGTGTCTTCCCATCTAAAATGAGTTTCTTGTAGGCAACATATAGATGGGTTTTGTTTTTTTATCCATTCTGATACCCTGTGTCTTTTGATTGGGGCATTTAGCCCATTAACATTCAGGGTAACTATTGAGAGATATGAATTTAGTGCCATTGTATTGCCTGTAAGGTGACAATTACTGAATATTGTCTCTGTTCCTTTCTGATCTACTACTTTTAGGCTCTCTCTTTGCTTAGAGGACCCCTTTCAATATTTCCTGTAGAGCTGACTTGGTGTTTGCAAATTCTTTCAGTTTTTGTTTGTCCTGGAAGCATTTTATCTCTCCTTCTATTTTCAATGATAGCCTAGCTGGATAGAGTATTCTTGGCTACATGTTTTTTCTCGTTTAGTGCTCTGAATATATCATGCCAGCTCTTTCTGGCCTGCCAGGTCTCTTTGGATAAGTCTGCTGCCAATCTAATATTTTTACCATTGTATGTTACAGACTTCTTGTCCCAGGCTGCTTTCAGGATTTTCTCTTTGTCACTAAGACTTGTAAATTTTACTATTAGGTGACAGAGTGTGGGCTTATTCTTGTTGATTTTGAGGGGGGTTCTCTGCACATCCTGGATTTTGTTGCCTGTTCCCTTTGCCATATTAGGGAAATTCTCTCCAATAATTCTCTCCAATAGACCCTCTGCTCCCCTCTCTCTTTCTTTTTCTTCTGGAATCCCAATTATTCTAATGTTGTTTTGTCTTATGGTGTCACTTATCTCTCGAATTCTCCCCTCGTGGTCCAGTAGCTGTTTGTCCCTCTTTTGCTCAGCTTCTTTATTCTCTGTCATTTGGTCGTCTATATCACTAATTCTTTCTTCTGCTTCATTTATCCTAGCAGTGAGAGCCTCCATTTTTTATTGCACCTCATTAATAGTTTTTTTTTTATTTCAACTTGGTTGGATTTTAGTTCTTTTATTTCTCCAAAAAGGGCTTTTATATCTCCAGAGAGGGTTTCTCTAATATCTTCCATGCCTTTTATGAGCCCAGCTAGAACCTTCAGAATCGTCATTCTGAACTCTAGATCTGACACATTACCAATGTCTGTATTGATTAGGTCCCTAGCCTTTGATATTGCCTCTTGTTCTTTGTGTGTGTGTGTGTGGTAAATTTTTCCACCTTGTCATTTTGTCCAGATAAGAGTATAGGAAGGAGCAAGTAAAATACTAACATGGTGGCAAAGACCCCAGGGAAAATGTGCTTTAACCAAATCAGAAGAGACCCCAAATTCTTGGGGTTAGAAAGGGGATAAAAAGAGGTTCAGAAAAAAAAGAAAAAATTAAAAAAAGAAAACAAATAAAGAAAAAATATAAAAAAGAAAGAATATATATATATATACACACACACACACACATATATATATATTAGATAAACTAGTTAAAAAACGTTTAAAAGGGGTAAAAGTTTAAAAAAATTAGCAGAAGAAAAAAAAGATAAAAAATTAAATTAACTGCAAAACTAAAGAATCAAGGGGCGAAAGCCATGAGTTCCGTGCTTTGCTTTCTCCTCTTCTGGAATTCTGCTGCTGTCCTTGGTATTGAACCTGCTTTCCTTGGTATATGAAATTCGTCCTGGCTGGATTTTTTGGTTAATCTTCTGGGGGAGGGACCTGTTGTAGTGACTCTCAAGTGTCTTTGCCTGAGGCAGAATTGCACTGCCCTTACTGGGGGCCGGACTAAGTAATCCTCTCGGGTTTGCTTTTGGGAGCTTTTGTTCCCTGAACACTTTCCGTAGAGTTCTGGAGGCCGGAAATGAAAATGGCGGCCTCCCAGTCTCCAGCCCAGAGGAGCCAAGAGCCCAGGGCCCCACTCCTCAGTGCGCCCCCAGAGGACAGTGCCCTATCCCTCCCATATCCCCGGCCTCTGGCCACGCTCCAAGCTCACCCAGCCTGGGACCGGTTCAAGGTAAACCTGAGCTGAGAGCTCAGTCCTCGCCTCTGTCTCTGTAGCCGGCTTCCCCGTTTTGATACCTGCGAGCTCTGTGACACTCTGACACCCCTGATCCTTCTGTGACCCTGCGGGACCTGGGGCCATGCTGACCCCATGTGGGCTTCACCCCGGTTTAACCTCTGGAGCAATGTCCCTCAGTGGAACAGACTTTTAAAAGTCCTGATTTTGTGCTCCGTTGCTCCGCCGCTTGCTGGGAGCCGGCAGTCTATCTTTCCGTCATTTTGGATTCACTTCTCTGCCAGTCCTACCTTTCAGAAAGTGGTTGATTTTCTGTTTCTAGAATTGCTGTTCTTCTTCTCTTCGATCTCCCATTGGATTTGTAGGTGTTTGCAATGTTTAGGTAAGCTATCTAGCTGATCTCCTGCTACCTGATGTAGTCTTAGCCTGCTACTTCTCTGCCATCTTGACTCCTCCCCCTAACCACGTAACTCTTGATCTAAGCTCAGGTCTTGATCTCAGGGTTGAGTTCATGCCCCACATTGGGCTCTGTGCTGGGCAAGGAGCTTACTCAAAAATAAATAAAAACTAAATAATATGAAAAAGAAATGCATCTTGTCATGTGTCTGATAGCCATTTGTATGTATTCATTGGAGAAGTGTCTGTTCATATCTTCTGCCCATTTTTTGATATGATTATCTGTTTTGTGTGTGTTGAGTTTGAGAAGTTCTTTATAGATCCTGGATATCAACCTTTTGTCTGTACTGTCATTTGCAATGCTCATCATCACTAGCCATCAGGGAGATTCAAATTAAAACCACATTGAGATATCACCTTACACCAGTTAGAATGGCCAAAATTAGCAGGACAGGAAACAACATGTGTTGGAGAGGATGTGGAGAAAGGGGAACCCTCTTACACTGTTGGTGGGAATGGAAGTTGATGCAGCCACTTTGGAGAACAGTGTGGAGATTCCTCAAGAAATTAAAAATAGAGCTTCCCTATGACCCTGCAATTGCACTATTGGGTATTTACCCCAAAGACACAGATGTAGTGAAAAGAAGAGCCATATGTACCCCAATGTTTATAGCAGCAATGGCCACGGTCGCCAAACTGTGGAAAGAACCAAGATGCCCTTCAGTGGATGAATGGATAAGGAAGATGTGGTACATATACACGATGGAGTATTATGTCTCCATCAGAAAGGATGAATACCCAACTTTTGTAGCAACATGGACGGGACTGGAAGAGATTATGCTGAGCGAAATAAGTCAAGCAGAGAGAGTCAAGTATCATATGGTCTCACTTACTTGTGGAGCATAACGAATAACATGGAGGACATGGGGAGATGGAGAGGAGACGGGAATTGAGGGAAACTGGAAGGGGAGATGAACCATGAGAGACTATGGACTCTGAAAAACAACCTGAGGGTTTCGAAGGGGCGGGGGGTGGGAGGATGGGGAACTGGGTGGTGGGTAATAGGGAGGGCACGTATTGCATGGAGCACTGGGTGTGGTGCAAAAACAATGAATACTGTTACACTGAAAAGAAATTTTTAAAAAGTGAAAAAAAAATGCAAATTCTTGAGTCTAACCCTAGGCCTTAATGAATGAGAAGCTGTGGAAGTGGGGTCCAGCAATTTATGCCTTAACAAGCTTTCCTGGAGGTTCTGACTCCTACACAATTTGAGGAACCACCCATTGGTAAATGTGACTTACCCAGTTTGGTCTTGTAGGGTTAGGTCTGACACAATAAATCTCTGTCCATCAGGAGCTCCATGAAGTTTGGGTCAATGATATGCCCAGATGAAGGAAGGAAAGACTTGAGTCACCCTAAGCCATGGATTAGGAACCATCGAAGAGGCCACCAGTCCATTTTCCTTTCTCTCTTCAATGATCTCTGTCCCTATAAATGCTTCATTGGCCTGCAGGAGTCATGCTAATTATAGCTACTTATAGAAACCACTTGATATTTTGGGTTTTTTTGAAACCACTTAATATTTTGATATATTTATCATGCAAATCATTAGACATGTCTCATTTTAACTTTGTTGCAAGTTTTATTTGATTATAATACTCATTTTTTCTTATATGCTCAATTTTCATAGTTTATTATTCATGTAACAGGGCCATCTGCTCCCAACAAAAAGAATTAGAGACCCTATGAAAATATTGACCCACTCAGCTTGAGCACATGAAAGCAGCAATTATTAGTTCCCTAGGCTCACATACAAATAGATTCTAGTTTAAGCAAATTTAATATACAAAACCACAAACTTATAAAATCTGTGGTGATATTCATATTATAGAAAAATGCTTTGCTTTATAAAGACTTGCTCTGCAACAGTGATCATAATTTGTTAATTTAAAGCTTCATTATATGTGTATATATTTGTGTAATTTATTCACTGATTTTCAGAAGGACACATCTCCCATAAATGGGGCATACCAGCAACAGCCTCAGGCTCTTACTGGGAATGAATTGAGAAGTTCAAGAGGACCACTTGGATTCTAGGTTATTCTGAGGCCATCCTGTCACAGATCCAATCTGCTTCTGGAGATTTCCTACTGATGCCAAGGACAGCTTCCTTTATGAAAGCTAGAAACCCTGGCAAGGTGAGAATTATAGCTCAGTATCTCATGTCTTGTGGATGGTTCTTGGGAGAACTGAAGCCTAAGTGCCATCCACCCAACTAGGTACCAATAAATTTCTAGCAGTTCAGTGACAGAGGAAACTTATCATGATTCTGTGTTACACTCCAAAATGTTATTTTAAAGAAATATTTATATTGTTAATGAAGACAGGGGCTGTATCAATCTTAGGTGCTGAATTATCATGTAATGAAGCCATTGCTCAGAATTCTTATTAAGCTACCAGCTCAGTTAATTCCTCCTGCCCACTTTATAATGATAAATAGCCCATGAAGTATTCCATCTGGCAATGGCTTCCCTCATTTATAGTGTCTTACACAATCAAAGGGGAAATCCCCTGTCTTGCATGTGAACTTGATACTCAATTATGTGGTCAGCCCGAGTCCTCCTGTCTGTGCCTCCTTACCTAAATGGTCTTCTTCCCATATGCCAGTGCAGGACTCAAGTGCTGAGTAAAAAGAGAGAGAGCGAGACAGAGAGAGAGAGAGAGAGAGAAGGAAAAGAGATTATATAAAGATGAAGTAGGACATAGGAAGAAACATGAGGGGTGCCTGGGTAGCTCACTGGGTTAAGCCTCTGCCTTCAGCTCAGATCATGGTCTCAGGGTTCTGGGATCGAACCCCGCAATGGGCTCTCTGCTCTGCAGGGAGCCTGCTTCCCCCTCTCCCTCTGCCTACTTGTGATCTCTCTCTCTCTCTCTCTCTCTGTCAAATAAATAAATAAATAAATAAAATCTTTTAAAAATTAGTATTGTTAAAAAAAAAAGAAACCTGAATTGCTGTCATTGTCAGAAGCTCAAATCTTCATGAACAATTCTTCCAGCTCAGTGGTTTTAACCTTTATGGATTGAGGACCTTCTCTAAGACTTTGATGAAACACTGGAGCTCCTCTCCTTAAAAATATGTTCATGTGCAGGTATATGCAAAACATCACATCCATTTTAGCGAGTTTATAAACCTCATACAGTGCCCCCATAGGCCCAGGTCAAAAGGCATCAATAATCCCCCCGTCATGAGATCCAATCATACCACATGTGACTCATGTCGCACTGACTTAAGAATAATTTTATTAAAATATCGGACATATCTTACCATTGGTCAATTTGCTAGGTTCTGCCTGGGGCCTTCTCCTATCCCCACTCTTTCCCTCTGACCTTATTTTCTCCTTAGTCAGTTTTCACTCGTGCCCTCTTTATCAGTAGCTAACCATTCTCTGCCCTCTCTTTGAAGCTTAAGAAACATGCAAATAAGCATATATGTCCTTGATGTGACCCTTGACTTTTAGGGCACACACATGCACCTGAAGTCCCTCCATGGACCCAAGATTAAGAATCTCTGGCTTAGAGGAAACTACATCTCCTTGTACTATGCAGATTCAGGCATTTGGGGCTTGATTCTCTTCCAGGGATTCATAGAAACAACCTTTTAGTTTTCAAAGAGGTACATAATGCAGTCTTATAATCCAAATCTTCCTTGCCTCTGACTTCATTACAAAAATCCTGATCAAGCTCCCAATGCCAAAAATTCAGGTGACTCCCATGCAGCTCTGCAGAGCCCAGTCTGGGCCCCCAGACCCTGCCACAACCCTCCAGGGTACTGTGAGTGAACAATCAGGCAGGCTTTTGCCCACTGTGCTCAACTGGGGACTAAATCAACTTGTTTCATTACCCTATTAAACCCCAAGTCTTTTATTTTGGTGCTATTTACAAGACAATAAGATCCAGCAAAACCTAGTCATGAAAAAGATCTATTGCTTGTAATGAATTCTAATTTTGCGAGCAGCTCCATCTCCTACCAATAGCTAAACATAATATTACTGATTTGCCTTTACCTTGTTTGTCGGTAAATTTGATGCATTTCTACTCTTAACAATAAATATTCATAAACTAATCTAAATGGGTTTTAGAAATGCAGCCCCTTCATGTGTGAAGTGGAATGCTAAAATAGAAAGAATATGAGCTTTGGAGTCAAGAGGAAAGGGATCTAAGTCACAGCTCTGCTATTTCCTCGCTGTGTCTTGCATTCAATCACCTAAGCTTTCTGAGTCTCAGTTTCATGATCTGTAAAATGGGGTTAATAATGCCCTCTTTGCAAGATCATTTTAAGGATTCACATAAAATGATGGCTCATGAAAGGACTTTGTAAATTTGAAGTACTATATGTTTGAAGTTATTGTTTCCTGTGTAGGTATTTAAATAATTTTTGAAAGAATGAATGACTAAAGTGGCTGACCACCACCACCTCTATACAAGTATTAGAGGGAACTCGTGTGGATTCCTTCTGTAGGAAGGAATGACCACTGTTGCCATTCCTGATGCTCCATTTAAAGTCAATATGGTTTGGCAGCACCTGGGTGGCTCATTGGGTTAAGCGTCTGCCTTTGACTCTGGTCATGATCCCAGAGTCCTGGGATCAAGCCCCACCCCTCATCTGTCCATGCTCATGGGGGAGTCCGCCTCTCCCTCTCCTTCTGCCCCTTCTCTGCTCGTGTTCTCTCTTGCACGCACGTGCTCTCTCTCTTTCTCTCAAATAAATAAATACATAAAATATTTTAAAGACATGGGGCACCTGGGTGGCTCAGTGGGTTAAAGCCTCTGCCTTCAGCTTGGGTCATGGTCCCAGAGTCCTGGGATCGAGCTCCTCATCGGACTCTCTGCTCTGCGGGGAGCCTGCTTCCCCCTCTCTCTCTGCCTGCCCCTCTGCCTACTTGTGATCTCTGTCTTTCAAATAAATAAATAAAATCTTAAAAAAATATTTTAAAGACATAAAGTCAATATGGTTTAGACAAGGTCAAAAAAAAATCCACAGGATGAGAGGGGGGCTGCTACTTGTCATCTCAGCTCTGCCAGTGATGTGTGGCTCTATGACATGAACAGGTCACCTCACCCCTTCACCCTTGTTTCCTCATCTGCCCCCGGAGCTAATACCACCTGCTCAATTCATCCAACAGGATTAAACTGACTTCAATAACCAGAAGGGAAAAGAGAGAAATCTGAAGAATGGCAGTGGGGTGGAGGGAGGCAAAATAACGGGGATCAGGAAGTAGGAAGTGACCAAAAAGTGGATAATGTAGGCAGCAGCTGCACTTGGCCATCCATGAGAGCTGCAGGCAGAGAGGAAGCCAGAGGATGAGAGAAGAGGAGAGAGGCTTCTGCACTGGGGGAAGAAAGCAAGTGGGGACAGTCCACCAAGGAGAGGATGGGTGTGTGAAACAGCTTCAAAAGTTGCATGGTAATCATGAGCTGATTTACTAATCCAATTGGCACGAGCCCTAAGGACGTATTCATCATAATTAAATCCCAGGAAGTAATGGAGTTTGCTATAAGCTTCAGATCAGCAGAAAAAAAAATTGGATTTCTTTTGGAGAGTTCACTAGGAGAAAAAGCAAGAGGATTTTTGGTTTCTTGTTTTTTTTTTTTTTTTTTTTTTTGGAAGAAGGATTCTGTGCAGTAGGTTCGGGTAATGTCTTTGTTTGACAAATCAAACTTTGTTTTGTTTTGTTTTGTTTGTTTGCTTGAGAAATCAAATCATAGATGCAGGAGAGTTTTCAGCCTGGAGAAGAAAATGTTGTGACTTAGGAAGGAAGGAAGGTTCAGGTTTGAGGTCTGGACTGTGGAAGCTTCAGGTTTGAGGTCTGGACTGTGGAAGCTACTGTGGGAAGGAGACTTCACTTCAGTTCAGTTCAAGTATGTTTTTGCCTTGAGCGCTTGCTGTGCTCCAGGCATCAGGCTGGATGTTGGTGATGCCAACTTTCAGGCGTTTGACAAACATTCAGTCTGTTTTCTACTGGACGTCAAAGCATATTGTCTAAAATATACTGCACCAGTCTGTCCACACTCCAGCTGCTGGAGCACCACGGACATGTTGTCACAATTGGGGTGAAGAAGGAAGAAGCTGGGTATCAGCTGCCAGGGGACAAGAAACAAAGAAGAAAAACAGAGAAAGATGTTAAACAGGAAGAAGAGGGGTCAGGAAGAGAGAGGTGGGGACACGAATGGAAGGTTCAATCTTGCTTCAGTCAGAAGACATGGTTTGCCAGATTCCACAGAGAAGGGCAGCAGGGTACAGGGAGAGAAGTAGGCCTCCAAGAAGTCAATGGAGAATAAGACAAGAGATGAGTCAATATAGATGGGTCCAGTTGGAGCAAGAGGAGACAAAGCAAAAGGCAGGAGTAGCAGTTACTAAGGAGAGGCAGCAGAGGCAAGGAGAGAGATGAGGGAGGTCAAAGGAAACCAAGAAGGACTCATTAAAATCACACCAATGGGGAAAGTGCATCTCAGAACAGGTAATACAAATAATCTCAGAACACAGAAAGCTCAACATGGAAGCCTGTGAGACTCTGAGAGCAAAGACACAGGATGTCATTTTAGTTTCAGAAACAAGGCTGCATACAAAGGAGGACATGTATTATGCATGAAAGAATATGGCTTCCAGGCTCTTCCCAGTGGTCAACAAGGGTAAGAAGTCATACAAGAGAGAAATTTGCTTGGCTCATATCACGAAAACTCATCCTCTGTCTTCACATATGTGTACAACACATGGCATTCTTTATGGCTGCAGTAAAGTGATTTTTGGCTGGGGCAATTTTGCCCCATGGGGAACAGATGGTTATGATTGTGGGGGTTGCTACTGGCATCTAGTGGGAAGAGGCTAGGGGGCATGGATGCTGCTTAATTTTACACTGTCAATGATGCCAAGGTCAGGAAACCCCAATACAAGTTCTCATATGCAGCTGAAATCCCTATTCTCATGGATGGCAGTGGTGAACGATATCTTAAAATCTCCTGGAAACTCAGTTCTCTGTCCATTGAAGAATTCCTTCTAGCTTAATTTAGTAACTTTGAGTAAATTCTCAGTGTTTCAGAGTTTCCCCACTCAGCCCTATTTCAATTTCCCCAAAATGGCAACCAAGGCTGGTATGGGGGTCCCTGTGGGAGCCCTCACTGCCCTCCGTAGTAATGCTCCTAGATACTCTTCCCCACTCCATCATTGAGCCCCTTCCTGGCATCCAAGGATGAGTGAGGCCCAGGGCTTGCAAAATGCAGTCTGTTCTCTCAGCCCAGTCCAGGCCTGATATCGTGCAATGCCTTGCCGACCAGTTCCTGCCTCAGCTTATGACTGTCTTGTCATGTCCTCAAAGTATCAGCCACATCCTCCATCCAGCTCCTGGATTAGGCTGTCCACCTGCAGCCTGTGCCATAGGGCCACCATGCCCTTCACCGCAGTGGCCTCATGGCAGGCCCGCTAGCTCCCCACATGCAGCTGCCTACATGTCCTCCACTAGGAACACATGGAAACTTCTGGATCCCTCTAAGCCAGATAGGAGCTGAGAAAGAAGTGGCCCATCCTTTTGCATTGATTTCTCCTCTGTTCTGATTATACCTTGTTAATGAGGGGCTCTCTGAAAGGTGGTCTTCCAGAGTCCCAAAGAGCAGAGATGGCTTGGGGTGCCTGGGTGGCTCAGTGGGTTAAAGCCTCTGCCTTCAGCTTAGGTCATGGTCTCAGGTTCCTGGGATTAAGCCCCGCATCGGGCTCTCCATGCAGTGGGGAGCCTGCTTCCTCCTGACTCTCTGCCTACTTGTGATCTCTGTCTGTCAAATAAATAAATAAAATCTATAAAAAAAAAGAACAAAGATGGCTTAAATATACTCTGCTGTCAATTCCTTCTCACACTTGGTTGGGATGCTTTTGACAAACCTCTACTCCCCCATAGGTTCTACTTTTATTAATATGGGATAAGTGGGAGAGATGGAATACTGGTGTCTAGCTTCTTCATAATACTTCCCTCTTTCCCTCTCTCTACCACCTCTCAGCATGCACCACTTTTGTTCTTAAAGAGTAGACACTTTGCTTGCATCATATTTTGAGTTTTACCAGTTCATGGCTAGAGTCACAGTTGACCAGGCTTGCCCCTTCCTCCCCCACCCTCTTATTTTCTTACAGCTTTATTGAGATGTATTTCGCTTACCACAAAACTCATCATTTAAAATATACAATTCAGTGTTTTTTTGTATATTCACAAGTGTACAACCATTACCACTATCTAAATTTACAACAATTTTATCACCCCCCAAAGAAACCCCAAATTCTTTGAAGGTCCTTTTTCCCTCCCTCCCCTCAATCCCAGGCAATCACTAACCTACTTTCTCTCTTTATGGATTTATCCACTTGGGACATTTCATATAAACAGAATCATACAATATGCAAACTTTTGTGACTGGCTTCTCTCACTTAGCATGTCATTTCAAGAATCGTCCATACTGTAGTATGTACCATACTCCATTCATTTTTAAGGCTGAATAATAATTCATTGTGTGGAGAGACCACATTTTGCTAATCCATTCACTACTTGGTAGAAATAGAGGTTGTTCCCACCTTTTGGTTGTTCTAAATATTGCTTCTCTGAACATTCATGTACAAGCTTTTGTTTGAACATAGATTTTCCTTTCCCTTGGGTATATTTTCAGGACTTGAATTGCTGGGTCACAGCTAACTCTATGTTTAAGTTTTTGAAGAACTGTGAGGCTGTTTTCCAAAGTGGCTACACCACTTTACCTTCCCACCAGCAGCACACCTGTAGTCCTGCCTCTTTGCCAGCACTTTTATTGTCACTTTTTAATCCATCCATCCAAGTTCACGGGACAGTTTTGCCCTTTGAAATATAAAAAGAATTTTGGTAAGGGGCGCCTGGGTGGCTCAGTGGGTTAAAGCCTCTGCCTTCGGCTCAGGTCATGATCTCAGGGTCCTGGGATCGAGCCCCACATCAGGCTCTCTGCTCCGTGGGGAGCCTGATTCCTCCTCTCTCTCTGCCTGCCACTCTGCCTACTTGTGATCTCTGTCTGTCAGATAAAAAAAATTAAAAAAAGAATTTTGGTAATTTAGAGAATCCTGACTCTGAAAGCCACTGTTTCGGTGAGGATTTAAATACATCCAATTTGGGGTACCTGGCTGCCACAGTCGGTAGAGCATATGACTGCTGATCTCAGATTCATGAGTTCAAGCCCCATGTTGGGTATGGAACCTACTTAAAAATATTAAATACCTCTAATTTGATGATGAAAGCCCAATAATAGCTATTTTTAAAAAATGGACTGCCCTTACTTGAAGCACTGAAAACCACTCATTTAATGGTGGAGGCTAAGAGATGGTGTCATAGGGCATTAGGACCTACAAAGAATGAAAATTATAGGGGTTCCTGGGTGGTTCAGCTGGTTAAACGACTGCCTTCAGCTCAGGTCATGATCCTGGAGTCCAAGGATCAAGTCCTGCATTGGGCTCCCTGCTCGGCAGGGAGTCTGCTTCTCCTTCTCACCCCCCCCCTTCTCATGCTCTCTCTTTCTTTCTCTCTCTCATTCTTTCCCTCTCTCAAATAAATAAATAAAATCTTTTAAAAAAAAAAGAAAATTATATTGGTTGGGTACCTGATACACATGCACAAGCACACTTGAATGTGAGAGTGGAAAAGACCAACGTTGGGAATGGATGTGACCTTCTGACCCCTAAACTGTATAGGTAGGGTTAGGATGGAAAGCAATATCAACTATATCAACAAAACTTTTTCATCAAAGTTGACAATGTTGAAAGCAGCAAAAACATGCCAGACATTTAGAACTGGTATGGAAGAAACTTGAAATGGACACTACTTATGAATATCTTCCAGGAAAAATAAAGGTTATGAAAAAGAAGTAGGTTAACAGAATTGCTAAGAAGTGAATGCTAGAATAGGTGCTGTGTAATCAAAAGGGAAAGATACTAACTTTTCTGATTATACTCTGGTAATAACTAGTATTAATTTATCAAAAGACAGAACACTTGACATGTATCTATAGGGAGGGTATGTAAATTCCTATAGAACAAAGCAAAATTTAAATTATGGAAACAGAAAGGATCAAAGAATGTAAATCTTCTCTACTTCCTAAGATGCTAGGGAGTTGTAGGACCAGCTACAAAAGACAAATTTGTCAAGGTTTCAAGAGATGAGCCTTCAAGTTTAAACTCTATGAGATTCTATTTTGGGGAAGCTGATCTATATAAGGAGACCTGTAGCCTGCTGTGGTGAAAAGAGTTTTTGACTTAGGTACAGTTTTAAAGTCTGAGTTTATAACCGCAGGCAAGGTGTTTATCCTCCTGGGATTCAGTGTGCTCATCCGTAAAGTGGGGATAATAATAATATTTACACCAGAAGTTAATTGGTTGGCTAATTTTGGGATGATTAAATAATACGACATTAGTAATGTGTCTAGCACATGGCAACCACTCATTAGATGATAGTTCTTGGTATTAATATATAGTATGACAATAAAGCTTGTAAAAGAGAGATGCAGGACGTTAGAAACTAGACCCATGGACATTAGTGAATATGTGCAACATTAACATAAGCAATAGACTTATACCCATGACAGGCAAGACTGGCAGTGGGTTTTATCCAGGTATCAGTGGTAGAGTTAGACTTGAGCTATGGTAGAAAATGCCCATGAAGGGTATTCCTTATGGGTGAATGAAGGAAAATCCATTTTATCCTCAACAAAGCTTGACTTTTTCTTCAAGCAATGGCATGGTGAGGTACATGATAGGAAGCTCTGATTCCCTGTGGGTGCACTACAGTTCCCTGCAGGACACCAGGCCCTGTTCCTCTACAGCTACCTTGGCATCCTTGCTGTTCCTCCAACACTCTAAGCTTGCTCCCACCTCACGGCATGTTCACCTGTTATCCTCTCCACCTGAAAATGTCTTCCGTAGGATTTCTGGATGCCTTGTGCTCTCACTTCCTTCAGGGCTTTCCTCAAATGGCACTTCTTAGTCATGTTTTCCCTAACCATCCCATTGAACATGACCCCCTAGCATGCCCTAGCACCCTTTCCTGCCTGTGTCATTTCCCTCATTGCTCTGCACACCATCTAATACTCTAATGTCAGCTGCACAAAGAAAAGATTTCACCTCTACTATCCACAGCTCTATGCTAAGTTCCTAGAATCTTACCTGGTACATAGTAGATGCTTAAAGCTATTTCTTGAATACTACATGATTTATTCAATCAATCAATCAATCAATAAATGATTTGTTCAATGTCATTACAATCACATGCCATGAACAACCAGCAAAGTTAGGAAGGAGGAGATAGGGAGAAGAAATGAACATGAAGCAAGGAGAGAAGCAAAGCTTCCCACAGTGCCCCTTTCTCTATGTGTTGACTGTGAACTCACTGATAAGGTCTACAACAGATCACTGGAGATAAAAAAACAGAACACTTGATAATAGTTGCATGAGACCAAACCAGAAAGTCTGATGTGGGTTCAAGGTCACTTTGATTTAATCTCAAAGGATGCGTGGGCTTGGCGGCCCAGGTCTCCCTTGCATCTCTCAAAGGCATGCCGTGAGTTCATCGTATTAGAAGTTCTACAATGTTGGAAGCTCATAGATGAAGTCATGAGGGCTCTACCCTCATGGTGGGAATAGTGTCAAATACCAGAGAGTTTGTTCTCCCTATCTCCAAGCATTCAGAGGAAAGGTCATGTGAGCATAGACTAAGTGGCCATTTGCTAGCTACAGAGCCCTCACTAGAACACAACTAAGCTAGCACTCTGATATCAGACTTCCCACCTCTGGAAGTGTGAGAAATACATTTCTGTTGTTCAAGCTACCCAGTCTGTGTTATTTTGTTATGGCAGCCTGAGATGGCTAGGACATTTAGTATTCAACATCCAGGGACAAATTATACTATACAGAGTATAATATTCAGAAAATCATATAATCTAGACCCAATATCTGTGCTTTTTTTTTAATTTTATTTTTATTTTTTAGAGAGATGGAGCATGTGAGTGCAGGGGCAGAGGCAGAGGGAGAAAGAGAATCCCAAGCAGGCTCCTTTCTCAGCATGCAGCTTGATGCAGGGCCTCGATCCCAGGACCTGGGATCATGACCACAGCTGAAATCAAGAGTCAGACGCTTAACCGACTTAGCCACCCAGCCTCCCCTGTGCTTTTTTTAAACTTGAAATTCTTGCTTTGCTAAATTTGGCAGGCTAAATCTCCACTTTTCTGAACCTGTACTGTTTTCAATTTTGGTCCACATTAGGGCCTCCTTTAGCCAACCACACCAGTCAAAACTGATTCAGCTGATGTGTTACATCACATAGGCAAGAACAGGAAGAGAAAGGCAGCATGGATTCAAAATATCTAGATCAGGTTTCAGAATCAGGAGGCAAACTTGGTGAGACAAAACATAAAGTTATTAACAGGAGACTTAAGGGAAAAGTAATAGTGTATAAGACATGCAGGTAGATGAAGGACTTGGCAGAATCCTTCCCAATCATTTGTAGGGGAAGATGATGCTGAAAGAAACTGGCGAAATTATGGGACTGATCAAGAACGTTCTGGTACCAGTTCTTTATTCCCTGCATAGCTCCCTTCAAAATGTATTCTGGGGGCACCTGGGTGACTCAGTGGGTTAAGCCTCTGCCTTTGGCTCAGATCAGGGTCCTGGGATTGAGCCCCACATCGGGCTCTCTGCTCAGCAGGGAACCTGCTTCCTCTTCTCTCTCTGCTTGTCTCTCTGCCTACTTGTGATCTCTGTCTGTCAAATAAATAAATAATATCTTTAAAAAAAAATGTATTCTGGATTTGTAGTGAGAAGGCAGCTTGTCAGAAAAGAAGGGAGTACTAAACATGATGAAGAATTATGTTAGTGTTCCAAGGTTAAGAAGGCAGGAGAAAGTCATGGGGGCTATCTCCAACACACCAGTCCATTTAGCAACATGGGCTCAGAAAGTGCCACACCAAGAGTCTTTTGGCTAATATTAGGTGAGAAAAAAATTAAGAAACAAGTTAATGACCATAAAGAGAGTTTATAGGACCCATTCAAACAAAGCAAAAGGATGAGGCTCAAGAGCAAAGAATTATAATCTGGGGAATGAAAAAATGATGATGACCTGAATGGGTAACTCAAGGTAGAAATCATCTAGTTGATGAGGAAAACAGCAAGTAATAGAGAGCAATGACTTAATAAGGAATTGCTGAATAGAGTCTATGGGTTCATTATTAGATTTACAGGTGGAAAACACCAAAGTATAAATATGGGTAATATGCAGATACATTTTATAATAATAAAGGATAATGAAGATAAAATAATATGTACAAAACTGAGGATGTTTCCAGAGATTCACAAATGCAAGTTTGTGGGAATGTTGTATTAGTTAATATCTCAATTTTGTGGCATATTTATTGAATAAATGAATAACTGTTTGTGAGGTTATTCTATACAAATGAGGGCTCCAACTTTAACCAAAAAGGAATTGAAATGTCTTCCATTGTAAAATGTTAAAACAAAAAAATTCTTTCCTTAATATAGTCTTTTATCTTCTACCTGGGCATAATACCTGGAATTAAAGATGATTTTCTTGATAAGACAGCCCTTGACTTTGATTATTGTCCAGTGCCCATAAAGAGTACTGAGGTTTATATGACTGCTTGCTCCTACACCAAACAGCTTCAAGTTACTAAACTATTCTATGAGCATTTCTTGGTTTAGTGGAAGGAATGCCCATTTATGGTCAGAAGGAGTTGGATTTCAGTCCTGACTCTACCACCTACTTCACCCACCATAGTGCAGGTTTGGGAAAATCACTTAACTTCTTGGAACTTCAGTGTACTCATTGGTAAAATGGGCAAGAAAATATCTTCCTAGTCTGTCTCCTAAGATTATATGAGGAACAACAATTAAAAAGTAGTAGGGGGGAGAGAGAAACAAGCCAAGAATAAGGCTCTAAACTACATAGAACACACTGGTGGTTGCTAGAGGGGAGGTGGGTGAGGGGATAGAAGAATAGAAGATAGATAGAAGATAGAAGGTGATAGAAGAAGATAGAAGAAGGTGAAGGGGATGAAGAGTACACTTATCATGATGATCACTGAGAAACGGATAGAATTGTTGAGTCACTATATTATACACCTGAGACTAACATAACACTGTATGTTAACTAAATTGGATTTTTTGTCACTATTTTTGGTCACTATTTTTGTCACTAGTGCTACTGTTCCTTACTGGTCTTCTCTACTGCAGGGTTGCTCCAAGTGTGGGCAGGGGACCCATCTGGGTGAGACCATGTAGAAATTCACATTCTAGCCCCAACCTAGGCTTGCTGAACTGAATTCTGGTGGGGAGAGAGATCTGTGTTCCTAATAAGGACCTGGTCCTGCTGATGAGTCCCTGATGAGCCCATAAAGGTTTAGAGGTGCTGATCTATTACCTATTGAGTCTGTGAACTTCTATGCATTTCTGTAGCTTACCATCTCTGCTGCATTTTCTCTGTTCTTTTTTATCTTATTCTTTCTTACCATCTTTCCTGACTTTTCTGCTTTACTCGTGTGGACTTTCCATAGTCATCACCAGTGAATGAGAAAGTTCTTGTCTCCTATATTTGTATTCTAAATGCTGAAGTAACTGGAGGTAGAGAACAGTAGAACATTAATAGTGCCCTGAGATGGGAAGGATTTGTAGTTGATAACTTGGTAATTCAGCTTGATCATGTAAATTTCAGACTGTGGAACATGAAGCCATACCTCTAACTTATCGAATTTCCTAATTCTCTCCTTGACTGACTTCTTTTCTATTGCGAAAATAATCATAATCAAAGGGTCTTTGACTTGTTTTGCCTTAGAATTTTAAGGTAACTTTAAGAATAGTAAAGGTGAGGGCTTATATGTAAGAACATTCCTTTATTAAATTGTACTGGTTCTATGTATCTATTCTCTTAGAAGATACTGGGTAGGAAAAAAACCCCACAGTTTAAGCAATCTATCTGATCAAACAGCGAGTCATCTATGACGCAAACTATTCAAAATTTGTTATAATCACTGGCTTTACCAAAAACTCTGTAAATTAAAAAAAAAACTTAACTACATTAGGGTAGAGTATGTATGCAAAGAGAATACATATGGACTGTTTAAATGTGGAAAAATACAATCCCATATACTCTATTTGAAGGTAAAAAAAAAAAAATCTCACCCCTGTTGCCAATGTTGTTGAAATAGATCACAGTGAAAGCTTGAAAGATTACCAGTAATAGGCTATCTCTATACCCAGTCAAGTTTTAGTCACACCTATGAAAGATCAAATGACCTGTCTATCTTTCAAGCCCTGGTTGGAGCATGAAACACCTTTTCTAATCCATCCCAACAGGGTTGATGTCTGCTTCCTCTGAGCTACAACTATAATTAGGCTGTAACCACTGTAGTGGTCCTCAACTGGGTCTCCACAGAAACCTCTAACACCCCAATGCCTACAATACACTCAAGACCAACTAAATCAGAATCTTAAGTGGTGGGAGCCAGGTATTGGCATTTTTAACACATTTATTGAGAGAAAATTCACATGTCATATAACATATACATTTAAAATGTACAATCAAATGATTTTTAGTATGTTTATAAGGTTGTGAAATTATCACCACTATCAAATTCTAACACTTCTGTCACCCCAAAAAGATACTTCATACACAAGAATGGTCACTCTCCATTCTCTTACCCTCCACCTCCCCCAACCCCTCGCCTCTGACAAGCACTAATCTACTTTCTCTCTCTATGCATTTGCCTATTCCAGATATTTCTTATAAATGGCATCCTATCATATATGGCTTTTGAATCTGGCTTCTTTAAGGCATCAGTGTTTTTTAAGTTTCTCAGGATGACTCTAGTAAAGCCAGGAATGAGAATTCATGGACAACTTATATGAACTTTGAATACTGCACTATTTACCCCAGATTTCCACTTTTGTTTGTATCTCTTTCCTCACTAGTCTATGAGTTCCTTGAAGGCAGGGAACATGTATTTTTGTTGTACTCTAAATACCTAGCCCAGTAATATAGCTCATAGTTTTAATTCAATAAAGATTTATTTTAAAAAGAATGAGTAAATATACCCCACCCTACAATGAAGACCCCTTTTAAAGAAGCATGTATGTATGCAGGCATGTATATATCTATTACAAATTCTATCCTTTGCAAAAGGACAGGCATTATGTTCTTAGATACTCCTGGTGTGGCCTTGTCTAGGGCTGTCTATGTGCCAGGGACTTTTCTAGGAACTTTGGTTATGGTTGTAGGGACAGAACAGAGAATTGTCATGTCTTTACTGGACTCAAAGTCTGGTTGAAGAACCTGATCATAAACAAGTAAAACATTTAACAAGATAATTGCAAATGATATTAATTGTTAAAAACATTTGCACTGAGTAATGAGAGGGACATGGGCAGGGGAGAAATGAGAGGGACATGGGCAGAGGGCTGGCTGGCTGAGACATCTGGGCAGGGAGGATCCAGGACCTCAGACTGACTTCATATGTAGGAACCAGCTCTAAGTCAAAGTGCTAGATGGAATGTAGAAAGTACAGAGAAAATTGTTAGTCAACAATTAAAAGTAATGAAGATAATTTTTAAAATGCTCTTTTCAACCACAGCTTAATGTGGAGAGAGAACGTTGGTCTAGGAATCCAAGCCAGTTGTATTCTGAAGGGAATTACTGCCATGGCAGTAGAGAACCCACACACAATGCCCCCTTAATCCTAATGACCACAAGATCAGTATAGGAGAGAAACTGCATTCCCACAGAGTCCAGGGGAAGGAACCATCCAAGTGACAAAGACTTCATGATTCCTACATCAGTGTCCTAGAATCTTACTTGTTGCCTACCCATACCAGGTGTGACATATCCTTCTTCTCACTTAATCAAGAATTTTGTACCACTGATTATCCCCTCCTTTCCTTATTTTCAACTTTTCCTGGTGTGCCAGCTCTGTCATTTCACCGGACTCTAGTCTCTCCCATTCTGATAAACTACCAGAACCCTGCATGCCTCTTCCGTATCACTGGGATTTTCAGCATGAGAAAAAAGATACAGAAGCAAGATTAATGGAGTTAAGCAAAAAATCTGTGGCCCTGAATCTGAATGTAAGGATACAAAGTTCTTCTTCTCTGAACTCAAGAAAAGATTGCCTGTCCCTTAGTCATAGTTCAAGCAGTGAACAGGAACCACTGGAAATGGTTTTAATCTACTGATCCCAATGAAAACAGTGACCAAGTTAGGAGGTGGAGTTGGTTACATTAGTATTGTCCTTGCTTTCCTCTGTATTTTCCCATGAGTCAGTGGTGCTGAAAGTGGGTCCTTCCTAAGTCAGTCTCCAAGTGCCTCTGTGTGAAGGAGATCTTAATGTAATGCCAAACCCGGTTTGGGAAGGGGAACGATGTACTGAACAAACACTTTGAAAAAAGAGAGAGAGATTGACTTGTGATCATAGGACACCAAAGACTATCCTTTTTTATAATAATTAAGATATTGACATTCATAGTAGGAGAATCCTATGGAAGAGTCAGAACCTTACTGTGTCTTAGTTAAAGGCAAGGATACTAGAGATGAAGATTCGGTTCCCCTTTAAAAAAAAAATCAATCATTCTTTCAATTCTTCAGGGACATTTTGGAAAAATCCCAAGGTATGTGGTATCCAAAATGTAACCATGATACTGAAAGGAAGAAAAATATTATGACAGGGTGAAGCTAAATATTAAATTGTTTTCCTTTTACTCAAATAGAAGACTTCTTAATGACTATAATTTTCTTGCTAGCCTTTATATTAAGCTCAATATCCCCTCCTAAAATTTGAAGTCTCCTTTGTTATTTTAAAAAGCAAATATTTCCTATATTGGTAGGAATATAACTTCCTGTAAGGAACATAATATACTCTAATATGTGTATACATTTTCCCTCTGTGGACCCCAAACCTTAATTTATTAATATATCAAGTCATTAAAAACATGACTGATTGGCTTAAACAATTAAGAAAGTACAGGAGGGAACAATTTTGCATTGGTAGAGAATAGACTAGAAAATTCAATAAGTCATTTCCATTTCTAAGTCTATGATATATTTACAAATGACATTACTAACATTTGTAGTAATACATAAACTATGACTAAATTAATTATGAATATTTAAACTTTATTTATAACTGTTGTCAGCTCAACATTTCTTAGGAAAATCCTTAATCACCCATGTTACAAATTGCCAACCCATCTGATTTCTGCACGGAGAGCCATTGTTCACTGAAGAAAATATGAAAGGGAAAATGTCAAGCAACCAAATTGTAATACCCCAATGATGCCTTTCTTCCTCAAAGCAAACAAAACCTTTATAGTCCATGACCACAAATCAGCTTCCCATTGGATTTTAATGCTATTAGATACTACTTCAAAACCCAAAAGAAACCTGCAGATTGGACCAGGACTAAGACTTCTTCATCTTGGGACGCAGCACAGGGCCTGGCACAGAGTAGGCCCTACATAATTGGCTGTCTGGTAGTGCCAAATGATGTCACTGTCTCTCCCCATTGTCCCTATGATGACTAACTACCATGTATCAGGGACTGCCCATGGCAAATACAATCTACCAAGTTAGCAAAATGTTGTCACAGGCCTAGTAACTTGGAGTGCAAAACCATAGCAAGTTCTGGTAACTACCACCCAAGGATATTGGTCAACTTTTTTGTTGTTTTAGTCATTCAACTTGACACACAGGACACGCTATATGTCAGAATCACTTGGCCCAATCAATTAATACTGAAATATAGATGGCCGCAAAGAGCCTGTATCACAAAATTTAGGCTGCAGCCTACTGGACTTAGAGATCACTGTTGTCTGTACACATTTAATGGGCAGTATTAACTTGTTTAATAATCAACCTAGTCAAGAAAGCTACCAACACAGATTCACATAAAACCACAACATAGTCCCCTTTGTTGTACTTTTGTCAATGGAGATATGAAGCTAAGTATATATAATGTGATCTTATTGATTCAACTTTCACTGTATATTTGTTTTTTTAATTACTTTTTTATTATTTATTATTTTTTATTTGTTTATTTACAGCATAACAGTGTTCATTGTTTTGGCATCACACCCAGTGCTCCATGCAGTACGTGCCCTCCCTATTACCCACCACCTGGTTCCTCAACCTCCCATCCCCCCGCCCCTTCTAAACCCTCTGGTTGTTTTTCAGAGTCCATAGTATCTCATAGTTCATCTCCCCTTCCAGTTTCCCTCAACTCCCTCTCCTCTCCATCCCCCCATGTCCTCCATGTTATTTGTTATGCTCCACAAATAAGTGAGACCATATGATACTTGACTCTCTCTGCTTGACTTATTTCACTCAGCATAATCTCTTCCAGTCCTGTCCATGTTGCTACAAAAGTTGGGTATTCATCCTTTCTGATGGAGGCATAATACTCCATTGTGTATATGTACCACATCATCCTTATCCATTCATCTGTTGAAGGGCATCTTCGTTCTTTCCACAGTTTGGCGACTGTAGCCATTGCTGCAATAAACATAATAATAAATAATAAACAATAATAAATAATAAACAATAAACAAGGGTACAGATGGCCCCCTTCTTTTCACTACATCTGTATCTTTGGGGTAAATACCCAGCAGTGCAATTGCAGGGTCATAGGGAAGCTCTATTCTTAATTTCTTGAGGCATCTCCACACTGTTCTCCAAAGTGGCTGCACTAACTTGCATTCCCACCAACAGTGTAAGAGGGTTCCCCTTTCTCCACATCCTCTCCAACACACGTTGTTTCCTGTCTTGCTAATTTTGGCCATTCTAACTGGTGTTAGGTGGTATCTCAATGTTGTTTTAATTTGAATCTCCCTGATGGCTAGTGATGATGAACATTTTTTCATGTCTGAGAGCCATTTGTATGTCTTCATTGGAGAAGTGTCTGTTCATATCTTCTGCCCATTTTTTGATATGATTATCTGTTTTGTGTGTGTTGAGTTTGAGGAGTTCTTTATAGATCCTGGATATCAACCTTTTGTCTGTACTGTCATTTGCAAATGTCTTCTCCCATTCCGTGGGTTGCCTTTTTGTTTTGTTGACTGTTTCCTTTGCTGTGCAGAAGCTTTTGATCTTGATGAAGTCCCCAAAGTTCATTTTCGCTTTTGTTTCCTTGGCCTTTGGAGATATATCTTGAAAGAAGTTGCTGTGGCTGATATCGAAGAGGTTACTGCCTATGTTCTCCTCTAGGATTCTGATGGATTCCTGTCTCACGTTGAGGTCTTTTATCCATTTTGAGTTTATCTTTGTGTACGGTGTAAGAGAATGGTCGAGTTTCATTCTTCTACATATCGTTGTCCAGTTTTCCCAGCACCATTTATTAAAGAGACTGTCTTTTTTCATTGTATATTTTTTCCTGTTTTGTCGAAGATTATTTCACCATAGAGTTGAGGGTCCATATCTGGGCTCTCCACTCTGTTCCACTGGTCTATGTGTCTGTTTTCGTGCCAGTACCACACTGTCTTGGTGATCACAGCTTTGTAGAAAAGCTTGAAATTGGGTAACGTGATGCCGCCAATTTTGTTTTTGTTTTTCAACATTTCCTTAGCAATTGGGGGTCTCTTCTGATTCTATACAAATTTTAGGATTATTTGCTCCAGGTCTTTGAAAAATACCGGTGGAATTTTGATCGGAATGGCATTAAAAGTATAGATTGCTCTAGGCAGTATAGACATTTTAACAATGTTTATTCTTCCAATCCAAGAGCATGGAACAGTCTTCTATCTTTTTGTGTCTTCTTCAATTTCTTTCATGAGTGTTCTGTAGTTCCTCGAGTACAGGTCCTTTACTTCTTTGGTTAGGTTTATGCCCAGGTATCTTATGGTTCTTGGTGCTATAGTAAATGGAATCGATTCTCTAATTTCCCTTTCTGTATTTTCATTGTTAGTGTATAAGAAAGCCACTGATTTCTGTACATTGACTTTGTATCTTGCCACGTTACTGAATTGCTGTATGAGTTCTAGTAGTTTGGGGGTGGAGTCATTGGGGTTTTCCATATAAAGAATCATGTCATCTGCGAAGAGAGAGTTTGACTTCTTCCTTGCCAGTTTGGATACCTTTTATTTCTCTTTGTTGTCTGATTGCCGTTGCTAGGACTTCTAATACTATGTTGAACAAGAGTGGTGAGAGTGGGCATCCTTGTAGTGTTCCTGATCTCAACGGGATGTATATTTAATGTTTTTACTAGCTGAAAGGAACACTATAATAGGCATATAGCTTCTAAATCCCATACATTAAATCATGCAATTTAAAGACAACAACATTGAACCTTTCTGAATCTCTTCATCATTCCAATAACAGTGACATGTTTTTAAAAGGCTTTGAAAGGCTGCATGTAAATTCTGTCAGGCTATCTCCCCAGGATGTTCAACGAACAACAACCAAAATGAAAACAACATTAATTTACACTTGCTTGGCATAAATATGTACTCATCTCAGTGGAGTTCCTTACTGTAGGTCAATTCCATAGCATTTTAGTCTTTGGGTCTCAAAACAATTCCCAAGGTTACATACTTTCTGTTCCTGTCCTTTGATAGATGGCGTTCTAGCCTAGGTCAAAGTCAGCCCACTCCACGGCCCAGCAATGATATTTTTCAGGGGAGCACATGAGCAAAGTGTTTTATTTTCATATGCTTCCTTGAATAATACCTCCTCTGTGCTGGAAGCTAGGTTTCAAAGATAAGGTATGCTTGGTTTCTGTTTTGAGGGCCAACCACTAACCCTATTCCTATCATTACCCTAACTCTGTCTTACTCTTGGTCAGTTATGCAAACCCTTAAGTTAAGAATGAGCTTTAAAAAAAGCAAGGAGAATAATCTATGATACCACAACTTGTCAACATTAGTCAAGACAGCAATCTAAAAGTTTGGTCTAAAAAATATCAGAAAATACTGAATTCTTTTTTTTTTTATTTCTTTTCAGTGTAACAGTATTCATTGTTTTTGTACCACACCCAGTGCTCCATGCAATACGTGCCCTGAATTCTGACAGTGTTACCTTTGTTCTTCTAAAACATAGCATGTAAAAATAATATGAATACTTCTTTATAATAATTTTAATTATTTTCTATATATAAATTATTTTCTATTTCTTTTTAATAATTATAATCTTAAATTCTAGTTTGCTACTATGTGGCGGTTAAGAACAATGGATTCGGGATTAGATTGCCTGGGTTCAAATCCTAGCTCTCAAATTAACTAGCTGTATGGCCCTGGTCAAGTTCCTTAACCCCATGATACCTCTGTTCCATCTTTGGAAAGAAGATGACAATAACACATATATACCTCAGAGGGTTATATGAGAATGAGATGAGTTAATGTGTGTAAAGCAATTTAACACAGCAGCAGGCATGGAGTAAATGGTACATAGAGTTGCAGATCTTTTATCATCCTTAAGAATACAGACTCCTTCTCTCCTTCTCATTTTGATCTTAAGTTAAAAATTACCCCTGTTGCTCATGGGCTCATTCATCATTGCTTCACATACTCCATAAACATTTTCTTCAACACTCAGCATTCCCTAATAACTGTGCTAGAAGCTAGGGTTTCAAAGATGAAGGCTATAAGGTCCCTGTCTCTAATCATTACCCTAACACCTCGACTCACTCTGATACAAAAACCAGTAAATTACCATGGAACGGGGCAAGTGCTAAGATATCAGTGTGAGTGGGAAATGACTCAGTGCCCTTAACTTACTTCCCTCTTTCTACATCCAACAAATATTCATTCAACAAGATGTCTCAAGCCACTCCTTTCTGGCAAACACTATTTTAAACATTTGAGATATACTAGTAAGCAAAAGAGACAAAAATAAATCCCTGTCCATGGATCTTATCCTTGAATAGGAAGTGGAAGGCAGACAGTAAGTTAACTAGTTAATTCTCTACATGAGAAGGTTGGAAGTTCTCAGGGGAAAAGAAAGCACAATAAGAGGCCTGCTTTAATGTGCATCACTTTCAAATGGGGGGGTAAGGACTGAGGGGGAGTGAGGAGGGAAGAAAATTCTGCAAATAAATGAGGTGTGAGATGGTGAGGTGTGAGCAGAGTTAGAGGAGGAGCGGAGGCTTTGATGACACTTGGGTGAAGAGTATAAGGCCCAGGCCCTGAGGTAGGAGCATGCCTGCTGCGTTCTGGGAACAGCTAGGTGGGCAGTGTAGTATAAGGATCAAGAGTAGCCAAGACCACATCTTCCTTATCCATTCATCCGTTGAAGGGCATCTTGGTTCTTTCCACAGTTTGGCGACTGTAGCCATTGCTGCAATAAACATTGGGGTACAAATGGCCCTTCTTTTCACTACATCTGTATCTTTGGGGTAAATACCCAGCAGTGCAATTGCAGGGTCATAGGGAAGCTCTATTCTTAATTTCTTCAGGAATCTCCACACTGTTCTCCAAAGTGACTGCACTAACTTGCATTCCCACCAACAGTGTAAGAGGGTTCCCCTTTCTCCACATCCTCTCCAACACACGTTGTTTCCTGTCTTGCTAATTTTGGCCATTCTAACTGGTGTTAGGTGGTATCTCAATGTTGTTTTAATTTGAATCTCCCTGATGGCTAGTGATGATGAACATTTTTTCATGTGTCTGAGAGCCATTTGTATGTCTTCATTGGAGAAGTGTCTGTTCATATCTTCTGCCCATTTTTTGATATGATTATCTGTTTTGTGTGTTGAGTTTGAGAAGTTCTTTATAGATCCTGGATATCAACCTTTTGTCTGTACTGTCATTTGCAAATATCTTCTCCCATTCCGTGGGTTGCCTCTTTGTTTTGTTGACTGTTTCCTCTGCTGTGCAGAAGCTTTTGATCTTGATGAAGTCCCAAAAGTTCATTTTTGCTTTTGTTTCCTTGGCCTTTGGAGACATATCTTGAAAGAAGTTGCTGTGGCTGATATCGAAGAGGTTACTGCCTATGTTCTCCTCTAGGATTCTGATAGATTCCTGTCTCACGTTGAGGTCTTTTATCCATTTTGAGTTTATCTTTGTGTACATTGTAAGAGAATGGTCGAGTTTCATTCTTCTACATATTGCTGTCCAGTTTTCCCAGCACCATTTATTGAAGAGACTCTCTTTTTTCCATTGAATATTTTTTCCTGTTTTGTCGAAGATTATTTCACCATAGAGTTGAGGGTCCATATCTGGGCTCTCCACTCTGTTCCACTGGTCTATGTGTCTGTTTTCGTGCCAGTACCACGCTGTCTTGGTGATCACAGCTTTGTAGAAAAGCTTGAAATTGGGTAACGTGATGCCGCCAATTTTGTTTTTGTTTTTCAACATTTCCTTAGCAATTCGGGGTCTCTTCTGATTCTATACAAATTTTAGGATTATTTGCTCCAGGTCTTTGAAAAATACCGGTGGAATTTTGATCAGAATGGCATTAAAAGTATAGATTGCTCTAGGCAGTATAGACATTTTAACAATGTTTATTCTTCCAATCCAAGAGCATGGAACAGTCTTCGATTCTCGATTTTCCCTTTCTGTATTTTCGATTCTCTAATTTCCCTTTCTGTATTTTCATTGTTAGTGTATAAGAAAGCCACTGATTTCTGTACATTGACTTTGTATCCTGCCATGTTACTGAATTGCTGTATGAGTTCTAGTAGTTTGGGGGTGGAGTCATTGGGGTTTTCCATATAAAGAATCATGTCATCTGTGAAGAGAGAGAGTTTGACTTCTTCCTTGCCTGGATAAGGAAGATGTGGTCCATATACACAATGGAGTATTATGCCTCCATCAGAAAGGACGAATACCCAACTTTTGTAGCAACATGGACGGGACTGGAAGAAATTATGCTGAGCGAAATAAGTCAAGCAGAGAGAGTCAAGTATCATATGGTCTCACTTATTTGTGGAGCATAACAAATAACATGGAGGACATGGGGAGATGGAGAGGAGAGGGAGTTGAGGGAAACTGGAAGGGGAGATGAACCATGAGATACTATGGACTCTGAAAAACAACCAGAGGGTTATGAAGGAGCGGTGGGGGGGGGGGGGGTGAGGTGGGAGGTTGAGGAACCAGGTGGTGGGTAATAGGGAGGGCACGTACTGCATGGAGCACTGGGTGTGATGCCAAAACAATGAACACTGTTATGCTGTAAATAAGCAAATAAAAATAATTTTTAAAAAAAATTAAAAAATTTAAAAAAAAATCTCACAAGAAAAAAAAAAGAGTAGCCAAGAGAAGAGTAGGAGAGAAGGTCTGAGATGTAATAGTGTGCCTGGCCTCAGTGTCCACTGTGGTGACTTCTACTCTAAGTGAGTTGGGAGATCCCAGGACGATTTTCAGTAGAAGAGGCTTGTGCTCTGATCTACATTTTGTCAAGATCTCCTTGGCCTGTTGGAGGAATAAGGCATAGGGGGTGAGGGCAGAAACACGAGCACCAGTGAGGAAGTTACCACAGCAATGCAGGGGAGAGGGGATGGAAGCTCAGACCAGGCTGGAAGATGTGGTAGGTGCTGAAATGATTAGATTGGGGGAACATGTTTTGAAAGTACAGCCAAGTAGGACTTGCTGATGGCCTGGATGTGGGATGTGAGCACTGAGGTGTAAAAAGTGACCACAGGTATTCTGGCCTGAGCAACTGGAAGAATGGCCCATTGGGGGTTGTGGGGTGTGTGCAGAAGATCAGGATTACAGTTTTCAACCTGCGAAATTTGAAACATCTCCTAGCAATCCCAGTGCAGATGCCAGGGAGTTGGTTGTATAGATGAATCTAGAGTTCTAGAAGTGTCCACACTGGAGGATCCATCAGTACATAGATGGCATTTAAAGCCATGAGATCATAATGAACTAAGTGCAGACAGAAAACACTTTCAGCTCTGACTGTTTTTTCCCACATGCATTATGAAGGAAAATTCCTATTTCAAATCTGTGGACATACTGAGCAATAAGGTAGGGATACAATGAAAAAACAATGAATTAATGATGAAGAAAGCTGGTCTCAGGAACTTGACTCTTGTGTCCGAGAGCAAATCCCTTCAATTCTGGGTCTCGGTTTATATATCTATAAAAATGGGCACAGTAGCACCTGACCTGCCTACTTCACACACTGGCGGAAGGCTGGAATGGGATCGTGGAGAGTAAAATTTTGTAAACTGAGAAGTACTACCCAGAAGTACAGAATGACCTCACCTTGGCCTGTGGTCTTCTGCCATTGGGCCCCTTGAGACAGCTTGCCTCCTCCAAAGGCTAATCTCTCAGGGTCTCTGCAAGGTCACAAGAGACCTGTGTATTTGGCCAAAGACTTTGTGTGTGCTCAAGAATTATCATGGAGTTGGGGAGAAGATGACCAATCAACTTTATCTTCTCACCTGCGAGTTCCTCCCTTCCCATTATCTGGAGATCATACTCAAGTCAAGTCAGGATGGGAAATGGACTCACCCCCAAACCAAAGGGCCTGCACCAGAGCCAACAAAGGCCAACATGAGTAGAAATAAAGGAAGTGCCATCTCCCTCCTTTACCAGGGAGGACACTGTGGCTCAGAGGGCTAAAGAGACTTGCTTGTGGTCACAAGACAGTTAAGTGGCAAAGCCTTAAAGTTTGCTTGCCATCTGACAGATAAAGGACTTGCAATTTTTGCACAGAAGGAACACCTGATGCCCTTTAATCTGGGTGACAGCCGTCCATGTATCTCTGAGCATTTGCCAGAAAATACACACAAGTCTGCAGGATGCTTATGCCCTGGCAAGAAATGGTAAGGTTTTTCAGTCTTTAAAAAAAAAAATAGGTCTGTGCTCCAGGATTTCACTCTTCTTCTTTGGTTGTTGGGTGGGGAGCAGACTGGGGGTGGGGGGAAACAGGGCTACCCAACCCACAGAAAAAAGCTTTCGAGATGGGACGTTGCCTATCTCTCGACCAGAGACCAACAGAAGTAACTGCCTTCAGGGCTGAGATGTCATACCGAGATTTCAGATGAAAGCACAGGCCAGGAAGTGGCTTCTGAAGCAATAGAAACTCTATAAAGACAGCTTGCAGCCTTTCCTGTGTGTGTGTGCGTGTGTGTGTGTGTGTGTGTGTGTGTGTGTGTGTGTGTGCAATGCATGAGTATGCTTGTGTGTATGCAAGAGGACACACATGTTCGGGAGAGCAGGGAAGAAGTAGAAAGGTAATATGAAGTGAAATGGATCTATTAGTACATTTGTCCAACCTAGAAGTAGAAGGTTTAAGTCACCACAACATTTTCAGCTCGATATGATCTTAAAGATTATAACAGCACCACTTTCTTTTAAGTTGAACTTCCAAGATGCAGTGGGTACATGGTAGAGTCCTTAAAAAGTCACAGCAAATTTCATGAGTGTATGATCCTCTGTGGATACTATCCTAATAGCAGGCTTGAAAAGCCATATAAATTTTGCTTGGCTTTTTTTTTCCTTTAATGTCATTTTAGAGGTGAGACACCACAAGCAGCCAAGTGCAAGAGACAGCCTCCAGCATAAACTAACCAACAGGGTTTTATTCTTGCCAGGGGAGGCATCTGGTGAAACTGGACCCAATTTTCCAGCCTGAGACCTTGCACTCATAATGTTATTTTGGAACACTCAAAAGTTGAACATAAAGCCATGGAACAGTAGACACTTTCAAAAAGTATCAAAAAAGATAGATAATAATGATGAGTTGCAGAGTTGAGGCAGTTTTATTTTTCTTTAACTGTAATCCTTTAGGATTATGGGAGGAAAGGTAGCATTGTGGAATTAGAGACCTAAGCTTGACTCCTGATCCTGCCCTTCACTTGATAAGTGACCCTAAGCAAGTAGCTTAACCTCTCTGAATTTCAGTTTCCTTCTCTGAAAATGGCAGCGGCCTACTTGGTAAGGTTGTGGTGAGGATTCAATGAGATCACACCATGTGGAGCCACTATCCATGTGCCTGGAACAAAGTAGGTCCTCAGTGGTTGAGCAGTAGAATTTGTTTTCAGAAACAGCAAAAAGGTCCTAACTTCATATAAAAAGGCCAGGTAATAAGCCCCATATCACTGGGTGTTTATTAGAAATGTCAGATTGTAATACAAAGGTGCCTGTTCTTGGCCAAGTTATATTTTTGTCATATCTTATTTAAAAATAACCTTTCAGCAAGTTAGCATGAAAAAATATATGTGACATAGATCTAGATTGTTTAGCATAGAAATATAAGAGAGACAGAAATGTGTCATTTATTTCTAAACCATGGTTGGTCTGTGTCCCTTCACTTTCACCCACCCACCTGGCATGACAGTCTGTCCCCTGGGCTCCTCAGTGACTCATTTTGAAAAGTGACCCACGATTTGTAGTCCTCCAGCCCAAGGAGAACTTTTGATTTTCATTTTCTGTACCTTTTCTCAGGCGAGAGGTCATATTCAGAGCAATAATACCATGCTCCAATCATACTTTCTTAGGAGATACATGGGATAGTATTCCCAGAACATGATACAACATTAGGCTCAGTAGGAAGAGCACTGGACTGGGAATTAAGAGACCTAGATTTCAGTTCTGTCTTGGATCCTTGGATGTGTCAACTTGAGTAAGTTATGGCCCCTCTCTAGTTTATAATATCATAACCACTTACTAGCTGTATGTCCTTGGGGATGTAGGATCCTGTAAAAATTCTCTAGCCTCCCTGTGCCTAAGTTTTCCCATCTATAAGATGGGGATAGCAATAGCCTTTTCTTTATAAGGTTGTTGTGCAGATTGAATGTGCGATATTCAGTGAGTTCTCGAAGAATGTCAGTCATTACTATCACATGCTCTATTTTTTTATAGTACCTTTAAGTTCACAGAAAGCTTTGATGATCAAAATCTCATTTATCCAAACATTCCTCTGAGAAGTGGTGGTTGCACTATGATCACCATTCCCTTAGAGAAAGAATACAAATCCTGCAAATGGTTCATTGACTGGCCCAAGGCCACACAGCCCACGTACATGCTCTGAGCCTAAAACATGAGCTTCTCCCTCATATCCTCTCTGCTTCTTGGATTTAATCAATAGGAATTTCCTGGGCCCCTGCTGTTTGTTGGGGTTAGGGGATAAGCATCAGTCCTGACCCTGGAGGAAATCATAACCCAGGTCGGTTAGAGAGAATGTTATAGTGCTGTAGCCTTGACTAATTACCATACAGTGAAATAAATAATACCTGAAGGTGTGCTCAAGATCCTGTGGGAAGATCAGATGGAGAGCAGAGTTGGCATAGCCAATCTTGAAAGCCTTACCCAGACAGGTTAATCTTTCATGCTATGAAATGAAAATGTTTAAAATTTAAAATGTTTTTTTCAGAAATATCTTTAGAAGAAAGAAATAAGATAGATAATTTAGCTTCTGGAAGATCTTCCTTCCTGTTCTACAAGTGAGCTGTGCCATGTTCCCATCACTGTATTCTCCCAAAGAAAGGAAATTACATTGGTGGATTTAGAACACATGTCTTACATGCACAAAGAAAGTACCATAGCAAAAAAAAAAAAAAAAAGTGCTGAGACAAACGTCCTAGGGGGTTCCCCAAACAGGCAGATCCTATGTTATGATGGGGCGGGAAAATGCCGTATAGGTCAGAAGACATCATTTTGGGTTTTGGCTCTACTAACCATCTCAGTGCACAGCCGTATGTGAGTCATTTCCCTCCTCTGGTGGCTCGGTCGGTTGGTCTCAAAGAGCTTTTCCAACATTAATGTTCTAGGGCACAGTGCTATTCAGGAATATCTCAAACATCTGCTATTTAATAATAGACCTTTTTGGGAAAACGTCATTGCTAACTGCATCTTGAAAATTTTCTTGGGGCGCCTGGGTGGCTCAGTTGTTTAAGCATCTGACTCCTGATTTTGGTTCAGGTCATGATCTCAGGGTTGTGAGGTCAAGCCCCATGCTGGGCTCTGCACTGGGCATAAAGCATGCTTGATATTCCCTCTCTCCCTCCCTTTCCCTTGGCCTCACCCCTTACTTTTAAAAAAAATCTTCTTGGGAAGATAAAGGAGTTAGAACAGGAACCATTAGGCAATAAGATGTTTTCTCATAAGCTCTTTACAAGGGTCCTGGCTCTTCAGCTTACTCTTTGTACTTTAGACTGAGTTAAGGATGTCAGTTCTATTTTTCCCCAAACAATGCCATACACAGTAGATGAAGTTTCATCCTTGCAATTCACTGTGTAAAAACACCTACAGATTAAAACTCATGCTCTCTTGGGCATATGATTGAATTGAGTATACATCTGTTTGAACGTTCACATATAAGCACCAATCTCTTTTTTCTTTTCTTTCCCTCCCTCCTTCCCATTCTCCCTGCTCCCCTATTCCATGCCCATTGTCATTTAAGAAGCTATCTTCCTTCTAGTTAAATGCCAGCAACATTCTCAAACAGCCTATTCCATGATTAATAAAATAGTAATGAGATAACTCCATGGCCTCCCAGCTCAAGGGGTTGAGTTATCAGTCAACAACTTTCCAAGAACCATGCTTGCCTCCTTTTGTGGCTTCCCTCAGAGAATCACTCAGCTGCTCTCTCTGATCTACATAGTCCTGAATGGCATCTCTTACAAGTAGAAATCTGGTTCCAGGGGTTCCCATGGCCACCAGGCCAGATCCCTCCAACACAGTGGGTCTTGGGCAAGCTTATCTGCCCATTCTGGGTCTAAGGACCAGCTGCATAGACAGGGGAACAGTTTTGTGAAGAATGGCTATCCACGCATTACATTTGCTTCCCCTTTCCCCTCTTCCACCTTTGGAGACTTCCCAGATGGTCTTTGCTCCTGATTCTAACAACGATGTAACCTTCTCCCCTTGTCCTCACTGTAAGCATCTTTTCACTTTCTGTTCTTTCTCCTTGTTCAACTTTCCTTTTCCTTTGAATCTTTTATCCTTTTCATTTCCATGATTTTGGCAATCTGAACATCTCAAGACAGCCCTATTTCCCATTTTTCTCTGTGTGCCCAAATTGTTGTCACCATCACTAGCACCATCACCATAACTCACCTTCACTGAGCACTTGTTATATACCAAGTACCACACTAAGTTTTCACTTTCATGACCCTGCATTTACTGCACAAAACCCATGTCAGGAAAGGTACTATTAGTAGTGCAGGTCTATAAATGAATCAACTGAGACATAGTTTACATGTCTTGCTCAAGGTTACATAGCTAATAAGTGACAGAACCAGGATTCAGGACCAGATCTGTCTAGATGTTAAAGCCCATGCACTTAACCACTACAATATATGGCCTCAATTACTGTCAAATCATATGGCTTAGAAAATATGGGCCCTAATATTCTGGATTATATTTATCAGTGGACTGTATGGACATATTCAGTCATACCAGAGAAGTCTTCTGAATGAAATAAAAAATGCCTAGGAGTAATTTTAATCAGAACCATATGAGATCTACAAAAAGAGAACTATAAAACTCACTGAGAACTATATAAAAAAGACTTGAATATGTAGGAGGACATACCGTGTTCCTGAATTGGAAAGCTGAATGTGATAGAGAGAAATCAATTTGCTCTCAAATTATTTATAATTTTAGTTGAATTCCAATCAAAACACTAACAGGATTCTTTTGGGAATTTGACAAAATAATCCTAAGATTTAGTAGGAAAAACAGATGAAAGAAAATTGCATAGAAAACTTCATAAAAGAAGAATAACGAAGAGGAATTCACCCCCATCAGATACTACAGTTTTTATTTATAGTCCACTGCATTCAAAATACATGTTATAAATCTATAATTATTAAAGCATTAGGATACTGGAACAAATTTAGGGATATGAATCAATGAAGCCATATATATCCTCCATGCTGATCCCACTATGTTTATGAAACTAATATATGATAAAGGAGGAATCTCAAATCAAGAAGAAGAAAAAGGTTATTAATAAATGGCATTGGGACAAGTGGTTAACTATCTGGGGAAAAAGAAATGAAGTTCTTAGTATAGAACATGAATTAATTCTTAGATGGATTATTAAGTTAAATGGTAAAAAAAATTTCATAACAAAAAAACTAGAAGCAAACAAATAAATATTTATCAAACCTCTAATGGGAATAGGAATTTAGAAATTATGTAAGGATTTAGAAATAATGTAAGAAATAATTCAGAAGATTAACAAATTTGACTTTATGTATTTTTAAAACTCCTCCAAAACAACCAAAGCATTCAAATTTAAAAGGCATTTACAAACTGATAAAAATATTCACAATAAATAAAGCAAAGGATTTCTAGCTTTAATATATAAGTCACTATTATAAATCTATAAGGAAAACACTATATCTCGAATAACTGGACAAAATACTGAACGAAGTGTGTTCATTGGACACACTCTATTTCAAGAAATGTGCTAGGCACTAAGGAACATTGAATTTATAACAACTAATCTGCCTCTTAGAGTACTTGAAATCTATGGGGAGACAAATGAAAAAAAATGGGGCATGACTAAGTGTTATATCTGCTAAGACAGAAGTCTGAATGAGGTAGAGGTGGAATTCAAGGAAGGTAGTGGTCAATTTTACCAAGGTTGGGGGAATAAAGTTTCATGTAAAAAATGACTCTTGACCTACTTTTGGAAGATAAGTGGATGTTCCCCAGCTGGACAGGAGATGCAATATAAGGGTTTTCCAGAAAGAGAGTGCAGCTTCAGTAGACCCAGAGATATGATGTGTATGTTGTGCATGCATGTGGGTGATGGTGGATTGGGGTGAGGCTTTTAGCTGGAGCTACTGAAGTTAGGCTTATAGGTTATAGAATGGCATACCTTATTCTTTATCTTCTAGGCAGCAGAGCGCCCTATAGTTGTAGGCAGGCAGTGCCTTGAACAAATATGCATTTTAGGAAAGGTACTCAGGCTTCAGGAGAAAGGGTACACAGGAGGGCAGCAAGATCAGAGATCCTGAGACCACTAGAGAGGTTGTTAAAGCAACTCAGGCTAAAAATAGTAAGACCCTGATTTCAGACAGTAGCTCTGGGAAAGGAGAAGGGCGTAATTCAAAAGATGATGAGGACAGTCCATAAAAAAGAAATCCAATTAGCTAATATGGAAAATGTGTAAAACTGTATCAGTAATTAAAGAAATACAAATTAAAAATTTAAAATATACCTCTTTTCAAGCTAATAAATCAACCAAAATGTTTTAAACATGACCATAAGAGATATGAACAATGTCGAGGTTAAACCTATTTTATACGTTATTCCAATAACCACCTAAGTATCAAATAATATGAAATGGTTAATGTTAACTGTGGCATATCCACTGTATGGGATATTATACAAGTTATTATAATGATACTGCTGACAAAATTGTAATGATGTGGATAAATGCTTATGCATCTACAAGCATGCATTCAGTCAACAAAGATGCATGGATCACCTACTGTGCACCAAGCACTGGGTACAGGCTGGTTGTACAGCAGTGAAAGTTATATAAATGGTTCCCATCTTCACAAAGTTTAGTCTCTAGTGGATAAACAACAAAATAAATAATTTATTTAAACAAAGAGTAAAAGATGGTGAGGAGTGCGAGGAAGGAAGAGACTGTGGTGCCATGGTTGAGAGTAAAAGGTAGGATGGGGGTGAACATCCCAAGGTGAAGAAGCCAAGGAAGGTATCTCTGAGATGACATTTTAACAGAGATTTATGGATGACAAGGAGATAGCCATGGGAAGACCAGGAGAAATGGCAAGCAACAGAAAAGAAAAAGACAATACAAACGCATCGAGGAGGAAAAATTCAGGGTCTATTTGATTAAGTGAAAGATTATTTGGTGGCTAATAGACACATGAAAAAATGTTCATTATCATTAGTCACCAAGGATATTCAAATCAAAACCACATTAAGATACCACCTTACACCAGTTAGAATGGGAAAAAATCAACAAGACAGTAAATGAAGAGTGTTGGAGAGGATGTGGAAAAGGGGAACCCTCTTACACTGTTGGTGGGAATGCAAGTTGGTGCAGCCACTTGGGAAAACAGTGTGGAGATTCCTCAAAAAATTAAAAATAGTGTTACCCTATGACCCTTCAATTGCACTACTGGGTATTTATCCCAAATACACAGATGTAGTGAACAGAAGAGCCATGTGTATCCCAATGTTCATAGCAGAAATGGCCACAGTCGCCAAACTATGGAAAGAGCCAAGATGCCCTTCAATGGACGAATAGATAAGGAAGATGTGGTCCACATATACTATGGAGTATTATGCCTCCATCAGAAAGGATGAATACCCAACTTTTGTATCATCATAGACAGGACTGGAGGAGATTATGCTAAGTGAAATAAATTAAGCAGAGAGAGTCAATTATCATATGGTTTCATTCATACGTGGAACATAAGGAACAGCATGGAGGACATTAGGAGAAAGAAAGGTAAAGTGAATTCGGGGATACAAAGCATGAGAGACTGTGGACTCTGAGACATAAACTGAGGGTTTTGGAGGGGAGGGGGTGGTGGGTTGGGTGAGCCCAGTGGTGGGTATTAAGGAGGGCACATATTGCATGGAGCACAGGTGTGGTGCATAAACAATGAATTTTGGATCACTGAAAAAAAATTTTTAATTTAATTTAATTTAAAAAACAAAGAAAGATCATTTGGGTTTGGAAGTAGTGAAAGAGTGATGGGAATGGTAGAAGGTAAAAGTGGAGAGGTGGCCAGAGGCTTGACTAGGCAGGGGCTTGTAGGCCATGGCAGAGAATATTATTAGTCCTATTCTAAGTGCAGTGGGAAGATATGTCCATTTTTATCTTTGAGTAGGGAATACATCCACGTGGTTCAAAAGGCCAAACAATATAAAAAAGGTTTACTGTGATGAGTCTTGCTCTCACCCCATATTATCTGCTGGGTATTTCCCCCTACTCATCGACAAATAATAATTTTCATAAGTTTCTTAGGAATCCTTTTAGTTTTGATGCAGATACAAATGTACATTGTTAATCTATCTCTATGTCGTATGCCAAAAGTTATATACATATTATTTTGTGCATTGTGTTTTTTTTTCCACTAGATAATATCTTAGAGCTCTTTCCATTTCATTATATGGCTGCCTTCCACATTCATTTTTATAGTTATATAGTATTTCATCATATGGCTGTACCACAATTCATTTAACCAGTCAATGGTTAACCAGTTAAAGATATTTTTTTGTCACATAATGTAATTTATCTTTTGGAAAGATAATTATGGATGCTGTCTAAAGAATGGGTTGGAGGGGCAAGACTTAGAGACTACTTTTATAGCCAAGTAAAAGAGGATATTTGTTAAGCCCAAGGAATAGCAAGGGAGATATATAAAAGTGAGTCATTTCAAGATATAATGTAGGGTAGAACAGACCAGACCTGGTGATGGCGAAGTAAGGGAAAGGGGGGCATGAAGGATAACTCCTTAGTTTTGAGACTGGGCTGCTGGTTGAGAGCAGTATATTTGGTGAAATGGGCAAGACTGGAGGAGGCAAATATAGGAAGGGAAGGTCAAGAACCCTGTGCAGACCTGTTGGGTTTGAGATGCTTATGAAACATTCAGGTTGAAATGTCAAATAGACAGCTCAATTTGTGAACCTGGATCTTTTTTTTTTAAGATTTTATTTATTTATTTAACACAGAGAGAGAGATCACAAGCAGGCAGAGAGGTGGGGGGAGGGGAGCAGGCTTCCTGCTGAGTAGAGAGCCTGATGCAGGGCTCGATCCCAGGACTCTGAGACCATGACCCAAGCCGAAGGCAGAGGCTTAACCCACTAAGCCACCCAGGCGCCCTGTGAACCTGGATCTTAAAGAAGTTTGTGCTAGAGATATAAATGTGGGAGACATTACAGGGTTAATATCAAAAACATATAAAGAACATATATAACTCAACACTCAAAAAAACAAATAACATAATTTAAAAATGAGCAGAAGACATGAACAGACATTTCTCCAAAGAAGATATCCAGATGGCCAACAGACACATGAAAAGATGCTCAATATCACCCATCATCAGGGAAGTGCAAATCAAAACTACAATATCACTTTATACCAGTCAGAAAGGCTAAAATCAACAACACAAGAACAGTAGGTGTTGGCAAAGATGTGGAAAAGGGGGAACCATCTTGCACTGTTAGTGGGAATTCAAACTGGTGTAGCCACTCTGGAAAACAGTATGGAGGTTCCTCAAAAAGTTAAATATGGAACTACCCTATGATCCAGTAATCACACTACTAGGTATATTCCCTCAAAATACAAAAACACTAATTCAAAGTGATATGTGTATCCGTATGTTTATAGCAACATTATCTATAATAGCCAAATTAGGGAAGCAGCCCAAATATCCATCAACAGATGAATGGATAAAGAAGATATGGTAAAAATATATAAGGGAATATTATACAGCCATAAAAAGAATGAAATCTTGCCATTTGCAATGACATGGATAGAGCTAGAGAATAAAACGTTGAGTGAAGAGGAGTGGGAGTCAAGATGGCGGAGAAGTAGCAGCCTGAGACTACATCAGGTAACAGGAGATCAGCTCGATAGCTTATCTAAACATTGCAAACACCTACAAATCCAATGGGAGAGCGAAGAGAAGAAGAACAGCAACTCTAGAAACAGAAAATCAACCACTTTCTGAAAGGTAGGACTGGCGGAGAAGTGAATCTAAAACGATGGGAAGATAGACCGCGGGGGGAGGGGCCGGCTCCCGGCAAGCGGCGGAGGAACGGAGCACAAAATCAGGACTTTTAAAAGTCTGTTCCACTGAGGGACATTGCTCCAGGGGCTAAACCGGGGTGAAGCCCACGCGGGGCCAGCGTGGCCCCAGGCCCCGCAAGGTCACAGAAGGATCGGGGGTGTCAGAGTGTCACAGAGCTCGCAGGTATTAGAACGGAGAAACCGGCTGCAAAGACAGAGCCGAGGGCTGAACTCTCAGCTCGGGGTTACCTTGAACTGGTCGCGGGCTGGGTGAGCTCGGAGCGCGGCTAGAGGCTGGGGATACGGGAGTGATTGGGTGCTGTCCTCTGGGGGCGCACTGAGGAGTGGGGCCCCAGGCTCTCGGCTCCTCCGGGCCGGAGACTGGGAGGCCGCCATTTTCATTCCCGTCCTCCGGAACTCTACGGAAAGCGTTCAGGGAACAGAAGCTCCCAAAAGCGAACCCGAGCCGATTACTTAGTCCGGCCGCCGGTAAGGGCGGTGCAATCCCGCCTCGGGCAAAGACACTTGAGAGTCACTACAACAGGCCCCTCCCCCAGAAGATCAACAAAATATCCAGCCAGGACGAAGTTCATCTATCAAGGAGAAAGCAGATTCAATTCCTAAGACAGCAGAGCAATTCCAGAGGAGGAGAAAGCAAAGCACGGAACTCATGGCTTTCTCCCCATGATTCTTTAGTCTTGCGGCTACTTCAATTTTTTTTTCTTTTTTCAATTTTTTATTTTTTTTTCTTTTTTCAATTTTTTTTTCTTTTTTCTTTTTTCTTCTTCTGCTAAATTTTTTAAAAACTTTTACCCTTTTCTTTTTTAACGTTTTTTGACTAGTTCATCTAAATATATATATTTTTTCTTTCTTTTTTATATTTTTTTATTTGTTTTATTTTTTAAATTTTTTTCTTTTCTTTTTTTTTTTTCTTTTTTTTTTCAGAACCTGTTTTTTATCCCCTTTCTCCCCCCCACAATTTGGGGTCTCTTCTGATTTGGTTACAGCGCATTTTTCCAGGGTCTTTGCCACCCTATTAGTAGTTTATTTGCTCCTTCATATCCTCTTATCTGGACAAAATGACAAGGCGGAAAAAATCACCACAAACAAAAGAACAAGAGACAGTACCGAAGGCTAGGGACCTAATCAACACAGACATTGGTACTATGTCAGATCAAGAGTTCAGAATGACGATTCTGAACATTCTAGCCGGGCTCGAAAAAGGCATGGAAGATATTAGAGAAACCCTCTCTGGAGATATTAAAGCCCTTTCTGGAGAAATTAAAGAACTAAAATCTAACCAAGTTGAAATCAAAAAAGCTATTAATGAGGTGCAATCAAAAATGGAGGCTCTCACTGCTAGGATAAATGAGGCAGAAGAAAGAATTAGTGATATAGAAGACCAAATGACAGAGAATAAGGAAGCCGAGCAAAAGAGGGACAAACAGCTACTGGACCATGAGGGGAGAATTCGAGAGATAAGTGACACCATAAGACGAAACAACATTAGAATAATTGGGATTCCAGAAGAAGAAGAAACAGAGAGGGGAGCAGAAGGTCTATTGGAGAGAATCATTGGAGAGAATTTCCCTAATATGGCAAAGGGAACAAGCATCAAAATCCAGGAGATGCAGAGAACCCCCCTCAAAGTCAACAAGAATAGGTCCACACCCCGTCACCTAATAGTAAAATTGACAAGTCTTAGTGACAAAGAGAAAATCCTGAAAGCAGCCCGAGAAAAGAAGTCTGTAACATACAATGGTAAAAATATTAGATTGGCAGCAGACTTATCCACAGAGACCTGGCAGGCCAGGAAGAGCTGGCATGATATATTCAGAGCACTCAACGAGAAAAGCATGCAGCCAAGAATACTCTATCCAGCTAGGCTATCATTGAAAATAGAAGGAGAGATAAAAAGCTTCCAGGACAAACAAAAACTGAAAGAATTTGCAAACACCAAACCAGGTCTCCAGGAAATATTGAAAGGGGTCCTCTAAGCAAAGAGAGAGCCTAAAAGTAGTAGATCAGAAAGGTACAGAGACAATATACAGTAACAGTCACCTTACAGGCTACTAATGGCACTAAATTCATATCTCTCAATAGTTACCCTGAATGTTAATGGGCTAAATGCCCCAATCAAAAGACACAGGGTATCAGAATGGATAAAAAAACAAAACCCATCAGTATGTTGCCTACAAGAAACTCATTTTAGACGCGAAGACACCTCCAGATTGAAAGTGAGGGGGTGGAAAACAATTTACCATGCTAATGGGCATCAGAAGAAAGCTGGGGTGGCAATCCTTATATCAGATCAATTAGATTTTAAGCCAAAGACTATAATAAGAGATGAGGAAGGACACTATATCCTACTCAAAGGGTCTGTCCAACAAGAAGATCTAACAATTTTAAATATCTATGCCCCTAACGTGGGAGCAGCCAACTATATCAACCAATTAATAACAAAATCAAAGAAACACATCAATAATAATACAATAATAGTAGGGGACTTTAACACTCCCCTCACTGAAATGGACAGATCATCCAAGCAAAAGATCAACAAGGAAATAAAGGCCTTAAATGACACACTGGACCAGATGGACATCACAGATATATTCAGAACATTTCATCCCAAAGCAACAGAATACACATTCTTCTGTAGTGCACATGGAACCTTCTCCAGAATAGATCACATCCTGGGTCACAAATCAGGTCTCAACCGGTATCAAAAGATTAGGATTATTCCCTGCATATTTTCAGACCACAATGCTCTGATGCTAGAACTCAATCACAAGACGAAAGCTGGAAAGAAGCCAAATACATGGAGACTAAACAGCATCCTTCTAAAGAATGAATGGGCTAACCAGGAAATTAAAGAAGAATTGAAAAAATTCATGGAAACAAATGATAATGAAAACACAACAGTTCAAAATCTGTGGGACACAGCAAAGGCAGTCCTGAGAGGAAAATATATAGCGGTACAAGCCTTTCTCAAGAAACAAGAAAGGTCTCAAGTACACAACCTAACCCTACGCGTAAAGGAGCTGGAGAAAGAACAAGAAAGAAACCCTAAACCCAGCAGGAGAAGAGAAATCATAAAGATCAGAGCAGAAATCAATGAAATAGAAACCAAAAAAACAATAGAAAAAATCAATGAAACTAGGAGCTGGTTCTTTGAAAGAATCAATAGGATTGATAAACCCCTGGCCAGACTCATCAAAAAGAAAAGAGAAAGGACCCAAATCAATAAAATCATGAATGAAAGAGGAGAGATCACAACTAACACCAAAGAAATACAGACAATTATAAGAACATACTATGAGCAACTCTACGCCAACAAATTGGACAATCTGGGAGAAATGGATGCATTCCTAGAGACATATAAACTACCACAACTGAACCAGGAAGAAATAGAAAACCTGAACAGGCCCATAACCAGTAAGGAGATTGAAACAGTCATCAAAAATCTCCAAACAAACAAAAGCCCAGGGCCAGATGGCTTCCCAGGGGAATTCTACCAAACATTTAAAGAAGAACTCATTCCTATTCTCCTGAAACTGTTCCAAAAAATAGAAATGGAAGGAAAACTTCCAAACTCATTCTATGAGGCCAGCATCACCTTGATCCCAAAACCAGACAAGGATCCCACCAAAAAAGAGAACTACAGACCAATATCCTTGATGAACACAGACGCAAAAATTCTCGCCAAAATACTAGCCAATAGGATTCAACAGTCCATTAAAAGGATTATTCACCACAATCAAGTGGGATTTATTCCAGGGCTGCAGGGTTGGTTCAACATCCGCAAATCAATCAATGTGATAGAACACATTAATAAAAGAAAGAACAAGAACCATATGATACTCTCAATAGATGCTGAAAAAGCATTTGACAAAGTACAGCATCCCTTCCTGATCAAAACTCTTCAAAGTGTAGGGATAGAGGGCACATACCTCAATATTATCAAAGCCATCTATGAAAAACCCACCGCAAATATCATTCTCAATGGAGAAAAACTGAAAGCTTTTCCATTAAGGTCAGGAACACAGCAGGGATGTCCATTATCACCACTGCTATTCAACATAGTATTAGAAGTCCTAGCCTCAGCAATCAGACAACAAAAAGAAATTAAAGGCATCCAAATTGGTAAAGAAGAAGTCAAACTATCACTCTTCGCAGATGATATGATACTATATGTGGAAAACCCAAAAGACTGCACTCCAAAACTGCTAGAACTTGTACAGGAATTCAGTAAAGTGTCAGGATATAAAATCAATGCACAGAAATCAGTTGCATTTCTGTACACCAACAACAAGACTGAAGAAAGAGAAATTAAGGAGTCAATCCCATTTACAATTGTACCCAAAACTATAAGATACCTAGGAATAAACCTAACCAAAGAGACTAAGAATCTATACACAGAAAATTATAAAGTACTCATGAAAGAAATTGAGGAAGACACAAAAAAATGGAAAAATGTTCCATGCTCCTGGATTGGAAGAATAAATATTGTGAAAATGTCTATGCTACCTAAAGCAATCTACACATTTAATGCAATCCCTATCAAAATACCATCCATTTTTTTCAAAGAAATGGAACAAATAATCCTAAAATTTATATGGAACCAGAAAAGACCTCGAATAGCCAAAGGAATATTGAAGAACAAAGCCAAAGTTGGTGGCATCACAATTCCGGACTTCAAGCTCTATTACAAAGCTGTCATCATCAAGACAGCATGGTACTGGCACAAAAACAGACACATAGATCAGTGGAACAGAATAGAGAGCCCAGAAATCGACCCTCAACTCTATGGCCAACTCATCTTCGACAAAGCGGGAAAGAATGTCCAATGGAAAAAAGACAGCCTCTTCAATAAATGGTGCTGGGAAAATTGGACAGCCACATGCAGAAAAATGAAATTGGACCACTTCCTTACACCACACACGAAAATAGACTCCAAATGGATGAAGGACCTCAATGTGAGAAAGGAATCCATCAAAATCCTTGAGGAGAATGCAGGCAGCAACCTCTTCGACCTCAGCCGCAGCAACATCTTCCTAGGAACAACGGCAAAGGCAAGGGAAGCAAGGGCGAAAATGAACTATTGGGATTTCATCAAGATCAAAAGCTTTTGCACAGCAAAGGAAACAGTTAACAAAACCAAAAGACAACTGACAGAATGGGAGAAGATATTTGCAAATGACATATCAGATAAAGGGCTAGTATCCAAAATCTATAAGGAACTTAGCAAACTCAACACCCAAAGAACAAACAATCCAATCAAGAAATGGGCAGAGGACATGAACAGACATTTCTGCAAAGAAGACATCCAGATGGCCAACAGACACATGAAAAAGTGCTCCACGTCACTCGGCATCAGGGAAATACAAATCAAAACCACAATGAGATATCACCTCACACCAGTCAGAATGGCTAAAATTAACAAGTCAGGAAATGACAGATGCTGGAGAGGATGTGGAGAAAGGGGAACCCTCCTCCACTGTTGGTGGGAATGCAAGCTGGTGCAACCACTCTGGAAAACAGCATGGAGGTTCCTCAAAATGTTGAAAATAGAACTACCCTATGACCCAGCAATTGCACTACTGGGTATTTACCCTAAAGATACAAACATAGTGATCCGAAGGGGCACGTGTACCCGAATGTTTATAGCAGCAATGTCTATAATAGCCAAACTATGGAAAGAACCTAGATGTCCATCAACAGATGAATGGATAAAGAAGAGGTGGTATATATACACAATGGAATACTATGCAGCCATCAAAAGAAATGAAATCTTGCCATTTGCGACGACGTGGATGGAACTAGAATGTATCATGCTTAGTGAAATAAGTCAATCGGAGAAAGACAACTATCATATGATCTCCCTGATATGAGGACATGGAGAAGCAACATGGGGGGGTAGGGGGATAGGAGAAGAATAAATGAAACAAGATGGGATTGGGAGGGAGACAAACCATAAATGACTCTTAATCTCACAAAACAAACTGGGGGTTGCTGGGGGGAGGTGGGATTGGGAGAGGGGGAGCGGGCTATGGACATTGGGGAGGGGAGGCGAACCATAAGAGACTATGGACTCTGGAAAACAACCTGAGGGTTTTGAAGGGTCAGGGGTGGGAGGTTGGGGGAACAGGTGGTGGGTAATGGGGAGGGCACGTTTTGCATGGAGCACTGGGTGTTGTGCAAAAAGAATGAATACTGTTACGCTGAAAAAATAAATAAAATGGAAAAAAAAAAACGTTGAGTGAAATAGGTCAGTCAGAGAAAGATAAGTACCGTATTATTTCACCCATATGTGTAATTAAGAAACAAAACAGATGAGCAAAGAAGAAAAAGGAGAAACAAAGCAAGAAACAGACACTTAACTCTAGAGAACAAATTGATGGTTACCAGAGGGGAAGTTGGTGGAGGGCTGGGTGAATGAGGTGATGGGGAGTAAGGAGTGCACTAGTTGTGATGAGCATGTGGTAATGTATGGAAGTCCTGAATCACTACACTGTATACTTGTATACCTGAAACTTGCATTATGCTGTATGTTAAGCATACTGGAATTAAATCAATAAAAAGAGATGTGGGAGACATCTGCATGTCATTTTTACCTAAAGTCATGGCAATGGGTAAAACCACCAAAAATGTGAATGCAAACTAAAAGAGGAAGAAGGCATTAGCTCTGTAGAATCCCAATATGTGATGGTCAGGAAAAGAAAGCTATGTTGTCAAAGGATACTAGGAACAAGTGGGAAGTGAATCAGAAAAACTAAGGGAATGTGCTAATAGAGAAGCCAGGCAAGTGAGTATCTCAAGGAAGTGGTTGACTGTGCGGGCTGATGCTGATAGGTCAAAACAGGTGAGAGAAAAGAATAGTGAGTTAAAAAAAAATCAAAGTACAAAATTTTAAACACCCTTAATTGTATATGTGTTTCCATATACTGTATAAACACACACATATATGTGTATAGATACATGCAAACATATACCTGTATATACACACTTATATACATGTATGTATATATATATATATGTACATATACAATGATGTATAGAAAAATCACTATCACAGGCAATAACTGAAAGGAAATATGTTATGATATCATTGATAATGAATAATGCAGAAGTAACGTTATATGATTCCTTCACTTCATTTTTATGAATTTTCTCAGTTTTCTATAATGAATATTTATTACTTTTTAAAAAAAGATTTATTTATTTATTTGAGGGGGGAAGGAACAGAGGGAGAGGGAAAAGCAGACTCCTCACTGAGCCAGGAGCCTGACATGGGGCTTGATCCCACAACCCTGAGATCACAACCTGAGCTAAAATCAAGAGTTGAACACTCAAGCCATTGAGCCACCCAGGTGTCCCAAATATTTATTACTTTTATAATAGAAAACTGAGTCTGTTTGGGGAATGGAACTTGGATCTTCTTGGAGCAGATGGAGTATAGGGGCAGGGGAGGGGAGGGGAGGGGAAATGTGATCTGGGGAAACCTGGCCCCTTCTGTAAACTCTTAAGCCTTCTATTTCTTTTTCTGCTCTACTAATTTAATCAAGAGTCATACTGCTGTGGCTCTTATATCAAAACAGCCTAAGACAAATTCTCCTACAAGCAAGCAAGATGAGCTTGGGAAATTTCAACTTGAGTGGCTGCTTACTAGGAGCTGCCCCTAAAATTTGCATTAAACTGATCCCCTCCATGGCCATTGTGGCCCTGGGTAATCTGCTGATTTGCCAAGTCCCAAGGATGCCACCCAGAAGGCAACAGCCCTGATTTACTCACAGATTTCAATCTTGCCCCTCATACAGACACCACAGTGGTCACTGTCTTGACCAGTCCCATAGTGCCCTGAGCACATGCAGAAACTTGGCTAGTCCTCTCTCCAGGGGGCTGGAACACTGCATCTAGCTAGCAGTTCATGGAGATAGAGCATTTCTAGGCAGTCTCCTGCTTTAATTTCCCAGAGCAGCCATATCTGATCAGCGCCCAGTCTATTTGGGTTATATATATATATATATATATATATCATATGGACCACCCCTCCCACTCAAAGCTAACCACGGCCGACACCCCAAACACCTTTTATATGAAGACTCAGTGGCAAGACAAGCACTGTTAGTCAGCAGGGGTGGTGGCCTCCCTCATGCCCCCTCACCCTTCCACAGGACTTGTCCCCACAGTGCCTCCTCCCCTGCGATGTCTGGGACCTAATCCCTGGAACCTCTGGCAGTATTACCTTGCATGGGAAAAAAAGGGCACTTTCATTTGTCATGGATTTTTTTTTTGACAATAGTTTTTATTTTTTTTAATACTGCATTAAAATATTATTTACCATCATGGAAAAAAAAATTCAGTCATCAATAGTGAGTTTCAAAGCTTCCTTAAATTGTGTGCCGTAGGCAAGTACCTCACCCTTGTTCCAACCTTGTGGAGATGAACAGAGCTAATCACAGTTCTTTACTCATTTCTAAACCTGTCTACTCCTTATACTGTTATCCCTCTAAGAGTTGAGGGGAAAGAGCAATTTCACCTCTGTATCCCTAGCACCTAGCAAAGGGCCAGCCATTGAAGGAGGTGCTCAGGAAATTTTCCATGAAAACATGAGAACCAGTGAAAGGTGTTATTTGAGTTTTTGTGTGAATTAAAATCTATAAATGAGGAGTTCTGATGAAAAGTACAGGATACACGCACATATGTGCATATATGAGCATACACATTTACATGCATGCATTTTGTATACAAATAAATTTCTGTTACCATTAATAAATCCTTAGAGAAGACTAAAGACCAGTTGCACTTGGCTATGGAGCTGTAGCTGTCCATAGGTTTTCTTCAGAGTATTCCGATTCTGCAGAAGGTTTCTATCGGTATAGGCCCTAAAAATCCTTGCATTATATTCCAGCCAACCTGAGTCAATCATAACCTTCCACTAGTATCCCGTTGTCTAGTTGTAGAATGAAGATCAACCCTCCTTGCAGGAGGATGGTACTAAACTGACTTTGGAAGGCATCCCTGGGGCCACACTGATCATGTGTAGGGGAGGAAAATGGCAAGCCTGCAAGCACTAGGCCCAGGCAGAAGGACAGTTCTGGATCTTGAGGATGAAGCTGGATCCAGACTTTGATGTTGTAGGCTTATCCAAAGGCAGCTTAGGAGCCCACACTGGCCACCAGGGCTGCAGATGTTCAAGCCAGCAGGAGGGTAGAGGGAGGGTTTGCATTGGAATAAACCGCCCTGAGGTAGGAATCAAGCTGGGTACAGGTTTCCCAGACTGAAATTTTCATATGCTAGCTGTGGTAGGTTGAATAATAAGCCCCAGGAAAGAGATCCATGTCCTAGTGTATCCCTGTAACCGTGACTGTTATACAACAAAACGAGACTTTGTGCAGATGTGATTAAGTTAAGGCTCTTCCATGGGGAGATTACACTGGCTTATCCCAGTGAGCCCTAAAGGCAATCACATGCTGGCTTCTTAGAAAGGGGTGGAGGCAGATTTGACACACAAAGAAGAGGAGAGGACAATGTGTCCATGGAAGCAGAGATTGGAAATATGTGGCTAAAATCGAAGGACTGCTCACATCTGTTGGAAGCTGGAAGAGGCAAGGAATGGATTCTCCCCTAAAGCCTCCAAAGTGCTGGACCCTGCTGATGCCTTGATTTCAGTTCCATGAAACTCATTTTGGGCTTCTGGCCTCCAGAACAGTGAGTGAACACTCTTTTGTTCAACACCACCAAACTTGTGTTATGGGGGCTGGAGTGTAAACTTCAGTTCAAAGATCTGAGCTCAAATCCTTGTTCTGCTAATTGGGGTAGTCATTTCACAACACCACTGCCTCCCCCCACCCCGTTACCTCAATTTCTCAATCTGTAAATTAGAAATAATCCTGGCTTATTGGCAACTAATGTTTGCCAAGGTTTACCCCTTGACAGAGGCAGCACTGGGCACTCGGTGTGGGTTTTCTTCTTATGTTTCACAACCATCCTTGCAGGTAGGTGTTGTGATCCCCTTTGGACAAGTGAAGAAATGGGGCCTCAGTCAGATTCTATGGTTCTGCCAGAGGTACCCAGCTACCACTCAGAGAGAGGCTTCATGCCCAGGGCTCTGCTGCATGGCTCTCCCGCCCCTCAGATTCTGCCTGAGTGGCCTTAAATCACTGATGGGAGATTAAAAGGCTTTGCAAACTGTAAGCTACTGTAGAACACGAGACTGACTGGGTGGATGTTTGGAGTCTTCACTCCATTCCTAAATTTGGACAATGAAACACAGAAATGAGAGCCATTAAGAAATGGCCAAAATTAGCAAGACAGGAAACAACGTGTGTTGGAGAGGATGTGAAGAAAGGGGAGCCCTCTTACACTGTTGGTGGGAATGCAAGTTAGTGCAGCCACTTTGGAGAACAGTGTGGAGATTCCTCAAGAAATTAAGAATAGAGCTTCCCTATGACCCTGCAATTGCACTGCTGGGCATTTACCCCAAAGATACAGATGTAGTGAAAAGAAGGGCCACCTGTACCCCAATGTTTATTGCAGCAATGGCTACGGTCGCCAAACTGTGGAAAGAACCAAGATGCCCTTCAACGGATGAATGGATAAGGAAGATGTGGTCCATATACACAATGGAGTATTATGCCTCCATCAGAAAGGATGAATACCCAACTTTTGTAGCAACATGGACAGGACTGGAAGAGATGATGCTGAGCGAAATAAGTCAAGCAGAGAGAGTCAAGTATCATATGGTCTCACTTATTTGTGGAGCATAACAAATAACATGGAGGACATGGGGAGATGGAGAGGAGAGGGAGTTGAGGGAAACTGGAAGGGGAGATGAACCATGAGAGACTCTGGACTCTGAAAAACAACCAGAGGGTTTTGAAGGGGTGGGGGGGTGGGAGGTTGGGGAACCAGGTGGTGGGTAATAGGGAGGGCACGTACTGCATGGAGCACTGGGTGTGATGCCAAAACAATGAACACTGTTATGCTGTAAATAAACAAATAAAAAAAAAAAAGAAATGGCCTCTTGAAAACTGAAATGGATGTGAGGGAAAATGGTTGACCTTCATCCGTCCCTTCCAAACTGTCCTGGTTGATTGATCCCAAGTGAAAGAGCAGAGAAGAATGGCATGTCTCTACACACACAAACTTGAGCTACCCCAATTAGGGGGCAAGTTGTAGTTTGTACTTTTAGGCAACACATGCTCCATTGAACACATTCCCCAATCCAGTAATGATTTCAATTTCCTTACATTAGCTGTGGCTCTTGTTTTCTGTGCTTGCTGAAAATCCCTGCCATGGTACATTCATTCATGGGAATCCAATACCTCAAGGAGCCAGTAACACCTGTACTACACTGTATTTATATAAACATCATTCCTTTATCTCTCTGTTCTCTTCCTAGACTACCTGTAATACGTGCCAAGACAGGAGATAGGGAGCTTGTTGGATTCACACATGCCTTTAATTAAATGAGAAGATCACTTCAGGGTAGTTCAAAGGCTGGAGTGGAACACTAAGTCCTAACTTGTAAATTCTAAATCTTTGCTGCGTTGACACCACTTTCTAATAACTACAAGAGAGGCTGCACCTGAGCAGTGTCTATGGTTGGCTTAATGAAGTTTAGGGAAATAGGCTCATTAATGAAGCTTTAGTAGGAACTTCCATTTTCTACATCACAAGACATGATCTTTACCATCTTTCAGCACTCACATTAAAATCTTTTAGATTCTACCAAGATGCCAAGTCACGAGTGTGTGCAATTCCAGAAGTTCCTCTAATTGCTTTTAAAATGCAATTGCCATCTTATCCTTTCTCAGTGTGGGACCGAAAACAGCATCTCCCTCACTGTGACTGGGAGCTGGGTACTGGGATTCCCTCTGTTTTGTGTTTTAAGTAAATGGTAATTAAGAAAAGAAAGAAAGGGTGGAAAGTTGAATCAAATGCACCCTGTATGACTTAGAAATTAGTCTAAATTTAGTGTAAATCTTTAGTGATTCAAAGAACTGAATAGACGTGTTTAAAATGTCAGTCTGACCAGGCAGTCATTATTGGGAACAAATGATAATGGTTATACAGTCATATTTTTACATTAATGACACATTTAAGATTTCTTGAAAGCACTTTTATATGTCTTTCTCATTTAAAGTGATAAAAAGCAAAACAACAATCCTGAGGATGTTTCTTGCCCTTTTTTCAAATTCTAAGAAAATGTTTTGACAGGATTCAACCCTGCCCTTGCATGGCTCATCTCTTTCACCTCCCCAAATCCCAGCCCTGTCACATCCTGTCTTGATACAACATTTTAGCATTTTATTCATCATGGAATATTTTTATCATGACTTTTTAAAAAAGATTTATTTATTTATTTGAGAAGGAGAGAGAGAGCCAGGAGGAGGGGCAGAGGTAGAGGAGAGAAGACTCTCAAGAAGACTCCACACTGAGCATGGAGCCCAATGTGGTACTTGACCTCATGACCCTGAGATCAGAACCTGAGCCAAAATCAAGAGTGCGATGTTCAACCAACTACACCACCCAGGCACCCCACATTCATTGTGATTTTTAAAAAATCACTGCATTGAAATGATAATCATCTTTATTATTAAGGGGCAGGGGTTTGCCCCTCTTCCGTTCTGTGCCCAGGGAAAGTACTTCACCTACCTCCTCCTAGCCTTCCTTGACCTTGACTCTGAGTTGTGTCTAAAAGCACCATGAACTAAAGAAGTATTCATAAGGTGACTTTGTACATAGGCAAGGACATTGTACTTGAGTTCTGAAGTCTCTCAAAACATGGGAAAATTCATTGGAGGAGGGAAAAAGTGGTGTGGAAAAGTGAGTCAGAGGACTGGAAGCACCCTCAGCAGGACCCAAACACACATTTCCAGCAGCGAGGAGTGGATGCCTTTGTAACTGTCACGTGTGTCCCTGGGTTCTGTGTGTCCTTGCATGTGTAACTGAGATGCTCTGGTAGCATAGTTCCTATGTTCTTTGAGCCTCCGTTTTCTCATCTATAAAATGGGGATTTTATCCACCTCATAAGACTATTAAGAATATTATATGAATACCCTATGTAGGGTATAGGCCCACACTGGTCTTCCACCCCTCCTTAGCCTCCATTTTCAACCATCGACAAAAGGATGCAAAAGCGAGCCTGTCATAGGATCCATATCTGAAGGCTCCAGACAGTATATGAAAAAGAAAGTAATATCCCTAACTCTTTGATGCAGTAAACATTTTATTAAATAAGCTGGAAAGTCATCAAAGTACTGCAGTTAAAATTGGGAAATAGTCTCAGCATTTCTAGTTCCAGATGACTGACGTGTGTTACTTCTTTGTCCTGCAAGTCTCCAATCAAATCATAGGAAATACATACCAGGAAGCATCACAGTGCAGTGGTTAGAACCAAAGTCCCTAGTGTCATCCAAACTATATATGGAAGAAAGCTCAAAGGAGGGGGAGGATGTTTTCTTTGGTAGAGCCCCCAAGGGACTCCAAGCTCGGAGTCAACAAGTACTAAGAGCGAACATGGACTGTGGGACAGCAATCAGAGTGGCCACATTAGAGGACTGTCAATGGGTGACAGAGCCAGTTAACCTCTCCTCTTCCTCCATATACACAAAGTAGCTGCAGTATTTGGTCCTAGCTGGAGTCCCAAGAACTGTTTCCTAAGCAGAGTAAAAGATTTGCCTGGAGAAGGCAGGGTACAGGGTAGGATGACACTCTGCCTCATCTGGAAGGGAAACACACATGGAATGACAGCCTCTCAGAGGAATGAAATGCATTAAAGTCTACTACTTTGAGAATAAAGCCTGAAATACTTTGAAAGACTTCAAAGGGAAGACCGCCTCACTTTAGGACTTTTATGGAAGAGCACTCTCAATCCAGACAGTAGCCCGTCGGTACAACTCTGAAAGAAACTCATGCCAGCTACTGTTCTAATCAATGTAGTTCTTCATTCATAAATCATAGATAACCAGATGTTTGTGCAAAACCAACAGTATAAAAGAGAAGGACCTATATGAATAAACAAAACAAATGATCCCAGAGGAAATAAATTATGCTGGGAACAGAAGTCAAGAATGAGCTCCTATGAAAAAAAGAAGCAATAACAGAATAAGAAAGTTCTTAGAAATTTTTTAAAAGACTCCAGATTTTTTCAAGTACAAGGGCTCAATAACAAAAAAAAATTACAGTCTAACATAACAAGATGGCAAATATGAACAGAAAAGGTAAAAAATCTTAAGTATAGATCCAAAGGGTCTAATATTTATTTAAAAGGAGCTCTAGAATGAAACAAATATTAGTTGTTAGGACATAATAGAGAGGAAAAATTCATTGAGGAAACACACAAGTCTTTAGATGAAAAGGGCCCTTAAAGTGCCAAATGTAATTGTAAAGATGGCCCATACTTATTCATGTGGAAATTTTAGTTTATTAAGGATAAATAGAAAATCACTTGGCTTCCAGAATACATCCTTCACAGTAGATTTCCTTCCTAGGTCCCTAGCCATTTCTTCCTAGCCTTGTTTGCTGGCTACTCACCTCCACAAATTCTAAACATTAAAATCCAGGATTTAGTTCCTGTTTCTCTTTTTTCTATCTCCTCCTACTTCTTAGGGAAAATCATCTAGTATCATGAATTTAAGGGCCATTTATAGGCTGAGCCCTATCTATATCTCCATCCTGTATTTCTCTTCTGAATTCAGACTAGTATATCCAGCTGCCCATTAATATTTCAAAATGAATATCTGAAAATGAACTGCTATCCCATCCACCCCACCCGAAACATCCTCCTTCAATTTTCCTCACATATATTAGCAACTCCATATTCTCTATTTCTCAGGCAAAATTGCTTGGATTCATCCTTTAGTAGTCTCTTTCTCAATTACCTTATATCCAGAAACTCTTGTTGGCTCCACTTCCAAATATATCTTGAATCTGGCCATTCCTTACTACCTCTACTGTCACCACCCTGATTCAAGCCAACATTATCTCTTAGCTGGAATACTGAATTAGCCTCTTCACTTGTCCCTCTGCTTCTGTTCTTGCGCACATTTAATCTGTTCTCAATCCAGCAGCCAAAGTGAGCCTTTGTTCAAAACCCTACAATGGTTTCATATCTCACTCAGAGTTCTAGCTAAAGTCTTTATTCTAACCTATCAAGTCTTCCATGACATGTCTATAACCTCTGTGACCTCATCTCCTACTACACTTTCATACACCCCACTCTTGTCAAACCAGCCTCCTTTCTGTTCCTGAAATGCACCAGACAGGCATACATATCACAGAATGATAGGATGTAATTGGCTCAATCTGAACAGGAAGTTAGAAGGATGTTTGAAAAATATGTTCAAGAAGGAAAAAAAATGTTACCACATAAACAACATGTGTAATAACTTTAAGGTTTTTACTGATGAAATGAAAGAAAATTCCTCTTCTTACAGAAAGGGAAGGGTGGAGGGAAGAAGGAAGGGAGGTAGGGAGATGGAGAGGGGCTAGGCAAGAGAGTGAAAGAAAGACTAAAAAACTGTGTTTTCTTTCTTTTTGTTTGTTTGTTTGTTTGTTTGTTTAATCCACACAAAACAAGTACGGTTTGAGCACTTGGGTGGCTCAATCGGTTAAGTGTCTCCCTTTGGTTCAGGTCTTAACCCCGGGGTCCTGGGATGGAGCCCTGCACTGAGTTCCTGCTCAGCAGGGAGCCTGTTTCTCCCTCTCCCTCTGCCTCTCTCCCTTGTTCATGCTCTCTCTCTCTCTCTCTCTCTCAAATAAATAAATAAAATCCTTAAGACAACAACAACAACAACAAAAATGATCCAAATATGAAGCAAAATAAAATAGGGCTCCTTTTGAACAATTGACAGAGTATAAAAAAACATAATCCACTTGATCTTGAGGCTTCTCAATGATTTAGGATTACATTCCTTCTCAATGAAGTATGTTCTTAAACAAATATTTGTTGAGTACTCATGTTATACTGGACAGTGTCCTAGGTGCTCAGGGGATATATGATTGTAAAAAAGAAACATAAAATAATTTTTCTATCCTTATGGAGTAAACATTCAAAGGCTGGAAGATAGATTATAAAAAATAAAAATGGGGTGCCTGGCTGGCTCTCTCAGTAGAGCATGAAACTCTTGGAGTCATGAGTTCAAGCCCTACATTGGCCACAGAGTTTCCTAAAAAATATATGCAAATGAGCAAATATGAAAATTTCAGCATGCTCTAACCATTCTGAAGGAAATAAAACTGGATGGGTGACTAGTGCTGTGATGGTATGTACTATTTAAGACTGGGTGGTCAGGTAAGAAGGTGATATTTGAACTGAGACCTGAATGACAAAAATCAGCCAGCCATGGAAAGATCTGGAAGAAGGGTGTTGCAGGCAGAGGAAACAGCACATTGTAAAGCCTTAAGATAGGAAGCATCATGGTATGTGGCAGAAACAGTATAAGCCCATGGCAGCTGGAAGACAATAAATGAAGGCCATCAGTGATGGGAAATACGATCAGAGAGGTTTGTTGGGATCAGGATTAAGCAAAGCCTTATGAGTCATGCACAAGATGTTTTGTTTCATTCTATGTATAAAAAGATACAAAAAGGTAGAAGGTTGTTTGTTTGTTTGTTTTTAAGTGAACTCTACCCCCAACATGGATCTAGAACTACTGACCGTGAGATCAAGTGTTGCATGCTTTAGCAACGAAGTCAGCTGGGCACCCCACAATTGGAAGGTTTTAAGCAGTGGAGGAAAATGATCTGATTTCTGCTCTAAAATCACTCTGACTACTCTCTGGAGAATGGATGGTAGGATGGACTGTCAGGATGAAAACAAGAATAGAAATAGGGAAACCAATTACGTGACTGTCACTAAGATGTGACACACAGGTATCAAGTACATATTTAGATAGAAGTCTCCACTTCAGGGGAGAGGTTGGAATTGGGGATTTATAGTTGGGAATCATTAAACAGTATTTAAAATCATGAGGCCAGGGGCGCCTGGGTGGCTCAGTGAGTTAAAGCCTCTGCCTTCGGCTCAGGTCATGATCCCAGGGTCCTGGGTTCGAGCCCCATGTCCGGCTCTCTGCTCCGCAGGGAGCCTGCTTCCTCCTCTCTCTCTGCCTGCCTCTCTGCCTAGTTGTGATTTCTCTCTGTCAAATAAATAAAATATTAAAAAAAAAAAAAAAAATCATGAGGCCAGTGACACTACTTTGTTCCATCATGAAAAACATACATATAATATTATGAACATTTATTGGCTTTCAGTGTTTAGAATCAAGCTATAGATAAGCACAAAGAGTATAATTATATTAGATCAAACCACAGGAAATTGCTGATACTGGGCTATTTTGACATACAAAAATGATAATTTAATATGGTTGAACTCAGTAGTTACAGAATAAATTGTAAATGTTACAAACCTTGACAACATAAAATTAATGACACAGGAGAAAACAGGAGGCAGAAGGGGAAGAAGAGATGGTGGTAAGTGGGTATGTGCTTTGTTTGTTTACAACGTAGGGAGCAAAGAGTGTCAACATTTGATGAAACAAGAAATACAACAGGATATACAGTGCTTAAAGTTTGTAAATAAAATCACTGGAAGAAATTTAAAAACAATATAACTAACCTAATAAAGAAGCTGAAGGGCGATGAAACGTGGAAAACAGCATAGTTTGCTAAATTCCTTATCTGTCATAGCAACAGAAAATGCAGTCAATATGTCTAAAATATATCTAAATTAGACGATATATATATCTAAAATAGACAAATCTAAAATAGACAAATCAAGAAACTGTGCTATACTGTTCAGCATTGTGGTATCTTCCAGAACCTTTTTTTTTTAGATTTTATTTATTTATTTATTTGAGAGAGAGAAAGAGAGCACAAGCAGGCAGATCAGCAGGCAGAAAGAAAGGGAGAAGCAGGCTCTGAACAAAGAGCCCAATGTGGGTCTCGATCCCAGGACCCTATGATCATGACCTGAGCCCAAAGCAGATGCTTCACTGACTGAGCCACGCAGGTGCCCCTTCCAGAATCTTTAAAATAGTTACAAGTGGCATCTCTGAGAAATGAAACTGGAAGAGAACAAGGGTGGGAGAGACTTTTATTTTTTATCCTGTATCACTGCATAGAATGCTGTTTTTGTGCATTCTTTTATAGCAAAAACAAATAACGGTGATGACAATGAAGGTGACAGTGGTGGTAAAAAGACAAGAACAGCTTCCACTGGCTATATTCACCTTCCTTTCACCCTTTGCAAAATCAGATTGTGGGTTCCTGACTATGCTCCCTTGGGCTGTTTATATTAATAATCAACCAATGCCACAGAGTTTTTATTTTGTCCATTCAGGAACATAAAATCACCAAATGTGATTTCTCATATGGATGCTGTTATTTAAAGATCTGGACCACGAAATTCCTCCAAAGCAAAGATGTATCTCCCACCACAAGAACAGATAAGAATTTAAAGTTCCCTATGGGACTTATAGGCCTCACCTCAAACCAGATGGCTGTGGTGTTGGAAGAGCTGTGGTAAAAGGTGAAATTGGTAAAAACCCAAAGGAAGTTTGTCCTCATGATTTCTAAACATACTTATTACAAATTTGAAAGTTACCAACACTTTAAACCAAATTTAACGGAAGAGTTAGTTCAGTTTCCCAATATTGGTTTTGTGACACCTCTGCGTGCCTCCAATTATTTTAAGGAATGTTGTGAAATTATATTCTCCCACCCTAAAAATAATTTATGTTCAACTTAATCTAAGATATAACAACTGTATGTCATTCACTACTTTTACTCAGAGGAATGGGGCTAGCATGGAAGTGTATTAAAATAACGAACATCTCAACTATGGTAGAGTTGGGAATCCTCAGTTCATATCCTGGATTTTGTTTATATAAACAAGTAAATGTCCAGACCATCCAGGAAACTGTTTATTTGTGCTATCAGCTCCTCTCTCCTATTAAGAGTCTCATTAGACTTTGACTCATTCATTTCACTTGGGAGCCACTTGAATAAATTATGTAAGTTCCCAACTTATTGTATACATATAAGATTATATTATGTATAAAATATGTTAATATGCATTAATAGTATATTAATCTATAACAATATATGCACACATGTGGAATATAATCTTTCCCTTCATGTTGACTCTTATCCTTGGCTGGAGATTAAATAGAGGCATCCAGACTCTTTAAGAGGTGTTCAGATTTTTTTTTTATATATATACTCCATCTCATGAAGAAAATGAACATTGGACTTCCTTCCTTCTCTGCATAGTGAATAAGAATCACTGATCCCTCTTAACCACATGGTACCTGTCTTGATGCTTCCTGTCTGTCCTTAAGCAAAGACATAAAATCCCATGGCGAAATAGAAAGTCTGATTACAATCAACATCTCACTCTAAGGAAAGTCAGTCTCTGAAAGATTAAGTCGGAACCAGGTTCCGACTCTGCCTTCTGGCTTTTCCAGACCAACATCTCAGTTGTAATATTACCATCTGGTTCATTGTCCTTAATGAGAAAATTTCCCTATTATCCTGGCACTGAGATGTTTTCAGGTGGAACAAAATCACGGTGAATGAAGTGATAGTAAATTTGCCTGGTTCCAAGCAGGTAGCCCTGGTTCCCCCAACTCCTTATTTTTTCAATCTGACAATATTCTGAACCTCATTTTAATAGTTTCCCAAGGCTGTGGTTTCTAGCGCCCAGAACACTAGTAAAGACTGGATAGAAACCAAAGGAAGGGGGCATTATACGCATTTGGTCTGAAACCCGATTTGTTCCTCCTGCCCTTTCTTGGTTTCATGTGTGTGTCTGGTTGGTATGTAATGTTTCCAGTTTTATAGGGAACAGTTTTGATAACTCAGCTCCGTGGTTTTCAGGAGTAAGCCTTAAGTCTGCACACTGTGATAACCAAATCCATCCACAGGGTCCAAGTTGGGGGTAATCCATCTGAAGTCTTAATCACTAAAATAAGGCTCCTCTGGGTCAGTCAGGTTTTAGACCCAATGAGCCTGAGGTGGGAGCAGGCTTTTAACCAGTGCCTCCTCTTAGGAAGGGAACCAAGCCAGTGCATTAGTGAGCATGAATGCCAGGCCCCTGGTGAGACGCTGAGCTCTGAAGACACAGTGTCACTGTGTAAATGACTTTAAAAATACATGTTTGGAAAAGCCCCAAAATGTTTTAGTCAAATGCTTGCCTAATTATGGAATTTTATGGCCTTAACAGAGGAAAGAAGCAGCAAGACACAAGCAGAAATCCACCAAGGACAGAGAAGTAAGCAGAAAGCAAACAATGCTATTAGGTGCCAGGAGCAGGCTCTCCCATGACGCCATTATTATCCCAGACTTTCACAACATTTCGTCCCATTGTTCTGAGCCCCAGACTATTTTTTCCAAGTCTATTCCCCCAATTAAATGCTTATGCCATTTACCATTTTGCCTGTTAAAGACGGTTTTTGGCATCTACATGAGAAAAGGCCTCCGAGACCCCAAGAGATTTAGAGAGCTGTCTAAACAGAAAATGACACCTTACATGGAAGACTGCAGCGTCCCCTTAAGGGTGAGAATGGGAGAAAAGATAGAAGCAAAGTGTGGGGCTCTATTTTGTCCCTTCCCAAGATAGAATTTCAGTCCCCTGTATGTTCTCTAACTACAACTTTCAACAAGGACAAACTATCCTTCGGGGTTTAGTAACATACAATCACAGCAGTCAACAGTAAGAAAAATCAATCTCCTGAAATTTGAAAACACACACACACACACACACACACACACACACACACACACACACACACTGCACTGGAGACTTAGCCATTATATGAGCTCAACATTTCAATCTAAATTAAATCCAATTAGAGGTAATCATAGTGGATCATATTAAACCAATTCTCAGACAGGAAAGATTATAATTTTAAATGGTTCCATAAAGACCTAATGAAAAAAAAATCATTTATTTCAATTACGTAGGCCTATAACCAATACCTAAAGGTTAGCTAAGAACTGCCAGGTAGCTATTTCTCAGCTCTGCCTGAACCCCAGCTGAACTGTATGAGCCCAGGCTTCTGCAGCAAGATCCGCCGATGATGGGATTGAGCTCTAAGCCGTCTATCATGCTATACTGAGCGATCACAGAGCTCAGTAATGACAGGAGTGATTACCTCTCTGGATGGATGTAATACTACATTTCAGGACTTAGGTGCATAACTACTTTTCTATTATTACATCTCCCTTTTGTACTCAATGTATTCTAGTCAATGGTGGTGTCATTTCTCAAGCAACTTCAGCTTCTCAAGAAGCCTTCTTAATGACTGTGCATAACCTCCTCTTTTCCTCCATGGAATTGAGAGCTACCAAGCACTAGACAAAAGCAGTTTTGCCTTTTACTCCTAAACCATCTATGAAATGAAACAGAAATTAATGTAGTCTTCTGTTAATTATGTGTGTCAATTCTTTCTGAAAGTTGCCACGAAGTGAGAGCTGGAGAAGCCTGGGGACATAAGGCACCTTCTCCCCATCCAGCAGATGGCTGTTGTCATTTCACTGTAGCCTAGCTTAGAAGAAACATGGCTTCTAGTGCTAAGTACTGCCCCAGCTTCATGGGTTTGTATGACTTTGGTCAAGTCATTTCACCACTCTGTGTCTCAGTTTTACCATCTGTGAAAAACACTCTGTGTTTTCCAAGCACACATGCTGTTCTGGGGCTCCTTGTAGGTGTCCTAGGGGTGGCTGCTAGAGTTGAAGGGCCAGCAGGTGGGTCCATCTCCCCTCCCTCTTTCCAAAGCATCCCTGCTTTCATATATAGCTATAACAGGCATTAACCTAAGATCCTATCTTATAAGGAATCCTGCTGCTAAGATTTTTAAAGCACTGGCCTCTAAGGTCTAACAATCGATCAATCCATAAATCTTTATCTTCAATTCCAAGACATGAACCATACCAGATAAATCTAGAGAACATATCTACTTAGGAGAGGCCACCCATATTCTCCAGAGGAAATGTAATATTCGGATAATGACAGTCTGATTTTTTTCGCTAGGAAAAAAAATGCCTGGGTGCGTTTTAGTTGAGTCAAGCATACAATGAGGATACTTTTCACTGAAGAAGTGGAAGCTGTACTTTCTCATCAAACATCTTCAGTCTTTCATCAACCAGTCTACTATTCTCAGCTTTTGTTCATGTACCCCCTTTCTGAAGAGGCCATATGGCTTTCAAGGTAGTAAAGGTAGATACTTGAGGATTCCAGTGGCAATTGTAATCCATACTGGTGCTGAGAAAGAGCTTGAAGGAGAAAGCCTCCATTTGACCAAGCGATTTCAAATGAGTCATTAAATTACATGGAGATCGTCCATTAAATCTGAGGGAAAACTAAAGTGAGTTCATCCTCAAAAAGTCTACTTTGATAGCATCTTACATTGTAAATGAAACAAAGATACTCACAAAATCTCCGTTATTTTACTCACCTCTCCAAATTCAAACATAAATATTCGGAGATGTACCCGTGCTTACTACCTCTGTATATCATTCCTTTAAATCACCTAATACGCTCTTGTACAAAAAGGATTGATTAAGGGGTTTCCTTTTCAGTGCAGCTGTTAAATCAGCAGCTCATCCAATGATCTGGTGCAGAATGTAACAAGTTCCTGATAGAGTTGTGTTCCCTTTGAGAACAAATGTTTTTCATCACCCTCTTAGTCACCTAATTTGACTGAAATCTAAGATCTTAATGCATCAGTCTTGTTAATTCTCTTGCCAGTACGTAGGAAATTGAAGCAATAAACCACAACTTGTTTGTAGTGTTGTTAACATTATTAAGTACTCAGCTAGCTGACAAGAGCCCCATTTTTCCATTAAACTTCAATAGCAGCTTCATGCATATTTAGCTCTCTGGCACTTTTCTTATTTTCCCCCTGATGACTTGTTTGAAAAGTTGACCTCAAATTCACTACACTCCACTTCACTTTTTGCATAATCAAAGTTATGACATACTGCCTTAGCAAATTGCTATTGTCTTTTTATTACCGTTTTTTTAAAACACTACTCAAATGCTTGTTCTCTGTAAGGACATACATAGCATTTTTCTCTCATTATGCTAGTTAATGGAACTGGACCTTGAAATTGTAGTACTGAATTTCAAAGGATAGCATTTCAATGGTTAGGTATTTAAAATATCCTGTGTAAGTTATTATTATTATTATTATTATTATTATTATTATTATATTTGCTGTGGGTGTTCCTTGTTCTTTCATCTGATTAGTTAGCTTCACATTTAAAAACATCAATCTTGGAAGGCACAGTGGCCTTTCTGCCTACTGCTGTGTGTGTGTGTGTGTGTGTGTGTGTGTGTGTGTGTGTGTGTCACCTTGGCATCAGGCCACTACAATAACTGGTGACTTGGACATAACCACTATGTGATATGAAAATAGACAAGTTACCTGTAATCTCCCTGTTCCAATCTCCATGACTAGTATACTGGATGTTAGTTGAAAACACTATGCCTTTACATTTTTAAAGCCCATGCTTATAATCTTTCTCCCCAAATTAGCTTCCTAGCTAGGCTCCCCATTTCTGCTAATGGTCCTTTTTTCTTACCCTCTCAAAACCTTAGAATAATTCTTGTTTCCTCCATTTACCTTTTTTCACCAACCTATCCAGTCATGAAGTACTAGCCATTTCTTTCTTGCAATCACTTCTTCATTCTATTTCCAATAACCCTGCTGAAGTCCAGGTCTTCATTACTTTACTCAAGGGCAGCCAGACTGGTTTTCCCAGCTCTCACCTGTCACCCAACACATGCTATTAACAACAGCCAGCATTGTCAAAGAAACCATTTTGTATATAGGCAGTTGGTCAAGAAATATTTATCAAGGACTTACTATGTGCTAAGGGCTGTGCTTGTCTCTGGCCTAATGATGCTATGCAAGGGAGGAGCAGCTACTTGATTCTTTGAGCTTGTATTTAGCAGGGAAGCTAAACATTCATATTCATAGCATCAAAGACCTTCAGTGTCCCCACTAGCTAATACAATGACTGCCACGTAAGAACTCATAGCATAACATTCAGGGAACTCCACAGTTCGGCCCTAAACTTTCTCTTCAACTCTCTATTTACTGCTATTACCCTACAAGAATCCCATATACTAACTTTATTCATTATTCCTTAAATATGGGAATACTCCTTCTCACCTTAAACATGGGAATACTCCTTCTCACCAACTTGATCTTAAGCAACTTGAAGTCATATACCTCTTGGATACTCCTAGCTCAGCATGGAATTCTCCTTATGATAGAAACTCAGCCAATGGTTGTTATTGATAAGAATACAGTTTACATTCTAGTTTATCATTCCACATGAATTGTCCCTACTCTGTGCTTCACTGCAACCATAGAGACATCTTTGCCCTTATACTTATTACATTGTATTATAACTATCTGTAAGCATCACTAGAGGATTATTGACTAAGAGAAATCAAAGCCTCTTCTCCCCCATTCTGTCTTTGTTTGCCTAGAAGCTAGTACAGTGTCTGGACAATAATAGGTTCTCAATAAATTACTAGAAGACTGAAGGAACGAATGAGAATAGAAACAATGTTCCCATGGTGAATTTCATTCTCTCTGGAAATGATGGACAGTCAATCAGGTACGTGGAGGTATACATTTACATTAAAAATAAAAGTGTAATAAAAAGGACTTGGCTGTTGCTGAGATATCACTTAACTGGTCAAAGGTAAGTCTCTATTTTTTGAAAATATGCTTTATTTATATATGTAGTTCACATTTACACTCACAACTGTACCTGTGTACATACACACTTATATCTGAAAGGACTTATTAATCGCCCAACTAATTGCTGCTCCAAACAATATTCCTTTAGAGAAGAACATGAAAGCTATTCTTTAAAATAAAGGAATATGAACAAAACCCATAAGCTTTACAAAGTCCCAAAGGGAGTTACAAGGTTGGAGCTGGATGCTATTACCAGCCACTATATATCATTCAAATACAGCTTTTAAGGAGGAAACCATAACCCATTGGGATCAAGTAGAGGAATTTGCAATTCATCATCTGTATTTTGGAGTCTGGAACGCCAGTCTGTCCAACCCCATTAAATGCTCCCTCTATCATAAACATGCAGGCATCTCAACTAGTTAGAAACATGTACAGCATCTGAGTTTTAAACAGATAGTTGAACTACATACTTCTTGAGCATTACATAACCATGTCCATGTTTTCTAAGTATTTAGCAGTTTCTGAGAGTTATCTAGCAAAACATTCTCCTACTCACTCTAGGAGCATAAACATTATCTTAAGGATTTCATAAAATGAAGGAAAAAAAGAATTTCATAAAATGAATACAAATAGTGCCTACACTGCCTAACTACTTATTTCCTAGGCAATGTAACAGTTCCATTAATACTTACCCAAAAGTCAAAACATCAATCATCTATATCATTTATCGCTTCTATGAACTTTTTTTTAGACAAAAACCGACTTCTGTATTGTTTGAGTGTTTATATTAGGAGTATGCATTGCTTTTGTGATCAGAAAAGCATTGAAGTTATTTTCATTTTGTAGAAAAAGTTAAATAAGGGATCAAAATTTCATTTAGTGTTCTAATCAGGCTTAGCAGAAATGCAGGTAGTGCTAAATTCACTAAGAGATATGAGAAGGAGACATGGAGAGAACACCAAAATAAAAGAGGAACATAGAGAAGAAAAATGAGTTTTAGTTATATATTTACTGTCCAAAGGCAATTGTGGAGCAAAACAAATAACATGGAGGACAAGGGGAGATGGAGAGGAGAAGGGAGTTGAGGGAAATTGGAAGGGGAGGTGAACCATGAGAGACTATGGACTCTGAAAAACAACCTGAGGGTCTTGAAGGGGTGGGGGTGGGAGGTTGGGGGAACAAGGTGGTGGGTAATAGGGAGGGCACGTGTTGCATGGAGCACTGGGTGTGGTGCAAAAACAATGAATACTGTTACGCTGAAAAGAAATAAAAAAAAATAATGTACTAAAACTTACAGGGAAGGACTAGCAACATAGTTACAAAATACACAAGCCCTATCCAGGTTATGGCTAATGCAGCAAATACATGCTGCTGCTTTCAGAATATGCTAATCAAATTCCCAGAATTAAGCATTTATATTGTGTATAAATATGTCAACATTTATACATCTGTCTTCCAGGAAGACAGAGAAATGAGTGAGTTCGCCCAAAAATCTCTCTCCCCAAATCAGGCTTAATACAGCTATAAAGTAACCAGAAAGAAAGAGATCCTTCTCTGTTAAGTAAAGATTTTTAAAATAGCATATTTTGTATTCAATGACAGATTTACACAATTTTCTACATGAGGTTCCTGTGATGCAACCAAACAAATAAATGCAATGGTCAAGATGGAAGAATGAATCAAAAGGAGAAAATAAACTTGACAGCACAGAAAGCTGAATCATGGAAGCAGACAAATAAATGGAAAAATATTCCCAAAGTACTTTGTAGAGAATAGAGAAAAAATAGCTGATGTGGAAGGTAGGTCTCATAGCCTACCTACCAGTACCAGGTGTTTCTGAGGAAGTAAATGGAAGTAATGGATTAGAAATAAAAATCAAAGCTAGAATAGAAGGAAATGTTTCAGTTTAAAAAAATTATCTGAGATTAGGTATTATAGAGGATCACCAAGTTCCATGTCATAAACAAAATTACCAAAGATCAATATATATCCAGATATGTCCTGTTTATTATGTCCAGAAATAATTTAACATTCCCATTAGCATTCAAGGAACAAATACTCAAATCAAAATTATCATGATTTGTTCTTTTCAACAAAGTCAGCCAAAAGACAAAGGAGCAATGACTATAGGGTTCTGAAGGGCAGCATGAGATCTGCAAGGTTTTAGATGATGAACCAGCCCAATAAAGTGTTGGCTAGACATGAAAATCAGGAGATGGGGCAAGAGATAACATCATAAAGGTAGTTTTGACTTTATCTTTTGGGTAATAGGGAGCTTTTGAAGGGTTTTCAATGGTAGGGGATTCACATAATGGGAAGGGAGACCAGTGGTAACAATCCACAGGGTGGGAGGCTACTGGACAGGAATAAGGATACTGAGCTGGTAGTCTCTTTTGTTTTGTTTTTTTTTTTTTGTTTGTTTGGTAAAAATTCATTTGGAAACATGTGTAATGAATCAAGTGGGCAATCAGACTGATAGGATTTGGCAAGAAAAACAAAGTATTAAATGAAATGGTTTTCTTATGACAACCACAACTGTCTGAGGGGATTGCCATGAGACTAGGCTAAAAACTCTGGGAAGTCACAGGCCAGGCCTCATCCTCCACTCTGTCTCCAGGACCTATCACAGTGGCTGGTATAAAGCAGGCATTTAATAGATACTTATGGAGTAAATTAATGAAGAGAGGAACTCCAAAAATGGTTAGGCCGATCGCAACATCACTGGAATGAGTGTCTTTCTACCAAGGAGACTAGTATGAGGAAGGATGCTCATTTAGAATGAGAAAAATTCTGGCCCATTTGTTTAAAAGGAGAAAAAGAAAAAAAACAATACTTTCATTTTGTAGTAACAATTTGGAGTTGATAATTTTAGAACTAATACACCAGGAGCACCTGGGTGGCTTAGTCGTTAAGCATCTGCCTTTGGCTCAGGTCATGATCCCAGGGTCCTGGGAGCGAGTCCCACATTGGGCTCCCTTCTCTGAAGGAAGCCTGCTTCTCCCTGTTTCTGTTCCCTCTCTCACTGTGTCTCTGTCTGTCAAATAAATAAATAAAATCTTTAAAGAAAAAGAATTAATATACCAAATGTCAAATATTAGCCACAGCAGGAAAAAAATGATCAAATAATTCATTGTGTTTAATTAATTCACTGTGATTGTGAATATATCCTTGGTACAAAAGCTAACCATTGTTTAATTAGGTCCTCTCACCTTATGAAATGTCTTAAACCAAAGAAGAATAGAATGGGCCTGGCTATGTTATGATAATCACACTTACCTAGCAAATGAAGCAGATTTCATTGACTAAGAGGCAGTCCTTAGCACACTTTCACTTGTAAAAGAGAAATTTACTATGTTGGTAGTTATTCTTCCTTTTCTGTCTTTAACCAAGATGCAAATTCTTCTAAAACTTGAAGTGTTCCAAATCCTAATATATAACACCAGATTTCATTGTATAATAGTGCCATTTGTTCTATTAAGATTTAGTGAGTACCCCCATATATACCATCCCTGCTGAGGAACACACACTACAGTGTGTGTTTCACAACTGTTTCACAAATGCCTGCCTGGGTCAGACAAATCATCTTCCCAGTCTGGTGTTGTTGCATCCCATACTAATTTCTTCAAAAATATGATATTTCATTGAAACCTTGTACTACATGGAGCCTTTGATTTCAGCTGTGGGCTGCATCAGAAAATGTTCTTTCAAAAAAATTGGTGAAAACTGACAATGTAATCAAGTCTAAATTTTGAGGGCCCACCAAATGTGATCTTGAGACACCTTTGTGGCTCAGCTCTTTATCAAAAAACTGCATCCTTTTGCTCCTAGGCAACTTGAATGTCCAGAGACCCAAGAATACCAACATGTTTTCCATAGAGTAGCTACTGTCCCACAGGTTGAGTCCTTGAAGTGATGCAGCACTAAACTTGTACAACTGACTTCTCACAATTTTGTATCTTCTCTTTGCCCTACCCAGTGCCATGGATTTTACAGAAAAGCTCAGTCTATATTGTCATTTTGAAGTGCAGAAGCTGAGCATTTCCATAATTCACTTCCACCATTATAAGTTAGGTTCAGATTTTGTGAAGGGATTTCCCCTGCTATTATTTAGTGCCCAGTGATCATATCTATACAGGTCATTATTACTATATCATAAGCACGTTGTGAATTCAAGAGAACAAGTTGACATAGCTCCATTCCTGGAAGAGTTAAGAATCTAGATCCAAAGGTCCCAGAAACATCTAACTTGAGGCCATTGACCTTGATCTGAAAGCCAAAAAATTGTAGGTCTTCTATCGACTCAGTTCCTGAGCATGAAAACTAAAGACAGAAGGGAAAAAAAAAAAAAAAACTGCACAAACCTGTCTTTGGGAGTACTGAGAATAAACATTGGGATCAAATATTTCCCACAGATAATTAGCAAGTTGCAAAATCAAGTGTGGTATGTATATGAGACTGTGGAAGAAAGAGAGCAAGGAGGGAAGGGAAATGCAAGCATGTATTTTCATCAAGAGGAATTGCTACTGGCATTGAAAAAGTTAAAGAGATTCAGGGCAAATTAATGAACTGAAAACTAAATTAGTTAATGAAGTAAGCGCCACAAAATTAATGAAGCAGGGACTGGTAGAGCTCATTTTCAAAGAGTAGCTCTCTGAACATGCAGATTTGGACACTGGCCTCCGTATATTTTGAGAGCCTGGCTACCATTACCCGAGACAGAACTGGATAATGTATTATCAATGATGCTTTCTTTCAAATAATGTCAATAAGCAACATATATTTAGATCTCTAAGCCATGGCTCCAGCTTCATCCTGTTGGAAATGCTGACATCAGATCAAATCAGAACACAAGACAAATGAATAGTAAGAGAGGGAGTAGATGAGGGAAACAATGATTGAGACAATGACAGTGCCTATTTAAGGGGCCCGTTTCACATGGCTCACCTACCTGTGAGCCTTTCAACACATGCAGTCATATATGTAACCATCTGTATCTATATTCAGCTAAACAGTGTCTCCAACTCCAATCCCTTTGCTTATCTCAACTCCCAGTCCAACAGTGAGAATCCTGGTTCCCACCAGCTGCCATCCATTGACTTAGCTGTTCCATCCCAGTGTACATTCATAGCAGTATCAGAATCCATCTGTACCAGCAGAGGAAACAACTTTACAGATCAGAGTCCAGCATTTATGTGAAGATTCTTTTGCCTTTGGTCTTAGCAACTCCCCTCATTTCCAAAGTTACTTAGGCCAGTCCTTGCCCCTTTCCCCGCCTTCCCCACCCAATCTCATTCAGTAAGGTGGCTTCAGATATTTGTAATACAGTTAGATTCTTCTGTCACAGTGTGCTTCCAACATGGGATTCTCCCATTTCCAAAATATTTTTTTTAATTTGTGTCCATTCAGATTTACTCTTCATGCTATAAAGCTCTGTGGGTCTTGACAATGTGTAAGGTCAAATACACCAATATAATATCATATACAATAGTTCCACCACCCTAAAAAAAATCCCCTGTGCTTCACCTAATCAACCTTCCCCACTCCCCAAACCCTTGGAAACCACAGATTGATTTCCTGTTTTTGCAGTTTTGCCTTTTCCAGAATATCACATAGATGAAACTATGCCTTACAGACAGGTTACCTTCTCTTAGCAATATGTGTGTAAGATTCATTCACATTGTTGAGTGTATCAGCAGTTCATCCCTTTTGACCACTGAATAGCATATCCCTGTCTGGATGTACCCACAGTTTGTTTATCCATTCACCTACTGAAGAACATCTTGGCTGCCTCTAGTTTGGGGTAATTATGAATGAAACTACTATAAACATTCATGGGCTGGGGACATAAGTTTTTCAATTCACTTGGATGAAAACCTAGGAGTGTGATTGCTGGGTCAATATTTTAACTTGATAATAAACTGTTAAACTGTCTTCCAAAGTGGCTAGACCATTTCATATTCTCAGCAACAATGGAGAGTTCCTGTTGCTCCACAGCCTCGAAGCATTTGGTGCTGTCAGAGTTTGGGATTTTAGCTATTCTGAAAGGTGGGTGGTAGTATGTACTTGTTGTTTTAATTTGCATGTGCTTATTGGCCATCTGTACGTCTTTTTTGCTGAGGTGTCTGCTCGGGTATTTTGCACTTCTTAAAAACTGGTTCATTTGTTTTCTTACTGTTGAGTTTCCTTGTATGATTTTGGCACAAGTCCTGTATCAGATATGTGACTTGCAAATATTTTCTTAGTCTTGGCTTGACTTTTCATTCTCTTAACAGTGTTTTTTACAGAGCAACTTAAATTTTTTTTCTCACAAAGCCTCTGCTTTTAACCACAGTTCTCTATGTCTCTTTATTTTAACTGTCTGTCACCATTGAATTCCAGAGTCCTCCATCTCTCCCCAGCTCAGGACTTTGGATGGTGCCAATTACAGCAATGGAAAATACCATCAGCCAAAGGTTTTCCCTGCTTGGCAGCACTTCTCTCTCCCTGAATAATGCCTGGAGACCATATCACGCTGGCTCCCTTCTTGTTCCTCACACTTGCCAGGAAAGTTTCTGTCTCAGGGCCTTTGCACTTATTCCTCTCTCAACCTAGAATGTTCTTTCACAGATATCCTCTTGGCTTACTTCTTTACTACCTATAAATGTTTTCTCAAGTATCAGCTTCTCAATGAGGCCTACTTTCCACAACTCTGCAGAGCATTGTCATCCTAGCAGCCAGTCAAAACTATTTTAGGGTATGTCTATACAATTTATGTTACACCCAGGAGGGATGAGCAACTCTAGACCTGTAGGCAAATGGTGGGTCTACACTGGGGCAATGGTCTTTTCAGCAGAAAAGATGAAAAGTCTGCCTCCTAGTGAGCTATTTCTCTGATGTGTCCAGATATTAACCACAATGACTAAAAAGCAGTGCTAATTTTCTCATCAGTGTTCTTCAATAAAACAGGTAAGCTAAGTTGTAAGCATTTTTATTTTTTTGCCATAAACTTCATACAGCAATTTCTATCTTGAATGGGGAAAACATGAGCCCAGGGAATATTTTTATTTTTTTTTTATTTTTTTTTAAAGATTTTATTTATTTATTTGACAGAGAGAGATCACAAGTAGGCAGAGAGGCAGGCAGAGAGAGAGGAGGAAGCAGGTTCCCTGTGGAGCAGAGAGCCCGATGCGGGGCTCGATCCCAGGACCCTGAGATCATGACCTGAGCTGAAGGCAGCGGCTTAATCCACTGAGCCACCCAGGCGCCCCGGGAATATTTTTATTTCCTAAAATTATTTCCCATGAACAAAAGTTTATTCCCCACTGGAGGAAAGCATGTGCTTGCCCAGAACAGGATATAGTTGATTAGGGTCAGTGGTCACGTTTGGAAATGTAATTGGTTCCCCCATGCACATGACAAGGAAAGCAAATACACAGTCAGATGTGAGTCCTAGCTCCCCACGCCTACCACACAAAAATTTTCCCAGGCCCACCCATTCACTTACCTCTCACACCCAAAGGCCTCTGACCTTTCTCTCCTCAGCTCCATTCCTCCCTGTCTCCACAGCAGCATCTCAACCTTTCTCTTCCTCTGATGACCTGTTTATTCCCTTCTTTGGTATTCTGACCTCAGCCATGCCCACCTCCCTCAGGATGTATCCCTCCTTGATTTTCCTGGCCCCAGATGCTCTGGGCAAGATGTACCTCCTCCATAAGCCTCAGCTTTGTAGAGCACCCCCCCCCATAGCTGCAGCCAGGTTAGGCTCTCTCCTCCATGACAGGACATATTCATATTATAAGAGAGAATTTCTTTTTTTCTAATGTATTTTTTAAGAATTTCAATTCCAGTTCAGTTTAACATACAATGTTATGTGAGTTTCAGGTGTACAATGTATCAATTCAACCATTCTATACATTACTCAGTACTTATCAGGATAAACATACTCCTCATCTCTTTCACCTGTTTCACCCATCCTCCCACCCATCTCCCTTCTGGTGGCCACAAGTTTGTTCTCTATGGTTAACAGTGTGTTTTCTGGTTTGTCTCTTTTTTCCTTTGCTCATTTGTTTTGTTTCTTAAATCCCATGTGAATGAAATCAGTTGATATTTTTCTTTCTCTGACTGACTTATTTCACTTAGCACTGTACCCTGAAAGAGGATTTCTTATTCATGGCAATAGGCTCTTGGCTGAGGGATGTACAAGACCAGGAGGAAGAGGAATCAGTGAGGAGAGCTTTTACAACAAATGGATTGGAACAACTTGCTTTTGCAAGGATTTGGATTTTGGTTTCTCTGACCCTCAGAATCCTGACAGCAGCTATATAGCAGTTTTCCCTCTAAGTGCACACTTTCTCACTCACGAGGGACATTGATTTCTCTAGTGCAGACAGGCAGAATGCAAATGATGCTACCCCTAAAATTAATAGTGGAAAAGCAAAAGATGATTCCAAATGTGCTGACGGGGAATCTAAAATTCAACCCACTCTCAGAATAAATTATGTCATTTGTCAGTCTCCTCTGGTCAAGAGTGAGAGTTTCAAAAGTTTAAGGTCCTAGAAATCTTAACTACTTTGACAATGTCTTCTGACAGTTGATAAGAGATGAAGAAAATGAAGAACCCTTTTTTAAAAGATTTTATTTACTTGTCAGAGAGAGAGAGAGAGCACACAAGTAGGGGGAGCAGTGGGAAGAGGGAAAAGCAGGCTCTCTGCTGAGCAAGGATCCAAATGTGGGGTTCAATCTCAGGATCCTGGGATCATGACCTGAACCCAAGGCAGATGCTTAACCAACTGATCCACCTAGGCTTCCCGAAAATGAAGGATCCTTGTCAAGGTTTTAAGAAATGTGCATTGTAGGCTCCCATCATGGGCTGCCTGAGCTTGATGGAATTCTGTGTTTTCCATTCCACTGTAAATGAACACAACCTTACAATTGATATCATCTCTTTCTTTAAGACTTACAGTGGTTAAAAAAAGAAAAACACTACCAAAGGAATAAGGCAAAAGAAAATCCTATCTCTAAGTGAAATTCAAACAAATGAGACAAACATATTTATAGAAATCTAAAAGGGAATTCAAGGCCAACAAGAATAACTGTTTGCTGAGCACAAACACCTGAGTGCCAGAAATCAGGGCTTCTAACCTTTTCCCATAGTTGAGGGATAGTGGCTTTAGCAGATATTAGTTTGCCTTATTGGAAAATTGTGCAGTCAGCCCCAATGTTTATAGCAGCAATGTCCACAATAGCCAAACTGTGGAAGGAGCTGAGATGTCCTTCAACAGACAAATGGATAAAGAAGATGTGAGATATACATATATATATAGGAATATGTAATATTCATTATATTCATTCAATATATGTATATGAATATTATGCAGCCATCAAAAAATGAAATCTTGCTATTTGCAATGACTTGCATGGAACTAGAGGTTATTATGCTAAGTGAAACAGGTCAATCAGAGTAAGGCAATTATCATATAATTTCACTGATACAAAGAATTTGAGAAACAAGTCAGAGGATCATAGGGGAAGGGAGGAAAAATGAAACAAGACAAAACCAGAAAGGGAAACAAACCATAAGAGATTCTTCATCTCAGGAAACAAACTGAGGGTTGCTGGAGGGGAGGGGTGTGGGAGGGATAGGGTGGCTGGGGGATGGACACTGGGGAGGGTATGTGCTATGGTGAGCACTGTGAATTGTGTAAGACCGATGAATCAAGGACATGTACCCATGAAACAAATTATACATTGTATGTTAAGAAAAAAAAATGATGTGGTGAGATAAAAGCTAACATATCCCATTTTTGGAGGAAACTTCTTCAAAGAGGAAATCCATAATTTATGGGAAAGACTCTGGGAAGGGCACAAGGCCTTCTGTAATGCAGTGTTCTGTAATGCAGTGTTGTAATGCAGTGTTGCCACTGATCTGGTGTCACACCCATTTCTACTGAGCCGGATAGGTGAACCAGCCTCCTTCAGCGTCTCTCAAGAGATCAGTGGCCACCACATCAACTGTACTTCTACCTACGGCCTGGGAGACTGGTTTGGCTGAAAAAGCCAGGCAAGATTTACTACATGGAGAGGCCTATGACAGGTCACTCAAGCAACCAACCAAAACTCCCCATTCAAACATTGGGGAAAGACAAAATTGAAAGATATAAGGAACATCTTTGGGAGAAGTTCCTAGCATTTTTAATGTTTATCGAAAGACAATAGTGTTTTATCTTTAAGCTGCTCTCTGAAAGGCACTGCTAGAGAGTCAACTGTTTATCTACTCTACCTTGGAAGAATATGGGTGAACTAGGTGAAGGGGATTAAGAATGCACTTATCCTGGGGTGCCTGGGTGGCTCAGTCCATTAAGCATCTGTCTCTCAGTCTCAGTGCAGGTCTTGATCTGGGTGGCTCAGTCCATTAAGCATCTGTCTCTCAATCTCAGTGCAGGTCTTGATCTGGGTTGTGAGTTCAAGCCCCATGTTGGGCTCCAAAAAATAGTACATTTGTCCTGATGAGCACTGAGTAATATGTACACTTGTTGAACCACAATATTGTATACCTGAAACTCATATAACACTCTATGATAATCCTACTAGAAACAAATAAACTTCCATCATGGTTTATGGGCCTAAACTATATACCTAAACTAGCCCCTCCAACAAAGAGATGAGGGATTCTGTGAATGGATAAACAAATTATTCCCTAAAATAATTTTGAGTTCTTTCACCTAACAATTCAGGCTTCACTGTGTTTAAGCAACCACTGAAAAGTCACCAGACAAATGAGTAGAATATGGGTGGCCATAGAACAAGGCCAAGGACAGCAGCCAAGCATTGCCCATTCCCCATCTTCTGTGGCTAGGGGTCCCAGGGAATCAACAATGCAAGGTTTATGATGGGAACAACTGTAAAAAAAAATGGTGCTGAACAGTTTATACATCATTTCCTCCTCTATTATTTCACCGGATCCTCGCAACAATGTATTTATCATATTTGTATTCATATTCATTTATCTATTCATTTTCAACAAATATGTTGAACACCTACTATATGTCAGGCACCATTCTAGATGTGAGAAAGACCAGGGGGAATTAGTTCAGATAAGGCACCTGTTCTCATAGAGTTTATGGTCTGGGTAGAAACCAGCAATAAACACACACACACACACACACACACACACACACACACACAAAACAACCCCCACACAAATATGTACAAAGGACAATGAGTACTGTAAAAACAATAATGGAGTGATGGCACAGAGGGGTCTAAGAGCAAGGTGTTCCTTTCAACAGAGTGGACAAGGAAGAGGGTTACATTGGAATTAAGACCTGGAGGATGAGAAGGAGTTTTCTTGCAAGGATTGGAGGTGGATTGGAGGGCAGAGGTATAAGAGTGCCCCGAGTAGAGGGAATATTCGGGCCAATGCCATGATACAGGAAGGAGTCCTTTGTGTTTTTGCACCTGGAAGGCTGCCGCAGGGGTGGCTGGAATATAGCAAGCCAGACAGAAGAGGGCAGAAGATGGACCCAGAGAGACAGGTAGGGACTAATCAGTGAAGACCTCAAAACCAATGGGAAGGACTATTCCAAGGGCAATGGCAAGCCACTGGAAGGTTGTGACTGATTTGCATTTTCAGAAGGTTCTTTCAGTGATTAGACTGAAGGGGTACAAGAGTGTGTGCAGGGAGAACAGTTACAGTCAGTCGTAGCGAGAGAGAGCCAGACACTGGCTACTGTTGCTGGAGGAGTTGGTTAGAAGTAGGCAAATGTGAAATAGGCTTCAGACATGGAACTTGCAGGGCAAGTAGATGGACCAGACCTGGGTGGAGGAAAGGGGATGAGTCAACAATGACTCCTGGGCTTGGAGACTGAGTAACTGACTGGACAGTGGTGTCATTTTCTGAGATGGGGAGAACTGAAGGAAAAGCAAATTTGGAATGGGATGAAGGTGTTTAGACTCCCGTGAGGAAGTGTTATAGCTTTGTTTTACAGATTATGAAAAAAAAAAAAAACAGCAACTGAGTCTCAGGGTCACATAACCAGAATTCCAAGCCTGGTCTTGGCCTACCCAGCTACCTAGTCTCTAGAGGGTCCAGGATCAAGAATCAAGCATCTCTGGCACAATCTCAGCTTTTAGTTCTCCTTCTCCTATTCCCAACATCAGGAGGTCTGGGAACCAAGATGAAATGTGTGGTACTGGTCCCAGGACTCTTTTTAGAGTTTTGTTCCCAACTTTTCCTGCTAAGAAAAGAATACAATCTCCACTAATACCTCTTGCTGCTGAGCCAGGCCTTGGAAATAAAGAATACAGGTGACTAGGTAATTATCTCCACAGTCTAACACAATGCTGGAAAAGACAAACTTTCATACAGTAATTACCAATTGAGAGACAGAAATTGAGAACCTTCCTAACACTCTGCCCCCCGGAGAAACATGCTCAAGTATAGTGGAGGACCAAAGCTGGCTCAAATTCAGCTCACTTTACATTGGATTTGGTTGTAACAGAGTCCAAAGATGGTCCAAACACTCTTGTTGTCCTGGGATGTCATGCTAGCGATCACACTGACCGCTAGTTGGAATAACTTCACCATTGACTAAGCCTGGGGATTCTGTCACAGAGAGATGGGCTCCAGAATGGGAGTTTTATTCTGGGAGCTAGAGTGTGAGACCTGCACCTTGAATTACAGTGATCACTGGCCTGGATCTTTCCTCATGGGGAAGAGAACACTGCCAGTGGATTACCTATGAAAGCAAGAAGCAAAGAGGTTTTCTTGAATTGTTCTTGGAGGGGAGCAGAGAGCCCCCAAAGCCAGCCCTGGATGCAGAGAGAAGAGAAGGTGTTTAATGCTGGGATTTCCTCTAATCCATCCTCCCCTTTCTGCTGCAGCTGAGGATTTCTGGGCTCTTCTGGTGGTGGAGTGGGGCAGCCCCAAGGAGGTCAGGTCAGGAGGTTAGGAAATAATGTGGAGAGAGGGCTTGGGGTCAGCTTCGGAAAAAGCAATCACAGAAAGAGGAAAAGGTTGGTGCCCACTCCAGAAGGTACTGCCATTTAGAAACACACCTGCTCCCAGAGTTCAGGGAAAAATGGGGTTTGAAGCTGAGGCTTACAGATCACGACTGTAGCACCCAAGGACATTCCACTGTGGTGCTGTGATTCTGAGCTTTGGGTCTTCAGTTGACCCTCCCTGGCAAAAATAAACTGTATCAGATGCTCCTTTTCTAAAATTTCCTTAAGTTTCCCTTCCCCTCAGGTCCATTAGTATCTTTCATCATGACTGCTTTTCATTTTGGGGTCTTCATGTCCAGCATCAACCCCAAAGCAAGACCCACATCATCTGTCACCAGGAGTCCTCCAACTGTTGGTGACAGATGACGTGGGTCTTGCTGTTCTCCCTCCACCCACTCTTATCCTCTGCTTCAAGCTACTCTATCACAGTAACATATTCATGCTGGCTGAAACAACAGGGTCCCAGAGGCTCAGAGCTCGAGATCAGGGTAGCCCCACTGCTGCATTCTGCCCAAGGCCCTCCTCTGGTCTGCAGACTGCTGACTTCACATCATATTTTCTTTTTCCTATTTTGATGGGGATGCTGAGGATTTAGTCTCTTCTCTTTCCTGCACATCATACGGCACTGTTAGCTGTAGTCACCATGCTGTGCATAACATGCCTTGAACTTATTAACTTATAACTGAAGCTTAAAACTTTTCACTGGCTTCATCCAACTCCCCCCCACCCTGGCCTCTGGTGGCCACAAATCTGATCTCTCTTTCTATGACATTTTTTTTCTTCAAGATTTCACATGTAAATTAAATCATATGGTATTTGTCTTTCTCTGTGTGACAAATTCAAGGTCCACCGCCTGTTGCTCTGACACATTATATCTTCATGGCAGAAAAAGGAAACATAGCTCTCTGGCCTCTTCTCTTAAGGATGTTAACCCTACTCAAGGTGACTCCACCTTTGTGACACAATTATATCCCCAAAACCCTACCTTTAAACACCATCACACTGCGATTAGGGGTTCAACATATGAATGGGGGAACACAAACATTGAGTGAATTTCCTCCTTTTCCAATCAATTTCCCATACGAATGTTCTATAAACAACCCACTATCTAAGAAAAGCATGCCCAGGATGCCAGGTCCCTGGACTTAAGTTTCAGAAAGAACACTAGGCCAGCAATTCTCTCTCTGACTCTTTCCCCAACATCGTCTCCACACAGTTACCCACAAGCAATAAAGCAAATATCCAACTGCCCTCTGGGTAGTACCCATGTCAACCCAATACCTCTCACCACACCACAACACATTAGCAGCCACAAATGCACTTCATCAAACCCATTCTCCTCCAGTCCTTATCCCGTTACACCTCTGGAACATCCACTCCAATCTTCCCCCATTGTCTCTTCTGGATACCTGCAGCCATACCTGCCCCTGCCCTCCACCATTTCGAAAAGCCCCTTCAAACTCACATGATGGACCAACACACACTGTTCTCACTCAGCAGAAATTTAAATTCCACATACAAATCTCTTCAGCGAGTTTAAGCACAAGCATGTTAATAAAATTGGTGCCAGTAGAAATCTTATCTCTATTACATTTCAAGATGGGGGGATACAGGGTGCTACCTTTGCTGAGAGATCTAAAGCAAGGCAGTAAACTGGGTCTTCTTGAGGGTGGGTTACCTGATGGGCCAAATGACCATGAATTTTTCAAACCATCACTTTGGAAAACTTTTGATACAACTGAGAATCCTGAGTTTTCAACCAAGGAAGAAAGATGGAAAGGGGGAAAAAAGAAAGACCTGGCACACAATACTCCTTAGAAAGAAACTTCTGACACTTGATTCAATTTCCCCTCTCAGGGTGTGGTGAGAATACCCAAACACTTCTCCCAGGATCCCATGGCTCCATAGCCAGATTTCATGGATATTGCAAAAGAAAAAAGAATATTGATTTAATTGCTGGAGAAAAATAAAGAGGGGATAGTGAGAGGGAGGGAGAAAAAGACCCACACACACACACACACACACACACACACAGAGATGGTTTCTTCCAAGCCTCACATTAACGTGTTACCATACTAATTTTCTAAAGGCCAAGCTGTAGAACCATGACCATGGGAGCTGCCTTATTACACTGACTCCTAGAACTAGTTTAGCCATATGAAACATTTTAAATCTTATTCATCCTCCTGAGCTCACGGTAAAGATATTAGGCCCATTTCCTTTTGGGGAATTAAATCAAAACATGACCAGCAAAGCATTCATCAATAGTTCCCATTAAAAGCATGTATTTTATCTGCCTACATATTTTTTCTCTTATCACATGGCCAGGATATCAAATAATAATGAAGCTTGTATAATTGCTGGCATCATGAATACTGTAACCAAAACTTGTGAAATCTACATTAAAATGTATCTTTTATCCGGACTCTCCTCCTTTCTCCTTCCTGAGCCAGCACCCCTAGTTCAGGTCCTTATTACTACAACAGCACTGAAGCAATGACTTTCCTAACAAGGCAAGGACCTCTTGCTTCTGGCCCTACTGCATATACCTGGTATGCTAAACCTTCAAAGGCATGGCTCTCAAGATGTCATGTTTCTGCTCAAAAATCTCCAGCAGTTCCCCTTTTTCCCCTGACTTTTATATGAGTTCCTTACTGTGACTTTTAAACTCTCCACAGTTAGGCTTCAATTGGCTTTCTCATCCTTATCTTAAGTACCAATTTACTTTGGCATTGTATGTCAGCCACATACATTCCTAGATGTTCCCCAGGTATGTCCAATAGCTTCTCCCTGCCATGACCTTACTCATTTTTCCCTCTGTCAAGGTTACCATATCTATCAATCTCTGCTGATAAAATCTGATCCATCTTGCAAGGTCTTTCTCAAATACCCTCACCTCCCTGAACCATTTTCCCTAATCCTAGCAGAAAACTTGCTCTGAACTCCTGTAATGGCATTTCTCTAACTCATTCTCTGCCCAACCTAGTGGCACACTTCGAGATGTCTAACAAACGGACTGAAAAAATTCCCAATTTACATATAGCATTTGCCAATTTCTATGATGTAAATACTCCCACCACAGTCAAGTTTGAGCTACCAATCTGATGTCACTGAACACAGAGCTGTGAAGAGATACTTTACAGTAAAGAATTATGTAGTATTCCTACCATACATATACAACAGATGTAAATGATCTCAAGAACATAGACAATAATATGGTAAAACAACTGGGCGCCTGGGTGGCTCAGGGGGTTAAAGCCTCTGTCTTCGGGTCAGGTCATGATCTCAGGGTCCTGGGATCGAGCCCCACATCAGGCTCTCTGCTCAGCAGGGAGCCTGCCTCCTCCTCTCTCTCTGCCTGCCTCTCTGCCTACTTGTGATCTCTCTGTCAAATAAATAAATAAAAATCTTTAAAAAAATAAAAATAAAAAATAGTAAAACAACTAAAAATTAATGATTTATTTCTGCTTTTAATCAAACTCATTGTAGGTTTTATCTAATTCAATTTTCAGTAATGGTTGTGTTTAACAACCAACCCTCAAAATTCCCTCAACTTTAATGCTGAGCTCTTGTGAGCTGGCTCAAACGAGTTCCAGCACACCATCGCCCCCACTGTCTACTGTATAAGCTCCTTGAAAGACGCTGTTGTGTCTTTCATCATCTCTGTGCATCGAGCTCAGTACTGTGAGCAAGGGCAGTTCTGGATAAAATGTTACAATACTGTAAGCCATATACATGGAACTTAACCCCAACATGGACACCTGAATTCATATCCTAGATGGAAGCACTAGAAGGAGCTATCCATTAAGATCTAGAACACTGATGTCCTGTTACTGGCAGAAGGAAGGAAAAGGTCAGCTCTTCCAGGCAGAGAGATCCATAGTAAATTCAGTGCCAGGAGAACAGAGGGCCACTTGGTCTTGGAGTCTTGGTCTTATTGCCCCCCAGGGATTCTTTGGCTTAGTTTTGTCTCATTTGTTGGAATGCCCCCAACTCTGAACCAAGGAACAGGAAAAGCAATGGATGAGGCAAGACTGTGGAAGGAAACTTCCACTGCTGTTACAAGGACCCACGTGGGTCAAAGGAACAGAGGATGCCCTGGTACTCCACTGCTCATGTGGAATCTGAAACTGTTTGGACTCCAATATTCCCACTGCTCCCTACATCAATTACATGAGGCCACAAAATGAAAAAAACATTACCTTCCTTTGGAAGCCTTACAAACACGACTTAGAAAAACCTATTGATGGAGTTAAAGTTACTTTCAACAAGAATAAGCTATTCCCTACACATGTTTATTATTCTCCTCTTATAAGAATGTGCTAAACATCCAGACTGAGAGTCAAGGTATTTGAATCCTTAGCCAAGTTGTTCTGGGATTTAAATATCATATAGTTTAACTTTGCTCTTTTTTTTTTTTTTTTCCCACAGCTAAGTATTTATTTTCAGTTCTTAGGATATTTTTTTTAAATGATTGGATTTTATTGTATGTAAATCATACATCATTAAAACTCATTTTTAAGTAGAACTAATCATAAGAAATATATAGATTTTCAAACTTTCCCAACAGATATATACACTTAAAAATATTAAAAATATAGAACTTATATTTTTATTTGTATTTTGTATTTCATATATTTTTAATTTGCTCTTTTGATTTTTTTAAATTTATTTTCAGCATAACAGTATTCATTGTTTTTGCACCACACCCAGTGTTCCATGCAGTACGTGCCCTCCCTATTACCCACCACCTGGTTCCTCAACCTCCCACCCCCTGCCCCTTCAAAACCCTCTGGTTGTTTTTCAGAGTCCATAGTCTCTCATGGTTCATCTCCCCTTCCAGTTTCCCTCAACTCCCTGCTCTTTTGCTTTTAATGGGACAAACTTGCTACTTTCCCCTATAGGACAATAAAAGGATTATTGGAAAAATGTAAATGCATTGATCTCCTTATATAAAGTACACTAGGGATGATTAAAAGCAATTGGGAATGTCAAAAGTCTAGAAACAGGGTAAACTGGGTTGGGGTGGGGCCTAAAGTTCTGATTTATTAAACCTCCTCCAGATAATTCGAATGTCCAGAAAGGTTTGTGTACCCCACGGGTATAAGGCGTTAGGCAGGAGACAGGTATGTAAACTTGCTGCTAAGAGAAATGGACAAGGCTGCTAATGGGGAACCAGGGAAGGACTGCTAGGCCCCAGGTGATATTGATATGATGTTTCTGTGATGCTCCCTGGCTATCCTCATTGGTCTGAATGAGTGTGGAACAAAAGGGCTAGAGAACTAGACTGAGCCAGGGTTTTATAGGATAAATGTCACATAAGAATAAAAAGAAAGAGAAATAAAGAATAAAAAGAAAGAGGAATAAAAAGAAAGAAGGCAAAAAGGATTTTAGAAAGCTGGATCATTTCTGGACAGGAAAGGCAATGAAACCAGGAGGGAGGCTAACTGGACCAGAGATAAAATTGAGATCCAAAATCAGGAATGAGTACATATATCTAAGTTGTCCCAAACATACATAAAAGTTGCCCAATAACTGAACTGGTTATAATTTTTGAAATTAAAGTTAATTAAAATTAAAAGCATAGATCCTCAGGTGTAGTAGCCAGCCCCAGTTCAAAGCAGATCAAGTATTTCTAATGAAAATTTCGTGTTAAATTGAGATGTGCAGTAAGTATAAAATACACTCTTGTGTAGGATTTTACATAAAGAAAAAGATATAAAATCTCTTGTTAATACTCTTATAAACTGATTATAAGTTGAAATGATATTTAAATACACTTGGTTAAATATTGTTAAATTGTTTTTGTTTTTGTTTTAAGCAGGACTAGAGAAGGAAGAATGTAGGAAAGATGGATGGATCAGCCAGAGAGTGAGATACAAGAGTTCCAGGTCTCAAGGGGACATGGACAATAAAGATGAGGAAGCTCTAGAGAGCTGTGAGACCAGGGAGTTCAGTGGGCTGTTGGCATAAGGGCTTGAAACCACCTAGGACATGGCAGGCCTTTAGATGGAGAGGAAGCCTCACTTGAGTAAGGATCTGTGAGGCTATGCCCAGGAAACCCCATGTGACTGAGGGAGCAGGTGCCTCCAGGCTAAGGTGATAGCATCCACCTAGAATGTGTGAATGTTGATTTATTTGTAAAAAGGGATTTTACAGATAGGATTAAATTAAGGATTCGGAGATGAGGAGATTATCCTGGAATATCAGGCAAGCCTTACATGATATCTCAAGTGTCTTTATAGGAGAGAAGGAGAGGGAGATACCCACAGGCACTGAAGAAAAGGCCAAGGGCTGATGGGTTGGTGGTGGCAGATGGGAGTGACATGACCTGAAGCCAAAGAGTGCCAGTGGCCACCAGAAGCTGGAAGAGGCAAGGAACAGATTCTACCCTAGAGTTTCCTAGACCTTCTGACACCTTGAGCTCAGCCCAGTGAAATGCTTTTCACACTTATGGCCTCCAAAACCATGAGGGAACACAATTTTTTTGTTCTAAGCCCCTAAGTTTGTGTCCCCCTTGTTAAAGCAGCCAGGGGAAAAGGTGCGATGGAGGGCTGAGGAAAGATTTCCTGGCCCCGTAGGGAATGGGTGGCCCACACTGGATCTAGCTTTCACTCGAGGAGACAGGAAGGGGAGGAGAACATGCCATGAGGAGATTATTTCCATAAGGAAAACAGTGAAGATAGGACAGGGCTTCTAAAGGGCCTGGCAGGGAAACACTGGACAGAAGGTAGGTCAGTTTAGCGCAGAGGGAAAAATACAGAAAGGAATCATAGCAGTGGGAGCAGCCATTTTCACACCGTTCTTGGCCTCTCTCCTAGCTTCTATGGGTTGCCGGCACTCCTTGGCATTCCCTGGTGAGTAGATGTACAGTTCCAGTCTGTGCCTCCATCTTATATGGCCTTCTTCTCTGTTCTCACCTTAGCTCTTCTCCCCTTCTGTGTACACCAGTCATTGGATATGGGGCCCACCCTAAATCCAGGGGGATTAAGCCTCAATATCCTTAACTATTTACCTCTGTACAAACTCTATCTCTCAATAAGGTCACATTCTGATGTTCTGGGTGGACATGAATTTCAATGCACTGCAAAGAACATTTACTTTGTGCCAGATATGTTTGAAAGCATTTTACCTGTGTTAAATCTTTTTATCATCCAATTTTCCTAGGAGTAGATACTATAATGAGTATCCCCACTTCAGAGAGGGGGGGAAACCAAGGTCCAGCGAGGCTAAGGAACTTGTCTATAGTCACACATAGAGTAAATTCCAGCACTGAATTCCAACCCAGACATTCTGGCTCCAAAGGTCATATTCTAAATCACTGTCACAATCTGCTGTGAATAAACATTTAACAAGTAAACTCGATTTCTAGTTGTCATGCTTTATGCTTCTTAGTAGAAAACCTGACTCAGCTGATACCAGTTACACTCACACTTGTGATTAGGCAGAACCTTATTTGTAAACCATTAGTGTGTTTACTGGAGCACAAACAAAAGAAAAAATCACCAATTTACTAATTGATATTCCCTGTTGGAGATGCCAACTGTGCAATCCTGAGCAGGGCAATCATCCGCTCTGGATCAGCCTATCAGTTACTGTTTATTGAGCACCTACTATGTGCCAGGCAATGGACGAAGTAGGTATTGAGGATGTGGTGAAGCCCAAGACAGACAGAATCCCCTGCCCTGCTGGACTTTAAATGCTAATGAACAAAACTAAGGAAGGAATCACTCAGATATTTTAATAATGATGGGTCTGCAAAGGATTGGAAATGAACGCGGGGGATAGGCTTTCTGTAAGCAGATAGAAAGAAGGCCTCACCCCATCTGAGGAGAAAGGGAAGAGATCTGTTGAAAGGGTCATTGAAACCAAAACTTGAAGGATCACTGAAAGAAGGGAAAAGACTTCCAGGCCACAAAGGTAAGCATGATCATCACAAGTTAAGCATTTATAACATAAACAGGATCATGCAACCACAAACAGCTATAAGGAAGATTAATGGAGCTAGCAAAGGATGAAAATGCCTCATACAGTGCCAGGTACAGAGAAGGTACTAAATCAACATCACCTGAATCTGAATTCACGGAGACTCTCTCTTGAACCTTCACCTGAGAAAAATGCAATAACCTTAAGTTCTCAGGTCTCATCCTGCGGTCTTGCTGAAGCTGACATTCATAACCAAACGGACTAAAATCGCAGAACAGATGATATGAACTTGTCATTTTACCATGTTACCCCACAAGGTCATCTTAATGAAACAAAGAAACCCACCCATATATGAATTTCAACAGTTTTGGCCATGCCTCGTTCATCGGCATACTGTTTTTCTAAAGTCCACACCGCATGCATCAGTCACATTAAAACCATTGATCCCTCCAAACAATGATTGCATAATCACTGTAATTACTGTACAAAGGACAGACTCAATCTCAGGAAAGAAAAAGTGAGCCTACTCTACGTTTGATTTTTTTTTTTTTGGTAACATACTTAAATTTAAATTACACCATAGGCACTTTTTAGCATAACATGTACTGTATATCTTTGCATTTCAAAAAACCCATTTCCCCCTACACATAACACTTGGTAACTCAGGGAAATGTATCTTAGCGCTCCCAACTGCCACTTCCTCAAGTTGGCTCCTGGTTAGTACTTTTTCTATTTTCTTGGGTTAAGCACAAACTACAAGCTCTCTGAGAATAAGCGTAAACCTGATTGTCTTTGAGAAAAAAGGAGTACCTTTAGTTTCCCTCCCCTTCTCTCAAAATCATATCATGTGCAATGGAAACATCAGTTGTATTTATCAATAATAAAGTGACCATGGGAGGAAACCAAGTGAATAGCTTCAGTGAAAATTGTCATATGTAGTTAGCTTTATATGATACCAGTGAGATATCTTTCTGCACATCTCATTCTACCCTAGAGCAAAGAGAAAGGCTCATTATAAATACAAGCTCTACTGACAAAAGGAGCTGGGTTCAAAGGCTTGTTCTGTGGTAAAGTGATGCTTTGGTAAAGTGACCTCTGCCTATGCATTGGAGCCCCTGAGACTGCCATGTGAGGAAGCCCATGCCACATGAGGAGGCCAGGGGAAAGTGCTCTGGAGGCAGTCCTGATCTGTGAGTCATCCCTACCCAGCTACTGGCTGTGGAAATAACATCACTGTTGATTCTCCAGACCAGTCCAGATACCAGCTGAAGGCCATGGAGTAACAGGAGTTGATGCCACAAGTTGTAAAGGAATCACCTCAATTCTTTGACCCCAGAGTCTGTGATCCTAAGAAAACAGCTGTTATTTTAAGTTGCTAAGCTTTGGGGCCATTTGTCAATAGACACTAACAATAACAAAAACAAGACACACCCACATAAGGTTAGCTCATTGGGCCACCAAGGGCCTGGAAAGACCCTTGGCTACACGTCAACAGGATAGTAGTGAGAACAGGGACAGCAGCAACAATTGGCCTGTATATATAGGATGTACTCCGCACAGGGCACTGTTCTAGTGATTTATGTTTATGAACTCATTGAGTCCTCACAGCAGACCTGTGGGGTAAATGCTATTATTATCCCTACTTCACAGGTGTGGAAATTGTGGCACAGAGATGTCAAGTGACCTGCCCAAGCTCCCACAGCGAGGTAGTACGACATGGTTGTAGACAGTCTAGGACCACAGTCCTCACTTACAGTCTGCATGCTGTACAACCTCACTAGTGTCAAGTATGTACAAGAAAGCTTACCGATATGTCTAGACTTTCTTCTTCACAGTGCCGGCTTCCTGGTCCCGGTCAGCAAGTCCATCCAGAGTGGCATTCCCAACAGCTCAGTGGGCTCTTCTACCCCCAGTCAGTCTCCAAGCTGTGAGGGCACTTACTCAAGTTCCTGAAATTCATAAAGACCATTTTCCTTTAGAATATTCCCACCCTGTCCTGGCACTTGGTGACGACTCAAACATCACCCATCTCTCATGTTAATGTTATCTTGAGCTAGGCTTTATCAGTCCTGTCATAGGTGCTGCAGAAGAAGCTAATAATAATAATAAGAGCTAAAAGCTACTGAGCATTGGATGCCAGGTAAGTCTTACTCTCAGCACTTCACATGTGATATTTTTTCAACACTCACAATGACAGTGACCCATGAGGCAACTGCTATTGCTTTCCCTGCCATTCCACAGAAAAGGAAACTGAAGCTCATAGAGATTAACTGACTTACCCAAGGTCACACAGTGAGGAAGTGGGACAGGATTTGAAACCACATCAGTATAACTCTAAAGCCAGTATAGTATGCTCAATGGGATAAGTGAGACTCAATGAAATGCTTTTCTGGTGAAAGAGACATATGACCTCATGGGGAAAAAGCCAGCATGGGCTCCTTCCCAACCCTTCCTGGATTAAATCCCAGCTCTACTCCTTTTGCTCTCAATGGTTCATGTCTCTCTGCTGTAAAATGAGGATTAATGAAAGTACTTCCACCCCTAGGTCTAGATCCAGGAGAAATGAGAGACTATAGCTACAAAAAACTCACACCAGAGTGTATATGGCAATGGTATTGACAATAGACCCAAACTGGAAACAACCCAAATGTCCTTCAATAGATGAATAGAGCAACAAATTAAGGTCTATCCCCACAATGGAATATCATTCAGCCATAAACGAGATGAAATACTGATCCATGCTACAGCATGAGGATGACACCTGAAAAATTATCTGAGGTAAAAGATGCCGAGCACAAAAAGCCGCATATTATATGATTCCAATTACATGGAATATTCAAAATAGGGAAATCTACAGACAGAAAACACATTAGTAGTTTCCAGGGACTGGAGGGAGACTAGGGAGTGACTGTATGGAATTTCATTAGGGTATGATAAATTGTTCTAAAATTGATTGTGGCGATTATCGCACATATGTGTAAATATACTAAAAGCCATTGAACTGTATACTTTAAATGGACGAGTGGTATGGTATGTGAATTAAACCTTAATAAAGAAGTCTAAAAACACAATTAATAGGCCTAAAAAACACTACCTTACCATGTGAGAGGTTGTTGTTTGGCATAAATGAGTTACATGCCAAGAACTGTGCCTGGTACATAGCTCTAAATACAAGTTCGCTGTTTCTGTGTTGAAAAAAAAATTCAAAACAATGTGCCAGAATGGATTTGGGAGCTTGGTTCTTGTTCATAAGAAATCACATTCAATTCTCATTCTGATTTCACTGTGTTTTCCTGAAAGTGGTTAAGTACCCTCCATCCTGTCACCTGAAACACACAGTGAGAAGTTCCCGGGAGGGGAAAAAAGAGAGAGAGAAAAACAAAAGCAAAATAAAACTAGTATTTTCGTGACAAATACCAACTATAGTGAGAAAACACCTCGTCCTGTTTGTGTTTTAGGCACAGATGAATCATCAGGGAGATATCCTGCCCGTGTCTTTCCTGCGCTGTGCCTCTTCTATGTCTGGTACTCCCTCTCCCCACAAAAGCTTAACTACTTCTCCCCTTGAAAGCTTAGCTACTTCTTCTCGCCACTTACCTGGAGAAGGACAAAGCAGAAGTCTACATATAGGACAGCAGCAGTCGGGCCACAGAAACCTATACCAGCAACTGTTCCTGGCGCCTGCTCCAAGGTGAAGAGCTTGAGGCATCCCCAGAGCCAGCCTAGACACAGTTGTAGCTGTGGGATAAACCATGGCCTGGTGGCTGCCTCTCTCTCCTCAAGGCTTAGCTTCTACCCCAATCAGAGCTGCCAAAGTGAAGGGGAACTGGAAACATGTTTCAAGGAGTTGGGGAATGAAATCACATTTCCAACCCTCCCAAATGGCTCATTTACCTTTAATTATGGAAATTAGATTGTGTTGTTTGCAGCTGTTTGCAACTTAAGTTTCCTTGTCCTTAACCTTAATCCTCGCAGGAGCTTTCTCCACGTAACCCCAGCTCATGAGAGAGGGCAGAACTTGCATGATTCGTCTTCCTCAAATTTTATAGGCAGGGAGGCAATTTAGAGAAGAGGTTTGTTTCAAAGTTCCATTCATGAGTCAGTCCCCTACATGATAAGCTTACCAGTCCAGCTCACAAATGGTTAATTGACCCACATCTAGAATAGCCTAAATATGGAGAGATTCCCCAAAATACAGATATTTTCAATAGCAGGCTCATGATTCTTCACCTGAAACCCTTGGAGCCTAATGTTTCAGAAAGCAGGATTACGTGGATTTCAGAAACCAGAACCCATGTATATAACACAAATAATGTAAGGCCTCCATTGGGGTCAGGAGCAATATTCTATAATCAAGACAATAACTTTTCTGAGGCAAAGCAGATGAATACTCAGATGAAGTAGGAAAAAGAAAGATTGTAATAGCCTCCCGGTAACTCAAGAGCAAACTTTGACACCAAACCAGCAAACTTAAAAAAATATTCAGTTTCCCCATCTGTAGAGGAATTCAGAATTACAGGTAAGGAATTATGAACCTATATGTTCATGTACACATTACCAGTTGTGTACTCCTGGGCAATTTCCTAACCTGACCGACCTTGTTTTCCTCATTTTAAAAATGGGATCAACAGCAGTTACCTCATATTAAAAGAATGAACCATGAGAGACTATGGACTCTGAAAAACAACCTGCGGGTTTTGAAGGGGCGGGGGGGGTGGGAGGTGGGGAACCAGGTGGTGGGTAATAGGGAGGGCACATATTGCATGGAGCACTGGGTGTGGTGCAAAAACAATGAATACTGTTACTCTGAAAAGAAATTTAAAAAAAGTGGAAAAAAAAGAATGAATACAAGTAAAGCCTCTAGTGGTGCCTGACATGAGGAACTCAAGAAGTGTTATCTCACCTACGTGTCCATTCATTGATGAATGGATAAAAAAGATGTGGTATAGATATATAAGCAATGGAATATTATTCAACCATTAAAAATGTGGGAAGGAATCCTATCATTTGTAAGAGCATGGATGGATTTTTTTTTTTTTTTTTTTGCATAGATGTATCTTCAGGACATTGTGCTAAGGGAGATAAATCAGACAGAGAAAGATAAATACTGCATGATATCACTTGTATACAGAATCTTAAAAAAAAAAAAAAGAAAACTCAGGGTACATATATGGCTCAGTCAGTCAAACGTCTGAATCTTGATTTTAGCTCAGATCATGATCTCAGGGTCCTGAGACTGAGACCTGCACTGGGCTCCATGCTGGGTGTGGAGCCTACCTAAGATTTTCTTTCCCTTCCTCTGCTCTTCCCTTTCCTCCCCTGCTTACCCTTGCTCTCATGCACCCTCCCTCATTTTCTAAAAAAAATAATTAAATTAAATTAAAAGGAAGAAAGAAAACTCACAGGGGCGCCTGGATGTCTCAGTGGGTTAAGCCTCTGCCTTCGGCTCAGGTCGTGATCTCAGGGTCCTGGGATCGAGCCCCGCATTGGGCTCTCTGCTTGGCGGGGAGCCTGCTTCCTCCTCTCTCTCTGCCTGCCTCTCTGCCTACTTGTGATCTCTGTCTGTCAAATAAATAAATAAATAAAATCTTAAAAAAAAACAAAAAAACAAAAAACAAACAAAACAAACAAAAAAAAAGAAAGAAAACTCACAGAAAGATCAGATTTGTGGTTACCAGAGGCAGAAGGTGGGGGAGGGAGGATTGGGAAAAGGTACAAAGTTCCAATTATAAGATAAATAAGCACTGGGGATGTCATATACTACATGTGACTATAGTTACCACTGCTGTGTGACAAAAAACTTAGGAGAGTACATCCTAAGAGTTCTCATCACAAGGAGATATTTTTTTCTTTTTTTTTAATTTCACCTTATTGATTTACATAAGATGATGAATGTTAACTTATTGTGTTAATCGCTTCACAATGAAAGTCCAACCTTTATCTGTATACCTGAAACTCACACGGTGATGTATGGCAAGTATAGTCAAAGCTGGGGTGGGGTCGGGGGAAGGAATGCCAGGTCCATGGTTACTGCTGCTGAGGTCCTCATTAGCATCGTTTAATGCCCTCCACAACAGTAGGAACTAGAAGGGTTTGGGTTTGGCTGGTGGCACAAAATCCCAGATACCAGGGTTTGTTCATTTTCCATTTCTGTTACCAAAAAAGGCATGCCTTTAGTTGGAGCCCTTCTCAGGTTTCTCAATCAGCAAACAAACAGCTGCTACTTGGGGGTCAGCTACTATTCAGTAGTACCCACGACTCATGTATATGTATGAGGCGCCTTCAAGTCAGGAGTTTATAAATCATATTGTCAGCATAGCAGTAAGAGCTGTGCCCTGTGTGGAGCCCCCAAACGGGCCAAACACTGTACTAGGTACTTAACAGGTGTTATCCTGGTGATCATGGCCATGGCTCTGCAAGGACAGTATTAGTGTGAGGGCTTGGAGGGGTTAAAGCAATTTGCCTGAAGTCTTGGGACACCTAAGGAATGGCAACCTCAGTATTCCCCCTAGCTCCCTCTATCCCCAAGCCTGGTCTTTTTCTTCTATGCAACCTCAGTGAAGAGGTCTGAGATTTGCCCACTTGCTCAACACAAAACATCAGGGTATCTAACAGGTATAAACACAATCACCCACAATACCCAGAACAATATCTTGTGTGGAAGGAACAAATGACCTACACCAATTCTTCTGATTTTGAGAAATATCACACGTAGTGGTGTGCATGCGTATGTGATGTTTGGGGGTGAGGGTAGGGAGGCTGACTACTCTTAAGAAATTTCATTATGGTTTAATTATTTTTTTCATGAGATAAGCCCAGAAGGCCTTTGTTTCATATATCATTTCTAATTATTCATGGCTTATGAATGCAATCACAAATAAGGGTGAGAAGGTAGGTTTATTATTTAATCAACTGCATAAAAATAATGTCCTACTCAAATTTAAAAGGAAAGAAAGTTATCTCATAATTAAAGCCCTAGTCGGGTAATGAGGTCTCTTCAGCTCTATCTATTCTCCAGTTGCTAAAACTTTTGAAGAGTACACTAACTACTGGAGTCACAACCTGGCATTGTTAGGGCAGGTGGTGGGGGTCCAATTAGGGGTTTCCACGAGCACTGCCCCCCCAGGAGGGAAATTAGAAGTCAGGTAAGTCCAAATTCCTGCCCTTTGCACTGAGCCCTTCTGAACCCTGCCAACAGACCGCACTTGGATTGATGAGGAGCTCACGACCCCAAGAGGTGGCTCATTCGTCTCACGGATAGCCCAGTGGATCAGAAAGTGCAACCTGTGCCGAACTCAGGTGCTGAGATCAAGTTAGTCTGAGCTTTCATCCTGCAGCCCAGGCTTTATCCTCTGCAACTCAAGATCCACTGTCATAGTCTCAGTACCCTGCAGTACCAGAAGAATGTTTTTAAAGTGAAGGTTTTAATTTCAATCAAAAGATCTAAAAAATTAATACCAGCCATAAGCAATTTAGAAAACATCTAGATGACCACCTATAGCTGGACACTGCCTTATAATTTCAGCTCCCATGTGGGCATTGTGTTTATAGCCACACTGGTGCCAATTAGAAATATTTTAAGAGTCTCCGGCTAATGAGAAAATAACAGAGACCAGCCTAGGATGCGGAGCCAAGATTTAAATCCACATCTCTGACTCTGCAGCCTTTGCTTTCCTTCCTTCCTTCCTTCCTTCCTTCCTTCCTTCCTTCCTTCCTTCCCTTCCTTCCTTCCTTCCTTCCTTTCTTCCTTCTTTGGCAGCCTGTTCTCTTAAAGCAAGGTTTCACACCAGACACCATGCTGTAATCTACCGTCACCTTTCCATCTTCACGTTCTCTCTCAAGATCCAGCTTGGCCACTAGAATGGTGCCTGCTGAACCATGTTACCTTTGCTCCATCAAAGTTGCTTCCAAAGAGTCCATGATGACAGGAAAAAGAATTAGATGACACCCAGGCTTGTTTTGGCGGTACCCACCATGGATAACAAAGGGAGAAACTTTGGATTCCTCGCCATGAAATACTTTGTTGCCCTTGAGAGAAACAGTAGTATGTTTCATTGGAAATACATGAATTGTGTAACTCCATGATTCTCCAAGATCAAGTGACAAATTCTCCACAATCCTGGAGTTTTCGAAGAAATGTTTAGTTTTATATTTTCATTTGTTATTATAATGTGAAAGAATAACTTTCATTAGGTGGCTACCTTGTAGCCAAGTACTAGAACATACGTTCAGAACTCACACTTGTATTTTTGTACGAGAGCTTTAGTACTGAGTGAAAGCCAAATGCCATTATGGAAGACAGAGAAGAGAGTAGTTAAAAGAGGGGCGAGGGGTGAGGAGACTGAGGAGGAGGAGACTGAGGAGACTGAGCTATCTACCAAGTTGTTATATTTGTGGCAGGTTAAATATGCAAACATATGACATTTTTATATTTTGGTGTTGTATTTCAGGATATTAAATTTACTCTCTCCTCAAATGAATTAATGATTACCGCAAACCTAATTTTCTGTTAAAAAGGGTAAATAATTAATGATTGGGACCCAGATGACAGTCTGCAGTGCCAGAAAGAAAAGAAAGGAAGGAAGGAAGGGAGGGAGAGGAGGGAAGGAGGAAGGAAATGAAAGGAATAAAGAAATCGGAATACAAAACTACTAAACTCAACAACAAATACTGAATTTTTGCACAAATCACCTACCACATCACAGCTGAGACTATCAGCTCTTGACAAATTCTCTCTTGAAATTCCTGTCAAACACTGAAGAAAGGGTGAAACAGTAGGTTGATGGCAAGACTATTGCCAGACTCACAAGGGAATCTCTACCAACTACAATGGCAAAGTCATTGAAACCAGACAACACATTACATGGCCCAGCCTGTGCTACACAATGGGACACAGAACTCGTCTCCCCTTTCTCACTGGCTTGACCATAGCAGGCTCCCCTAATGAGAAAACTAGGTCATTGTCCCTCTGCTCATGGGGCAAATTTCACAGACTGCCAAAATGCTCTTCTCCTCCCAGCCCATTTGTGTAGCTCCTCTTTGCTAAGAGAGCGCAGTCCCCTAGAAATGTGTGGAAGGAGGTGTACCTGTGCGTTGGTGGGTCAGAAGCAGACGGTGCCCTGTGTCTCGAGAAGATCATGCTTCACCAGATGGTGCTTTAGGTCAGTTTTTCACCTTGTGGGCTGGACCCATTACTGAGATGTGAGATTAGTTTCGTGGGCATGTGTTCTCTTTAAAAAAATAAAATCAAATAGGAAGAAATCAAAAAGAAATTTGAATAAAATCAAATAGGAAGAGAAGATGTGTTCTCTTTAAAAAAATAAAATCAAATAGGAAGATATATATATATATATAAGATATATATATCTCATATAGTAAAACCAAGTGCACACTGTTATATAAACCTTGTATTTGGGTGATTGTGTGTCTGTGTGTGTGCACGTGGGTATATGTGTGTGTACACACATGCACATGTGTGTTCTAGAACACAGTGTAAATATGCCTCTTATAGGAGCCCTGCTTCTGTTGGCTAACACATTATCATTTTACTCCAGCGTGGTTTGATCTAAAAATTTGGTGAAGGTGTCAGTGTTCCATGCTGAGAGTGTGATATGATGATGGTTACAAGGAGGGACTCTGGACCCAGGCAACCATCTTGCCAGCCTTATCACCTTGGTGAAGTGATGGTAACAACAGTGCTTACTCATAAAGCTGCTGTAAGAATTAAATGAGTGGATACATGTGAAGCAATGGGAACTGTGCTTGGCTTGCACTAAGTGCTATTAAAGTATTAGTGATTATTCATATATTCATGATTATTAGCCCCCGTCAAACCCATGTTTGCATTGATCCACTAATCCTCAATTTGCATGTAGTGACTCCACCATTCAGGTGTTCGTTTAACTTAACTTTCAGCCAGTATTCATTTCTCCATCTTCAAGATGCTATAATGGGCCCTGGAAGCCCATTCTGCTTCAGTAAATCCCAAGGTCCCCACCATGCCTGAGCATTGCCTGCCCACAGTTCCCATCCTCTGCCCATCACTGCCTTCCTCTCCCTGCCCTGTCTGGGCTCCATCAGCTCCAGTCATCCCCACCTCCTTGCCAGGGTTGGCAAACACTCACCTTTGCACTTGCTATTCCCTCTACATGGGATCCTCTGTCCAGACAGGCACGTGACTTGCCCCCTCCCTTCCTTCAGGTTTCTGCTTACAGTCATCTTACTAGAGGGGCCTGCCCTTGTCATCCTAGATTAAATAATATCTCCTGCCCTATCTTAGGCCCTCCCTGGCCTCCCCAGCCCCTAGAACTTAACATCAGCAGAAATACTCCATTAGTTATTTAGCCAGTTGTTTTCCCTCTTTGCCACTAGAATGTCAGCTCCAAGAAACCAGATCTTTTTCTTTTTTTGAAAACTGTTTTTTTTCCCATACTGTATCACCAGTGCCTAAAAGACTACCTGCTACAGGGTACCAAATAGTTGTTACTTGGTAAATAGTTGTCGAATGAAGAAATGTCAAACACAGAAAATCAAATTTACTACATATATAATATGTTCCTGACCTAAGAGTCTAGTAAAACACTTTCAAAACTCTTTTAAATAGATGTTTAAGGCATTAAATTTAGTTTAGCATGACTTATTCTCAGTGCACATAGAATTTTAGATGTAATAAAACAAACTATTTTTTTCTGTAATAGAGTATATGAAGCCCTATGAAATGCTATTCTGCAGTCTTTGGTTCTGTCACAAGAAACCAGCTCTGGCCCAGTGGCCTTGCCCCATCATTGACAGTCATCTCTTAGTTCTGCTCCAGCACGTTCTCACCAACACCCCTGATGTAATAAAGGTGTAAGAATTTCCAGTTCTTTGACCAAGGGGTGAAGCAGGGGCATATCTTAGTCCCGTTTCTATTCAACCTTCACCTTAATGACATAATCTTGAAATCAGATTACATGGTATTTCATTACCGCCATACGAATCTCAAATCACTGTTGTGTGCAAGTAATAAACTTTACGTTTTTGGCCTGCTTCTATTATTCAGTTTATTTACTGTAGTGGCTATTCCTGGGGCCTTTTCTTCTGCTACTTTGTGGTTCCCTCCTATTTTTCTGTCATTTTTAAAATGTGAGGTAGTCAGCACCTGGGTGGCTCAGTGGGTTAAAGCCTCTGTCTTCGGGTCAGGTCATGATCTCAGGGTCCTGGGATAGAGCCCCACATCAGGCTCTCTGCTCAGCAGGGAGCCTGCTTCCTCCTCTCTCTCTCTGCCTGCCTCTCTGCCTACTTGTGATCTCTGTCTTTCAAATAAATAAATAAAATCCTTAAAAAAATGTGAGGTAGTCCTGGGGCCTGGTATTGCTACTCATTGCTGGAGAATGGGGCCCTAGGAAAACCCCCAATGGACACTGCTAATGATCCTTGTTAAGATTTTATTTTTTAAAATATTTTATTTATTTATTTGTCAGAGAGAGAGAGCAAGAGAGCAAGTACAAGCAGGAAGAACAGCAGGCAGAGGGAGAAGCAGGCTCTCCACCGAGCAAGGAGCCTGATGCAGGACTCAATCCCAGGACCTTGGGATCATGACCCGAGCCAAAGGCAGTCACTTAACTGATTAAGCCACCCAGGTGTCACCCTTGTTTAGCTTTTAATACGTAAATCCATAAAATACAGACTAAACAGTCATGAAACTTTTTCCTTCTTAATAAATATTTTATTAAATAGCTTGGCATATATTTATTCTGTAAGATCCAGGTCAATGATATTTTTTTCAATTTAAACTTTACTAAGTTAACATGCAGCACAATATTGCAGTAAAATTCAGTGATTCGGCACTTACATCCAGTTCTCATCACAAGTGCTGTCCTTAATGCCCATCACCCATCTAGTTCAACTTGCACCTGCCTCCCTCCATCAGATTCGGGGCACCTGGGTGACACATTCTGTTGAGCATCCAACTCCTGGTTTTGGCTCAGGTCCTGATCTCAGGGTCATGAGATCAAGCTCCAGGTGGGGCTCTGTCCTCAGCACAGAGTCTGCTTAAGACCATCTCTACCTCTCCCTCTGCCCCTTGCTCCTCTCTCTCTCCTGCTCAAATAAATAAATATTTTTTTTAAAAAGACCCTCTTGTGGCTTGTTTTCTTCTCTCCCTTTTTCTTTCTCCCTTCCCATATGTCCATCTGTTTTTTTTCTTAAATTCCACATGAGTGAAATCATATGGAATTTGTCTTTCTCTGACTTATTTTGTTTAGCTTAATATCCTCTAGTTCCACCCACGCCATTGCAAATAGCAAGATTTCATTCTTTTTGATGGCTGAGTAATATTCCTCTGTGTGTGTGTGTGTGTGTGTGTGTGTGTGTACAAGTGTATGCACCACTTCTTTATCCATTGATCAGTCAGTGGACATTTGGACTCTCTCTATAGCTTGGCTATTGTTGATAATGCATCTATAATCATAGGGGTGCATGTGCCCCTTCAAATCTGTATTTTATATCCTTTGGGTAAATATCTAGGAGAGCAATTGATGGACTGAAGGGTAGGTCTCAGGATAATAATCTAATCATGAGAGACTGTGGACTCTGAGAAACAAACTGAGGGTTTTGGAGGGGAGAGGGGTGGGGGATTGGGTGAGCCTAGTGGTGGGTATTAAGAAGGGCACATACTGCGTGGAGCACTGGGTTTGGTGCATAACCAATGAATCTTGGAACACTGAAAAAATAAAGATAAATTTAAAAAATCTAATACCAAATTGTCAAAAGCTGCCTTGTCCAGAATTTTCCCTCCCTCAACTGGCCCTCAAACCTCTATCCTTGTATTTGCCAGTGTTTTATAAAGATTATAACATTTATAAATCTGGAATTTTAATGTATACTTTTATCCTCTTAGAAGTTCCTTCAAGTCCTTTCTGAAATGAGGTGTACTTACACCTCATTTATATCCAAAATTAATACTCACTTAGGAATATATATATATATATACATATATATATATCCAAATGGTATGATTCACTTAAAGAATCATCATTAAATATTAATTATCCAAAAAGAAAATTGATGATTGGGAGAGGGGAAAACTGGCAATTTGATGGACTCTATATTAGCAGTCTGTTGATTGATACTGGGTATTGGTATTTATTTTAACTAAGCACTTTCTGGGAAATGACACGCTAAGACATTAAAGGCTACAGTTACTATAGCCATTGGAGCCAGACTGAAATTCGCCCATACCATAGGAGGCCACTTAATCGATCATACTCTAAAACTCTTCCATAGTGCAATTCAGAGACTCAAATTCTTTCTGAACAAAAGAATGGGGCTGGGACAATAAACAGTGCAAACCTGGAAACACTGCAAAAGGGCCTCCTAAAACCCCTTGTATTTACCAACATCACCACCTCTCCTGTACCTTGGAAGCATCAATTAAGTAAGTCACTTTGGATTCACATCAGAATCTATATTCATGGGGCACCTGGCTGGCTCAGTCAGTGGAGAGCACAATTCTTGATCTCAGGGCTGTAAGTTTGAGCCTCACGTTGGGTGTAGAGATTAATTAAAAATAAAAACTTAAAAAAAAAGAATCTATATTCATGAGACCACAATAAAATACCTGAAGAACCTGCCATTTTCTCTCAAGAAGTAGATATCAAATTTATATTGGTCTCAGCCTTACAATAGGAAGAACAAATTTTATAAATGATTTGTATTGTGTCAATTCTAGTATTTTTGATTTACGGGTCAAGGTGGACACTAGCCTATTAGCTGAATCAATTTATTGAATCTCTACAATGTGCAGAACAGTTACCTATGCACTAGGAACACAAGATGAATACGACATGGGCTCTGTCCTCAAAGAAATCAGAGTCTGGTTGGGTGGAGAAAGGTGGAGAGACAAACACTTACACATTGTTTAATTGGTCTGCAATATGATCATTGCTAAAACAAAGGTGAGCAATACGCTTTGGGGGATCCAGAAGATGAATCTTGATGTATTAATGCTAGACAGAGAAGAAGGAAAAGGTGCTTGGGGAGAGGAATCAGCTAGAGCAAACTCAGAGGCATGTGAACCCATACAGCAGAGTGCAAAATAGAAGTGGTGAGGAAGGGAACATGAAATTTGGCTGGGACCAGATCTCCAAGGACCATCGACACCTTTCCAAAGAGTTGGGACTTTCCCATAAAAGTCATGAGGAGAAATTGAATGGTCTAGATGGGAATTTCATAGGATTATGTCAGACAGTAACAGAATAGACTTGTTGGAGTCAAGGGAACTGCTAAGAGAAGTTTATAAGACTCCGAGATCCTCAACCCTGGCCACATATTAGAAAGCAGGAAGTTTTTTAAAACATGCCTGACTGTTGACCCACCCCAGAGCATCTGAAGCCAGTGAAGGTGATCTCAGACATCAAGAAACTTTCAAAGTTCACCCAGATAATTCTAATAAACATCTACAGTTGTGATCAACAAGTTGTGGCCAATAGGGGAGGATAGGTACCTATATTAAAGCAGTAATAATGATGATGATGATGAAGAAAGGAGGAGAGTAAGGAGAAGACAGATTAAAACGACATTCCTGAAGTCAAATTAAAAAGGCTGTGGCTGAATGATGGCATAGTTGAGGGAGGGGAAGAGAGGAGTTAGATGATGCTTGACTGATGGCGTGTCTCACTGTCGATAGAGAGAACTGAGGACGAGAAATGGGTTTTGAGGTGGACAATCATGAGTTCAGGCTCAAGCACATGGTATGTGAGATCTTCACAGGACATGTAAGACAGTGTTCCTTGTACAGCTGGATGTATGGATTTGGAGTTGAGATCAGGAGTGGAGGCAAAGAAAATCTATGTGAACAGATCTTTGATCAGATATTCTGTTTGATGGGCTGTCTCTTTTGGAGGGATTGAACACACATGGATTAAGTACTTATTATGTGCCTAGATCTGTTGTCATTCCACATATCATTTTCCAGGTAGTCGTGGATAATGAAAAGGAATCACTTGGGAAAAGTTACCTTTCAGAGACAAGTCTTCACAGTGTGGTTCTTAATTTTAGCTGCTCATTGGAATTACCTGCAGGACTTCAAAACACCAACCTCCCCACTGCCGTCCCCTATGCCCAGGCCACATGCCAGGCCAGTTAAGTCAGAATTCCAGGTAGTGAGACCCAGGCAACAGTATTTTCTAAAGCTCCCCATGTGCTTCAAATGTGCAGTGAAGGTGAAGGACCACTGCTCTCCAAATCTCTATTTACAAAGCACAGCTGCTTCCATGATTGAAGGCAGAACCCACCAGAATCTCCTAGCCCGAGAAACCTGTATGTGTGGGTGAAGCCCACAGTTGTGCACAAAGTCAGCTGTTACTGGAAATAACCCAAACGTCTGAGGGCTAATTTTAACCACTTACTACATTTTGCATGTGTATATGTCAAGTGTCTATTTGTATTGGAGTCTTCAATTACCAAAGCATAAGCTATTGTAGGCCCTAGTCAATGCAGCAGAGGATGATGGGATCACTTTTATGAAAACAATGCCAAAATGTTGCCAGCTCTTACACTCAGAGATTCACTTGAACTTAGTTCTATTTTGATCTTTATAATTTCTTTTAAAAATCACATTGTATCTACCCTTTGCTCTATAAGTCTTGCAATGGCCTTTAGCCAAAAGCAATAAAGTTCTGACCTGAAGATATATAATGAAGAATCCTCTGCTGTTCTTTTCCCAGCAACCTAATAAAACACCATAGCACTGTAAGCAAAAGTCTTTATACTCTTTTTATGATGCCAAATCAGTGACATTTCCCCAGGTTGACACCAGTGGTTTTTAAAACCTAGAAAAACAAGCAATGACAGCGAATTTTCCTCTCCATGCATTTTCCCTTAGAACGAAACTGTACCTAGGCCCTCTTAAGGTTGCAGAAGGAAGGTATCTCTGAGACCCTTTATAAGCCTTCACCAAGTCATTCACCCATTTCATAGCCATTAAGCCAGTAATGCTGAGTCCCATGGGCCTGTGTCACACCTGTTACAATTAATACTGGCTAAGCCCTCTGAAGAGGGATAAAGCTGAAATGGCGTTTTGAGATAATCAGGTCTCACTCTGCCATTCCACACATGTCCAAATGAGGTCCAGAGAGGGGCAAGGCCTTGCCCAAAGTCACACATGATTGGAACCCAGTCTTCCGATGCTTCACTCCTCTTCTCTCTCTTTGGCTGTAGGTGAATGCCTGACTCCAGAGATCGTGGATCCCTAGCTCTTGATAAGCACTCATCCTCAAAATCTGAGATCTCTTCCATTCCAATGATGAAGATGATGGTGGTGTTGGCTACTGCTAAATATGAAGCAAAGGATCCTGGGAAGATACTTAGGCTTCCAGCCACCATTCTAGTATTCTCCCTTTAAAGCTACAGCCCCCTCACCTCCACTGGACAAAAACTCAGGACTCAGCATGTGAAAAGACCACATCCCAGGTGGACCAAAGCTGATGCTCAGGCCCACTCACTCTACTGTTCTCATTACTTAATGGCCTGGGGAAGGATCATGTGCTGTGTGATCTTGGGTGAGTCACTACCTCTCACAGGTTCAGCTGCCTCATCTGTAAAATAGGGACAATAATAGCACCTGCCACATAGGATTGGAGGATCACACTAGAGCAGTGGTTCTCAACTGGGGATGAATTTGCTCTCCCACACACCCCACTCAGGGGATATTTGACCATGTCTGGAGATGTCTTTCATTGTTATGATGGGACATAAGGGATGCTACTGGCCAGAGATACTGCTAAATATCCTACAAGGCACAGGACAGCCCCTCACATCAAAGAGTCACCTGGCTCTAGATGTCAATAGAGCCCAAGTTGGAAAGCCCCATGCTAGACAGATGTGTGAACATTATTGAGCTCAGCTGTTGAACACGGTGAGTATTCAATGAAACGCAGTCCCTTTTCCTTGGTGACTTTAGATAAGTTCTTGGTATTTGGAGGACTTGCTTGTAGAAACCAAACTCCCGGTTTGCTCTGCAGGAATTCTGTTTTCAACGTCCACAGGTGAATGCTTAGATGGGGTTTCCAAAGGATTACAGAACATGCTGAACTAATATGTGTCCTAAAGCGCCATGTTGCCCCATACAGAACCCAGTTTGTGTGCAAACACCTCTAACTAGTTTGCAATCGGTGATTTTCCTTGATTTGTCACCCAATTTCTCTGCATGGACATGGGTTTTTATTCCAGAATTAGGCACAAGCCTCTGAAAACCTGGCTCTGAAAGAAGATGATCCAGAAACTGGTGGGAGATAGAGAAAATCTTTTTCTAGATAAAACACACTTGAAGACAGACGTCATAGAGCTTTTCTGTGTGAAGTCTTTGCTGCACCATCTCAGATTAAATATGCAGCTAAAGCTAGAAACATCTGTTTGACTTGTCTTGAGCCATAGGTATCAATTTTTACTCATGTCTTCAAGGAGTGAGTGTGTGCACACACACGTGTGTTTGTGTGGTGTGTGTGTGTGTTTGCCAAAAGCAACAGGTCTTAACAGATCTCGTGTGAAGCCTATTGTTTAGAACTGACAAGCAGGGCTCATCTTTGCTTTCCACAACAGTGGGGAATTTTTCCAGGTATGTGGAAGGCAGGCTGCTTGGAGCCATTATAATGCTTGTTCCCGGCATGATCTCCTTCATTAAATAATCTTTTAATGCAACATTAATAGTAATTACAAGATTACAGTTCAAAATATTTGATAACAACCCACTATGAAGCTGAAATGTTACTGTTCTTTTCTCTAAAGAAGTCAGTGGGAAACAGGCCTCCCGCACGGTGCCACCAGTATAGTACCCAGATGCAGAGTGAGGCAAACCATTTGTTATTCCTCTTGGAAAAAAAAAAATAAAAACAGACTGTTTCAGCTCTAGGGAGGAGAATATACGGATGGGGCAATAGCCAAACCAGCATATTTATTTCAAGAAAGCATGCACACACACACACACACACACACACACACACACACACACACACACAGACATGTGGACACATAGAGGTAAGTAATTCTTTCTTTCCCTTTCCATTTCTCCATGTTCGCCCTTGCTAACTCTAACCTTGCCATTTAAAAATAAATCAACCCATAGTAGTTTTAAATTTATTGAAGGAAACTCTTTCATGCCATCACATGGTCTTCACAGTGATTATTTTCTCTTTCAAAGCACTCTTTTTGGGGAAATTAACATAACTCAGGACATATGTATTGTGCTCCAGCTCTTCTTTCTTAGTGGTGTGCACATATGTGAGAAAAATTAAATTACTAGTTGGTTATTTAATTTTGCTGAAAATGAACTGGAATGGGGGAGTACCTCCCAACACTACCGGGGGCTTGATTTATCCTCCTCCTTGCTCTGTTGTGCTGAAGGCCCTGGGCTGCATCCATGGCTTGCCAACCCCATGGAGTAGCCAGCTGCTTTTGTGGCCTCTGCCAGAACATCATCCTCCATGATGGAATCCCTCTACCTCATCCTCAGATCCATTTCTGAAGGACAACGGTACATCCTTTTGTTTCCTTCTGGCCAATGCTTGCCCAAAGACATTTTCTCAGACCAGAGCTCACTAGAATCCTGGGATCATCACGCTAGGAGCTGGAAATGATTCTTTCCTCAGAAAGAATTCCTACCTCAAACGGGTAGGAACACAGTGGTTCTGCCCACGTTAAGCGAGGAATCAGGAAGGCACAGAATCTGGCACTCAAAAAGTGTGCTACTCTGTTGAAGTGACAGGGAACTTGCTCTTCAGCAATGACTGGCTCTGGCAGAGCTGGGTAGGAAAACGAAATGCTGTGCCTGCCAACCTTCATTTTGCCAGACTCTAACAAAACTCCATCAGCACCTCCCTTTTTGGAGAGATCCAAGTCCACTGAGGGAAGCCCAAGTGAAGAGTCTCCTGAACTCTGCATGTGATCTATTCGAGTTTCCCTGTCAGAGGGGAGAGCCTTCATTTTGCACTGTCAACATGAGCTACATCATGGCTGAAGGATGCCTGAACTCTGTGACTGGGTACTGTTTCCCAGATACATTGACATAAACAAATCTGAACTCCATCCAAATATAATTAATCAACTGCACCATTTTAACGCTTCCTCCATATCTTAAAATTTCTTACAAATGAAGATACAATTTCCCAGATGAGGGCTCATTATGCTGAGCAGTCCAAACCTCACAAACAAAAGCCATTGATACCATGCTTTATTCATTTTATTGAACTGCGTTCAAGGAAACAGGATGCTTATCAGGCTCTTTAACCTACTTCATCCTCCTTGATGTTCACAGGTTGATCCTTCCTTAATATCAGGTTTCAGTAAAGAGGTGTCATATACATGAACACTCTGGATCCAAGAAGGACTGCAACCCCTTAAAAGACTCCTTAATACTGTGACTGAAGTGTGTGTGTGTTTGTGTGATTACTCCCACTAGACTCAGTTGTACAAAAAGGTACCTAGTTTCTCAATAGTTTATCAAAACTTCCCCATGATCCTAACCATCCTCACACTCCCAGATAAGAGGAAAAAACTTATTGCAGTTGAGTAAACTCAGTCCAATCCAGTCTTCTGATGTTAATGGACACTCTCTCTTTCTAAATACCCTCTCTTTCATATTCTTTCCACCTCTCCGTCTCTTCAAGATGATGTGTAGGTATAAGGGGCCCAAAAGTTATGTATCCTTGTGTGTATTTATTTTTTATGCTATGTAACATATTACCACAGTCTTAGTGATTTAAGAGAATGCACATTCATTATTTCACTGTTTCTGCGGGTCAGATGTCTGGGCACAGCTCTATTGGGTCTTCTGCTCAAGATCACACAGGCTACAATTCAGGTGTTGACCAAAGCTTATTTCTCATCTGTAGGCTTAATTTGGAAAGGATCCACTTCTAAGATCACTCATGTTGTCGGCAGAATTCATTTCTCTGTGGCAGTGGGATTGGTGACAGCTTGTTTCTTCAAATTCAGCAACAGAGAGTAAGAGATTCTAGAGACTGTCTGCTAGTAAGACAGAACCTAAAAAACATCACAGGAGTGACATCTCTTCATCTTTGACATATAACACAATCATGGAAATAGCATCCCATTACCATCTCATTGGTGAGGAACAGGTTACAGGTCCTACCCACAGTCAAGTGGAAGGTATTACACAAGGTTGTGAATACCAGGAGCTGGTACCATACCCATGGTAGTAATGGTAGACATGAAAGTGTCCATGGGTCCACATGGTATCCCCTACACCTGAACTAGTGTCTACAGCAGAGCCCTCTGTTCTGCTCCTTGGACTGGTGATGTTTAAGGTACAGTGGGTTCCATTTTGCCTTTTGGGGCAACCAGCTCACATCCAGGACCTGGGTCCATAGTCTTAACCATTTTCCTTCAGACTGTGAGTCCTCGTTCACAGAGTCGATTGTGTTCTAACTCTAGGTATTCTCAGCCTTCCTTCCTCTATCACTAGGGTACAGGAATCTTCCAGCCTATGCAGTCCATGGGGATCCTCAAGTACTGCCTTCCATTTTCTAGTGCTGCACTATTACTCCTGCAGCATGCTGGATGTGGACTTGGGCAGGGCTTCTGCAACAGGTCTGAGACCTCCCGAAGCTATGACAAGAGTACCTTATCCCTCTGCTTCCCGATGTTTTCAGACTCCTTTACACCCAGCTGGAAACTTCTAAATAACCTCCTTAATCTAACATTCTCAAAGAAAAGGAAAATGAAGACCCCAGCCTCTGAAATCCTTTCTCTCTCTCCTTCACTTCTCTTCTTTCTCCCACCCACCAGGACCAGAAAAAAGAGGGTTTGTACTTCTTTTCTCAGGTCCTGACTTCTATTTTAAGAATATAGTAAACATCCATGAGCCTAGTCTTTGGCAGAATGAAGTCCACACTGCAAACACCCCCATGTATGCCATTTTTAGTCAGGAGATGGGATATTCAGCACAAGGCAGCATTCAAGGGGATAACCAGTTATTGATTCTGCATGTAGAACCATGCATTAAAACATAAAAAAATTGGCAACTCCTACCCCCAACACAAATGTGCATACACACATAAACACACAGGATAGGATTTGGGGCAGAAACATGAAGAAGTCATGCTCATTTTTAAGGGGGTTAAATTTAAAAGTACAAATGTACAGGAACATGAAGAGGCCTATAACTTGACTCATTTATTACACCCATAGCCCTATCCCCCGTTCATCATGGCATGGCACTTAATGCTGTCTGGAAATCTCATCATAATCTCATACCCCCTAAATATAATGAAAAACAAGATAGGGCTTTGATGAAAAGAAAAAAAAATCCAAATCAAAGAAATCTAGCTGCTCAGATCCCAGAGAGCTCATAATGATAGTCTTTCCTATAGGAAGCATTAGTCAGAAATTCAAAAAAAAAAAAACAAACCCTGATAATTTATTTGGTATATACATACCACTGAGGATGAGGAATTCTTTCTGCATGAAAACCCAGCAAGTGGCACCTCATTAAACAGGACATAGACTTAATCTAACTTGGGATAGATAAAAAAGAAAAGATTCATATGAAGCTCTCCAGCCGGGGGGCTTAATCTCAGAGCTTCAGAGTATAATGAATGAATGAAGTAGGGCAAATGATTAACAACAAGAAACGATCACTTATTATTTTTTTAAACTGAAATATTATTGAACTTAAAGTAACATATTCATTGTTTATGGACAGGGTCAGTCTGTGATTTTTTTTGTGTGTGGGAGAAAATCACAGATGGAAGCTGACTCTAAAAAGATAACAAGTAATTTCCAATCTTTTTGGAGTATAGTACCTTATCTTGTTGTTATTTTATTTGATGCTGTACTTATCTCCACTCTCAAAAATGCTATGTGCTTATTTAAGAAACAGAAATTTCATTCTGTAGCATGAAAATGGCATAAAAAAACTATCACAATGGTCTACGAATTAACTGAAGATACTTGGGGATATTAGGCAATGAAAGCTGGACGTGTGTCTGCTAATACTGAGGTAAAAAGCCACAACATTTGGGAAAACAGTGAAGGTAATGACATAAAAAGTAAAAGTAAAAACAGAAACCCAATGAAGTTTATTTTAGTGACTCTATGAAGCCAATATCTCAATGGAAGAAGAAGATCAGGCAATTTGTCTATAAAACTGTAGTTGTTTGCTCATCAAATAACTAGTTAACTTTTTTCACTATTCTAACTGGCCATATTGATAACAAAGAGCACATTTCTAATATTCAAAACTTACTTGTTCACAGTTATTCATCCTTGCAACCCCAGTAATTGGGTACTTAATACATTTTTGTTAAGGACATGGATGAGTAGAGAGAGAAACAAGTAAATGAAGGACGGAAGAAATATGACTTCCAAGGGGTTGTTTTGTTCACAAAACACAACTATCTCACTATGTCTTCGGTTTCCCCACTAAAGAGCCTCTGACTGTATTTTCCTCTGACTACACTGGCAACAAACATGAACTGCCTAGAAGTATCATATTTTGACTTAAATTTCCACACAAAGTATTTAGTAGTTATTTATTGAGTGCCTCATATATAGTAGGCACTGCCCCAGGTACCAAGAGTGCATCAGTAAACAAAATGGGCATAATCCCTGCCCTCTTGTAGATAACATCCCAGAGCCAAGAGAGCAACAAAGAATCACACAACTCAATATAAAATGCCAACTGTGATAAGAGCTATGGAGAAGAGGGGCATTGTTCCAAAAGAGCTCAAACAGAGAGATCTGAACCACTCAGGAAAATTAAGGCAGTCATTGATGAGAAAATGACCTTGACCTGACACCTCTAGGGTGAGTATGGATTGACTAAAGTGGATGGGGGGAAGAGCATTTTTACTAAAGGTAACATGGAATGTGCAAGAACCCTGAGGCATGCAAGAGCTCTTTTAGAAAATGACAAAAGGCCAATATAACTGGAGCAGAGTAAAGAAGGGGGAGAGTGACAGAAGAAAACCAGTATAGCAGTAAGGTTTATTGGTCAAAACCAACTCTGGTTTACATAAGTAAAATGAAATTTTTGGAAGGATACTGGGGACTAACAGGGTTGATGAAAAGCCTTCCAAATAGGGAGGATTCAGGAAACTCCAAAGGGCTCCAGAACAAGAAGTCCAGGAAGAGTCTTGTAATTGGAATGGCCAGGCCTGTGTGCTGTCCCTTGGATGAATCGATTTTAATCAGCTTTCACCTCCTTGTTCCCTGGCTCACATTCTCAGAGTATCTATTGGCTCTTGCTTTTAAGATATGCTTGCAAAAAAGAAACTATGTTTGCCCAGTACCTAGAGGAAGGCAAAGCACTTGACTGCTGGTTCTACCAGACCATATCCAAAGTGAAAGGTGATTTCCTTCAAGGAAACCAACATGCAATTAGGAAATACAAATGGGTACTGGGCACCTCAAAATCAACAATGGCCACTACAGGTTGTCAGCACCAGACCACAAAAGGCCTAGTGGGCTGTATTTGAGGACATTGACTTTTATCCTAAGTGCAATAGGAAAACTTGTAGAGGCTGTTAAGCAGGACATATAGGGGAAAGTCATGATTTACAGGATCAGACTTCTATTTTTGTTCTCTTTTTTTTTTAATTAATTTATTTATTTTTATTTGCTTATTTACAGCATAACAGTGTTCATTGTTCTGGCATCACACCCAGTGCTCCATGCAGTACGTGCCCTCCCTATTACCCACCACCTGGTTCCTCAACCTCCCACCACACCCCACCCCCTCCCGCCGCCCCTTCATAACCCTCTGGTTGTTTTTCAGAGTCCACAGTCTCTCATGGTTCATCTCCCCTTCCAGTTTCCCTCAACTCCCTCTCCTCTCCATCTCCCCATGTCCTCCATGTTATTTGTTATGCTCCACAAATAAGTGAGACCATATGATACTTGACTCTCTCTGCTTGACTTATTTCGCTCAGCATAATTTCTTCCAGTCCCGTCCATGTTGCTACAAAAGTTGGGTATTCGTCCTTTCTGATGGAGGCATAATACTCCATTGTGTATATGGACCACATCTTCCTTATCCATTCATCCGTTGAAGGGCATCTTGGTTCTTTCCACAGTCTGTTCTCTTTTTTTAAGATTTTATTTATTTATTTGACAGAGAGAGAGACATCACTAGTAGGCAGAGAGGCAGGCAGAGAGAGAGGGGGAAGCAGGCTCCCCACTAAGCAGAGAGCCCGATGCGGGGCTCGATCCCAGGACCCTGGGATCATGACCTGAGCTGAAGGCAGAGGCTTAACCCACTGAGCCACCCAGGTGCCCCACAGGCTTCTATCTTTAAAGAATCCTTTAGCTGCTGTGGGAACAAAGGATGAGAATGAGGGACAATGAGGAGGTAGGAAAGAAGCTAAGCCAGAGAGAATGTTGGTTTGGACTATATAGTACAGCAGTGGAGTTGTCTATGTATTAGTATTACTCCTTCGATAGTCTTAATTTTTTTAAATTTTGATTTCTAGTTTCCTCACATACAATTCATGTATTTATGTTGTAAAGTGGCTAAAATCCTTCACAGAATGAAGTAGTAAATAAATGTTTTTAAAATAATTAATTAAATGACCATTTTATTTCTTCCAGTAAAGCCAGGAACAGAGTATGTACACAGACTGTTCCATCAAGTATGGAACCAGAAAATATCTGACAAAAATCTTGATTTATTGACTCAATGTGTGCAACTTTAGGGCAGTCCCTGACACTGAGGTGACTAGCAGTACTAGACAATATTCCATCAGACCAATGTCTCTCTCCTAGGATTATAAATAAAAATTCAAAATTTTCAGGACAGGTGCTCAAAACTCTAGAAATAGAGAAAGAAACTCTTGGGAATTGAGATATTCTGATTGCACTGTGGTTCCCACAGGTGGTGGAGGATTTGTCCACTTTGAAACCTGGTTATGTAGTCATCCCAAACACAGATTATCTTAGTGGCCTGTCTGGTCTGCTGGGTTGGATTACAAATTCTTCCAGAAAGGGCTCCTACTTTCTGATACTCCCCTCAGTGCACTTCAGCCTGTGTTCTGACTCAATCTTAATGCATCCTATTGTTTATTGCAAAGAAGATTCAGGAAGCAATTAGATGAGCAGCATCCCTGGGGCAGGTGGGAAAAAGCATCAATCTATTTTGCCGTACATTCTATTCCAGGTACTGGAAGTCAAAAAATATTTAACACATACTTCTCAAGCTTTAATGTGCAGATGAATCACTGCAGATCCTTTTAATGCAGATTCTGATTCAATAGTTCTGGGGTGGAATCTGAGATTTTACATCCCCAATGACAACACAGGTAATGGCAGTGCTGCTGAACCTTGGGTCTCACTATGAGTAGCAAGACTATAGGATATCAAAAGAGAAACACAAAGCATTCCTTGCCTTCAAGGCATGTATAATTTAGTTGCATAGGCTCGGAAGGGTTCCACATGAAGACATAAAGTATAATATGAGGCAGGACGTGCTGAGCAGCTTGTGGATAGTACAAAGATTCAGGGGAAATTTGTGACACTGAAGGAATGAGCAAGTGAGTGAGTGAATGAGTGTGTATGTACTGGGAATTGGGGAATAAGGGAAGGAAGCACCACTGAGAAAAGTATATGAGATAAACCTTGAAGGACAGATGGAATTTTAACAGGTGAATAAATGAGAATAATAGCATCAGCCAGGATAATAATGTGAGCAAATACATGAGCCAAGCAAGTACCTGGATGTGTTTAAGGAAGAGTGAGTAGTTCCATTTGTTTGGTTCAGAGACGTAACAAGAAACATAGTAGGATAGGCATCTAGGAACAGATAGTGAAATGTTTTGAAGGCCATGATGAGTGGTTTGTACTGATTTTGATAGATCAAAGGGAGCCCTTAAAGGTTTTTTGCAGAGGAGTGATATTATGAGACTTCTTGTTTAAGAAAATTTTGGCTATAGAATCTGAACGGTAGTACCTGGTCCAGCAGCAGCAGCAGCATCACCTGAGAGCTCATTAGAAATGCAGACCTGCTGCATACTCACTGAATTGGAAAATCTGGGGGGAAAGCCCAGCAGTGTGTTTCAATAAGCCCTCAAGGAGTTTCTGATACACTCCAAAGTGTGAGAACCACCAGATTAGAGCAATAGATAACAATCTTACCTGCACCGGGAGAGCCATTTAAAAAAAAAAAAAAAACCTGACACACAAAACCCCCCACCATACCCATTAAGTCAGAAATCTGGGGGTGATATCAGGGTATTAACATTTTCTAAAGCACCTCAGTTGATTCTAATGAAAAAACAAGGCTGCCAACCACTGATTGAAGAAGCACCTTTGGCAAAGCTGGAGCTAGCGACAGAGACTGAGCAGAGAGTGCTGCAACAATTTAGTCAAGAGATGATGAGGTCCTAAGTAGGGTTATGTCCTGGGACATAAATACTGGATATGAAATTTGTTTGCAGAGGAAGGCCTATGGTATAGGATTGTGCAACTACCTGTAAATAAAGTGAGAGAGGAATCCAAGGATTTCAAGTCTTCAAGGAAGGGACCTGGCTGGTGTCAAAGAGTGCTGCTTGCTACTGAGACATTTAAGTGTGAGTAGAAAAAGGCAATGGGATTTAGTCGTTTGGAGGTCATTAGTAATCCTCAAGATAGCATTTTAGCAACAAGATAAGTGAACCAGTGGTGAGGAAGAATAAACATAAAGAGAGGGTAAGACACTGTTGATGTAAGTTTGTCACTTATTTGGGGATACCTTTTCTGACCCCCCAAATAGATTACACCCCCTCTTTTATATCGTCTCCTATCACTCTGAACATCCTCATTGTTTAATTGTTCACCACATGCTCCATGACAGTGAGGAGCACGTTTCACCTTGGAGGGGCGAAGGGCAAGATGCCCTAAGATGAGCCACTTTGAGTTAAAAGATCATTTTTGAGTTAAAAGAGCACTGGGTGTTATACATAAACAATGAATCATGGAACATTACATCAAAAACTAATGATGTACTGTATGACTAACATAACACAGTTAAAAAAAATGAAAACCCAGCTCATTCAGAAAAAGCTCTTCACCGTCCCATCAACCACCTGCCAGTACCAGGAAACGACCTAAGGAACTTACCTGCATAATAGAGCAACCTTTTTCTTCTGATCATCTCCTCTCACTGTCCTGCTAGTGGTCTTCCTCTCCTTTATATTCTCAAACCCCAGCCCCTCTCCTTAGTTCAGTAGTAAGTCTCAAGTTGCCTGAATGTCTTTGGAATTTCATTTTGTTTGGATTGCCCATATGAACACTATTAAATTTGATTTCCTACTATTAATCTGTCTTGTGTCAATATGATTCTTAGTCCAACTAGAAGGATCTTGAAGGGCAGAGGAAAATTATTCCTCTCAGACAATCTTTTCTTACTTTTCTTTCTTATCAAATCACAATCCATAGCAGATTACGTGGTACACAGTAAATCTCCATTAAATCTTTGCTCCTTAAATTAAAATACATCCCTGACCACTCTGGAAAATATGAGGTAAGTTATAGAAGAAAGATTTTAAACCTCAGAGTGAGACAAGCCTGAGTTCCAGTTCTGGAAGGGGCCTTCACTGTCATATTTGACAGCACCTAAAACCCAGCAGAGTTCCTGGGACATAGCAAGTTTCTAATAATAATATTTATTTGATTCATTAGTTTAAAATGAGAGATATTAGTAGGTTGAAAGGTACCAGGGCTGTGGGAAGATTTTCTTGGGAGCAAGGAAACCCAAGAGTATTTGAATACAGAAGGCAAGAATGGTTGAAGGTGAAATAGACTTGTGGGATACATTCTAGAAACAGGTTTAGGAGAAGGTAGGCAGAGATAAGATCAAGAACACAAGAAGAAGTTCTGACTTGCAAGAAGAAAGGCACTATAGTTTGAGAGTTAGAAATATAGAGAATGGTAGATTTCTGTTTAGGCAATATTGTGACTCGGACATTGTAAATAGCTCTCCTACTTCAAAGCACCTAAATGCTGGATGAATTATAACAATATGTTTTTAAATGTATTGTTGAGCTCAAAAGAAACTAAGAGAAATCCAAGGTGGTAGAGAAGTGGGAGGAAAAGGAGAAGGGTAAGTCAAGAGAGGTGGGGGGGAGAGGGGAGGGTAGGAGAAGGGTGAAGGAGATGGAAGAGCAAGCTGAAACCACAGCAGACTGTAAGCAAACTTAAAAGCAAGGAAGGATCAAGAGTAAAAATAGTCATACCAGTAACCCAGAGTTTTGGGAGCTAAAAATGAAGTCTCAGTTCCTGGGTTTAGGCAAATGGAGAAGCTGTACCTGAGACCCTTACTTAAATCTGGCCCTCTTGAAAGTGCTACATCATCAGTGAAAGACAGGCCAGAAACAATATCTGGTAGCCACCACAGCAAGCTCACAAGGAAACTTTTCTTCACCACCTCAGCAGATGAATGGAAATTAATAATAATAGTAAGAGCAGTAGCAGTTCCTACCACACCCATCCCAAGAATTTGTTTCCAGAGTTCTGTTTTTAGAAGGGGTTGAGGCTTAAATTGATTCATCCAGCATGACTAGGAAACACCAAGCCTAGAAGTTATTCTAATATAGCAGTATTCCTGTTGACCAGCAAAAGCATATGGATCCTCTATAAATAAAGCATCATCAACCCAGACTTACAAAAGTACCCACAGATTAACTTCAGCCTGAATTGAGGTATACAGTAATAGTCACTAAACACACAAGGAAACAAGTTACCATGAACAAGACATGGAAGAAACAAGAAAGAACAATTAAACCATTAAGGATTATAGGTATTACTGATAAGAAATAGAATATATAATAATATGGAAGTTAAAAGAATAAAAGATCAAAGCCAAAAATGAGCAGAAAATAAAAGACTATCAACAATGAACACAAAGATTCGAAAATTAAAAACACAACTATGATATTAAATCTTAATGCATGGTTTCAGCAATAAATCAAATATAGCTGAAGACAGAAATGGCAAACTAAAATGCAGATTTGAAGAAACTACTCAGAATAGAGCACAGAGAAAATATGAAAGAGAAGATAAGAGATATAAAATACAGTATGTAAAGGCCTAAGTCTATTCAGACTCCCAGAGGGAAAAACTAGAGACAATGGAGGAGAGGAAACATTTGAAAACAGAAGGGCTGAGAATTTTCTAGAACAAACTAAAAACCCTAATCCACAGATTTCCAGAAGCTCAATGACTCCTAAGTATGAAAAAACCAAATAGAAATCTATGCCCAGATACATCACAGGGCAGAAAGAAATCCTTTAAGGGAACCAGAGAAATACCAACAATAGAAGCCAGAGAAGAGTGGAACATCAATGTGCTAAAAAAAAAAAGTTCTATACCTAGAAAAAATATATTTCAAAAATGAAGGGGAAATAAAGACATTTAAAAATAAACTCAAACAGAATTTACCACCAGCAGAGCCTTGCTGAAAGAAATTCTACAAGATATACTTCGAGCAGAAGGATAGTGATCACAGATGGAAAGTCTGAGCAGCAAGGAGTATTAAAAAAAGAAATAGTAAAAAAAAAAGAAAAAGAAAAAAGAAATAGTAAATGTATGAGCAAATGGAATGAGCACTGAGTGTATAAAACTGTAGTAATGACGTCTAATGGGCTTAGAAAACAAGATAGAAATAAGATTTTTAATAGTAATATAAGTTGGGAGGGGAATAAATGGAGTAAAAATGTCTGAAGTTCTTTGCACTCTCCAGGAGAAGGGTGAAGTTATTCATTACCATTAGGCTTTAATAAGTTAGGCATGCCTATTATAAACCAAAATAATAGAAATAAAATATACATATTATGATTAGAATAATAAATATAGGGTATATGACTTCTAAACAAGTAGAGTTGGGAGACACAATGAACATACAACCACCCACTTCGAAAAGGCATTGATTAATGCAAGGATAATTAAATAGAATAGCAAGACTAATTAAAAGTGTAAAAACAGTAGATTTGAACACTAAATCAAAAACTAATGATGTACTATATGTTGGCTAACTGATCATAATAATACAAGAAATTTTTAAATAGTTAAGTTTGAACTCAATATGTTATTAATTACATTAAGTGTAAATGAACTAAATGCTCTAATTAGAAGATAAAGATTGTTATCTAAATTTTTAAAAATCTATCTAGTTACAACAGACATATCTAAAACAGCATAACAGAGGAAGAAGCTACATTGTGCTGAAAGTACCTCAAAGAAAGCTGGAATTGCTCATTAATATCAGATAAAATCAACTTTAAGGCAAATAGTGTTACTAAAGATAAAGAGACTCATTTCAAATAAGCCAGTAGAAGAGCAGACAAAAGACTTAACAGGCATGTCACTGAATAATAAACATGAATGGCCAATAAACATAAGATGCCCATGTCCATTAGTAATAAGAGAAACACAAACTTAACTCCCCACAAGGGACAGTTTTCTAGCACCAGGTTGGCAAATTTTAATGTCTGACAATTATATTAGATAGACATACATACATTTATATTCATTTGTGTGTGTTAAGTATCTCATAACACAAAACAGAGAATGTGTAATTATGCAGACAAAGACAGATGTTCCTCGTGAGGGGCACTGTGATGGGATTAGAGGTAAAGGGAGAAAGACAAGAAATTAGGAGAGCCACCGTGGGAAATGTGATAGGAAATCCACCCAGCTTTCCAAAAGAATTCCGAGGAAGTGACCACTGGACCCTCTTAGGCCCTATGCTGACATAATAAAGCCAATCCTTTGCCGCCTTTTCCCTTCCTTGACAGTATACCTTAATAATAATAATAACCCTAATATTAACAACTATCCTTCATATCCTGCCAACCATATGCCAGATACCTTACATATTGTCTTTGTTTTACAGATGACAAAACTGAGGATCAGAGATTCTCAATGCCTTGCCCAAGGGCACAGAGCTGGCAGTAGCAGTTAGTAGCATTAAGAGAGGCATTATTAATTAGTAGAGCCAGGATTCGAACCTAGGTTTCTGTGACTCCAGAGCCTGCGTACTTACCATTCTACTCTTGTCCTCTTTCCCCCACCATCCACAGCCCTTCATGCTGTTTCCATGCAAATTCTGATTTCTGCTTATGGTGGGGAGACTAAGGGAAAGTAATGAGAAAAGAAAAATATGCCATGCAAGCTAGCAACAACAAGAAGTAGGGCGTATTTCAAAATCCTGTGAGTTCTTTTATGTGACAAGCTATAATATTATTAACTTTCCAAGAATTTATCTGTAATCTGGGTACACAAACATTTGGGAGAGAGAAAAGTGGCTGACATGACCTTTTAAATTCCACCCCATAATTAAAAGACAGTTCTCACCTCCTACCACTTACCACAGTCTCTATCATATGACAGGAAAGACCCCCAACCCCAACACTGCCTCTGCTCCTAAATCTCCAAAGTCTTTGTTTCAAACTCTTTCTGTCTTAGTATGTGGCATAGATAGCTGTGTTTCCCTCATGCCTCATGTACCTAACCTAGAATGTAATTTGAAACACACAAAGGTGTAATAACACTATTCTGGAGTCAAGCCATGCACTGCAGCCCAGACCTGAACGAGAACACTGGATAATGAATGACTCATTATGGTCTGTCTCATTCTTGGTTGAAAATTCTTCTTCAATAAAGAAATAACAGATAATACATAAGATATGCATTTAACTAGAATCACACTCTCTAGTTCCAGCAGAAAAATTCTTAAAATTTTCCTGATAATAAGACATTAAATTGGGGTGCCTGAGTGGCTCAGTGGGTTAAAGCATCTGCCTTTGGCTCAGGTCATGATCTCAGGGTCCTGGGATCGAGCCCCACATCGGGCTCTCTGCTCAGCAGGGAGCCGGCTTCAGCCTCTCTGCCTATTTGTTCTCTCTCTCTCTCTTTCTGTCAAATAAATAAAATCTTTAAAAAAAGACATTAAATTGGTTGGTTGTTTAATAACAGAGAGCTTCATAAGCTAAGGTTACGTACCTTCTAGTTTTTACAGAATTCAGAACAAAGTTTGGGACTGCAGAAGACAGACGTTAGAGGAAGACATGAGCAATCTTGATTGTTTTTCTGGCTGAGAACTAGTTTTTCCCCTGATTTGCTGTATTCCCAGTCCAGAATCGGAATGAATAAAGACACAGAAAAAGAAAGCCTTAATTGACAATATAATGTCCACAAGCATCAACAGATGTGTTCCCTTGTAATGAAGCACGTGGGTCTAATTTGGCATTACTAACCACTTGGAGCATCTCCTTGCTGAGTTCTTGCAGGCTAGCCTTCTAAGCCCATGTTTGGCTGGCACCTGTGCCCTGTTGAAACTGGCATACCATCCTATGGGTGGGCACAGTGCCAACCGAACAGATGGCCATGAGAGTCATCATGCCAGAGAACTACTATTGTTTCTAGCAAGTTTAACTTAACAGCAATTGGCATCTCACTAAAGAATGACAAAATGGTGGTCTACCTTTCTGTGGTAGATAGATAAACATGGTTTATCTATCTATCTATCTATAGTTCAAGATAAACCATGAACTATAACTGATATACCAAAAATGGGTATTTCGGAGTCATTTCCCATGCTAAATGAAGAGTTCTAGGGGCAGAAATGGCCCTGCAACACTGGCACATCTGTCCTAACGTGCTAGCAAAAGGAGGTAACAACACATTTTAAGTTTCCACAATAAATTTAACATTCCAGTAACCTAGAGCTAATAAATGATTCAAGTCCAAGGGCACCTGGCAGCCTCAGTCAGTAGAGGATGAAACTCTTGATCTCAGGGTTGTGAGTTTGAGCCCCACGCTGGGCATAGAGATACTTAAAAATAAAATCTTTAAAAATAATTCAAGTTTAGTATCCTTATAAGTGATATTTTAAAACATTGTCCCTAGAATGAACTTTCTACTTGGTTCACCTACCTAGGTCTCTTCCCACAGAGAAAACGCATTATTCCATTAATAACACCTATGTGACTTGGGAACATTTTTTTTAAGGAAAATTACTTAATTTTAAAACTCACATATTTACAAATAGTGGCTGGAAATGTAAAACTGAAGCTGAATAAATGTTTGAGTCAATTCAAAAATTATCGGGATGGGTAACCAAAATCATTTTGAAAAGTATAATTAATGTTCTGGGGACGGAAACCATGAAGATAAGAGGGAGTGTGGGAGATTAGTAGTAGTTGAAGGAAAAGACTATATTTAGAGTACAACAATAATGCATAATATGGAAATTGGATGACATGGTGTAGGCCATATATTCACAGTGTTTCTGTCCAAACTCGCTTGTAGGAAGCAAAGTTGGTCTTGTGAAACAATCCAGTATCAATTCCTTTCTTCAAATAATGAACTTGGTAACTAACCCCAATCAACACTAAAGTTTGTATAGCACTATTTAGATCCATTTGAAGGAAAAAGAAGAGAAAAAGGGATTTATCTTTCACAAGCACCTACTATGTGCCAAACATAGTGGTACATAATTTACAGGCAGTCCTCACTTTACACAATTCTGATATGCACAAATCATAGTTTACCTAAAGAACAATCCCCCAGCAACACAGTTCAAATTTGTTATCAGGGTATATGAATTGAGTATAAGCTTCACTGTTAGCTTGTCAGCCCATAAGTCACTATATATATAACAAGTGTGCATCAGGATTAGTGATCAATTATGTCACTTCTTTCAAAATCTGCCTGTGATTGAGCATCTGTTTTTCAGTTCAAATACACTAAGCAAAGTGTGTCATTGTGTTGCTTCCTTGTGTCCCAGTGAAAAACCCATGTGATATTTTACCCAAAAATGGATAATTGAAAGAGAAAATTGTCCACGAAGTAAAGAAACAAAAAGTGCTAACAATGGAAGTAAAAATCAAATCAAACACAAATGGAGTTATAACAGAAATCACTGACCATGGGACTGATGACCCTGCCACCATTCAAGAGATCCAAGGTATGGAGCCAGAGAACCCCAGTGAAGGTGAACTAATCAACATAAATAAGCAATGTGAGAAAATTGTGAGAAAAGGATGATGAGCTCCCAAAGGAAGTGACACCAGCAAAAATCTCCATATTAAAGGGATTCTTGGAGATATTTCACAATTTTGAAAGTATAAATGTTAAAATATTGGAAACTGATCCAAATCTGGAACAGTATGACAACTCACCAAGGCATAAAAATGATGGTCACTCCATATCTTAAGTTATACAACAAGAAGGCAAACACTGTTCAAACTACTCTTGATACATATAAAAAAAACTTTTAGTTTTCAATGTTTCTAGTGTTTTAAATTATAATGTACCAAATAAATAATAATTTTATTTCATCTCTCTGTACATTTGTAACTGACAGTAAAGGTTTTTAGTGTTTTTTTAAAGATTTTATTTTTTTTCATTTAACAGAGAGAAAGAGAGAGAGAGCACAAGCAGGGGAGCAGCAGAGGGAGAGGGAGAGGCTTCACCGAATGAGCCACCAACGTGCCCCAATAGTTTGTAGTGTTTTGACAAAAACTATAAAGGTCACAAAACATAATGTAATTTTTCCCACCAGTGGGACCACTTTGTATAGTTTTAACCTGCATGGTCATTTTTATGATTCTGCACTATTGTACAAAACAGGAACAGCCTTACATTATTTCTTCTGAGATGCCCAAAAACCTTAGGGCCTAGCTTATATGGTCCAAATGTCTCAGGTGAAGATTGGAGTCGTTAGGTGCTTAACTAAATGTCAAACGGTTATAAATGATAGATTTGTAAATGAAGTACCTTCAAATAGTAGGCACTCAGAAGATGTAAGTTCTCTTCAAAATGATCTAAATACCTAAGTATGACTGGCTTCAAAAGTACACTCTTCATAATAAGTAAATCTGAGTATTTCATTAAATATTGTCTAGAAATAGAACTCATTATATGTGGTAATTTTACCATATATACCTACATAATAAATCATTCAGGAAAAGATAAATTATTATTTATAAATGGTATTTGGTCAACTAGATAGCAATTGGCAGAAAAATCAAGATTAAAAAAATCAACCCCAACTAACATTAAAGTTTATGTATCAGATGAAATAAAAAATTGCTTTACTAGTTGAAATCTACCTGACTCTTTATATCAAATTCAATTTTGATAGATTGAAGATACAGTAATAAAAAGCAATAGCATAAAGGTTATAAAAGATAACTTGTTTGGGTTTCTCTTAAAATACTGGGGTTAGAAATGCCTAACATGACATAAGAACCCAGAAACCATAACTTAAAAGTCTGGAAAATTTGAATATATAAAAACGAGAAAATAAAAATTTACAAATAGCAAAATAACACCTCAAACAAAGTTTAAAAAATGACAAACTGGACGAAGTGTTATCAACCACATATGATAAGATAAAGGAGCATATCCCAATACACAGAGAGCTCTTATAAACCAAAACCTTAAAAGAAAAAAATTATTAAAACAAAAAAACATGGCAAAGGTCACCTTATAGAATAAGAAAAGCAAAACAATGTCAAGCATATGAAAGTATCTTCAACTTCAGTAATCATTTAAAACAACAAGAAGAACTATAGTGAGATATCATCACTCACTCACCAGGTTAGCAAAGTTGAAAAAGGTCAACCAAAGAAGTCAATCACAAAATACAAAATCCCAGTATTCATAAGAATGTTATTGGAGCACTGTTCAGAATGGTGAAAAACTGGAAAAAAAATCCAAATATGCCTCAACAGGAGACAAGTTTATTTATTTATCATGCAGCCAACAAAAACACTCTGATTTGGGGGTGTGGGGACATGGAAATATGTCTGCAACCAGTTTGTCTTTTCTTTCAGTTCTTTGAATGATGAAAAGAGTTACAGAATTAAACATATAGCGTGCTACCATTTATGTCAAATACGTCTACACTCTATGGTGTTCCACTGATTTCCACAAATTGTACAGATTTGTGTGACTTGGTATTTGTAATAGAAATCTACAGATTTGCATAACATAATTTTGTTATTGTTGGAAATACTTTTAATATCTTTGCTCCAAAACTAACAGACCAATTTGTTTCAATGGGCACCAATAAAAAATATCACAAAAGATAGGAGTTAACATAGTGAAAAGGTAAAAAAGCCATGGTGGGTTCAAGAAAAAAATTCAAAAATCTCTCCAAAGTCAACAGTATGCAAATAAGTCAACTGAATTTTAGTCTAAAATGGTGATTTAAGTCATAAAAATTATTTTAATATTGCCCATGAGTCAGTATTAAGGCACAGGGATTTTGAGGGAGGGTGACATAAAGCAAGGCTGGCTGTGACCTCTCAGCTATATACAGCCTGGGTTACCTCAATTGTCTCCTGAAAAAAGATGCATCTTAACCTAGTATATAATGTTGGGATCATTGTTTTATATCATCTTTATTGAGATATAATTAACATAAAATTAAAAGATATTTAAAGTATACATTGTGGTGATTTGATATACATATACACTGTGAAGGGATTCCCCCAATCTAATTAAAATTAAGACATCCATCACCTTGCACACTTTTGGGAGTGGGTAAGAACATTTAAGTTCTACTGTCTTAGCAAATTCTAGTTATACAATGGTGTTATCAATTCTAGTCACCATGTTTCCTATTAGATCCTCTGACCTTATTCAATTTACAGTTAAAAGTTTGTACCATTAAGGGATACCATGCAGTATTTGTCCTCTGTCTAGTTTATTTCACTTAGCATAATGCCCTCAAGGTCCACTCGATTAGTTCAAATAGCAGGATATTCTTCCTTTCTCATGGCTGAATGATATTCCTGTGTGTGTGTGGTGTGTGTGTGTGTGTACACACACATCATTTTTATCCATTTATTTGTTGATAGACACTGAAGTTGTTCCCATATCTTGGCTTTCATGAATATGCTGCAATCAATGTGGGGGAGCGGGCATCTCTTTGATATCACTACCCATTTTTATGTTAAACTTCCCTCATGGCAGTCCTGGGAGCTTCCTACACTTTAAGTTACTTTTCTTTTTAAAGATTTTATTTATTTGAGAGAGAGAGAGAAAAAACAAGCATGAGTGCGGGGGGCGGGCAGAGGCAGAGGGAGAGGGAGAAGCAGAATTCCGCTGAGTAGGGAACATGACCTAGGATTGACCCCAAGACCTTGAGATCATGACCTAAGCTGAAGACAATCGCTTAACTGATTCAGACACCCAGACGCCCCTCTTAAGTTACTCTGAGGGAAGAAATGGCAGATGCCACCAAGTCACTGATTTGTAAACTTTCTTACTCTTATTGAGCTTATTTTGACCAAAAAAGGGTTCTTTCTGTCTTGAATTTAATTTACTCTTTCTTTGTCCATTTTCCAAGCTGGCTCTTGTCTTGCACAAGCAGGATCTGCAGGATATGCAGGATCTGAGTTTAGAATTATGTACAGGATTAAGTTTTCAGACGATGAAATGAGGCTGCTTTTGGTTTCCTGGGTCATCTCTGGGTCTACGCCATTCTGTTTATCTCATAAGAAACACAGCATGTGTGCTGACCCTGACAGAATCTGCCCTCTTCCCACCCAGAGGCAACTTCTCTCACAAATTGTCCTTTGATTTCTTATTTTTAATTAGCATATTTTACTTAAGAAGTGGCACAATGGCAAAAGTCATTCTAAAGGTGAGTCCTGAGCATAGCAATTGCCTACCTGGACACAGAAGAATCATCATGGTTCCCAGTTGTGTACTCACATATGGGCGCCTATAACAGAAAAACAACTTACTTTCCTATCTTAGGTTAAGATAATCAATTAGAGTAAAAGTAGAAAAAAGAGAAATGATGCTTATTTGCTCATAACATGAAAAGTCATTGGGGAGAAAGAACTTTAGTCTAAAAGTGGTCTAAACTCTTTCCTCCCTGCTTCCACCCTGGGCCCAGTGGTCAGGATTGGATCTCAAGGGAGTGGCCAGATGGGGAGCACATTTCAGGGAGCCCAAAGTAGAGAAAGGCCTTAGTATGGGCCCAACTCTTGAGGGAACAACAGAGCCAGGAACTAGAAGGCCAAAACAAAGGAGATCCACAATGCAAAAGCAGAAACTTAAAGGGGAGAATGAGTCAAAAACAGGCTCCAGTCCCAAATCCATGATTAGCTGACTAAACATGTTAGTCAACTTTTAACTTTTCTGAGTCTCAATTTTTTTCATCTCTACAAAGGCGCAACTAAATCTGGTCTGCTGTTATCATGGGAATATATTTGGAAAGAGATTCAAATGTAAGGTCCTGCTTTTTATTAAATACAAATATTTTGTCACAATAATTCCCTTGGTTTTGAAATTCTAGGATAGAGAGAGGACCCATGGAAATAAAACATGTGTTTTTCTTTTTGCCAGTGTGAGAGATGCAGGAAAAATCATCGTGAAATCTTTGGATATTGCCAATTTTCTTTTTTTTATTTTTTTAAGATTTTATTTGAGAGAAAGAAAGTATGAGACAGAGCATGAGCAGAAGGAGAGGGGCAGAGGGTGGGGGAGAAGTAGACTCTCCACTGAGCAGGGAGCCTGAGGCAGGGCTCCATCCCCAAACCCTGGGATCATGAACTGAGATAAAGGCTGACACTTAACCAACTAAGCCACCCAGGCTTCCCAAACATTGCCAATTTTCAAAAGCATCCCTATATGGCAAAAGTAAGGGTGAACTTGGATTTCAGTTTCCCCTTTATTTATGTATAGAAACCAAAGACCCATCTTCACTGAACTGTGGGAACTCCTAGAGTTCCTAGCCATTTGGAGGGGGTGGAGGAGGTGTATCAAGAGGGGGATATTGCAGGGGTGCCTGGGTGTCTCAGTCAGTTAAATGCCAGACTCTTGATTTCAGCTCAGGTCATGATCTCAGGGTTGTGGGAGGAGCCCCTTGTTAGGCTCCACATCTACCACCAGTCTTGGAGTCTGCTTGTCCCTCTCCCTACCCCCAGACCCACTTGTACTTTCTCACTGTCTCTCTTTCTCTCAAATAAATAAATAAAATCTAAAAAAAAAAAAGAGTGTCTGACACTTGGTTTCAGCTCAGATCGCTATCTCAGGGTTATGAGATCCAGCCCCACATAAGGCCTCAGTGCTGGGTGTGAAGCCTGCTTAAGATACTCTCTCTACTTATATTCCAGCTAGTTGAACATAAATAATTAAAAAAGAAAAATATATATATAAATTAATTTTTTAAAAGATTTATTTGACAGACAGAGATCACAAGTACATAGAGAAGCAGATGGGGAGCGGGGGAAGCAGGCTCACCACAGAGCAGACAGCCTGACGTGGGGCTCGATCCCAGGACCCTGGGATCATGACCTGAGCCAAAGGCAGAGGTGTTAACCCACTGAGCCACCCAGGTGCCCCTATATAAATTAATTTTAAAAATAAAAATTAAAAATAAAGATTCTCTACCTATGTCTCCCTCTGTCTCCCTTCATCTCACTCAAAAAGAAGAAGAAGAAGAAGAAGAAGAAGAAGAAGAAGAAGAAGAAGAAGAAGAAGAAGAAGAAGAAGAAAGAAGAAGAAGAAGAAGAAGAAGAAGAAGAAGAAGAAGAAGAAGAAGAAGAAGAAGAAGAAGGAGAAGAAGATACTAAGTTTTCTGCTAATGAGCAGGTGGGAGCCTGAGTAATTAATTGGAAAAAGTGAGAAGTAAATGCATATTTGCACCCTTAGATTCCAGAATAGCTCACATGAGTTATTATAGGATACCTATTTGGCAAATTCAAGAATTTCAGGACAGGAATACACATGTCATGTCTGATAGGGAAACAAAAGGAGGCAACAGAGCATGGGGAATGGAGAAGGAAATTTAGTCAAAGGCTACCAAGGTGAGGAAACATGAAGAAGCCTTCAGGTGACTTGGGTTTTAAAGTTGGAGTTCATTGTGTGATGTGTGGGTGTGGGGTAGGGAGGAGTGGTAGGACTCCGGGCCCACTAAGATGGTAGGGACAGCTGTGAAAGGCCTTGAATGCCATATAAAGGTGCTTCTTCTCTGGGATGAGATTCTCATCTGGGCCTTTGAATGTTTCTATACTAGCAAGTGATCTGATTGGATCCAAGGGAAGCAGAAGGAAATTCTCTGCAGTATGACAGTTAAAACTAAACCAAACTTTTCTGCAATGCAATCTAAATATTTTTAAAAAACAAATTTAAATAGTTTAAAAGTCCCAGAAGACTACTATCTTGGACATGCCTTTTGTAACCCTACATTTATCTCATAATTATTTATAATATACTCAAGGTTTAAAAGATACAAAATTCAATCCTCTCTAAACGTAAAAAAAAAACATGTGTAATGAAAGATCTCTGAGAAATCAGGTGATATAAGGACCACAGCCCAGCAAGATTGTGTTTAGGTAGATGAGAGTACACTGGAATGGGTTTTCTTCTTTTAGCTTAGATATGTTTATTTAATTACGCACATATCTCTTTTTACACACTAGTATGTCACTATATCATAACCTTTCCAATTCAAACTGAGAACCGAAACCATGCCACCACCTTCACCATAACCCTAAGACTGCAACACCACAATCTGCTGGGAAATAGAACAATCCAAACAAAGATCTCAAAGGGAAGTAATAAAGAGGAGTGCCATCAATGAAACCACATGTTTACCAAAAGCCAGTGAGTTGCTGGGAAACAGAAACACTTGTCCATGAGTACTGTTCACTTAAGAGGTATGGCACAAGAATGGTCCTAACAACCCCTGGAATAAGAAACATTCTTGTATGTAATTGGACTATCTTCCCATCTGTAAACTCGATGCTGTAACATTTTCCCTACCACATGTAACCTTTTATTAACATTCAGCAACCTTTGAAAATAATTGCCTTCTTCCAATAAGGAATCTGTTATAAGGCAATCAGTTGATATAACTATTTCCCATTCTGCCGAAACCCTAAGCAATTTTCCTTCACATAATGCACATGTCACAGCAGCTGGTTCTGAGTGAGTGACTTTCTAACACTGAGTCATGCTAACACCACCTTACATGGCACTCAGGTCAGAAGGGCATTCTGCACACTTAAAAACACATTTTTCATCATATGTAAAGACCTTAAGTCATCCAAATCTGAAACAATTGCTTTTTTGAGGAAATACCAACTATTAATCTAACTGTAGACAGAAGACTCTAGGGGGTAAATCTGATTTGTTTTGAAATTTCTTAAAATTTATTTTAAGGTAACAGCACTCACGATAGCACTTACCCTCCCCAATGTCCATAGCCCCCTCCCCCTTTCCCAATCCCACCTCCCCCCAGCAACCCCCAGTTTGTTTTGTGAGATTAAGAGTCATTTATGGTTTGTCTCCCTCCCAATCCCATCTGGTTTCATTTATTCTTCTCCTATCCCCCTACCCCCCCATGTACAAAAAACATAAGGCTGGCTGGATGAAAAAGAGGGCAGAGAATAGATGGAGTTTCTTCCATACCGAAAACTCGATATTAGATCATGAACATTAACTCGGGTTTCTCATTCCGGTTTCAAACTAACATGATGTTCTTTTATTAGGCTAGAAAGTGCCAACATAAATCAAACAAGAATAGCATCTTTCCCTAAATAATAAGTAAAGAAACATGATAGAGTAGGAAAGTACCAAATTAGCTACAAATTTTCCATCTCATTGTTTTCTGTAAAATAAAATTTTATAACGAACATGCTCTATACAAGCTGTGCTGGTAGGTCTCGCTTCCAAAAACCCTCACAGAGCAGTAATAAAAACCAAGCATGAACTCTAGGACATCTGCTATGGCATTGTTATCAAATGCAATCATTTTGGTCACAAATCTAGACTTGCTTCAACTTTTTGTTGAAATATTAGTTTGTCTGCAGCATCTCCAATCTGGCACATGAGGACTGACAGATGCTCTGGTCTTACCTCAGCTTCAACTTACACGGCTTCTCATTATACTAGCTGTAGCTCGGCAAACTAGTCCTCTGTTCTGGAAGGCAGACAAAATGCCATCTGTCTCTGCATGGTTATCAAAACGAATACTGCAGTGTGAAGAAACTCTGCTCCAAATGGAAGAATGAGGAGGAGTTGCACCCCATCCATATCCTATTAGAAATTATATATATATATACATATATATATATGTATCTGCATATGTATGTATATGTGTGTCTAGATACATGTGTACATGCCATATACACATTTATATTATATGTATATACCTGTGCAAGGGATCATCATTCAAGCTTTCCAATGATTCCATAATGTGAACATTTTCAACCAAAAGTCATGTCTCACCTTTCTGAGCTCTATTTGTAACCTGTGCAGTTTACATCATCTGACACTAATTACTAGCTAGAAGGAAATAGAGCGGTACTCCCCCAGCAAAAGATTCCAAGGTCATTGTGCAATTGAAAGCAGGTGGGAGCCTTACTTTAAAAATCGGGCTAGATTCAGAGACAATGGAAAGAAAGACAGGGGGAAAAGCCTTTACGGAAATGGAAGGACATGTGAATTTCCACTACAGTATCCATGCCTGCAAGTCAAGGGGGAGGAGAGGTGGATGCCAAGGACAGGAACAAGAGTGAGGAAGAGGGCAAGGATAGAGGCTGACACCCCCCGAGAACATAAAAATGGTACTGATTGCTTTGGTAGCCCTGGGAGGAAGAGTGTGGCTATAAAAGTACCAGATCCCTTCCTTGCAGCAAAATGTGGAACTTGAACATTCGTGTGACAGCATGTTTAACTTTGATTCCTGTATTTCCATAGATTTGAAGCACAGCAATGGAAAAGAACTTTCAACCTGTAGAGACATTTCATACTTCAAGAAATTCAAGGAGCACTTTAAAGCCAGTATTTTCTTCCACAGAGGTGACGGAGATCAAAATCAATCGTATTGAGGATCTTCAGATTTGGAGACCCTGACTTAGGGGATATTCAGCCCTTTTCTCCCAAACCTCTTGACATTTAAAGTTGCCTGCTCAGGGCTGACAGTATATTCTCACTAGCCAGCAATTGATAGGTACCCAAGTCCTCCCGGAGTCCATATGAGGGCCTTGTTATTTTCAAACTAAGTCTTTGTCTGAACCCCTAACCCCAGACATCTGTCTAAAAGACTGATGAGGATTAGAAATCAGAATGAATGCTGGTTTTTACTCCAAAGTCAATTGGTTGGATCTGTTTACATAACCTTTTGTTTAATTCTATAGTTTATGAGAAATGAGATTCTGAAAGCCTTATATGAAAGCTCTCAGTCCAATTCCCACATGGGTCAGTTCACTTCACTCTGTCACATGTCACAGACACATGCTCTCCCCTCACCCCATTGAACCATCTGGCAAATGGTGCTGCTCGTCACAACAGGAGCTAAGAAGCAAAAGCGGCCAGACCAGTGCAAATCCATTCTTGGAGGGAGGGGGCAGGAATGATCAGAAGTCCAGAGGGCCACGTTGAAATGCACAGGACAGCCTATTTCATTTTGCTACCTCTTCCACTCCCATAGTCAATTTCATTTACAAGCATCCTCACTATCAAAGTTGTGTAGGGTTCCAGCACTTTCCTTTGACTAACCTGTAACAGTAAACCTCACTGATTTATAATGCTATTAGTCTATGTTATTATGATCAAGACAACAGAAACCCTTTTGAGAGAAGCATCTCAAAGAAAACAAAGCACCTGCACAGGGCAGGAAGTCAGCTCTGTGCTCGTGGGATCTTAGAAAGGGAAGCCCACTCAGGTCAGCCAGGCTGTCTATAAGAGTCCTCGGGGCACCTTGTACCCATTCCTCTCAGGGCTCCTGACACCTTTGTGCCCCTTCCTCAACCCTGCTTTTCTCCTAGACTTTGATTTCAGACTCTCCTCTAGCTCTTGGTGGCCCCTCGTCTTCTTTCTTGTCTGAGCCCTTGAAGGAGCATCCCTGATACTCACAGACCAGAGGAATGGCCAAGCCCATTGTGCTAGGCACAAAAGTGGAATAAAGCTAGAAGACTTTTGGATGAAAAGTCAAAAGATCTGAACTCCAGCCCCACCTGAAATGCTAACAACAGGAAGCCATGAAGCAAATCCACTAACCTCTCCATACACATGCCTTCTCCTTTTTCAGATGGAGAAAATTATACTGGCCTTGCCTCTTTCATAAGGAGAAAACTGTACGTGGCCCAGAACAGGCACTCAATCAATATTTATTAGCATATTGAAAGATTAGAAGGCTACAGTGTCATCTAAGTGTATGGTGATATTAAACCATTATCACCAGAGTGATTAATTTTAAATCTCTTATACTTCTCAATATTTGCATCAAACTAAGATGATAGCAACTGCTGATTGATAAAGTCATACAGACATATGGAGGCAATAACACAAGCTAATATTTACTGAGCACATACTAGGTACCAGGCAATATTCTAAGCTGATTACATGGATTAACCCATGTAATCCTCCCAAGAACCCTACAGTATAAAAACTTATTACCTTGATTTTACTTATGAGGAATGCAAGGCTCAGAGAGGTTAAGTGACATGTCTCAAGTCACCCACACAGTAGGTAAATGAGAGTGATGGGATCTGAGTTCAGAGTTATCACTGGCTCAAGATCTGTGTTCATTTCCATGATGCTATTCTACAACCAAAGATGAAAGGAAAACAGGCAGCAGTAAATTTAAAGCATCTAATCACAAACCAGACTTATGTTGATGTCATAGACCCCAATAGCTACACGGCAGACAGAAAGCGATAACACCTGAAGTTCATCAACACAAGATCAATAAAACCAGAGCCATGATCCATCATGACCTTAGTGACAATGTGGCCCTTTATAAAGTAACCCCTTGTTTTTGCTATCAGTCCACGCCCAGATATATTTAGGACACCATTTGCTTTGCGTTATGTTCAGCTGGCAGTACTTCAGTCACATTGTTCCTTCATTCAGTAAGGCAGCAGTGGGAAGGTAGGAGGAGCGGTTGACTTGGAGTCAGAACAGCAAGGTTTTGGTCCTGACTGGCAATAACTACCCTTTGTCTTCTTGTTGGTACATTAAGGAGGTTGGTTTAGATTCCATATTAACTTTCTGCAGGGGCCACAAATGCATGCTATTGCAATGATGAAGTTCATGTCTATCCCCTGAATCTAAATGGACTGAGGTAAGACCTGGAAGGTGGGGAGTGGGGATGCGGGGAGGGGGATTCAATTGCTGAAACACCAGAGAAGGCATTGGAAAATCCATAGACCCTCAATTAGCCCCAACTTCTTGAAATTTCTCATGGCAGTAATGGGGTTTTGACGATGGTGATGGTGTTGGTGATGGTGGTGGTGGTGAAGGTGATGAGGGTCTACTGCCATCATTTACTGAGTACCCACAATAAACCTAGTATTTTACATACATTGTTTCCTTTAACCTCCTCAGAATATTGCAAGGCAGGTATTATTATATCCACTTTACAGGTGTGCAAACTAAAGCTGAGAGAGATGAAATGGCTTTCTGAAGTCACACAGCTGATAAGTGGTGGAGCCAATATTCTGATCCGGGTCTTCAAGGTCTCACAGAGGAGATCACAGCCCCTTATTTGGCACTGTGCATCCAGTCCCTAGCCCAGAACCTAGCACTCCCTGAGCACCTGATTCAACCAGTGCTTACTGCTCCCACCCTTCCCTATGCTGACTTTTTCTCTGTCTCACTCCAGATAGTATGTTAGGCACTTTACATATGTTAGCTCACACAATTCGTCTTGTGAAACTTTGAGAAAAATAAAAAATTATTCCCATTTTAGAAGTGAGGTAAACAGGGACTTACCCAAATCTGCAAACAAAAGTAGCTAGAAGTGGGAGTATCTGGTTAGTTCCAAATACTGACATTCTTACAAGATTTTCAAATGATCTGTCCATTATGAATCATTATTTAAGAAACACAAAGAGAAGTGATCTTCGTGGAATTTCACTTTAAGTGATGGACTTGTGTTTCTTGAGTTTTTCTTTCTTTTTTTTTCCTACGAGACAGGAGAGTGGGGGGAGGGGCAGAGGCAGAGAGAGAATCTCAAGCAGACTCCCCATTGAACGTTGAGCCTGACAAGGGGGTGGACCCACGACCATGAGACCATGATCTGAGCTGAAATCAAGAGTCGGATGCTTAATAGACTGTGCCACCGAGGTGCTCCTTGAGTTTGTTTTCAACTTTACTGTCATCCTCTTCCTCTGTAAATACATACACATATACTGAAGCCATTGGCCTCTTGGGTTTCAGGTTTGATGCCATTTGAAATACACACTGTGAACACCCAGCCTGGCATACAAGCGACTTATGTGTTCTTCTGGTTCTTCCCTCAATCTCATACATTTCACCTTCATATGAAAGCAGACACATTCATGCTAAAAGATATTTAATATTAAAAATTCAAATGGACAACTTTTGTTGGCCTTCACTTGGTAAGAAATGAAGACAAATAAAACATATCTTTTATTTCCCATATATCCCAATTTTGTGAAACTGTCAACGTTGGTTATTTAGGACTGAGCACGTGTGAAATTTCGGCTGAAATGATGTGAAGAGCAAAAGCACCATTAGGAGTTTCATAGATTTCCACGGGTTAGCTTTATAGAAGAAAGTTCCAGATATCACACAACCTCCACAGGTGACCCCCGGGCATCGGTGGCACCATGCCACTTCCACTGGCAGATAGCCCTTACAGAAGCAAAGAATGCAATCTATCATCTCAGAGTCTGATCGGGGTGCCTAGGTCTGAATGAGGTCACTCCTAGCACAATACCAGTGCCACTCACAGTGCAAAATACCACCTAGTTCTTTCACCAATCCTATCCCTGTACTCATCCTGCACTCTCTCCTCTGCACACCTCACAATGCCCCAAACACCATGCCCTTTCTGGGCTTCACCCCTTCATACATGCTGTTCACCTTCATTAGAATGACTTTTCTGTTCCATCCTCCCTGACAGAAAAGTGAGGATGTACACTTCTTTCATGACCTGGCTTGTCCTCTGGGAAAACTCTTCTCAGCTCAGCAGCAGAAGCGTTTGCCTTCTACCCCCACTCTGATGCCTGCATTCACACCCTTCCCTGTACCACTCAGCCAGCATGTTTATTTCTTTCACTAAACTGAAAGCTCCTCAAGACAGGCACTCTTCTGTGAGTCTCTGGGCCTCTGTGCCTAGGCTTTGGCACCTGGTAGATGCTCTGTAGAAGTTCAGTGAATGAACACATGTGGACTCTATAAACATGGCTCATCCCTTTCTTCTAGTCTTCAAAGCAGAAAATTCAAAAGGGCATTTCAAAAGCATGTCTTTACTGCAGCTGCCTGGTTAAATCTGTTCACTTGCCATAGAAGGCCCTTTTTTTGCTTCAGTAAGGCACACATCTGACAACACGAGTTTACCTTTAAAGTGGAGTGTCTCCATTTTGAATGACAAAATGAGATAGCCAGGAGGAGCAGAATACTGCAAAGCAAACTGCGATCCAAAATAAGAAGTAAGGGTCAACCTCTTACATTCAATCATATGCAATGCTCCATTTATTTCTTGTAATTTGCATTGTGTTTTTAAGCACAACAGTATGAGTAATCTCTTCTCAAACCATTCATTCATTTGGGAGTTATTCCTTCTCCTTTTTACCTAGGCAGTTATATCTTAGCATTCTAAAGGTCCTTGCTCCCAATTTTCTTCCCTAAAGATATTAGAGTACAAATAGTATGGTCTTTTGCTCCTTGTGCTAAACAAAATTTTAAGATGACCCTCAGTGACCCAGATCCATGCATAAATCTCTTACTTTTGAGTATGGGTAAGTCCTATAACTTATTTCTAAGCAACAGAATATGGCAAAGGTGATAGGATATCAGACCTTTGATTACATTATATCATATGGCAAAGGTTAAGGGATTTTGCAGATGCAACTAAGGTCCCTAATTAATTGACATTTAGTTAGTCAAAACAGAGATAAGCTTGGGTGAACCTGACCTATCAGATTAGCCTTTGAAAATACAGTCTAGAACCTCCTGGAAGTCAGAGACTCAAAGGAGCAGAGACTGTCTCTCTCCATTGCCAGCATAGAAGAAACAAGCTCCCCAAAATTCTACAGCCATAAGAAACTAATTTTGCCAACAATCAGAGAGAGCTTGGGAGTGGGTCCATCCCTAATTGAGCTGTCAGATGATAGGGCAGCCCAGCTGACATCTTAACTACATAACCTCGTGAGACCATAGGCAAAGAAGCTAGCAGTGCTATGCCTGTGTATCTGAACTACAGAAACAGTGAGATAATAAATGAAAACTGTTTTAAGTCACTAAATCTGTGATAATTTGTTATGCAACAATAAAAAACGAATATAGCATCATGTGCACCTGGAGCCCAGTACTAGCACCACATTTTCCTATGTGTGTATCCCTCTAAACTTTGGACCTAATTTGTTACCTTATCTATGTGGTGAAGATCATGTCATTTATCTTATGGTCCCACTGTCAGAAGTAATGAGTGAATATATGTTAAGTATACTTAATACATGTTAAGTCCTTGTACACGCTAGCTGTCACTCAAAGGTAAAATATTAAGAAACGGAAATTTATTGAGTCCCACTCAGTGCCAGGCATCATTCTAGTTGCTGGGATTTTAGAAATGAACAAGACAGGGTGCCTACGTGGCTCAGTCATTAAGCATATGCCTTCAGCTCAAGTCATGATCCCAGGGTCCTGGGATCAAGCCCTCCATCCGGCTTCCTGCTCAGCAGGAAGTCTGTTTCTCTCTCTCCCACTCTCCTTTCTTGTGTTCCCTCTCTTGCTGTCTCCCTCTCTGTCAAATAAATAAATAAAATCTTTTTAAAAAATGAAATTAACAAGCCAGACAAGGTGCCTGCTCTTATGGAATCCACATTCTAGTGATAAGGAGACATATAGTAAATAGGTTAATATATGAATGAACAAGAACATATGATTAAAATAAAATAGGACAATGTGGTAGAGTGACTGGGAGACACATCCAATTGGGTGGCCACAGAAATCTCCAAAGAGGTGATATCTGACCTGAAATCTGAATGACAAGAAGGAATCAGCTGTGTGAAGATCCAGGGGCAGAGTATTTCACAAAGAAGAAAGTGAAGTGCTAAGCTTTCAAGTGAGAAAGAGTTTGGTGTTTCTGTAGAACAGCAAGAAGGCCATTAAGGCTAAAGCAGAGCAAGCAGGGGAGAGAGAGAGCTGAGATAAAGTGGAGAGGTAGGCAGGGGTCAGACCATGTAGAGTCTCATAGGCCATGATGAAGAATTTGCTGTTATCTGATTTCCCACCGGAGGGTTTTGACCTCGGTGAAAGGCATCTCCAACTGTTATACAGTGCTTGGATTGTAGGGGGCAAGAGTTGAAGCAAGGGGGGCAGTAGTACTGCTATGGTCCAGACAAAAATGGATGGTGACTTGGATTGGGGCAGGGGAAGGAGAAGAGAGCCCTGCAGATGGTCATTCAGTACAATAAATATTTTATCAATTGTTAAATACATAGATTCACGCCCACATGAAGTGAAATGCCATATTTTCCCTATTATTTTCATGCCCCTCCCCTTATTTTCCTCATACCAGTAATCCAGTGTATGTGTATGCCCACCATCTGAATCAACCAGCAAAGCTAGAGCAAACAGGAGGTTTCTGTTTTAAAGATTCGTTTATTTATTGGTGGGGGTGTGAGGAAGAGAGAGAATCTCAAGCAGAGTCTATGCTGAGCGCAGAGTCTGACTTGAGGCTCTATCCCATGACCGTGAGATCATGACCTGAGCCAAAACTGAGTCTCCAAGGCTCAACTGCATGAGCATCCAGGTGGCCCAGGGGTAGCTTTTATAAAGCAACAGACATACCACAACCAAAAGAACCCAAAGAACCCAGAACATTGTCTGAAAGACATGATATATAAAGATGAGAGAAGTCTAGAAGGAAGGATGTCAAAGCCCAAGGTGTCTATAGAAAGGCATGGAGGCAAGATATGGAATGAAAGAGAAAAGAGCCAAGGTCAAGATCAAATGGGGAGAGGGCAGTGATCACTGGGGTACCTAGAATCTTCAATGCTTTTCCACAGTTTCAAGATGGAGTGTGTAGGTGGATTAGCTGAGTTTGAAGGGCCAGGGTCAAACAAAAGAGATGCATATATGTGTGTGCACACACATGTACAAATGGATACATATACATATATATATTAAAGTGCATGTTTAAAAAACATAAGAAAACATCTTTATTCATTCACATCATGGGGTTTCATAAATTAAAACAAAAATACTAAGGGTCAAATACAAATTGACAAACATGAAGCCTGAAAATAGAATTGGTTTCCCTGGGAAAATCTCTAAAAGAGAGTTTCAGCAAACTGAAAAGTACCATTAAATGTAGTTTTGTGTCTGATGTGTTTCTGTTTGCCAACGCACTCCATTAATTAAAGATACTGTTGTGATCTTATATCCAATCAGTAATTCCACCTTTAAATTAATCAAAAGCCAAAAATGGAAAGAAACCAATGAATTGTGACTTAAAACATCTCAGTAATACATCTGATATATTCAGCAGGTGAACAAAGAAAAGCCTTTGACAACAGAGTGCTGAAGAAATGCACAGTAATAGAGATAACCATCTCTTCCAGAGGGCCAAGCCCAAATAACAGCTTCAGTCTTTTTTTTTTAAAGATTTTATTTATTTATTTGACAGACACAGATCACAAGTAGGCAGAGAGGCAGGCAGAGAGAGAGAGGGAAGCAGGCTCCCTGCTGAGCAGAGAGCCAGATGCGGGACTCGATCCCAGGACCCCGAGATCATGACCTGAGCCGAAGGCAGCGGCTTAACCCACTGAGCCACCCAGGCGCCCCAGCTTCAGTCTTTTAAAGAAAAAGTAAGGCAATATCCAAGAACACTACCTACTATCGTTTTCAATAACATGGCCCCCCAATCATCCATGATTCTTGTTATTTTTAGTTTACAATAAACTTTCCATCATTTAAAATACACTGACACTCCTCAACTGACAGACATAGCTTAAGTGCATGGTCCATGGGGACAATTTTCTTAGGCCTAAGAAAGGTTGTGTTAAGTTTTGCTACAAATTCTAGGAAAAAAAATAAGTGAATGCAGGAATGATTTCAATTTCACTCTAGGACTTTATCAGCCTGTATTTATCTGTTTGCAATTCTTTCTCATGAAGTCACTGCATTTGTGCATGATCTTTTCTTATTTCCCCAATCCACCCTCCTCCCACCCAAAACCAATTCCATATATTATTGATTTGCTTTTCATAGTTACAGATGAGCACAATCATGGGCTACAAAGAAAAGTGCCCTAAATAAGTAAACACAAAATCCACAGCCATGGATTGGCATATAAGAAGCCATCACTCTCCTGTGTTTATTCCTCATTGCAAAGCTTTATTGACTATTGAAGAGAAATTAGTGGGTCAAATCTGAGTTTAGAAATAAGAATTAAATTATCCAAGGCCAATTGAGTGAATTTCCACTTATATTTGATTTTAGCTCAGAAGTTATAAGTCATTTCTGGCTAGTAGTTTTTGATCTGATGAAAACATTAAATGAATTATCAAGGAAATTAGATTACTGACCACTCTGTTAAAGTTTAAAGATATGTACAGAATGGCATTTTCAAAGGTGAATGCAAAGAGTCATACTTGTGTAAGATATATAAAATTGTTTACTTCTCTGTCTCTTCCTTTAGGCTGTGAACTCCATGAGGGCAAGAACTGTCTTTTATCTCAGCAGCTTTGGTTCCCATCAGAGTAAGTGACTCATAGTAGGTTCAAAAGTAATGTTTAACTAAGGACTATAAGTTCATGGTCTGTGTCTTGAAGTCCTTATTATCTAATAGAGTAAATTGGGCACACATGTAGATTATAAGAATACAAGTCAGTTTTACATAGAACAGATTAAATACAAAAAAAATACATGGGATGAGGGGTCACTATAGGATGAGGCTCATATGCAAAGAAAGACAGGGAGAAAACAAAATTAGGCCAAATTTTTAAAGATGGGTAAATATGACTGAAAGTGGTATTCTCAACACTGGGAATGCCAGGAACAAAAGCAGGAAAGTAGGAAAATCCAGTGCATGTTCATAAAATGATGAATACTCCAGATCCAATTAGATGTAATGCTAAGCATGTGGAAAAGAAAAGGGTGGAAAGCTGTCTTGAGGGTAAAGAGATCACACATTAACAGGTAAAGGAAGTTGAACATTATTTAGTAGTCAATTTGGTAGAATTTTACTCAGCATCCACTAAAGAATTAGACTGACATTAATTAATTCAACAAACTGTGACAGATATCAACAGAATTCAAAGTTATACTCCAAAGATAAAGGAGACCTCAGATGAATCTACATGGGAACCGTACAAGGTATACATGTGAACAAACCAACATAAGAAAACATACAAGTTATATACATGGAGTGACAAAAATAAAGAGCATCAACCCAAATAGAAAAAAACCTCAGGTACAGTCAAATAATACCTGGGCTTCAGAGTGGGTGACAATCAGATAGTAATAAATAAGAATGAACATCCTCTAGAAATGTTAGTGTGAATAACCAGGGGAGATCAAATAAATACCACTATGAGACATTTAAGGTTTTGTCAGACACATAAAGGTAGATCAAGTCTAACTTTTATGTCTAAGATGAAACAAGCATGTCAAGATATTAAGTAAGTTAAGATACACATAGGAAGGATGCCTGGGTAGCTCAGTTGGTTAAGCAACTGCCTTCCACTCAAGTCATGATCCCAGAGTCCTGGGATCAAGTCTCGCATCAGGCTCCCAGCTCCATGGCACGTCTGTTTCTCCCTCTGACCTTCTCCCCTCTCATGCTCTCCCTCACTATCTCTCTCTCAAATAAATAAATAAAATCTTTAAAAAAAAGATACACATAGAAAGAATGTGATGCCATCTGAACCTGGACTTGAACCTTGGCTCCCCCACTTATTAGCTTTGTGACATGGGGCAATTTGCTTAGCTCCTCTGAGTCTCAGTTTCCTTATAGGCAAAATAGTGATTACAATAATACCCACCTATGGAGGTGGTGTATTAAAGAGAAAATGGAGGTAAAAAGAACTCTGTGAATTGGGAAAGTCAAACTCCTCTCTTCTCAGACATTGGCGTGTGTCTAGGAATCATCAGGGAGGTTGTTTCAAATGTATATATATCCTCAGACCTCTGCCTCACAGATTTGATTTAACAGGTTGGCAGTGGGATTCCGGGTTCCTCATTTTTTTAAAAAATTAATTATGGTTCAAAAGAAACACACATAACATAAAATTTACCTACTTAACTACTTTCAGTGCACAGTTTGGTAACGTTAAGTATATTCACATTGCTGTGCAGTAGATCTCCAAAACTATATCCACTGAACAACTCCCTCCCCCTTTTGCCCCTCCTTCCAGCCCCTGGCTACCATTCTATTTTCTGTATAAATTTGACCATTTTAGATACATCATAAATGCAATTATACAGTATATGTTTTTGTGACTGGCTTATTTCACTTAGCATAATGTCCTCAAGGTCCATCCAAGTGTATGTGTGACAATGTCTTTCATTTTTAAGGCTGAATAATATCCCACTGTGTGTGTTTGTGTATGTGTGTATCTCACATTTTTTTCTATCCATTTACCCACTGATGGACACCTGGGTTACTTCCACCTCTTAGAAATTGTTAATAATGCTGTTACAAACATAGATGTGCAAATATCTATTCAAGATCTTGCTTTCAGTTCTTCTGAATACTGTATACCCAGATGTGAGATTGTTGGATAATACGGTAGTCTAATATTTAATTTTGGAGGGAACCTCCATACTGTTTTCTATAGCAGCTACACAGTTTTTCATTCCCACCAACAGTGCACAAGGATTCTGATTTCTCCATATTTTCACCAACATTTATTATTTTCTAGTTGTTGTTTTTTTTATAACAGCCATCCTAATGGGTGTGAGGTGGTGTCTCTTTGTGGTTTTGATCTGCTTTTCTCTAGCGGGATCTGCATATTTAATAGGCTCCCAAGAGGTTCCAACACCGCAATAGAGTCACACATTGAGAAAAATTGCTCCAGGTCAACAGTGGTTGCTGTTTTTCAGTACGAAGAATGAGAATGAAGGTGGCCATTGCCTTTTCAGCATGGATACCACAAAATAATCCAAAACTATACTTCCTACCACATTACCATTGCACTGAAAACTTTAATTTCCTACACAACTTCTAACAACAATGAACACTGACTTTTTGCAACTACTTACTTGTTACAAAGCCCCTGGCATAATGCAAATGCAAGTTCAAATCTCCTGTGAATGACAATTGTCATTGCCTGTTCATCTATGCTGTAGGCACTTGTATGTATAAGGAGCACCTTAAAGGACAAGATTCTTATTCATGAAATGCTGTTTATACTACCAATATTTCCCAACAAAAGAATCTTTGCCCACTCACTTCTTTTCTCTTGGTCACTACCATTATTTTTAACTCTCTGGTGCCCTGGCCCACACCCAATTTTAATTCTGCATAATTTGCATGTGTCCTCTAATTTTATCATTGATGTGGGAGTGCCAATTTTATCTATAATACACTCTATACCAAATGCATTCAGATTTTCTCCCTTTGGGTATAAGACCTCTTGGTCTTTCCACAAAGGCTTATGCAAAAAAAAACAAAAACAAAAACAAAAACAAAAACAAAAAAAAACAAACCTGAGAAAATTGGTGGAGGCAGTTATCCTAGAAATTGAAGAGCAGCAATAAGAATATTCATTAGGGGTACCTGTGTGGCTCAGTCAGCTAAGTGTCTGACCCTTGATCTCAGCTCAGGTCTTGATCACAGAGTCATGAGTTCAACCCCTACATTGGCTCCATACCAGATGTGGAAGCCTACTTTAAAAAAAGAAAAAAAGATCTTCATTAAAAGCTTCATCTAGAAAATACTTATTGAGTACCTATTACATGCCACTCTTAGTCACAGATTCAATTATCAGTATATTTTAGTCACCACTTGCCGTAGAAGGAATCCTACCAAACAAAAATACTTCCAAGATGGCTGTTAAAGTCATAGTCAGGGTTATGAATACATTGAAAGAATGATTCATTATTTCTTTGAATATTTACTGAGCCCCGATTATGTTCCAGGTACTGCAGTAGAGGTTGGAGATAGAATAGTGTTTCGATACTAAAAACTGAGGTTTCATAATTGAAGAATGATGCTTCACCTAATAGGGGGATTATCTATCTTACACTCTTGCCTTCTTAATCTTGGCCCACCTCTTTGTTGTGTAGTGCTCACACAGACCTTCCTATTTGCCTTTAGCAGTAATATCCCTATGTTTAAGTACTGATACTCAATAATTATTTTTCTTTCTGTAGGATTGAAACCCATTCCATTAAAAATAGCCCATGGTATATTAAGGCAGTCCACCACATTTAAGTTAAAATAGTATGGGGAGTGCTTGGTTTCAGGGATAGAAGTATAAAAGCCAGCAAAGACTACAATATGAAATTGACTAGACTGGAGTAAGAGCCAAAGGAAGTTAATATGGATAAAGTTTTTGAACAAAGACTATTCACTTAGGGTCCCAGACACAGCTCCCTGTCACCCCACAGAAAGATTTGGCTCTTACTTCGATGGATATTTTCCCAGACAGGTGATCTTAAATTACACTATTTAGCTTTAAAATGTTCTAGCAGCATAGAATGAAATATATGTTTCTCTTTGGAGAAGTATGAGGATGGTCCTTTGGGGTCAAAGTTCCTAGGAATAAGGTAGGGAAAAAGTTCAGGGTGCCGGTAACCATGCTGTGAAGAGAGTTCTAGGCCATGGTGTTGTCAAAAGCTACTTAATAAATCAGTAACTAACCCAATGTTAAAAGGCAATAAATTATTCTGAAATAGGCAGAACTCTTATTTCCATCTGAAAAGAATACTCCATCATCAATTCCCTCTCTGGTATCCCAGCTCTCTGAAGAACCCACCACAGTGGCTGAGAATGAAGGTCTAGGATTTATTTTTGTTGGTGACATCTTTGGTAAAAGAGTAAACCCAGAGTGTGCCAGTTACTGTCATTTCTCTTTAGTTAATACTCGGCACCCTGAGGTTTCAATGAGAAACCAAGAAGCATTATCATTTTGTCGCAGAAACTAAAAAATCAAGAAACTAAGAAATGTGTTCAAATTTCACATTAATTCTCTGCTGAGGCTGGAAAAGCACTTGACTAATGACTCTGTTTTCAGCTAAAGTGTTATGACATAATCACATTCATTATTAAAAAAAACCCCACATATATCTACCAATAAGCTCTTATTGATATTTCTCTTCCTTCCGTATGCCATTCTTTTCCAATTGAATAATAAGTCATTTAAATAAAGTTATTTCCTTTACAACATCCTTAAAAAGTGGCTGCCCTTCTCTGACTAGGACTTCAAATGAACATGGAAATCACTACCACCCCCAGAGAGTAACCCAAAAGGGGCAGCTATAATTTTCAACCCCATTGCAAACACCATGCACATACTCTTCCTTATATCAAACAAAATCTGTCTTCTGGCTTTCCCCAAAGATCCTGAAATTGGCTAAATATGTCTCCATGTGTGATGCCCAGAACTAACCTTGGCATTCAAACTCATTTGTTCATTTATTCATAAATGTATTCATTTAACCAATATTTACTTAGTGTTAACTCTTTGGCATTGTAATATGCATAAAGGATACAGCAACGTGAGAAAAGGACATGGTCCTGCCTGCAAGGAACTTATAAAATGTGAGGATATAAATGTCTGACTATAATTATGCAAGTAATTATTTAGTAGTAGTATTAGTTATCTGTGTTGTGTAACAAATTACTACCAACTTCGAGGCATAAAACATACACTTATCTCTTAATTTCTATGCATCAGGAAACTGGGAAGAGCTTGACCTGGGTCCTTTGCTCAAGATCTCAAGATTGCAACCAAGGTGCTGACCAAGACTGCAATCTCATCTGAAAGCTCTATTGGGGATGGATCCAATTTCAAGGTCCCTCAGGTTGATGAAGGAATTGTTTGCTTTGTAATTGGCCATAGGACAAATGGTATCTTGGTTCTTTTTCTTTCAAGATTTTATTTATTTACTTGAGAACTTGAGAGAGAGAGAGAGAGAACATGAGAGGGGAAAGGGTCAGAGGGAGAAGTAGACCCACTGCTGAGCAGGGAACTGGATGCAGGACTTGATCCTGGGACTCCAGGATCATGCCCTGAGCTGCAAGCAGTCACCTAACTGAGCCACCCAAGCATCCCAGTATCTTGGTTCTTAAGGCCAGCAATAGAGAGATTCTAGGAAGACAAAGTAGATATACAATCACAGACATGTGATCATGTATAGCCTGTCAATTTTGCTATGTATTCTACTGGTTATAAGCAAGTCACAAACTCTGCTCATGTTCAAGGAGAGAGGATTATAAAAAGATGTGATCACCAGGAGGTGGATCATGAGGACCAATTTAAAATTCTACTTACCATAGTGATGAAGTTAAACAGTGTTATTAATGAAAAGCTCAGAATGCGATGACAGTAAATAATCTATTTTAGGGAAGAGGGGATGTCATTAACTTTTGTGTATAGCTTGTTTCACCCTAACCAGATCACAAGGTGATGTTTTAGTCAGGACTGTGGAGCTAGCTGGGCAAATGCAGGGATTGTTGGGTATTAAGAGGAAAAAGCTTCAAAAACAGGGCAACACTACAAAGCTGTGATCACCAAGACAGCGTGGTACTGGCATAAAAACAGACACATAGACCAGTGGAACAGAGTGGAGAGCCCAGATATGGACCCTCAACTCTATGGTCAAATAATCTTTGACAAAACAGGAAAAAATATACAATGGAAAAAAGACAGTCTCTTCAATAAATGGTGCTGGGAAAACTGGACAGCGATATGTAGAAGAATGAAACTCGACCATTCTCTTACACCATACACAAAGATAAACTCGAAATGGATAAAAGACCTCAACGTGAGGCAGGAATCCATCAGAATCCTAGAGGAGAACATAGGCAGTAACCTCTTCGATATCAGCCACAGCAACTTCTTTCAAGATATGTCTCTAAAGGCCAAGGAAACAAAAGCGAAAATGAACTTTTGGGACTTCATCAAGATCAAAAGCTTCTGCACAGCAAAGGAAACAGTCAACAAAACAAAAAGGCGACCCACGGAATGAGAGAACATATTTGCAAATGACAGTACAGACAAAGGTTGATATCCAGGATCTATAAAGAACTTCTCAAACTCAACACACATAAAACAGATAATCATATCAAAAAATGGGCAGAAGATATGAACAGACACTTCTCCAACGAAGACATACAAATGGCTCTCAGACATGAAAAAATGTTCATCATCACTAGCCATCAGGGAGATTCAAATTAAAACTACATTGAGATACCACCTGACACCAGTTAGAATGGCCAAAATTAGCAAGACAGGAAACAACGTGTGTTGGAGAGGATGTGGAGAAAGGGGAACCCTCTTACACTGTTGATGGGAATGCAAGTTAGTGCAGCCACTTTGGAGAACAGTGGGAGATTCCTGAAGAAATTAAGAATAGAGCTTCCCTATGACCCTGCAATTGCACTGCTGGGTTTTTACCCCAAAGATACAGATGTAGTGAAAAGAAGAGCCATCTGTACCCCAATGTTTATAGCAGCAATGGCTACGGTCGCCAAACTGTGGAAAGAACCAAGATGCCCTTCAACGGATGAATGGATAAGGAAGATGTGGTCCATATACACAAGGGAGTATTATGCCTCCATCAGAAAGGATGATACCCAACTTTTGTAGCAACATGGACGGGACTGGAAGAGATTATGCTGAGCGAAATAAGTCAAGCAGAGAGAGTCAAGTATCATATGGTCTCACTTATTTGTGGAGCATAACAAAGAACATGGAGGACATGGGGAGATGGAGAGGAGAGGGAGTTGAGGGAAACTGGAAGGGGAGATGAACCACGAGAGACTATGGACTCTGAAAAACAACCAGAGGGTTTTGAAGGGGCGGGGGGGGTGGGAGGTTGAGGAACCAGGTGGTGGGTAATAGGGAGGGCACGTACTGCATGGAGCACTGGATGTGATGCCGAAACAATGAACACTGTTATGCTGTAAATAAACAACAACAACAACAACAAAAAAAAAAACCACAGGGCAACAGGAAAACAACAAATATGAAGGCCTATGATAGGAAGATCCCTGATGCAAAAAGTAAATAGAGAAGAACCCTAAGTAGGTGAGCACCAAAGTTTGAGATAGGCACCTTTTTATTCCCCCCACATCCTCTGCAATGTGCAAGGCTCACACAAGTTTTCTCCCTGTGGTGACTCTTGCACAGAAAATTCTAAGTTGTAGAAATTAACAAACAACCAGAATGAAAATCTTCCAGCGTATTAAATTGCCCACCAAGCAGCCCAGCACATGGAAACCAATTCTAACCCTTCTTAGCTGGGGCACTGAGGCATGTCCTAAGTCAGTAAATATATTAGAAGATGCCAAAGGACCTAATGAAGTAGAAAGTCCCTGGAGCATCATTAGAAAACTGTATACAAAATGCATTCCACAGGAGTCAACATTGGCAAGACAGCATCATTATGCAGCCCTTCTGGTGCTTATGAGAACTCAAACTCCTTGCATATTCTGTTCTAATGAAGGATAATGAGACACTTGTGAACTCAAGCTCACAGGCTGATGCTTAGTGTTGCTACCAATTATCAATACATTGTAAGTGTCTGGGAAGGTTGTTCTCTTTGGCTGATCCCAGATCAGTGAGGAAGGAAGGCGACAGCCTCTTCGTCAGCTAGAGCAGCTGAATCAACTCTGGAGATAGATGTCACAGCCCTCATATCTGAGCCTCTGTAAGTAGAATACTGCCTGGTATTTTGTTAACTCAAATAAATTAGAAAAGCAAGAATGTCATTTAATTTCCAGTGAGACACAGCAAGGTCTTATGAGTCTCAGCTCTATACCTGTCCAGATATTGGAATAGGCTATCAAATGTTATTATAGAATTTTCCACCCCTAGTGAGCAATCATCTATTATGGAGAATTTAGGAAGAGAACTTAAAAGCAGAGGCTGGGTTCAATGATCTCATGAATTTTCCTCTAGTTCTGGGATTATACAAAAATCAGTATAATTCAAGGCTGCTGTACAGTCAGGAAAGCCAGTATTCCAGGAAGGTTTCTCTGCCATTATCCCAGGGTTTTTATTTTTTATTTTTATTTTTTAGATTTTTTTTATTTATTTGACAGACGGAGATCACAAGTAAGCAGAGAGGCAGGCAGAGAGAGAGGGGGAAGTAGGCTCCTTACCGAGCAGAGAGCCCAATGCAGGGCTCGATCCCAGGACCCTGGGATCATGACCTGAGCCAAAGGCAGAGGCTTAACCCACTGAGCCACTCAGGAGCCCCATATCCCAGAGTTTTTAAAAAAGACTTTGAAAAGATAATGAAGCAATGACCAAATAAGATGAAGTCTTTAAAAATGATTGATTCTTCCATTGTTTTAAATGAACCTTTCTTACTTGCAATGATCCCAGAATCAGCTTCAGACCTAAAGGTGACACACTTCAGACCCAAAAGTAGAAAGGGACAGATATTGGCTAGCAGCCAAATTAAGAAACCAAGGACAATGGTATTCGCTTAATGAGAGGTCACTTAATCGAATCTCCTAACCAGAGTTAGTGTGAGCAGAGAAGAGCCCAGGGAGATCATAAAACATGTTAACACTGGAATAAATAATTGGAAAATTCCTAAGACCCTCTAGGGTCCAACTTCAAGGTTATATCCAAGGAGAATCAGCGTTCTCCATCTACATTCTGCACTTCCTCAAACATAGATAAGCAGAGAGTGAAATACAACTGAATCCCAAGTTAAGACAGAAGAGAGTGAAAACAAGGCCCATTACTGGCTGCAGATAAAATTATTGCAATATGTGAAGACAAACGGGGCACAGAAGGGCTTTGTGATAGACTCACCAGGAAAATGAGAGTCTTTCAGTTTATATTTCAACATCCTCATTCTTATTATATCCACTTGGCTCAACACAGAAAAGTACACTGGGATTAATTATAAAGTTGTTTTGTTTATAACACAGCAAAATTTAAAAAAAAAACTGAATGACTATGGCTGTGGTCACAAAAAAAATGACCATCATTTCTATCCATTTCTTGCATGAAAATGTAAATGGGGGGGCACCTGGGTGGCTCAGTCAGTTGGGTATCCAACTCTTGATCTCAGCCCAGGTCTCAATCTCATAGTGATGAGTTCAGGCCCAGCCCCACACTGGTCTCCCTGCTGGGTGTGGACCCTACTTAAAAAGAAATAAAATAAAAAGTAAAATGTAAATGAGATAGTTTGTCTACAGTATTGAAAGTAATGCTAACTAGTTCCCTTCCCATGTAACCTAGCTGCTCAATCTACTCAGGAATGCCCACTCTGATGCAGGGGGATGGGAAATGGGAAATAGTTCCCTCCTGGAGATGATGCCTCACCAGTGAGGAAACTTCTTTCCTCTTTTGGCTTTCATGATTTCCCAACACAACTTATTTCTTCCATTGCTTCTCCACAATAGTAGTAATGTTCTGAGTGTCTATACAGGGCTGAGAAGTAAAATGACCTTCCCAAAGTCACGCAGCTTGTGAGTATCAAGCCTCGACATTAAAAACAGCTGTGACTCCAGAGTCAGTGTTTCCGTAATTAAACACAGTGCCCTAAAATGGGTAGAGGTACATGAATACATGTCTGTGTAGGTGCCCACATGCACATAAGTGTAAGAACAAGCACACACTTATATTTCTCTTAGTGGTTTCCCTCAAGACACAAACTTAATTTCACTGTTTAGATAAAAAAAAATGAATGCCAGGAGGTCATTTTAAGATATTTAAGAAGAATAATGTAGAAATGACATTCAAGAACAGAAGTGGTACTGTAGAGATTATGCCATATGTAAATTAAGACAACGGAGCATCAGGAAATTGTAGGTGAGGCCTTGTTCTTTTTCTCTAACTTTCAAAGTACTCTATGACAGAGTGTCCTCAAATGGTATCCATAGGAGACTTCTGGGAGGCCAAAGTTAGCCCAAAATATACACGATATAAAGGTAGAAAGCAACTTGTCGCAGGTCATCCATTACACCAAGGACTGTGATGGGTTATAGAACCCAGTGTCTTAGAAGCCAGTGGTCTTCCCACTGACTAGATTTTGAACATTCAAGAAGAGTCAGGACAGCAAGAACATGAGTGACAGAAAAGTCTTTGGTGGAAACTACATAGCCTAATAAGAAAAGGGAACCATAAAACAGTGTTTGTTTGAGCATAGGAAAGATGAGCACACAAAAAGGATGAGCAGACGGGGAGGTGGACCTCTGGGGAAAGAGAGCTGTGAGTGCCATCTCTGACATGATCTGACTCTCTGGAGTCAAGGGCTGGGAGGGTGAAGGGAAGAGACCATCTGCTCCACCCTCAAAACATCTGTTATAAAATAAGACTGATGGCATGTGTCATGTCAGGAGGATCTTGTGAAAGAAACTGCTGAGCTGTACATGATCTGAGCTAATAGAGAAGTCCCCAAGGTTTGGAGACCTAGATTCTAATCCCAATTCAACTGCCAATTTAATGTGGAACACTGGGAAACTGCTTAACCCTATTCTGTCTCAAGTTCTCCATTGGTAATGGGGCAGTAAAAGAAAAGCTTTTGGGGGTACTCTAAAATCACTTTCCTCTATTCTTGGTGAGTACAACATAACTGTGAAGTCCTAACACTGTTACTCCCTTTCCAGTTCAAAGACTCCTTCCATTTCTGCCCAAAGAAAAGAAACTGAAATCTTTCATTCTCTGTCGACTTTTGGAGAAAAATGCAATAGATCACTCTTCCATCCACAGAGAGAGTTTTTTTTAAAAGACTTTATTTATTTGACAGAGATCACAAGTAGGCAGAGAGGCAGGCAGAGAGAGAGAGGAAGGGAAGCAGGCTCCCCACTGAGTGGAGAGCCCGATGGGGGGCTCGATCCCAGAACTCTGAGATCATGACCTGAGCCAAAGGCAGAGGCTTTAACCCACTGAGCCACCCAGGCGCCCCCACAGAGAGAGTTTTAAGGAACTAAGAGAAAAATCACAAATGTAATTACATGGTTATGCTTACACTGGGAAGAACAACATCCATTTTGTCATATCTATGATCTCATATTGAATAGTCCCTAACAAAATATGTAGACAGAGTACATGCCAGAGGCTATACAGTTTTAACAGCTGTCCAGTTCTTCACACCATAAATCCCCTTAGAAAGAGCAAAAAATGGACCCAGCACCTGCCCCTGGATTCTTCATGCTAACAGATTGTTTATCACTCAGATTGGATGTATTTTTTTGAATGCTCACAAAAAAATAAAGTCAAATAAATTGACTGAACACTTATTTGGTATTTTCAATGCTAGGCAACCAAACCTAAAGGAGCCAGTAGTCTTATTAAAGGGAAATTGCTCATCATTATCATTTCTAGAACAAAGGAAGAAATTAAAGGCATATTAATTTTTCACATCTTGCCTCTGAATGGCCATAAATATCCCCACTCATCAGTATGAAACAGACAAATTTATCTAAAGCAGAAGATCATTTTTTCTGTCAATGGCTACTTATTCAGAATGTGGGTAAAGGAAGAGAATCTTGAGGGAGACCTGTGCTTTTGTTTGTTTTGTTTGTAAATAGAAAACTGAATCAAGAAGGTCCTGCTGGCAGAGTATCACTGGAGTTTAGAGGTCACAGTATGGAAAATGTCACCCTTAAATCCATCCCTTTGAGTTAACTGTCACTCCCTGCAGGCAATACATTTTAAAATGCAGATATTCCTGAGAGGAATAACACATTGAACTAAGATCATTTTAGTGTGAATTACTCTACTGGATGGCTTTGTCACTCAAGTAAAGCCTGGGGGAACATGATTTGAGAGCATGGACAGGGTCTGAGAGGAAAGGATGCATTTAAAAAGAGGGCTCTGAGAAAGTCCCAGATGTAGCTTCAGTTCTTGGCCATTTTACTTGAAGTCAGCATTGAGAAGCTTGGCAAGGTGATGGTATCCTTGGGAATTTCAGTGGAATAAAGCAAAATTCCAAAGAGGAAGTTTTATACTAAATACACTTGCATTATATAGTGTTAGATGATCCTGGTGTTCTTCCAGAACAGCATGATCCAGTAGAAAGACATGAGTCACAGAAGTCATTTTAAATTGTCCAGTAGCCACATTTCTTTTAAGTAAAAGGAAACAGAAGAAAATAATTTTAATATTGTTTTTTCTTTAAATTATTATATCCAAAATATTATCATTTCAAATATAATTTATAGACAAATAATTAAAGAGAACATTTACATTCTTTTTTCTACTAAGTCTCTGAAACCTGCTGTATATTTTACACTTACGATACACCTCCATTCAGATGCTAAAAGTTCATTGGAAATATTTGATCTAGATTTAGATCTCATAACATTTACAGTTGGTAAAGTAGGTTCACATGCCCAAATTGTTCTAAATACACTTAAAAGCTTTCCAATACCTGAATTGAACATCAGTTTTAAAATATGAATTAATCACAACTAATTTTATGGAAATGAAAACAGGATCTCAAAGAGATTTCTGTATTTCCATACTCATTGCAGCATTATTCACAATAGCCAAGACATGCAAACAACTTAAGCATCCATTAATGGATGAATGGATGAAGAAGATGTGGTGTATATACACAATGGAATATTATTCAGCCATAAGAAAAAAGGAAATCCTCCGATTTGCAACAGTATGAATGCACCTTGAAGCCATTGTGCTAAGTGAAATAAGTCAGACAGAGAAAGAAAATACTGCATGGTATCACAAAAATATTGAATCTAAACAAAAGGTCAAACTCATAGAAGCAGAGTAGAGAATTGGTTGCCAGAGGCTATGGGAGTGGTGTGGAAAATGCGAAATGTTGGTCCAAGGGTACAAACTTTTAGCTCTAAGAAGAATAAGGTTTGAGGATCTAATAGATAACATGGTGACAACAGTTGATACCATTGTATTGTATGATTGAAATAGATTTTTTCATTCACTATAATTCCAAATCCAGTTCCTTGTTGCATTAACCACATTTCAAATCTTCCAAAACTACATGTGCCTACTGTATTGGACAGAGCTAGTCTAGGGTATAAGAAATGGGGAACCAAAGCCTTCATGTTTGAGTCACAGCTTCACAGTGAGTATTGCTAAGTTCATTTTGCCTTTTTCAGGTGCACAGACTATATTTGTATACCTGGCCAGCTACTGGACACATGTTCTCCACAACTCATGAGGCAGCCCGATCAGAAGATAATGTAAATGCTGAGCGAAATAAGTCAAGCAGAGAGAGTCAAGTATCATATGGTCTCACTTATTTGTGGAGCATAACAAATAACATGGAGGACATGGGGAGATGGAGAGGAGAGGGAGTTGAGTGAAACTGGAAGGGGAGATGAACCATGAGAGACTATGGACTCTGAAAAACAACCAGAGGGTTTTGAAGGGGTGGGGGGGTGGGAGGTTGAGGAACCAGGTGGTGGGTAATAGGGAGGGCACGTACTGCATGGAGCACTGGGTGTGATGCCAAAACAATGAACACTGTTATGCTGTAAATAAACAAATAAAAAAAAGAAGATAATGTAAATGCCCATAAGATCAGCCCTACCTACTGCTTGTGAAAGCAGCTCCTTGAGGGGCATCTGGGTGGCTCTGTTGGTTAAGGGTCTGACTCCTGATTTTGGCTCAGGTCATGATCTCAGGATCCTGGGATGGAGCCCTGTGTTGTCTGGCTCTGTGCTCAGCATGGAGTCTGCTTATCCCTCTCTCTCTCTGCTCCTCCCTCTGTGTGTGCACTCTCTCTCTCTCTCTCAAATAAATAAATCCATAAAAAGAAAAACCCCAACTCCCTGAGGGTAGGAGCTAGCACCTGACAGGTGACCAATAGTTTCCTTTTGACATGCTTTCTGATAAGAACTTTGTTCACACTAGACATCCCTTATTTATCCAGTTAAACAGACTATGAACTCATGAAAACTGTGTTTAATAGCTGCTCATAGAGAACCTACTGTCTTCTCCCTATCTCCTAAAACTGTGCCTCCTAAATGATGTCGGAAATTTCGGAAGTCTAGTTGGCCTATTAAAATTAAGAACTCCCAGGGGCACCTGGGTGTCTCAGTTGGTTAATATCTGCATTCAGATCAGGTCATAATCTCAGGGTCTTGAGACCAAGCCCCATATTGGGCTCCCTGCTCAGTGGGTAACCTGCTTCTCCCTCTCCCTCTGCTTCTCCCTGCTTGTGCTTTCTTTCACTCTCCCACTCTGTCAAATAAATAAATAAAATCTTAAAACTAAAATTAAATTAAATTAAATTAAACACTCCCATTGGGATTGAGATGCTGTAAAATTCTCTTGATGTAAATCAGACCTTGAGCAAGGCAGAAACTAAGCATTTGAAAAAAGAAGAGACAAGGCATTGTTGAAGGTGGATAAAGAAAGGCTACAGAGGGCGCCTGTGTGGCTCAGTGGGTTAAGCCTCTGCCTTTGGCTCAGGTCATGATCCGGGGTCCTGGGATCGAGCCCCGCTCTGTGCACAGCAGGGAGCCTGCTTCTTCCTCTCTCTCTGCCTGCCTGTCTGCTTACTTGTGATCTCCCTCTCTGTCAAATAAATAAATAAATATAAAAAAAAAAAGAAAGAAAGGCTACAGAATGGGGATGTAGTAGCACGAAGGCCAAATAGTGCTGGTGGTACAGAATGCCTCGTGTGTGCCCTGCACAATACTGCAGACTTCCAGAGTGGGGATTTGGGAGGACATTTAGAGTAAAAAAGAATTACACCCACTAGAATGGCTACAATTTGGAAAAGTGGAAAATAATCCGTGTGAGTGAAGACGTGGAGAAGGTGGAACCTTCGTACACCACCGGTGGGAAAGCAAAATGACTCAGCCACTGCAGGAAGCACGATGGTGTTTCAATAAGCTATTCATAGAATTATGACACCTGTGTATGTGTTTAAGAGAATTGAGAACAGGCGTTCACATTAAAACTTATACACAAATGTTCACAGCAGCATTATTCACAATAACCAAAAAGTGGAAATAACCTAAGTGTCTATCAATAGACGAGTGGATAAACAAAATGTGGGCTATCCACACAATGGAACACTCTTCAGCCATAAGAAGGAATAAAGTGCTGAGTACTGACACATGCTCCATGTGTTAATCTCAAAAATTTTATGTTACATGAAATAAATCAGGAGCTAAATGCCACATATTGTATGATTCTATTTATATCACATATCCACAATAAGCAAATCTTCAGAGGATTTAGAGGAGAGGATAGTGGAGAGTAACTCTTAATGGGTATGGGGTTTCCTTTGGGGTAATAAAACTGATCTGGAACTAGAAAGTGGTGATTGATGTACAACATTGTGAGTGTACTAAATATTGCAGGATTGTACACTTTAGAATGGTTTAAATGGCAAATTCTGTTATATGCATTTTATCACAGTTTTTTAAATGTCAAAAAATTCTGAAGAATGACATTTTTGTCCAAAATAAGATGGAATTTTAATAATAGGAGATTAAAACAGTTCTTTGTTTTCTTCCTTCTTCTTGGATTTTCTTCCCTTTCAGCTTTTCCCCCCTATATAGTATAAAGCTATCTCTAAATTCATTTGTTTGCATTACACCTCATAAATGCCATACTCTTTTATTTTTTCTTTTATTTAAAGCAATTGAAACTATTGTTTTGTTTTTGTTTTTTTAAGTTTTAAACATTTATTTGACAATCAGGGGTTAGTTCTCATCCACATTAACTGTCTGTAGATTTTTTTAAAGATATGATTTATTTATTTGAGAGGGAGAGAGCATGTGTGTGCATGGGGGGGAGGGGTAAAGGAAGAGGGAGAAGCAGACTCCCTGCTGAGCTGAAAGCCCAGCTCAAGGGCTCTGTCTCAGGACCCTGAGATCATGACCTGAGCCAAAGGCAGAGGTTTAACTCACTGAGCCACCCAGGCACCCCTGTAGATTTCTTAAGTGGTGACAGGTACATAGGGAACCAACGTATAGAGTTTGTTTGTGAATCTTCGTCCTCGTTACATTTTCTGGACAGCCGCACATGGATACAGTATGGAACGTTCCTTATCCCTTTGGCTCATGCAGCTTTGTTGAGCCTGGTGCCAGTGTGCACACGTGGAGTTCCCATCTACTCTGTGCCACATTTCCAGATCTCTTTGAGTGTCCGAGGAACAGCCTTCTAGAAACCTACTCCATGGATATGCTTGTGAATGGTGATGATGGTGTTTTCTCTGGTCACTATCTCACTGGTGGCAGAACAGCCCTTCTTCTCATCACCCTTCTTTGTGGGAGTCATTGTGCCCAGCCCTGGCTGGAAAGGAAGAGTTTAACAAATTTTTATTCTAATAATGCCTGCGTACCATGTGTCAAGAACCATTTCAGGCATTTGGTAAACAATTTCCCAATTATTATAGGAGACAGAGGCTTTTAAATTAGAAACAGTAACAATATTGCCTAAGATCAGTCTTTGAAAGGAGAAATATAATTAGAGGTACCAAAGGTGAAAGACCAACGAAATGAATCTAATTTGGAAATCCTCATTTTCATCCTAACAGATGCATTCATTCATTACTATAATGAAAATTCACTGAGAATCTACAATGTGGTCCTGCCTGATATGGCAGAATGATGTAACAGATTCTTCCTGAGGTCAGTTTTGAGGGAACATGAAGAGTCATAGAGTCATTGAAACAAATATAATATTAGTCTACAGGTGTGAAGGATTAAACAGAGGAATGTGTTAAACCCCATTGGACAGTGGGTAGACAAGATCATTCCCTGCATTTCCATACTTGTGTGTGTGTTTGTTTGTTTCTTTCTAATGTAATATATAGGAGTTCCACTCTCATACCATCCTTGGGGGATCAGAGCCAGAGAACTGCTTGGTTAGTGGTGAGTCCGTGATTCACCAATGTTTCTAGCACTGCCAGTAACTGAATACCACGTTGGACCTGGTCCAAGGTAGGTTATGCCAAACTCTGTGCTATGTAGTGTATAGAGAGGATCCCATGATATTTGGAGACCCATATGTTGTGTTCTGACTCCAAATTTTCTACTTTTTTATTATTGTGTAATACAAGATCTTCCAGACTAGAAAAAAGTTGAGCTGCCTCAAGTCTATCCTATTACACCTGATGCTCATGACTTTTAGGTATATGTTAGGAGGACACATACAGCACAAGAAGAATATTCTTAAAGCCCCCTCCACACACACACACACACACACACACACACACACACACACACACACATTACTGGAACCTGAATAAGGAAATAATGAGAAAAATAGCAACCACGAGTTCTCTGCAGAACAAGGCAGGTCTGCACAGAGAGCAAAAATTGTATGAAAGACACAAGAGAACAACACCCCAAATCTGAGAGCTTCAGCTCAGTGATGGAAGCTTCTGATAAGTTCCTCTGTTCATACTTTTAATTTATCATTGCGAAGGTCAATTATGAAAGCAAGACAATAAGTCAAATATAAGGCAAAAATGGGAAGCAATTGTTGTACAACTGAACAAGAAGAAACCTGAATTGGAAAGGGCTAGAAAGAGCAAGAGCTCTGTAATCCACAGAAAACCTCGGGACACTATAGATTTTTTTACTCTCTTCACACAGGCTGAATGGAAGCGCCTCAGTATTTGCAATTTTGGCTTATTAGTTTACCTCTGCTCACACCTTCACTTCAGAGACATTCATGTATACATAAAATTGTCAGTCCCAAAGAATAGATTCAAAATATGTAAGATTTGAAACATTATTAGAAAAATACTATCTTTTTATAGTGGGCTTCTAGAGTACATAAAGAGCATTCATATCCATTGTCTCATTGGATATTTAACATAAATAATTTGAAATCTTTTCATCATATATTTTCTGTTATGTGTATGTTCACACTAGTATTTTCTAGAGAACTGCATTCTGTATTTCATAGATGCTATCACGGTCCATAAATTAACTTTCACAGTAGCCTTAAAATGCCAATCCTTATGTGAAAGGCAAAATTAAAAACAACAACCCCCAATTGAAAACCCTATTGAAGGCTGTAAAAACCTTTGTTAATGGACTTGGTATTCAAGAGCAACAATGGGCACAGTGGTTCCGTATACTAGGTAAGTGCAGATCGAGCCCCTCCAGGGAAATAAAACAGTAGAACCTATATTTGGAGGACCCAATTTTCATGCCAGTAGTTAGCTTCCTTGCACTTTAAAAATGCAAAATCCTCACCCCCACATATGGCCTACCTGGTTGGCTAGCTAATCTCTCACTGTGACCAGAAGTCCACTTAATGGCACCTGTATAAGCAGAAATCTGGTTGCAATTGTTTCCTGAATGGGGCTCATCCAACGTGAAGTATTACTACAGACATGTCCCTTCCTTATTCAGTCACACAAGTCACTAAAGACTTAGAGGAGAGAGCATTTGCAGGCTCATTTTGCAACCGGGAGTGGCGGGGGCGGGGGTGGGGGCGTTCTTTTACTGCCTTGATAAAGGAGGGGTAGAGGGAGAGAGCCTTTTTCAATAAATATTCTACTTATAAGAAACCTGGGTATTGAAACAAAATTGAAAAGGAAAGCACATTTATCGGGTGTTGGGGGGGGAGATTTATTCAAACATTAAAGCTCTCGTGTTACCTCTGTTTTCATCTGAGATACTTGTATTTTAATACCTCTGTGTTCCAGCTTCTCCTTTTACTGGATATGAAACTAAGTTTCTACTCCATGCTCATGATTATGCTGTCAGCTAAATGATCAATCATGCTATCGCCAACTTCACATTGAGACTTCACGGCAGGGTGAAATCAGAGAACAAAATGGCTGTGGGGGAAGAATTTGTTTAAATACCGTTAGTTTGGGGAGCTGGCAATTTGGTTAAAAAAAAATGATGGAAAACATATGAAGTGTAAATGCATCTATCTTTAAGGCAGATCCATTTCAAAGCTTTCCACAGCACAAAAGTCATTGTGTGATACATCTCAATGTTTAGACTAGTAAAATACCATAATCGGGTTGCAACTAAATGCCAATATTTCAGTCCATTGACTGTGAGCACTGATTTGTATTTACTGCATGTCTTTTAACTATGTGAATACAATGAATACACTGAAGGCTACTCCTGAAATGAATCTTGATTTTATATTTATAACCAGAAAAATGTTTTAAGAAAACCCTACAGCCGCAAATGCCAAGCAAGAGAAATAAAAGTAATCAGAATGAAACCCTGTAATATTTTCGACTAACTGATGTTAGATCTTATTCTGTGTGTGTGAAGTTCCATTTGCAACAACAGGAGCTGGGAGAGGGAAGGAGCTATATGTTACAAATACTCCAGCAGCAGTTTGGAAGCAAGATATTCAAGGAGAAAGCAGGCAAGCCTGGGTTCTGATTCAGAATTGAATCTCTTCCATTTTACTTCGGCAAGCAAGCAATGCCTACTTCTTTTAATATTGATATTATATTTAAATGCAAGTTTTGAATGACTGCTCTCCAAAGATTCAACTGATGGAAATGATCTGCTATTATAAGGACAGATCATTCTTGCTTAAAATCAATCATTTTAACTCTGCCTTTGTAATACATTCATGATATAAACAATCCTTTCTTCAAGGATGGCCCGCCATTAATTCTAATCTTATAGTGCTCTCTACTGGTGATAAATTATGGGAAACCTCATTAGATATCGAAGGGTCTAATTAACCTCTCATCTTGGGCTCAAATCACCATTCAAGTCCAGTGTGGCACCTCCTAAAGTTCACCACACTGGGCAGAATCCAAGGTGCACCAAGAAGCTCTCTCTTTGAGAGACAGAGGCACCTCCCTGTGAACCATGGCATCAGACACCCTCCACATGGGGGAAAGAGTCCCTGACTTCACAACAAGGAACATTTAGACAGTGTCACTACAAGGCCGCTCGAGTAAAATTCACTGAGTGAGGAATCAAAGACTGGATTGGAATCCTGGCTTTGGGCCACAATAGCCCTGTGACTCTGAGTAAGTCATTTTACCTTTTCGAGCTCTAATTTTCTCACTGGTAAAAGAGAAATGACAATTCCCATGCTACCTATTATACTAGGCTGTTGTAGCAAATGAGATCATAGGTAAGATCATATTCATTAAAAATGATTATTATTATCATTATCATTACAATAAAACAGACACTATTTTCATTAAATCAGTGAGCCTTAAAGCTTTTAAGGTTTTGATTGGTGAGATTTTTTTAAAACTTAATCTCACATGGAAGTTTAATATATCGAACTGATTTTGCTAGATGTATGGTAGGAGTTCAAAAGCAAGACCAGTTATTAATCAAGTTCATTAATGACAAGCACAAAACTGGGATATATAGGGAGTTTCAAAATCCAGGGTTATGGCTGTCAATTGAACTGGCATTTGTCTCAACATCTAATTTGTTTCTGGACTTCCTTTGGTTGCCTAGTATGGGAAAAATGATAATTCACATAGCTAAGGATCTGTACACATGTGCTGAGTAGTGACCTCACATGTGCCGTTCTATGTGCAGGAACATGCCTCAGCTTGACATTTCAGCCTCTCTTAATCTCAAGTAGTTCCTGTTAATCAGCAACATATTCAATAACTTTGAACCAATAAATCACACACATACAGAACAGGAGTTTGACCACAAAGCGTGCACAAAAAGTGTTCTGCACAGAGCACAGGTGTCGCTGGGCTCCAAGATGCCTCACTGCTTTCTCTCCTTGAACTCCCCCCTCGTTGCCTCAGGAGACCCCAAAGAAGCAAATGGAAATATATGTAATATTTTAGCACCAGGGATGGATTAAAAGTCCTTTGTTGGTTTAGCAGTGCTAGAGGCATTATTTATAATTTGGCATCTTTATAAAATTACCACATATGGTATATTTACAGTTATGAAAACCCAGAAAAATAGAGAAATGATGGGGAAATACATTATATGATAATAACATGATTCATCATCATTAGGCCCTTCCTCCTTTATCTTTTATCCCCTGCACCTCCCAGTCTGTTTCTAAAAAACACCAAGTTATAGAGCATGCAATTTTTGATCTCAGAGTCATGAGTTTGAGCTCCATGTTGGCCATAGAGCTTACTTTAAAAAAATTAAAAAATAAAGAAGACTGATTTACCCTTGAAATTCTAAATTTGGCTTTTCATAAAACCAGTCTATTTCCGACCTGTTCTAAATATGTGACAGATTTCATTTGGGGGTAGGAAAAGAATAAATGAAACAAAATGGGATGGGGAGGAAGACAAACCATAAGAGACTCTTAATCTCACAAAACAAACTGAGGGTTGGTGGGGGGTGGTAGGGAGAGGGTGGCTGGGTTAAGGACATTGGGGAAGGTATGTGCCATGGTGAATGCTGATACAAAATGATACTGCTAATGACCAAATCAGAGCCAGAACTAAGAATACATGAGATCAGTGATGAGCTGTTTAAAAAATGAAATAATACAACTAGGTTATATATGACTAAAACACACTAAGATTACTAGTTACTCAATACTTCCATTCATTTCAACATTTCAAGGTATTCTATCCCCAAATGCCTTTTTTGTCAAAGTATGAATTCTCAGATGTCAATTGTCATCAAACAGAAAATCTCAAGCAAATGACATGCTCTGACTTCTCAGTCCATTCAAGCGAGGAGACAAAAGAAGACGGCAGTATATCCAACCAGGGTGAGGGGCACGGATCCAACTATACAGTATTTGTTAGAGCAGCAGACAGGCCAATGGCCCAAGTTTAAAGGAACTCTTAAATGTAGGGCTTGGTGAAGTAAAGAGTCAGTATCTAAATATAAGAACAGAACCAAAGCGGGCAGGTATTGAAAACAAACTTAGGGGGCGCCTGGGTGGCTCAGTGGATTAGGCCGCTGCCTTCAGCTCGGGTCGTGATCTCAGGGTCCTGGGATCGAGTCCCACATCGGGCTCCCTGCTCAGCGGAGAGCCTGCTTCCCTTCCTCTCTCTCTGCCTGCCTCTCTTGTGATTTCTCTCTGTCAAATAAAAAAATAAAATCTTTAAAAAAAAAAAAAAAGAAAAAAAAGAAAACAAACTTAGTCCCAGTGGGAAACTCAAAACCAAACCATGAACTCAGGCACAGAAGCCCGGTGGACATGGTGGGAATAGGAACGTTGTGATTTGGTAAGCATCTGAGAGAACTAGGAAGACCACCAACTAAGCACATTAGATGTTCAGAGCCAATGGAAATGAGGCTAATTCTAGAATCCAACACCCACAAGGATCTTTTGGCTCACCTCACATTGGAGGGGCTCAGAAAATGTACTGGACTGAACCTTCAAAACCCAAGAGCTCTCTCCAAAAGATGATGTCCTGAGGGCATCGGGAGATTGACATTTGCAAGTAGATACATCATGAGTGTGCCTATGGGCACACACATATATTCAGGCGCATGTGGTTTGGAAACCTTCTGAATCATTTTGTTTTTCTCTTCAGACTGATTCCATGAATCAGACACTCAGAACACCTTCTTGCAGATGGAGACACAACCACCCTTGACCCCACCCAGCTCAACTACTCTGTTAGCATTGCTCTAGTTGTTCCCTTGTCTTCTGAATATCCCTTAAGAATCCTAAATTTGGGGGCACCTGGGTGGCTCAGTGGCTTAAGCCTCTGCCTTCGGCTCAGGTCGTGATCTCAGGGTCCTGGGATTGAGCCCCACATCGGACTCTCTGCTCAGCAGGGAGCCTGCTTCCCTCTCTCTCTCTGACTGCCTCTCTGCCTCCTTGTGATCTCTGTCTGTCAAATAAATAAATAAAATATTAAAAAAAGAATCCTAAATTTGGGCCTGCTCTTATTAGGCTGATATCACTAGGAGCCAGAGAATGATTCTGATTAAAAATGAGTGACTCAGGGGCGCCTGGGTGGCTCAGTGGGTTAAGCCTCTGCCTTCAGCTCAGGTCATGATCCCAGGGTCCTGGGATCGAGGCCCACATTGGGCTTTCTGCTCAGTGGGGAGCCTGCTTCCCCCTCTCTCTCTGCCTGCTTCTCTGCCTACTCGTGATCTCTCTCTCTGTCAAATAAATAAATAAAATCTAAAATAAATGAGTAACTCAAACCTAATGAGCCTATATGGGAGAGCACAAGCACACAGTTCCTTCACTGTCCTTGGTTCTCGGATTGTTCAAAAGAATCTAACTTCTGCCAATAGATTTGGCACGTCTCTGGTTAACAACATGAAAGCAGGCACTCAGCAGGATTTTTGTTTCACTTGACTTCTCAGCCATACATCTCCTTGGCCTAGACCTAAGCCCAAAAAGGCCACACCTCAAAAAAATATCTTCTCTTTGTAATCTAGACTTGCATTCAGCAGTTACAGGGGATGAAGAGAAGACTACACTGATACAGGGAGACATGGTGACTTCCAATTTCAGCCATGCCAGTCATTTGGCATCAAAACATGCACCAGCTGTGAGAGTTTGGATCTTGATAAGTCATAGGATACTGAAAAGCTGACAATATACTGCTGTGAAAATGGTTTCAACCCCTTAATGTCTGCTCTGCCCCCTTATTTTTATATTTTGTTCTCCATGTATGGGCATAATCTATAAAGAAATGAATGCAATGGGGGAAGAACCCCATGAGTCTGTGCACAGGTTAGCACTATGCTTTTGCAAGGCCCTTCAGTAACTTCACCAGTGGACATGGTCACCCTTAATCATCTGCCAGCATGTTTTCTCTTAAATGGCTGTAGCAGTAGTAAAACTGATCATCATAATATATGTACCATAAAAAGAGGAGAGAGAACTGAATGAACTTACAAGCAGGAGCTTCTCAGAGACTTGATCTTCTCCCCCAGAAGTTGGTGAATTTTCCATGGATTTCAAGAGGCAATTGGCCTGCTGATGGGTTATGGGTGGTACAGCCTTAAATGGGGCTTGTGAGCTACAGTTCCAAGTCCAGTACCACTCTGCCCTTGTTCATTTGTGCTTATGAGAAAATAAAATACTTCCTTTAATTTTGCTTTTATTGCATTTTTGTGAAAGGAAAAACTATTCTAAGTTTGTGGGGGATAAATACTTTTTCCTCCTTACTATTTATTCATATGCATATTAAATCTCATAAACTCAAGTTGCCAAATTCTAACCTGCTGATGAGGGTGAATCTTCATGCTTTCCATCTGTTCAACTGAGTCAAAAAGATGCTCAGGCCTTGGCCTGTATTTCCACAATCAAAAACCAGTGGGGGCTGCACAGACCAATTACCTATGGTGTACTTCCTTTTCTTCACACATAACGGGTGAAGGGAAAGAGGGTAAGGCTTCAGACACAACCAAGTAATAATCAGTACAAAAATTCTTCTTCCCCACTCAAATGGACCTTGTTATAGATCAGAACTGAGCCTTTTATCTAAACAAGAAAGTGATTGATTGTTTTTAGTTCCAGCTGCCTCTTAATGTGATTTTACAGGAATTCCATGTTGGAAATGAAAGTTGGTAGAGAAAAAGGTATTTTCTCAAGCGGTTTTCACAGGACTTGAGCCTCTCATCCAGAGCAGATTAATTGATTTATAGGCAGCATGACGCTGGTGATGCTAACAGGAAATATAAAGAGAGGAACTTGCGTTATGTCTTGGGCTCAGGCAATTTGCATTAGGTAAAAAAAAAATCATTTCCAGAACTGTCTGTCAGCCAAAGCACAGTTTTTAAATCATAAAACCAAGCCACAAATGCAAAGGTCACCCAGCATAAAATTATGAGCATAACTACGGGGAAAAAGCCCTTTATGTGTCAAGAACAGGAAGTGATTTTGTGTTTCTCTACAAAAATTTACAGTCAGCAGCTGAAGGCAGAAAAAGCAATAAATTATAACAATTAAATCCAAAGTAACTCGCTGTTTTCATTCAAGGTCATAAGGCTCAATGCAAAAGTCATGGCACAATATAAGACAGCAAATAATGTGCAGGGTAAACAATATACATACTTTTGATTTTTCATATTTATTTCTTGTGTACAGGTCCTATTAATGTTACTTATGAGACAAGAAGGAAGGATTGAGAAAAGATCCATTGCTCCCCATCTGCTATCCACTGACAAAGGTGAATAGGTCTATAAACAAGCACATACTCTTCGGTTCAGTGAGTGTTCAAGAAAAGACTCATTTCATGCATCCTCCACTTCTGGCATCTCTCCTGATGGTACTGCTACTATTCACAATAAGACAAATTCCAGTTTGTCAATCTCCTACTATTTTCTGGGCACTCTTTGAAGTGCCTTCCATAAGATATCTCAAACCATCCTCACAAAAGCCTTGTGGGGTAGATATGCATACCCTCATTTTATAGATCACACACACACACACACACACACACAGAGCAGGTGGCCTAGTCACTCTTTGAACTCAGGTCTGTCTGAGTCTACGGCCATACCACCCTGAACGCGCCCGATCTCGTCTGAACTCAGGTCTGTCTGAGCTCAGGCTCTTATTTCCAAGACTCTGTTGGTCTTGAACAAAGTAATAGTGTGTCCTTTTCCTGGGTCCTAATTGATAGCTTAGAATAACTGAGTTTATAACTCATGGTTGGAATTATTTATCTCTACATCATTTATAATAGTCTCTCCCTTATCCATGGAGGATATGTTCCAAAACCCCCAGTGGATGCCTGAAACTGCAGATATGACTGATATATATCTGAAACTTTCTTCTTTCCTTGAGGAAGATCCAGGGGAGGGCTGGAAAAAATAATGGAAAGTTTCTCATAAGCTCCAGAGATAACAGAAATGTCCTGACTGAGACAGGAACTTTTGAAGTAGAAGAAAAGAGTTCTTCCAAAATACAGTGCCTGCTTTCAGAGAGTTTATAACCTTTCCTCCTCGAGGAAAGAAGAAATGTACATCAGGTTGCTCAGTATGAGGCAGAAGTCACTGGGCAGGCAAGGAGATTCTCTTTCTCTCTGGCAGGAAACTGTCTCTGGCAAGCGACTAAATAGGGCTCTTTCCCTGTTGATTGTTAGGAAAAGGTGGAAGCGTGATCTTCAGCTTCTCTGCTCATGATAGGGAGTATGATGGTTAATTTTATGTGTCAACTTGGCTAGACCATGGCACTCAGATATTTGGTCAAACATTTGATGTATCTGTTAAGGTATTTTTTAAAAATGAGATTAACATTTAAATCCATAGACTTTGAGTAAAGTAGAACACCCTCCATAAAGTTGATGGGCCTCATTCTAATCAGGCTTTCAGAGAAAAAGACTGGATTCCCTGAAAGAACAAGGAATTCTGCCAGCAGACTTCCTTTGAACTTAAATTGCAATTCTTCCCTTTATCTACTGCCTGACAGCCTACATTGCAGATTTTGGACTTGCCAAGCCTTCACAATGGCATGAGCTAATTCCTTAAATTAAATATCTTGATACATAGATAAAGATAGAGAATTTAAAAAGCTGAGGCTCCTCATGTAGGTTCTAATTCTATTTTTTAAAAAAGCAAGTGTAAGAAATCAGCTGTTATAAAACTCTCAATCATACTAAATCATATCCTGAATGATTTTATTTATCACTGAGTACTTTGTACATAGTGGACCTCCAATAAATATTTGTTAAGTGAATGACTTTGTGTTATAAACACGGCTAACTTCTATTTTCAGTGCCTTGGGCCCTGTGAAATCCTAAAGAACTGATTTTACCTGTCTTTTAAACAGGGGAGTTGAGATGACTGAATTTAAGAAAAACTTGGCCATATGGTTTCATGCCATATAGAGAACATTGCAGAGCTGACTAAAAGTCAATCAACCTTCTCCCTGGTATGTTAATAAGATATACTAGTTTTTTATTGCTGTATAACAAATTACCACACTTTGTGGTTTAAAATAACACCCATTTATTAGCTCACTGTTTATAGGTTGGAAGTGTGAGCAGGCTCATCTGAGTTCCCTGCTTAGGTCTCATTAAGGCCAAAATCAAGGGATCAACAATTGAAAAAATCAAGGTAAACTAGCCTGGACTCTTCTCCAGAGACTCTAGGGGAGGCTTCTACCTCCAATCTCATTCAAGTTGTTGACAGAATTCAGTTCTTCATTTCCTTGCAGCTACAGGGCCGAAGTGCTGTTTATTTGCTGGATGTTGACCATGGACTACTCTCAGCTCCTAGAAGCCAATCTCAGATCCTTTCCACCTAGCTCCTCCATATTGAAATCAACAATGGTACATTAAATCCTTTCTCATTTTTTTAATCTCTCTGACTTCTTCTTCACTACCAGATGGGAAAACTCTGCTTATATATTGTTTTAAATATTTCATTTATTTATTTGACAGAGATTGCAAGTAGGTAGAGAGGCAGGCAGAGGGGGAGTGGGGAGCAGGCTCCCTGCTGAGCAGAGACCCCTGATGTGGGGCTCGATCCCAGGACCTTGGGATCATGACCTGAGCTGAAGGCAGAGGTTTTAACCCACTGAGCCACCCAGGTGCCCCCAAAACTCTCCTTTTAACAGGCTCACATGATTGGGAAAGGCCAGCCTCCACAATTTCCTTATCTTGCAATCAATTATTTAGTAACTTTAATTACACCTGCAAAATTCCTTTTGCCATGTAACAAGACAACCATGGGAGTAACACCTGGGGTCTGGGGATCATGGTGAAGGTTATGGGTGCTATCTTAGAATCCTGCCTACCACAAAGACTCATGCAGACTGTCAAAGAGAAATTATTCTGGCACTTGTTAAAATGGTAAGGAAGAATTTATTCAAGATTACTGCAGTAAGGGAGAGACTATCACAATTAGGGAGAGAGACTGAACTCAGTTTCCAATATGGCCAAGACAGCTGGGGATTTGTAGCAAATGAGAAGAGTGAAGAGAACAGTGAAGGTAAATTACAAAGTGGAACTTCATTAGATATCAAGGGTAGATAGAGACTATTACTAAACTGACTTAATAGGATTCTTGAAATGAGGAACTTGATCACACATAAACAATAGGAAAAGAGGAGCTTGGTTCGATTCCAAGGGTGAGGGGATTCTCAATAAATTGGCTTAGCAAAATTCTTTACTAAAATTGGGCTCAGCCAAGGTCAAGGCCTAATCGAGAAGAAGACTCAGTAACCTGACTAAAGCTTGGTTAAGGAGAAAAACTTTGTCAAGACATCTGACTATCTTATAGACAGGCCTATTAAAGGCTCATCATGTAAGTAGGCAGAATAAGTGGTTATCCATGTAATGATATTCAAGAGATTCTAGTAAATTCTTTGCCAAAATATCCCCTCTTTCCAGATAACTACATGCACTTCAAAGGGAAAAGAAAATACAGTGACAAGGATATAGAAAGGGAAAGTGAGAAGGTATCACAGCCAAAACTTTCTCTTGGCCAATATGCCTAGAGACAAGCCTGGTCATCTGCTATGATGAATCATCGTCATTGACATTTCATAACAGCTCCCTCTTCTAGGGCCTTGTGTTCTTTCTTACTTCTAATCACCATGTAATTAAGAGGTTTTGTTCCAGTCAGCACACCACACACAGCACAGACACTTAAGAGAATTTTCATTACAAGCCATTCTTTAAATCAGAAAAAGTAAATACAACACAAAGAAAAAAAGTTGACAAGGCCCACGCCTTAGCACCTTTGTCAAAGTTAAGAACTATCAAAGAGTTCAAGCTAACATCTTAGAGCTGTGACATTGAGACAGAAAATGAGAACAGATTGAAATACCTAGTGATATCTTTCAGCTTGGAATACACCTCCTTCCTCTAAGGTTTAAACATTTCTATGTAATTACCTACCTTTCAAACATAAACGTGGAAACTAAAAACATTAGTGTTGGAAGAGCCCTTAGAAATGATCTAGCTACCCAAACCCCTTAATATTCAAGTGAAAACACTTAGCTTAGTAGGGATCTAAATCCTTCCATGTGGGAAATGATGAATTTTCCAGCCTATTTGGGTTATTTTAGAGAAATTCAGCTTCTGAGCAGCTGTAAGGTGAGCTCAGATTAATCTAGTTGGGCATATGGAAGATGGCACTTGTGTGTAATGACTTCCCCACCCCCATGCTATCTTTATTCCTCACTGTTCTCTAAACAAACCATGACATTTGATGCCTCCATGATCTTGCTCATGTGGTGACCAAGATCTGGAGAGGTTGTCTCACCATTCAGATTCATTCTTTAAAACAAAGTTGAAAAGTTATCTCCTTTCTATATCTTACCTGGACCTGTTCCTCCATCTCACCACTATTTCCAGGAAGAAAACATGGTTTCCTCTATTTTATCATTATCACATAACATTATTTCTTTAAATGTCCATCTTTTCCTCAAGACCAGGGACTTCATCTTATTAAATTACCTAGCAGAGTATTTGGTTCAAAGAGCTTAAGAATTTAAGGAATTCAATTGATTTGTTGGTTACTTGTTTGCTTGCTTGATTGATATTCAGGTAAATTGGCTGCATGGTGGGTAGACTAGCTCACTGATTGGTAGATTTTCCTAGATGTAAATACATTATTCTTCAGTTCTCTCCAGGAGGTATAACCAAGTAAGGCCATTCATTCATTGCTGACAATGGATAGAAAACATAATTGTGAGGTCTTAAGTAAGCTGGGTTTGGATTCAAAATCTCATATCATCTCACATGCACTCTTAAAAAACTGCAGCCTTTGCCATCTCCAGATAGAGAGGAGAAGTGAGTTGAGGGAAATTGGAAGGGGAGATGAACCATGAGAGACTATGGACTCTGAAAAACAACCAGAGGGTTTTGAAGGGGCGGGGGTGAGAGGTTGGGGAACCAGATTGTGGGTAATAAGGAGGGCACGTATTGCATGGAGCACTGGGTGTGGTGCAAAAACAACGAATACTGTTACGCTGAAAAGAAATTTTTAAAAAGTGAAAAAAATTTAAACATAAAGAAAAAAAAACTGCAGCCTTGGCTGAGTAGCTAGAGGTCACAGACATGGCAGGACTATCAGTAAATTTTATCATTCTGTTGAGGATCCAAATTCTGGCTATTATTTGCAGATAATGTTTAGGAACTGTCTCAGTGTGACAATGGACTTATAGACACAAATCATGTTTCATGGTATTCTGTAGTCCCTGGAAGCCCTGCAGAATGGTATTACATTTAGAAGCACAGCTCCATTCACACTACTAGCAGGTGGTAGTATCCCCTTGGATTGTTTGACTGCCCCAAACTTTTTCCTACTATATACTTAACCGCAATCAGAGCCCAAACTGTGTAGCTATATAGGCTGAAAATAACTTTAGAATACTTTCAACTATGGGGCCTTCACTGTCTACGTGTATAATAAAAGGAAGATTCAGATTTTCGGTTACAGCCAGTGCTCCAGGCTCCCATATCACTACACAAGTAGTCAGTCTTAATACCTATCCTGTCAGAATGATTCTTTACCAACTTATTTAACTTCCCCCATCAGTTCCTCACCTACACCAATTTGAATCCAATTTAGGGATGCTTCTCAGTACTTTTTAGCTATGAACAAAAGTGTCACAACCAACTAATTGTCACATGCACAAAGCATTGCTCAGAGATGTTTATGAAGAATGAGGTAATGATTTTTGTGTTCCTATTTACAACATGTAAGGGAAATGGAAAGACCCAGCCATTGCTTGGTTTTTCTTTCATAGTCAGGACCAGAGAAAGAGACAGTAATATGCTTCTCTGTTTTTTCTGAGGATGGTCTTTACATTTACCACTCAAGAGGAGGTTCATTTCCCCTTTCCCCACCACAAAAAAGGGGGGGGGGGATTTCCTCATAAAGAAAACACAAAACTGGAGCTGCAAATGTGAGACCTTAAATAACTCTTCTACCCCAACACTTCTCAAGGTTTAAAGTGAGAACAAATCATCTGCTGAGCTTGTTAAAAGGCAGATGTAGAGTCAATAGATCTAGGATGGGGCCTGAGATTGTACATTTTAATAAGCTCCCAGGTAAGGCCCATGTGGGCCTGTATATATATCGCATTTGGAGTAGCAAGTCTACCCATTCCCCAAAATACCATACTTGTTCACACAAAGGAGCCCATCTTTATTACCACAGATGGACACGGCCTTTGCCACCTCATTTATTTACTTTTTTTTTTGCCATAGGTTAGCAGATTATTTCTTATATTCTATTCCATATGTCTATTTATCTATTGTTGCCTCTTATTAATGTTGCTTGTGCTTTTTTATTATATTATTTTCAGTGAAGGACAGGAAATATATATACCCCAAAGAAACTGGTTTTTCCCTTTGAGTCTGTAGAATCCCATCCAGTCCCAAAATGCAGTTGCCAACAAAGAGCAGGGGCAATCCAAAACTCTGCCCAAGAGAAAAACATTCTTAACCTCCTAGGCACGCAAAGAACTATAGCAAGAACTTCCCTGTCTTAGCTCTAGGATCACACAATTCCTAGATAAGAAAGTCAACATCTGTATAAGCCTCCCACCTAGTGCATAGTGAGCAAATTTCCAATCCAGTTCAAAGTTCAAGGGTTTTCTCTCTCCCTGATACACCAAAAATGTTCCCCTAAATTCCAGTATTTTGTCACCCAAAGGCATTGCCTTTCATACCTAGATGCATTGCAAACACCTTTTCTCATGTGCTCTGAGGTTTGTTTCAGAACATTTTTAAGAGGAGGAAGCGAAAATTTTCAGCCAAGAAGCCCCTCTGACCAACCCCTCCTTTTCCATTTCATTCTCCGGAACACCTAGGACTTCACAGACATTTCTATAAAGACTCCTTTGAGGAAGACATGATAGAGGTTCCTACCCTGAGTTATTGGATTCGCACTTAGGAGGACCTGTCTCTAGAATGTGTTGAATGAAACTTCTCCCATTTTCTTCAAGACAGGGCTTCAAAAGGCTTTTCAAAGAATGATGTCTTTCCCAACTCATTCATCTCATCATGAAAGAGTCTACAAATCAGTGATGGTGATATACTCATTATTACTCTCCATATTATGAAAAGAAAAAGCCAATAACCTAGCTCAACAACTAAGGCTCCCAGGCTTTTAGATCCCTGAAAACCTGAGCTCCAATTGTGGAAGAGAACTTACCTCACTGAGGCCTCACTGTCCTCATTAACTGTTGTGAGGATTAGATGCATGTGAAAGAATTACTGAGCCCAGAACCTATCAAAGGGTAAGTGGTCAATATGGTTAGCTAGTATCCTCTCTGTATCTCTGTTTCTGTTTGTGAAAACAAGGAAGGTAGGTAGTTCTGCTGAATAACGTAAGATATATAGCCTCTACTTCACAAGATTAGATACCTTGATAGAGGTAGGTTTAATATAATATATTTAGAACATTGCCTGATAAATAGTAAGTGCTCTGTAAGTGTTAACTTCATTATTCCATTTTAAATATTATTAATCATAGTGATAATAATAACAGAGCCCCTCGAGAACATGGGACAATAACACGTGACTGCATTAAGCTCCAGCTTCCCATTAAGGAGTCTATTGAGGGGGTGCCTGGGTGGCTCAGTTGGTTAAGCCTCTGCCTTCAGCTCAGGTCATGGTCTCAGGATCCTGGGATCAAGTCCCCCATGGGGCTCTCTGCTCAGCAGGGAGCCTACTTCCTCCTCTCTCTCTGCCTGCCTCTCTGCCTATTTGTGATCTCTGTCTGTCAAATAAATAAAAAAAAAACTTTTAAAAAAAGGAGTCTATTGAGTATCTGGACCCTGTAGATCTAGCTGGTTTTGTCTATAGGAAGTATACGCCCTTGTACAGTGTCTTGCAACCTGTCTGCTTCAGAATCACCTGTTAAGATTTTTTAAAGTACAGCTGCCAGAGGACCCCCCAGCAGACCTATTGAATCAGAATCTTCAGGGCGGGTCCAAAGCATCTTTATTAGTAATAAGAGCCATTGGCGATTCTGATGCACACCACATTTTGAGGAGCACTGACTTAGACAATCTCTCGTGGGCCTTTCAAAACTTAGGAGAACATCATTCCATTATAAAAGGCACCCAGAGGGGCCCCTAGGTAGTGCAGTGCATTGAGCATTGGACTTTTGGATTTGGCTCAGGTCATGACCTCAGTGTCTTGAGATCGGGCCCCATGTTGGGCTCAGCACTCAGCACGAAGTCTGCTGAAGTTTCTCCCTCTTCCTCTGCCCCTCTCTTCCCTCACTTGCTCTCTCTCTAAAATAAATCAATAAATCTTTTTTTAAAAAAGGGAGGGGCATCCAGAGTCATACTCATCAATGGACAAAATAGTTCCTGATATGATTTAGGGGCACCAGAAAGAGGTGATTAAGGTATAAGAAAATATGAGCTACAATGAAAGGTTTAAAAGACCTGTAATTACTTTAACTTGAAGCAAGAAAGCCTAGGAAGGAACTTAATCTTGAAGTAGCAAACGAAGGAGGACTACAGAAGTGAGAATGGCTATCTATTCTGGATGGAACAAGACACTTCATCAATCTGCAACCGAGACCTTCAAAATCATATATATATTTTATATATATATATGTATATATTTATACATTTGGTATATATACACACACACACACATACTCATGAGTATATATATATATATATATATATATATATATATATATACTCATATACCACTTACATGTGCCACACACTGTTCTAAGCACCTTAAATATTGACTTTTAATGTTGTTAGCATCCAGTGATGCATGTAATACTATTATCATCATCATCCCTATTGTTACAGATGGGGAAACTAAAGCACATAGAAACTAAGCTACTTGTCAAATATCACACAGCTAAGAAATGTTGGAGCCAAAACCTGAACACGGACAGTGTCATGCTAGCAGCCTATTCTTAACCAATATGTTATATTGCATCTCATCCTACTAGATTTAGGCAAAAGAAATGAAAAATAAAATGTCTCCAGGTTTCCTCCAAACCTTCACTACTATTATCTGTTTATATTTCTATTACATCAGTAACACTCAGCAGTTGCTTACAATCAGAAACGTAGAATTATATGCTACTTTATTTGTAGGATGTTGACAAACTTTTTTCTATGCCTTGATTTCAACACCTGTAAAATGGAGTCAGCATCATTTAACATTCGGCTAAATATTCATAATGATGCGTAAGGCTGATTGGCATGTACAACCCAAGAGATTTATGAAGAATTCCATATAAGCTAGATCCATGAATGCACTTCAGATCCTTATTTCTCCCCCAGAAAGGTGCATTTCCACATCATAATGAAACTGTTTTGCTGCCTTTGCTTTTTGCATTAACTGTGGCAAATATTACTATATGCACTATCTGTTTGATGTATATGGATTGCAAACTGTAAATTAATCATGGAAGTTCTTCTGGCATTATCACAAGCTGTCACAGCCAAGATTAAGTGGTTGGTAATGATGATTGCTCAGTAAATTGATTGATAGCAAAGTAACTCATCAACTTGGTCTATTATTAATACAGCACACTTTATAAAATATTGATTGCTGATAAAATAACAATAAAAACCATTTTGATGGCAAGAGTGCATTGAAAGTACTTGGACTGATAACTGTATCCTGTTCTTGCCTTGCTCTTTCAAATTTGAAAGCATTTAGACAGTAATTGGTAGGATAGGGAAAATAAAACTGTTAGGAGAGATCTTCCTCTTAAGAAACCTTTAAGAACTCAAAAAGTTCTTGGTGTTCCAATGTCAACCAGTGGGCTCCAGGTAAAACAAGAAGTGAATTGCTAAAGTTACCTGTATCAGACTGGCGTATGCCATCTCTGGATGGGCTTATAAATGTAGAAAGGGAGATAGATCCCAGTGGAAGTTGTGATTCCTTCTTTTCTTTCCTATTATTTATGGTGAAACAGATCGAGGTTGCCAAAGTGCAAGCTTTTATTTTACTGTCTTGGACCTATGCATTAAACTGTACTTTAACTAATCAGAATAGTCAGAAAAGGATTTTGTGGGGTGAACTAAATACTTGAGAATGCTGACAATATTTTGTTGTCAAGCATATAAGTTGTTTTTATACATTTGGTAATGTATTCCATACATTCAACACAGTCAACTGTATTCCATACACCATTGGATCCTCAATTTTTGAAGTGAAAATGCAATATTATATTATTAGAACTATACTAGATATAAATTCATTTTAATTTGATCATTTGTAAGATAAAACAAAATCTTGTCTTATCTCTGGTAGACTGTTGTCTTTTCCTTATCCAGTGCTAGAAAAGTAGGTAAAGTAAGTAGAAAAGAATTAGGAAGAGGAAAGGAACCCCTGTACTGAGTCCAGGAAAATACCACAAAGTCTCTTGTTTACAAAAAGCCCTGGAAGCTGCATTTCCAATATCCAGCTAGACATCTTCCACCTTGATGTCCAAGAAATACCTCCCACCAGTACCTCCCAGGTCAGAAATCTTCCCTCCCAAACCTGTTCGTCCTACTGCGTTCCCTCTCTGGGTTAATGAAAGGGAGGTGGTCTAATTGGATAGTATGGGAAGAGGAGCAGTTGAATAAAAGTGGTGTAATAATGGTCTGAAACAGCCACAGAAAACCAACAGAATGGTAGTCACTCCTTGAGACCCATTACAGGGCTGGGGGCATGAGAGCATGGGTTCCACTTGAGAGGGTTACAGAAAAGGGGGGGCTACTCTCAGACATGCAATCTTCAATTGAGGGAAGGCAATAGGTGGTTAGAGAAATAGTAAGATTATAAGTGAGAGTTCCCAAAGACAAAGTAGAAGGGTTGAGAAGAGGGAAAGGAAGGAAAAGGTGAGCTAGGGTGAGACTACTGAAGAAAATAGCTGACAGAAGAGGTTTGGGCTCCAAAAGGGGATTGTGACTTCTAGATCTTGAGGTCCCAGAGAGAAGGACTGTGTCTCATCTCCCAGAGTCTACACAATCACCCAATGGTAGGTACCCAGTGGGTTGAACAAGTGACTCCCCAGGAGAGAAAAAAGTCCTGATGTGTAGTGTTTGCTGATTTCAGGGCATAAATAGTCTTACGATGGCTGACTTCAGATTACTAATACTATGTCACTGAAGGCAGAGTCGGGAAGAGGTATGTGCAATCAGCTCTTGCTGGAAAGTATGAGTTGGCTCCATACTGACACTGGCATTCATTAAACATTTCTTCAATTCACAGAATGACTTTAAATCTGCAATCGTAGGTCAGGCAAGAGGAATGAATGTCATTTCTTCTAATTAATGATTATTCGTTTGTAAGATTGATCATGTTCATCAAACAAAAGCAGATCCTGGTTCTAGTTATGAAGCATGATAACTGAACTCAGAATGAATAAATATGATCATTTTCTCCCTTTATTCTCTTCCCTTTCTCATAGATTTTCTCCTCTTTCACATAGAGAATGGCAGGACCCTGCCATTCAGGTACGGTGACATGAACAAGTCATGTGTTTTCATGGCTGGCCACTGACAGAGGTGGTATACACACCATCCTCGATTTTACCTTCAAAATAGATTAGAAGTTAATCTTGCAGTTTTTCCTATCTTGAGTTCTCTAGGTTCAAATGGCTCTTTCATGAGGCTGTGCAGGTTATGACAGCTTTTGTATTCTACTTCAGGGTAGCCAACACAGCAGATCAGGCGTTATTAGAAGTCAAGACCAGAAGAGTAGCAAAGAAAGGGGTGGCACGGGGCCAGGGCCAGCCATCCAAAAGATGAATAGCGTTTTACATCTCTCCATACTTCACTTGCAATTTCTTGTCTATTCTTCTCACTAAACTGTGTAAAAACTTCTGTGTTTACAAAGTGAAGACCTCACTATGAGGATGAAAACCAAAGCTACAAATAGGGAGAAAGTATCTGAAAACCCCGTATCTGAAAAAGTATCACTTTAGTACTGGAGGACCCTGAACCCTTAGCCCTGTCTCTATATTTTATATAACTGTACTACAATATCAAAATCAGGAAATTGACATCAGTACAATACTGTTAACTCAACTTCAGATCTCAAACAGAATATATTTAAAATTCTCAAAATTCAACAGTAAAAAGAAAACAATCTAATTAGAAATTGTGCAAAAGACAGACATTTCACCAAAGAGAAGATATGGATGACAGATAAGCACATGAAAGATGCTTAAGATTAACCAGCAGGGAGGGGCACCTGGGTGGCTCAGTGGGTTAAACCTCTGCCTTCGGCTCAGGTCACGATCTCAGGGTCCTGGAATCGAGCCCTGCATCGGGCTCTCTGCTCAGCAGGGAGCCTGCTTCCCCCTCTCTCTCTGCCTCTCTGCCTACTTGTGATCTCTCTCTGTCAAATAAATAAATAAAATCTTTAAAAAAAAGATTAACCAGCAGGGAAATGGACATTAAAATGATGATGAGATATCACTACTTACCCATCAGAATGGCTAAAATAAAAATAGTGACAATATCAAATGCTGGATAGGATGTAGAGCCTGGATCATTCCTACATTGCTGGTGGGAAAATAAAATGTTACAGCCACTCTAGAAAAGAGTATGGCAATGTCTTACAAAACTATGTATCCATTTACCATAAAACCCAGCAATTTCACTCCTGAATATTTATCTCTGAGAAGTGAAAATTTCTATCTACTCAAAAATATATACATAAATGTTCGTGTAGCTTTATTCTTAGTAGTTGAAAACTGGAAGTGACGAAAATATCTCTGATACAAACTCTGATAATATACCCATGATAGAATACTACTTAGCAATAAAAAGGAATATAATAGTGATACATACATTAACTTGAATGGATCTCAAATGCATAATAGTGAGTGAAAAAAAGCCAATTTCTAAAGGTTACATACTGTATGATTGCATTTATATAATATTTTTAAAATGACAAAACTATAAAGATGGAGAAAAGATGAATAATTGTCAGGGTACAGGGACTGGGGCAGATGAGTGTGACTATAAAGGAGTAGCACAAAGGAGTTCCTTTGTGATGATAGAACAGTTCTGCATCCTGACTTTGGTGGTGATTACACACATCTATATATGGATCCAATGGCCTAGAGCTACACACACATACACACACACACACACACATACAAGTACATAGAAAAACTGGTGAAATCTGAATAAAATTTGTAGTCTAGTATTTCAATATTGTACCACTATATGTCAATTTCTTGGCTTTGATGTTGCACTATAGTTACATAAAATGTCACCATTGGGAGACTGATGGGCTCAAGGGACTCTACTATTTACTACTTTCCAACTTTCTATTAGCCTATAATCATCAGACTACAGACTATATTCTTTTCTAAATAAAGAATTACAGAAATACTGGTTAGAAGAGAGCACAGCAGGCATGTTTGTACACTGTTGTGAAGGGTCAATTGTTGCAACACTTGGGCCATAGATATCAAGATGCCTACAATTATTTCTTCTCTTTACTCCTGTAGGATTCTATCTTTGGGAGTTAATCAGATATTTATTCAAAATGCATGTATAAGAATGTTCGCAGCACAATACCAACGAGACAGAAACTATTTAACAATGGAGTTATGGCTAAGTAAATGAACCTTATCCATAGGGCACATTATCATGTAGCCATTAAAAACCATGATTTTGAAGAATATTTAGTACATGTGCAAATGTAAGATAATAATCAGGACATGCAGTGATATGCATACTGTAATGCTAATTTAAAAAATATAAATTAAGGAATAAAATTCTAGAAAAGTATCACATTCACAGAGACTAATTCTAAGTGGCTGGATTTTATGTGATTTTTACTTCTTTACACTTTATTAACAATTTCCAGATATTAAACAATTAATATGCATTATTTTGCAAGAACAGTTTGTGTGTGTGTGTGTATATGTGTCTTTATAGGTATGCATTAAAGTATGATTTAGCTTAGTATTTCTCACACTTTCATGTGCTCTTGCTAAAATGCAGATTCTAGTTTAGCAGGTCTGGAGAAGGGCCTAAGATTCTGCATTTCTAACAAGTTCCCCCAGTATACCTATATTGCTCATCCACTTTGGAGGAACAGGGATCTAGCTGAGCTAAGTCCAGAACTATTAACAAATTTCTCTTCGGAATAGAAAACACGTATTGTTCCATTTTGAATAATTTTTATTAAGATAGACTGCAGAAAATTTACATCATAAAGGCCTTGTCACAAACTTCTATGCACACCAGATTCTGATGCATCAGCTCCCACAAACATCAAAGCAAAGTTTAGAAAAATTCTCTTTCTCAAAACTGACAAAATAAAAAGCTACGGGACTTTTCAACCAATCAAAAACGTCAGTTCAATAAATTGTGCCAGGAAAGTGTCTAGCAATTCAGGTAGGAGACCTATAGTATCCTTCTAAAACGAATTCCACAGGGAGTGTGCCCAGTGGCTCAGTCGGTTAAGCATCTGCCTTCAGCTCAGGTTATGACCCCAGTGTCCAGGAATCAAGTCCCACATCACGATCCCTACTTAGTGGTGAGCCTGCTTGTCCCTCTCCCTCTGCCCTTCATCCCCACTCATGCTCTCTTTCTCTCTCTCTGTTCTCTCTCTCAAATAAATAAATAATATCTTTTAAAAAAACAAATTCCACAGGGATAAAAGAGAAAAAGCTGGAAAAAATAATTTTCAAAAATGTGCATGTATATTATATATGCTAAAATATATAAAATATGGATGGGTATTCTCCGGTAATTCCCATGGATAAATGCAGTAGAGGAATAATAACTAAAACTGAACACTTATCATGTGTCAGGTACTACACTGATTTACTTTATAAATAATAAAGATTTTTTATTTGAGTATAGTTGACACAATGTTATATTAGTTTTAAGTGTACAACATAATGATTTGATAAGTTTATACATTATGCTATGTTCACAAGTATAACTACCATCTGTCCTATTACATCGCTATTATGATCATTGAGGGGTGAGTGAGGGAAAACAAAAAAGCCCAGTATCATTGACTGTATTCCTTATGCTCTTTTTGTTCCCATGACTTACTCATTCCATAACTGTATCTCCCTCTCCCCTCCACCCTTCTTGCACAAGTGCCCACCACCCTCCTTCTCTCTGGCAACCATCAGTTTGTTCTCTATATTTATAGATCTGATCCTGCTTTTTTGTTGCTTCGTTCCTTTTTTTAGATTCCATTTATGAATAGAATCATATGGTATTTGTCTTTCTTAGTCTCACTTATTTCATTTGGCATAATACCCTCTAGGTCCATCCATGTTGTCTTTAATGGCACAACTCACCATTTCATATGGCTGTGTATTTTCCTTATCCATTTATCTATCAATGGCTACTGTAAATAATTCTGCAGTAACCATAAGTGTGTGTATATCTTTTCAAGTTGGTGTATACATTTTCCCTGAGCAAATATTCAGTAGTGGAATTGTTGGATCATATGGTATTTCCATTTTTAATTGTTTGAGAAAACTCCATACTGTTTTCCACTATGCCAATTTATATTCCCACCAAAAGTATATGAAGGTTCCCTTTTCTCCTCATCATCACCAACACTTGTTCTTTCTGGTCTTGATTTTAACCATTCTGACAGGTATGAGGTGGTATCCCATCACGGTTTTGATTTATACTTCCCTGATGATGAGTGATGTTGATCATCTTTTCATGTGCCTGCTGACTATATGGATGTCTTCTTTGGAGAAATGTCTATTCAGGTCATCTGCCCATTTTTTAATTGGACTGTTTGTTCTTTTTTCTCAGGATTGCTTTGGTTTTTCAGAGTCTCTTGTGATTCCACACTAATTTTAGTATTATTTGTTCTAGTTTTGTGAAAAATGCTGTTGCCGCTTTGATAGATACTGCATTAAATCTGTAGATTGCTTTGAGCAATATGGACATTTTGACAATATCTAATCTATGAACATGGAATATCTTTTTCTTCATTTGTGCTACCTTCAATTTCTTTCAAAAGTGTTTTATAGTTTTCAGAGCACAGGGCTTTCACCTCTTTGGTTAAATTTATTCCTAGATAGTTCATTCTTTTTGGTGCAATTGTAAATTATACTGTTTTTTAAAATTTCTCTTTCTGTTACTTCATTGTTAGTGTATAGAAACAATACCATTTTCTGGGTATTAATTTGGATCCGGCAATTTTACTGGATTCCTTTATTAATTCTAGTAGTTTTTTGGTGGAGTCTCTAGGATTTTCTATGTATAGTAACATGTCATCTACAAACAGTGACAGATTAACTTCTTCTTTACCATAACGGATGCATCTTATTTCTTTTTCCTGTCTGATTATGGTGGCTGGACTTTGAGAAATATTTTGAATGAAAGTGGTGGGAGTGGAAATCTTTATCTTGTTCCTGAACTTAGAGGGATAACTCTTAGTTTTTCATCATCAAGGATGATGTTAGCTGTGGATTTTTCATAGATGGCCATTATTATGTTGAGATATAATCCCTTCAACCCCATTTTGCTGGGAATTTTTATTTTTATTATGAATGGATGTTGAATCTTGTCAAATGCTTTTTCTGCATCTATTGAGATGACCTTGTGATTTTTATCCTTTGTTTTGATGTGGTATATGACATTGATTGATTTGCAAATATTGAACCATCCTTGCATCCTAAGGATAAATTCCACCTTATTGTGGTGAATAAACTTCTTAATGTATTGTTGTATGCCTATTTGCTAGTATTTTGTTTAGGATTTTTGCATCCATGTTCATCTGGCAGAGTAGCCTCTAGTTTCCTTTTTTTGTGGTGTTTTTGTCTGGTTTTGGAATCAGGGTAATTCTGGCCTCATAGAATGTATTTGGGAACTTTTATTCCTCTTCTTTTTTTGGAATAGTTTGAGTAGAATACGTATTAACTCTTCTTTAAATGTCTGGTAAAAGTCACTTTTGAATTGACCTAATGCTGGACTTTTATTTGGAGGGGGGGGTTTATTACCAACTCAATTCAATTGCTTGTAATCAATCTGTTTAGATTTTCTACTTCTCCCTGTTTCAGTTTTGGAAGATTACATGTTTCTAGGAATTTATCCATTTCTTCTATATTGTCCAATTTGGTGGCAGATATGTAATTTTTCATACTATTCTCTTATATACTTTGTATTTCTGTGGTATCCATTGTTATTTTACCTCTTTCATTTCTGATTTTATTTATTTGAGTTCTTTCTCTTTTTTTCTTGATGAGTCTGGCTTAGGGCTTATCAATTTTTTTTTAGGGCTTATCAATTTTATCTCTTCAAAGAACCAGCTCTTGGTTTTATTGATTTTTTTATATTTTTTTAGTCTCTACATCATTTATTTCTCCTCTGCTCTTTATTATTTTCTTTCTTCTACTTACCTTGGGCTTTGTTTGTTCTTCTTTTCTAGTTCATTTAGGCAAAGTTAGATTTTTTTTTATTTGAAGAATTTCAGGTGAAGGTGGGGAGAGTGTTCCCCCAGCTTCTCAGCCCTTTTAAAATCCATCTTCTTTTTCTGTGCCCCAGTACAATGGAAGCTGGTACAGGCTTGTAAACCCTGGGCTCACTGAAGTAGCAAGCTCACAGAGACAACTGAACCTAACCATTGTGGTGTCTGGACCCTGCTCTGCTTTAAGTTTTTAAGGTGGGGTGAGAACATAAACCAGGTAACTCTCCAGTCCTTCTGACCTGGAGAGCTTTCCCACAATTCCTGTATTGCTTGGCAGAGTCCTAGTTTTGTCTCTTCTATATGCCATTTGCTCTTTTAAACTGTGGCTTTTCTCTATGCCCAAGGACAGAGGAATCTGTTCCCAGTCCCTCAGTACTCTCCCTCCCCACTGCCATTCACAGTGTTGAAGGTGGTGGTTTCTTCTTTTTTTTTTTTTTTTTTACCATGTCTCATCTCTCTTACTGTTGTCTTGCTGTTCTGTCTTTGGTTGTTCAGTAGCTGTTCAGTCAGCCCTCAGTTATTCTTCACGGGGAACTGTTTATTAATAGGTGTAATTTGGTGTGTCCAGGAAAGAGGTGAGTTCAGGGTCTTCATACATCACCATCTTGAACCAAAACCAGCATGCTAAGTTTTCACATGCATTATTATCATTTAGTCTTTATATCAAACTATAAAGAAGAGGCTATATTTTCCCAATGTTCTTAAGAATTTATTTCTAAACTTCACAAACTATAATTTAGGTATCACTGTTCACATTTTATAGCTAATAAAATTGAGTCATAGAGTATGAGGTTGCCTAGAGTTATACTGCAAATAGCAATTGGCAAAATCCAGTTTCTAACTCAAAGCTATGTTCTTCACTGCACTGCCATTTTGAAAGAGCCACACATTGGTTATAGGCAAAAATATACTCCTGCAAGCCCAATATCATAAACAAAATTAAAATGCAAATAATAAACTAGGAATATAATAACAAATGTAGCAAAGGGGAATTATATTTAATATATAAAAAGCAATACAAATTGAAAGGAAAAGCTCTGTGACTCTAATGGAAAGAGAGATCAAGGACAGGTATAGCAATTCACAAAAGTGTCTGTGTGTATATGTGTGTGTATGCACATATGTAATACATAAATAGAGGAATATTGGCCAAAGCATTAATAAGTATCTTAGAGGTGAAATTATTAAGTTACTAATTTGTGGCTTTATATTTTTTCATGTTTTTCACATTATCACAATGAGTATGTATTATTTTTATGATCCGAGAAAAATAAAAGCTACTCATGTTAGCTTCAGATAACCCTGGTCTCATTGTAATTACTAAATTCATGATCCATTTTCCTCTGGAATTTCACATCTACATTTGAAAAGTTTCTCTGGGACATTTACTCATTCGTTTGTTCATTTGTTTGTTCATTCATCCTTCTAGTATAATGTTTATTGAGCATCTATTAGTGTGTAGCCAGGCAATAAGTAAGTAAAATATGCAGACATGGGCTTTGCATATAAAAAGCTACACTGGGAGATAAACTTTGTGTAAGTTACATGATTAATTAATCATTAATGGTACTTAAAATATCCTAAGCTATTACAAACAGTGGCTTGTACACTGCTTATTCCTTTCATCTCTATATAGGCTATCTATGGCAAATGATCCTAATTCATTGAATAACCTATCAGTCTTTAGGGGCACCTGGCTGGTTCAGTGGGTTAAGCCTCTGCCTTCAGCTCAGGTCATGATTCCAGGGTCCTGGGATCGAGCCCCACATCGGGCTCTCTGCTTAGCAGGGAGCCTGCTTCCTCCTCTCTCTCTCTGCCTGTCTCTCTGCCTACTTGTAATCTCTCTCTGTCAAATAAATAAATAAAATCTTTTTTAAAAATCTATCAGTCTTTAGTAAGAAGGTGATATCTTATGAAACAAAAGAATAAGGCATTTAATACAGTTACTGTCTCCAACTACATTTATAATTGAAATTTTTATTGAGATAATTGCAGATTCACATGCAATTGTTAAATAATATGAGTTTCCATGTACCTTTTGCTTAGTTCCCCCTGAGGGTAATGTTTTACAAAACTATAGTACAATATCACAACCAGGATATTGATATTGATATAGTCCACCCAACTTATTGAAATTTGTCCAGTTTTACTTATACTCCTCTGTGTGTTTACGTGTTGTGTACACATGTATATTTAGTTCTATGTACTTTTGTCACTTTGAGACACTGCCAGTCAAGATATAGAAGAGTGACATCACCACAAGAATCCCTTCTGTTGGGTCTATTTATAACCATACCCACATTCCTCCTCCACCCCTCCCCCCCCCATTCCTAGCCCCTGGCAGTCACTAATCTTTTCTCCAGGATATACAAATGGGCAAAGGATATGAAGAGACATTTCAAGGAAGAGGACATACAGATGACAAATTAGCACATAAAAAATGTTCAACATCATTAGCCATTAGAGAAATTCAGATTAAAACCACAATGAGATATTACTACAGACCTATCAGAATAGCTAAAATTAAAAATAGTGACAACAGCAAATGCTGGCAAGGATGCAGAGAAACTGGATCACTTATCAATTGATAGTATGAATATATTATGATACAGCAACTCTGAAAAAAGTTGGCAGTTTCTTATAAAGCTAAATGTGCTGTTATCATATAGCCCAGCAACTGCAGCCTTGGGAATTTATCCCAATTAAATGAAAATTTAAGTTCACCCAAAAATCTGTACCAAATGTTCATAGCAGCTTCATTTGCAATATCCCCAAAGTGAAAAAAAATCCGAATATCTTTCAACAGATGAATAGTTAAAGAAACTGTGGTACATCCATACCATGAAATACTATTCAGGTATACAGACAACATCTTGGATGAATCTCCAAGACATTATGCTTAGTTGAAAAAAGACAGTTCCAAGAGTTTATATATTACATTATTCCATTTACATAACAGTTCTGAAATGCAATATATTTTAATTACTTCAGTTGTTTTTGTGTGTGTTTCTGGCTCCATTCTCCTCAGGATCTTTGACAAAACCATGCCTATAAATATTTGAGATAATTTTGGCACTCTCTAGAACAAGGAGTATATCATATTTGATTATTGAATCTAGCTTGCTGTGATCTATAGCCAATATAATTATATAAGAGAGTTTCAAGGGACAGAGAAAATGTTTAACCATGGGATATAATTATCTCCACCCTACAGATGATGAACTCAGGTTCAGAGAGGTTAAATGTTTTGCCCAGAATTACACAGCAAGTTCCTAGTGTAGAATCAATATCAATACCGTGGAGATATCCTCACTCCAAGCAAGAATCCTCTACCCCTTCATTCCAATATTTCTGCTTGGGTACAGTGCCACTGTTTTCACTGTCTTCCTCCTATAGCCAGAGACACTCCCTTAGTTCTTGAAGAAACCCCTGCTGCTACCAATCAACCAGTCAAGATACTTGCTGGAGATGCCAAATGGATAAAACATATATATATGTTATATATATATATATATATATATATATATATATATATATATATATAACATATATATATGTTATATATATATATAAAACATATATATATACATATATAAAACATATATATAATATTATATATTATATATTATATATAATATTATATTATATTTAATATATTTTTTTTAAATTTAAAAACATATATATATTTACTTGACAACAGTGATGATGATGGTGACAAATGAAGAGAACAGTGATGGCTAATATGTAATGGGGGCTTATTATGTGTGAGGCACTATTCTAACTCTTTAACATGTACTAACTCATTTAATCCTTACAAAAACTCTATGAAGTGGGTGCATCGGGGTTTTTTGTTTATAGTACTTTTTTACCAATTTTTTTTTCTGTATGCCATGTGTGCCAGTGTCCTCTGCTGTGTAGGGAAATTCTCTCTTGTAGATGAGTCCAGCAATTATGGTGTTTTAACATAATACTTGCTCCCAATCCTCTGAATTACCAATTTCACTGTCATCTTTTCACAGGACCTGTGTGTCTTTAAAAGTAAGTACAAGTCCATGAAAAGATGCTCATCATCAGAGAAATACAAGTCAAAACCACAATGAGATATCACCTCACCCCTGTCAGAATGGCTGACTAGGTATTTACCCAGGATACAAAAATACTGATTTGAAGGGGCACGTGCACCCTAATGTTTATGGCAATATTATCAACAGTAGCCAAACTATATGGAAAGAGCCCAAATGTCCATTGACTGATGAATGAATAAAGAAGATGTGAGATAAGCAGAGTGGCGCAGCGGAAGCGTGCTGGGCCCAAGAAGATGTGAGATATATATAGAGAGAAAGATATTTATATCTGTATATATATATATATGATGAATGAATAAAGAAGATGTGAGATACACACACACATACACCAGAACATTACTCAGCCATCAAAAAGAATGAAATCTTTCCATTTGCAATGAAATGTTTGGAGCTAGAGTGTATTATGCTAAGTGAAATAAGTCAGCCAGAGATAGAAAAATACCATACAATTTCACTCACATATGGAATTTAAGAAGCAAAACAAATGAGCAAGGGAAAAAAGAGAGAGAGACAAACCATAAAACAAACTTTAAAAAAAAGATTTTATTTATATGACAGAGAGAGAAAGAGATAGAGAGAGTGAGAACATGAGCAGGGGGGTGGGGAGAGGGAGAAGCAGGTTCACCCTGAGCAGGGAGCCCAATGCAGGACTCAATCCCAGGACCCTGGGATCATGACCTGAGCCAGAGGCAGACACTTAACAGACTGAGCCACCCAGGTCCCTTCATAAAACAGACTCTTAACAATAGAGAGCAAACTGAGGGTTGATGAAGGGAGGTCGGTGGCAGGGATGGAGTAAATGGATGATGGGGTATTAAGGAGGCACTAGTGATGAGCAGTAGGTGTTATATGTAAGTGATAAATCTCTAAGTTCTATGCCTGCAACCAATTTTACTGTATATATTAACCAAGTAGAATTTAAATGGAAGTTTGAAATTTTAAGAAGGAAGGGAATACAAGTTCAACAGTGATAGCTACAGCCATACTCTTGGATTGCTGATGCCTAGAAACATGTACAAGGTAATTCACAGGGGATTCCAGCTATTTCTGTTCCTTTTTGGTAGGAGAACTATTTTCATGTAAGGCAGGAGCATAGAACAGTGATTGAGAAACTCAGCTCTACCACTTCTGCATACAGGACCTAAGGCAAGGTACTTATTACATCAGAGCCTCAGTTTCTCCATCTGTATAACAGGGATAATAACATTCACCTTGGAGGACTGAGGAGGGGATTAGAAATGATGTAAATAATGTGCCTGACACAGTGAAAGTAGTCAGTTAACTGTGGCTAGTATTAGTATGACCTTCTTTATTTCCCTGGGAGCCACCCGTGTACAGCCATTCATTTGTCAACTAAAAAAGGGAATGGATGTTGAGTACTTTTTTTAAGTACTTCTTTTTGCTTTAAGTACATCATCTTTTTATGTTGTTTCTAATCTGCTTTAGACTGCTGTTGCTGTTCCTGGTTTTCAGCCCTTCTAGAAGGTGCTACAGTTCCCTGTTCTTGATCTTAAACTCTAGCTTCTTCCACAACATCTTTCTGAAGGTTTTGCTACTGGTGTTTCTAAGCTAATTTAAATTTTCAGCATCAGTTGGTCCATTTCCTCTTCATACTGTTTCCCCAAATCCTCATTCTTCTTTTTAAGCACATTTAGCAATGTTGCCAAGCCATTCAGCATTTACTGAACACCTACTTGTCCACCAGATACTATTCTTAGATTACAGAGATGAACCATATGGGAAAAACCCCAGCCCTCATGACCCTTCAGTCAGAAAATCTACTAAATTTCTATTATGAATCTGGCTGAAATTTAAAGCAATTTTTATACTGTATATTGCTTTGGAAATCTTCAACAATTGAGGAAAATATTCTAGTTTATAGGGCAATGCCAAAACTAAATTTGAGTCCCCAGTTTCAACAGTTCTGCTACATGCTTTTAACTTGCAACCTATACCTGGAGCCAGCATCTTGAGAGCCAAAAAGGGGGAGCCAGGAGCACACCCTTCTACTTCAAAATTTCCTTTCAGTTTTCAGTGGGTTGCTCCTTACTTGCCTCTCTCATCCCTGCCTGGCCAGCTTCTTGCTCTGTTCTCTGACTCATACACCATCACTTAGGTTCTTGGCCCAACCCTTGCTCCCATTTATTAGACTTCATTATTTCAGCCCTTCCAACCCCTCCCATACCCCACAGGCTGATTTGTCCTAATTTGAAACCTGTGTGACCCTGCAGCTCTCCAGTTTGGTGTGTAGAAAGCTCGTTCTTGACACTGCTTCCCTGGCCTTAAACCCATGACCTTAAATCATAAGTAATACTTTTGTAGCAGAAAAATCCCTGGCTCCCTCATAACGACCATACTTGTAGTAAAGAGCAGTCCTCTGTATATTCCTCTCAGCCATTAAACCTCTCTCTTGGTTCAGGAATATTCACCATGGGACACTGTCCTGGCCACATTGGACAACTGCCCCAAACTCAATCCCAACAGACTTATGTAGGTACTAACTACACCATCATCAACTCCCTTCCTATATCCTTCTTTAACTATTGAAATCACATTATCTCTTTCTCCCTTATTTTTTCAAATGTCTCCCTCTCATTCCACATGAAATTAAGCTTCCTAAATGAATCTCCCATATTTACTTTCTTGTCATACTTACTCCCGTATTAATCGGGGAGAAACAGATCAAAGGCCTTTGCAGGCAAGGACAATATGTGAACATCTTTCTGGAGCTGTAACTCCAGACCTCAAAGTATAGATTTGCCTGAGTTCACAACTTAAGAAAACTAGGCACACTGAGCTGTAGTGGGGCTGTTCCTGATACTATTAGTGCTCATGTATTTTGGTTAAATATATTCTTGAAATGATAGCATCTTTTTCAAAAATTTATGTTGCTCATCAGGACCAAAACATTCAAATCCCTGCTCTGCAACACACTAGCTATGGGACTTTGGCCAACTTAATTAATCCCTGAAAAACCTGTAAAATGAGAATAATAACAGTATCTACCTCACAGGGTTATTGTGAGAATTAAGTGAGATAATGTACTTAGAGTGTGTACCACTCATATATAATATTTATCATCATTCTAAAGCAATATATTCCAACACTAGCACATGATTCCCATGAAGAATTTCTAGAAATAACACCGGGATTTTCAACGAACTATTGAAATTTTCGGATCATTAGAAGCCACGATTTGGAGGTTAAGATCTATAACACTCTCCTTGTCTACCCACTACCTCCTTATTATCAAGAGCACTTTTGTCCATTATCAGTTGATGGTTATTTACATTGTTTCCACAGCTTGGCTATTGTGAACAGTACTGCAGTGAACATGGCAGTGCTAATATCTCTTCAAGGTTTTTGATTCTTTTGGATAAATACCCAGAAGTGGGATTGTTAGATTATATGGTAATTCTTTTCTAATTTTTTAAGAACTTCCATACTGTTCTCCATAGTGGTCACACTATTTTGCATTCCCACCAACAGACTGGAAGGGTTACAACTTTTCCACATCCTAGTCAACACTTATTATCTTTGGCTTTTTGACAATGGAATACTATTCAGCCTTTAAAAACAAGGAAATTCTACAATATGTGACAACATGAGTGAAATACTGCATGATTTCACTCACATGGGGTACCTAAAATAATCAACTTCATAGAATCACAGAAAGTGGAATGGTGGCTGTCAAGGAAGTGGGAAGTTATTAATCAGTTGACATAGTTTCAGCCAAGCAAATGAATAAGTTATAAATAAATAAAATAGAATAATAAAATAAATTAAAATGAAGTAAAATAAAATAAAAAAAATTACTTTTATCAAAGGCACATCACACCCTCTTAGGTATTCTCCCTAATGAATACTTAACAGTGTATCTGCTATCTGAGAGAGTGGACTATTGAGATGGACATGGGTAAGCCACAGCAATCCCCAAATTCTGCTATGAAAATACCATCTACTGAGTCCAGACTTGGGATCCACTACACAAAACAAACCTATACTGCTTCAGTATCATCAACCCCCACCCTTCCCATCCTTACTCTATACTCATCATACTGGCCCACATTTCAGTGCCTCCAAAAAGTCATGTTCTCTCTTGTCAACAGGTCTTCTCACACACACTCACACACACACACACACACACACACACACACACACACACACACACATACACACACACACGGGGTGGAGGTGGAGGGCTGGCATAAAATCAGCATTAAGAAAATATTTCTGGGGCACCTGGGTGGCTCAGTGGATTAGGCCACTGCCTTCGGCTCAGGTCATGATCTCAGGGTCCTGGGATCGAGCCCCACGTCGGGCTCTCTGCTCCGCAGGGAGCCTGCTTCCTCCTCTGTCTCTGCCTGCCTCTCTGCCTAGTTGTGATTTCTCTCTGTTAAATAAATAAAATATTAAAAAAAAAAAAAAAGAAAATATTTCTGTGATGAGTAGATGAATTGAGTTCTGATTATATTGGGAAGGGGGAGTCTGGAGTCCCCTCTGTGGTGCTTCTGAGAAGTATCCTCAGAGCACAATTGGATAAGCACCAGATTAGAAATTCCCTAGGATCCTTCCCACATCTAGCAGGCTATAATCCTTCAGTAGATTTTTTAAAGGGATGAAATGAAAATTGAAAAACAAAATATTAATACTGGAGATCAGCAAAGGAGTCAGTGCATTCTATGTGCTGTCTCAGGGTCATTTTCATCTATTTATATTTTCTGAGCAGAGAATGTGACTGAGCTGTGAGGGATGCATGTTGACCACAGGACCTGTCCTCTTATCAGTTAGATCATTTGCATTCCGTTAATTGACTTGCATTATGTGAAGTTAAAGGACATTCCAATGAGATGTACCCTGCTTGGTCCCATTACTTCTATTTGCCCATCACCATGCTCATGCCCTGTTACTTGCCATCACATATCTAATCAGTACCCATTTGAAGATCATGGGGGAAAAAAAAACTATGGATGTGCAGAAGATTTTCAAGGGATTAGACTTGAGAACAAGATATCCTTACCAATTTAACCCTAGCCAAGACAGTATTCTCTCTCTGGACATGCAAAGAAGTAATGGTGATGAAATTGTGCTCTAACAACACCTAGAGTAAACCAGATTCGTTACTGGATGGGTGGAGCCTGGTGAGAGGTTTGCATGGTTAAAGAAATATATTTTTTGTTTTGGTCGCCAGGACTTATTCAGTAGCTGAAGATCAGATACTACAAGTGGACAGGCAGACATTATCTGCAGTTGAACTTTATACAACTGCGAATGTTTGAAAGGGCAAATCAGATAATTAGTGAAAGCGAGGGTCATAAAGATAATTCCTTTATATCAAGACAACCTTCCCCTGCGAATTCCTTGGGATCAATGACCAAAAAAAAAATGCTCTTTTTTTTTTTTTTTTTAGCAATCTTCCTGGCTGTCCTCAAGAGCATTTTATAAACTGTCTTATATGTTCTAGAAATTGGAAGAATTATAAGTAGGATTCTGAGTACAATGGCTAGCTATATTAAAAGCAATGATTGCTCCATCAAAAAGCCTCAATTATAAGTATGATCTGTTGACACACCATCTAGGGAATCAAGGAACAGCCTGTGTCCTTTAATTCCTTAGTAGACCAAGTTCTAGCAATAAGTAAAACCTTATCTCTCTTAGCACATCTCTGGCAACCAGTAGATATTTTGCAAGGCTTAGCCCGGGCCACTGGCAATATAAGTCACTGAACCAGAAGCAGACAGTGAACAACTGATGGAGGTAAATGGTTTGTTACTGTGAATGGATTTTTGAAATGAGAAAAACTAACAGAACATTCTAATATTGTTTAGAGAGATATGAAAGGAATTTTTCAAAAGAAATCTCTATAAATTCTTAGAGTTTTCATCTATATCTTCTAGATTTTCTACTGATACCCATTGCCTACCTCCCCATCTTTATCCATATCAGTGCAAGTTCAGTTGATACAAACAACAATATTTAGAGCACCTTGTTTATCCATATATATATATATATATATGCACATATTTCACTAGAAATATAATGGATATATATTTTTATATATTTAATATATTTAAAATATGTACTGTATGCCTTATTGCATGAATATTTCCATTACACAATGTATCTTGAAATATATACATAGCATATGTTTTTAAAGATTTTATTTATTTGAGAGAGAGACACACACACAGAGAGACCATATGAGAGAGAGCAAGCATGAGCTAGAAAGAAAGGGGAGAGGGAGAAGGAGACAAGAAGACTCCCCACTGAGTGGGGAGCTGACTCTCAGTTCATTATCTGAGCCAAAGGCAGACACTTAACCAACTGAGCCCCACAGGTGCCCCACATATGCTTATTAATAGACATATAACTAAGCCTATGTAATGAATGGAAATATGTAAGCCATGGGAGAAGAGAAATGGAGACTCATTATATATGACTGTTTAAGCAGAAAAATCAGCTCAATATTTCTACTTTGCTAAGATTAATATTATAATAAACAGTAATTTCTTGTTTTTTTTGCTAAATTTTAAGAATACCTCTTTCTGACTCTGAGTAAAGATGGCAAAGGAGTAGCAGACTGAGATGACATCAGGTAGCAGGAGTTCAGCTACATAGTTATCAAACCATTCTGAACACCAACAAACCCAACAGGAGATCCAAGAGAAGAAGAGCAGCAATTCTAGAAACAGAAAATTGACTACCTTCTGAAAGGTAGGACCGGCGGAGAAGTGAATCCAAAGTGACGGGAAGATAGACCGTGGGGGGAGGGGCCGGGTCCCAGCAAGTGTTGGAACAACCGAGCACAAAATTAGAACTTTTTAAAAGGCTGCTCCACTAAGGGACATTGCTCCAGAGGCCAAGCGGGGGTGAAGCCCTCACATGGACAGTGTGGTCTCAGGTCCTGCGGGGTCATAGAAGGATTGGGGGTGTCTGAGTGCAGCAGAGTTCAAAGGTATCAGAGCAGGGAAGCTGGCTACAAAGACAGAGCCAACAAGTGAGCTCTCAGCTTGGGGTTACCTTAAACTGATCCAAGGCACAGTCAGACCACTGCTCTTTGATCAGGGACCCCGCAAGTGACAGATTTGGGGAACACACCTTCCTTCTCTGGAGATAGGAATCTACTGGGTTTGGAAACACCAAATGCGGCTGTATGCCAGAGACAGAAACACTTGGTCATGGACTGGGTGAGCTTAGAGTACAGCCAGAGACCAGGGAGATGAGTGCTTTTCACCAAGGGCACACTGAGGAGTGGGGCCCAGAGCTCTCAGCTCCTCTGGGCCAGAGATTGGGAGGCCACCATTTTCATTCCTGTCCTCCAGAACTCTACAGAAAGCATTCAGGGAACAAAAGCTCCCAAGAGCGAACCCAAGCAGATTAATCAGCCCAGTCCCTGGCAAGGGCAGTGCCATTCTGCCCCAGGCAAAGACATTTGAGAATCACCACAACAGGCCCCTCCCCAAGAAGATGAGCAAGAACATCCAGCTAAGACCAAGCTCACTGATCAAGGAGAACAGTGGAATTCTAGAGGAAGGGAAAGCAAAGCAAGGAGTTTATGGCTTTCTCTCCATGATACTTTAGTTTTGCAAAGTTAATTAAACATTTTAATTTTTTTCTTATTCTATTTTTTTTAACTTTTCCTCTTTCCTCTTTTAACATTTGTTAACTAGATTATCTTAACAATACCTTTCTTAAAAAAATCTTTTTAAACCTTCATTATTATAGTGATATTTTATCCTTCATTGTATCTAACTTGATTTTTTGTACACATATAGGGTTTTTTCTTCTAAAAAATTTTTGGGAAACAATTTCTTCTAATAGGGCAAAATATACCCTAAATCTAGCACAGGGCTTTTTTCTAGTCTCCAGCCTGAGCAAATGCCCTCCACTTTCTTTCTCTTTTTCCAACCAATTTATCTTATCAATTCCTTTTTTTAAAAAAAAATTTAAATTTTCATCTTTACAATCATATTCCATCCCTTCATTGGGTTTACCATTATATTTGTGTATGTATATATATATATATATATATATATATATATATATATATGTTCTTTCTTTAAAATTTGGAATGTAGTTTCTTCTAAGAGACCAAAATACACCCAAAATCAAGTGGGTGGCTCTGTTCTATTCACCAGTCTAATGTGTATACATTTTTAATTTTTTTTTTCATTTTCTTAAACTTCTTTTTACAACCTTTTTTCACCCCCAGTTTCGAGTCTCTTCTGATTAGGTTAGTGTACATTTTTCTGGGGTCTTTGCCACCTTTTTAATATTGTATTCTCTCATTCATATATTCTTATCTGGATAAAATGACAAGGCAGAAAAACACACCACAAAAAAAGAAGGAAAGAAAGAAAGAAAAGAACAACAGACAGTACTGAAGGCTAGGGACATAATCAATATGGACATTGGTAATACATCAGATCTAGATTTTAGAATGATGATTCTCAAGGTGCTAGCTAGACTCAAAAAAAGGCATGGAAGATATTAGAGAAACCCTGTCATGAGAAATAAAAGCCCTTTCTGGAGATATAAAATAACTAAAATCTAAATAAACTGAAATCAAAAAAAGCTATTAATTTGGAACAATAAAAAATGGAAGCTCTTACTGCTAGGATAAATGAGGGCAAAGAGAGAATAAGTGATATAGAAGACCAAATGATGGAGAATAAAGAAACTGAGCAAAAGAGAGACAAACAACTACTGGACCAGGATGGGAGAATTTGAGAGATAAGTGATACCACAAGATGAAACAATATTAGAATAATTGGGATCCGAGAGGAAGAAGAAAAAGACAGAGGGGCAGAAGGCATATTGGAGCAAACTATACTAGAGAATTTCCCTACTATAACAAAGGGAACAAGCATCAAAATCCAGGAGGCATAGACAACCCCCCTCAAAATCAATAACAATAAGGTCACATCCCATCATCTAATAGTAAAATTAAAAAGTCTTAGTGACAAACAGAAAATCCTAAGTGGCTTGGGAAAAGAAGTCTATAACATACAATCGTAGAAATATTAGATTGGCAGCAGACTTATCCACAGAGACCTGGCAGGCCAGAAAGAACTGGCATGATATATTTTCAGAGCACTAAACTAGAAAAACATGCAGCCAAGAATACTATATCCAGCTAGGCTATCATTGAAAATAGAGGGAGAGAAAAAAAGCATGCAGGACAAACAAAAATTAAAAGAATTTGCAAACACCAAAGCAGCCCTACAGGAAATATTTAAAGGGATCCTCTAAGTAAAGAGAAACCTTAAAGTAGTACACCAGAAAGGAACAGAGACAATATACAGTAATAGTCACCTTATAGGCAATACAATAGTACTAAATTTTTATCTTTCAATACCTACTCTGAATGTAAATGGGCTAAATGCCCTAAACAAAAGACAAGGGAATCAGAGTAGATAAAAAAGCAAAAACCAATGGGGCGCTTGGGTGGCTCAGTGGATTAAAGCCTCTGCCTTCGCCTCGGGACATGGTCCCAGGGTCCGGGATCCAGCCCCACATCGGGCTCTCTGCTCAGCAGGCAACATGCTTCCCCTGCTTTCTCTGCCTACCTCTCTGCTTACTTGTGATCTCCCTCTCTCAAATAAATAAATAAAATCTTTAAAAAAAACACCAATATGCTGTCTGTAAGAAACTCATTTTATATCCAAAGAAACCTCCAGATTTAAAGTGAGGGTGTGGAAAACAATTTACCATGCTAATGGACATCAAAAGAAAGCTGGAGTGGCAATCCTTACATCAGATAAATTAGATTTTAAGCCAAAGACTATAATAACAGATGAGAAGGATACTATGTCATGCTTAAAGGGTCTGTCCAACAAGAAGATCTAACAATTTTAAATATCCATGCCCCTAATATGGGAACAGCCAACTATATAAACCAATTAATAACAAAATCAAAGAAACACATCAACAATAATGCAATAACAGTAGGGGATTTTAACACCCCCCTCACTGAAATGGAGAGATCATCCAAGCAAAAGATCAACAAGGAAATAAAGGCCTTAAAGGACACACTGGACAAGATATACATCACAGATATATTCAGAACAGTCCATCCCAAAGCAACAGAATACACATTCTTCTCTAGGGCCCATGGAACATTCTCCAGAATAGTTCACATCCTGGGTCACAAATTGGGTCTCAACCGGTACCAAAGACTGGGATCATTCCCCGCATATTTTCAGACCTCAGTGCTCTGAAGCTTGAACTCAATCACAAGAAGAAAGTTGGAAAGATCTCAAATATATGGAGGCTAAAGAGCATCCTTCTGAAGAATGAATGTGTCAACCAGGAAATTAAAGAAGAATTGAAAAGATTCATGGAAACAAATGAAAAATGAACACACAACTGTTCAAAATCTTTGGGACACAGCAAAGGCGGTCCTGAGAGGAAAGTATATAGTGATACAAGCCTTTCTCAAGAAACAACAAAGGTCTCAAGTACACAACCTAACCCTATACGTAAAGGAGCTGGAGAAAGAACAGCAAAGAAAGCCTAAACCCAGCAGGAGAAGAGAAACAATAAAGATCAGAGCAGAAATCAATGAAGTAGAAACCAAAGAACAGTAGAACAAATCAGTGAAACTACGAGGTGGTTCTTTCAAAGCATTAATAATATTGATAAGCCCCTGGTCAGACTTATCAAAAAGAAAAGAGAAAGGACCCAAACAAATAAAGTTATGAATGAAAGAGGAGAGACCACAACCAACACCAAAGAAATATAAACAATTATAAGAATATATTATGAGCAACTATACGCCAGCAAATTTGACAATCTGAAAGAAATGGGTGCATTCCTAGAGACATATAAATTACCATAACTGAACCAGGAAGAAATAGAAAACCTGAACAGACCCATAACCAGTAAGGAGATTGAAGCAGTCATCAAAGTCTCCCAACAACAAGAGCCCAGATGGCTTCCCAGGGGAATTCTACCAAACATTTAAAGAAGAATTAATACCCATTCTCCTGAAAGTGTTCCCAAAACTTGAAATGGAAGGAAAACTTCCAAACTCATTTTATGAGGCCAGCATTACCTTGATCCCAAAACCAGACAAAGACCCCACCAAAAAGGAGAATTACAGACCAATATCCTTGATGAACACAGATGCAAAAATTCTCACCAAAATACTATCCAGTAGGATCCAACAGTACATTAAAAGGATTATTCACCACGACCAAGTGGGATTTATTCCTGGGCTGCAAGGTTGGTTCAACATCTGCAAATCAATCAATGTGATACAATACATTAATAAAAGAAAGAACAAGAACCATATGATACTCTCAATAGATGCTGAAAATGCATTTGACAGAGTACAGCATCCTTTCTTGATCAAAAATCTTCAAGTGTAGGGATAGAGGGTCCATACTTCAATATTATCAAAGCCATCTATGAGAAACCTATAGTGAATATCATTCTCAAGGGGAAAAACTGAGAGCAAAAGACTCCATTTTAAAATTCCTAGAACTCATACAGGAATTCAGTAAAGTGTCAGGATATAAAATCAATGCATAGAAATCAGTTGCATTTCTATACACCAACAACAAGACAGAAGAAAGAGAAATTAAGGAGTCGGTCCCATTTACAATTGCACCCCAAACCATAAGATGCCTAGGAATAAACCTAACCAAAGAGGCAAAGAATCTGCACTCAGAAAACTATAAAGTACTCATGAAAGAAATTGGGGAAGACACAAAGAAATGGAAAAGTGTTCCATGCTCATGGATTGGAAGGACAAATATTGTGAAAATGTCTATGCTACCTAAAGCAGTCTACACATTTAATGCAATCCTTATCAAAATACCATCCATTTTTTTTCAAAGAAATGGAACAAATAATCCTAAAATTTATATGGAACCAGAGAAGATCCCGAATAACCACAGGAATGTTGAAAAAGAAAGTCAAAGTCAGTGGCATCACAATTCCAGACTTTAAGTTCTATTACAAATCATCAAGACAGTATGGTACTGGCACAAAAACAGACACATAGATCAGTGGAACAGAATAGAGAGCCCAGAAATGGACCCTCAACTCTATGGTCAACTAATCTTTGACAAAGCAGGAAAAATGTCCATTGGAAAAAAGACAGTCTCTTCAAAAAATGGTGTTGGGAAAAATGGACAGCCACATGCAGAAAAATGAAACCAGACCATTTCCTTACATGACACACAAAAATAGACTCAAAATGGTTGAAAGACCTCAATGTGAGACAAGAATCCATGGAAGTCTTTGGGAAGAACACAGGCAGCAACCTCTTCCACCTCAACCTCAGCAACGTCTTCCTAGAAACACCTCAAAGGCAAGGGGAGCAAGGGCAAAAATGGACTTTTGGGACTTCATCAAGATCAAAAGCTTTTGCACAGCAAAGGAAACAGTCAACAAAACCAAAAGACAACTGACAGAATGGGAGAAGGTATTTGCAAATGACATATCAGATAAAGGGCCAGTATCCAAAATCTATAAAGAACTTATCAAACTCAACACCCAAAGAACAAGTAATCCAATCAAGAAATGGGCAGAGAACATGAACAGACATTTCTGCAAAGAAGACACCCAGATGGCCAACAGACACATGAAAAAGTGCTCCACATCACTAGGCATCAGGGAAATACAAATCAAAACCACAATGAGATACCACCTCACAACAGTCATAATGGCGAAAATTAACAAGTCAGGAACCGACAGATGTTGGAGAGGATGCAGAGAAAAGGGAACCTTCCCACACTGTGGGTGGGAATGCAAGCTGGTGCAACCACTCTGGAAAACAGCATGGAGGTTCCTCAAAAAGTTGAAAATAGATCTACCCTATGACCCAGCAATCGCACTACTGGCTATTTATCCTAAAGATACAAATGTAGTGATCCAAAGAGGCACATGCACCCAAATGTTTATAGCAGAACGTCCACAATAGCCAAACTATGGAAAGAGCCTAGATGTCCTTCAACAGATGAATGGATAAAGAAGAAGTGGTATATATATACAATGGAATACTATGCAGTCATCAAAAGAAATGAATTCTTGCCATTTGCGACGATGTGGATGGAACTAGAGGGTATTGTGCTGAGCAAATTAAGTCAACCAGAGAAAGACAATTATCATATGATCTCCCTGATATGAGGAGTTTGAGAAGCAGAGTGGGGGGGTTTGGGGGTTAGGAAAGGAAAAAATGAAACAAGATGGGATTGGGAGGGAGACAAACCGTAAGAGACTCTTAAACTCACAAAACAAACTGAGGGTTGCTGGGGGAAGGGAATGTGGAAATGGTGGTTGGGTTATTGGTATTGGGGAGAATGTGATATGGTCAGTGCTGTGAAGTGCATAAGCCTGATGATTCACAAACCTGTATCCCTGGGGCAAATAATATAATATATGTTAATAAAAATAATTTAAAAAGTACTAAAATATTCAATTTAACATTTAGAGACCATCCACAGTACAGCCCCAACCTATCTTGTCTATCTTTCCAGCTTTATCTACCACCATTCCTTCCAAATATACTGTTCTCCAGCCTAGTGGTTCCCACAGTATGGTTTCTGGACCAACAGCAGCAGCATTACCTGGGAACTTGTTAGAAATGCATAGTATTGGATCCCACCACATAATTACTGAACTAAAAACTGCAGGGGTGGGGCCTAGCAATCTGGGTATCTTTAAAAATTAGTTATTTATTTATTTTTAGAGAGAGCGAGCGAGAGAGAGAGAGAGAGAGAGAGGCAGAGAGAGGGAGAGAAAATCCTAAGCAGGCTCCACACTCAATGCAGAGCCTGACATGGGTCTTGATCTCATGACCCTGAGATCATGGTCTGTGCTGAAATCAGGAGTCAGGTACTTAACCAAATGAGCCAGCCAGGTTACCCCAATCTGAGCTTTAATAACCCTCCCAGGTGATTCTGATGTACTTAATGTTTGGAAAAACCACCAATCTAACCAATTTGAACTGGCCATTATGTTGTTATACTTAACTCTCCTGCCTCTGAGGCTTAATTATGATGTTTCCTTTGTATGGAATTCCTTTTGTATTTTCACCCTTATAAAATCCACTGGAAGTGATTATGCTGAGTGAAATAAGTCAAGCAGAGAGAGTCAAGTATCATATGGTCTCACTTATTTGTGGAGCATAACAAATGACATGGAGGACATTGGGAGATGGAGAGGAGAAGGAAGTTGAGGGAAATTGGAAGGGGAGGCGAACCATAAGAGACTATGGACTCTGAGAAACAACCTGAGGGTTTTGAAGGGGCGGGGGTGGGAGGTTGGGGGAACCAAGTGGTGGGTAGTAGGGAGGGCACGTATTGCATGGAGCACTGGGTGTTGTGCAAAATCAATGAATACTGTTACACTGAAAAAATAAATAAATTAAAAACAAAACAAAAAAATAATAATTTTTAAGGTTTATTTATTTTAGTTTAGAGAGAGAGGAGGAGGAGGAGAGGGAGAGAGAATCCTAAGCAGACTCCATGTTCAATGTGGAGCCCAACTTGAAGCTCAATGCCATAACCCTGAAATCATGACCTAAGCCAGAATAAAGAGTCGGTCTCTTAACCAGCTCAGCCACCCAGGTGCCCCTAAAATCTTACACATTTTGAAAAATATTTCTAATAATATATGCTTTAAAGAGTATCCCATATTCTACCTAATGGGATGTAAATTCTTTCTTATAAATCTTCACAAATATTTAATTGCAATTAATTCATTTTTTTGTTTAACCAATATATTTTTAAAGATTTTATTTTTAAATAATCTCTACACCCAACGTTGGGCTTGAACTTACAACCTCAAGATCAAGAGTTGCATGCTCTCCTGACTAAGCCAGCCAGGCATCCCTCTGTTCAACTAATATGCACTGAAGTTGATTATGTGCCAGGCACAGGGCATTAGGGATAAAGATAGATGAGTAAACAGGAAATTATACCACAGTATTCCATGCAGGTGACTGTGAGATCACAGAAAATGTACACCTCTCCCAGACATGGAAGCTTGACAACATTTGTTATAGAAAATGTCATCTGAACTGGGTATAAAAAAGTTGAGTAGAGATGTACTCATCAGAGTACAGATCAGCAAGCAGAAATTTTTTAAGATTTTATTTATTTGAGAGAGAGAGAGTGAGTGAGAGAGAGAAGGAGCAGGGTGAGTTACAGAGGGAGAGTCAGACTCCCTGCTGAACAAGGAGCCTGGTGTGGGGCTGGGTCCCAGGACCCCAAGATCATGACCTGAGCTGAAGGCAGATGCTTGATCAACTGAGCCACCCAGGTGCCTCCATCAAGGACTATTTTATGTAAAAATTCATACATGACATAAAAGTGGAGAGTTAAATTTAGTGGTGTAAGCAAATACTCTTACCAGAATGTCAAGGTCTCCTCAGGGAGCCTTTTTTTTCCTTCCAACAACTATTGTTAACACAAAGATACTAGCCAATTGAATTATCTCCAAAGTATGTGAGCCACATTCTTGGTATCTCAGAGAGTCCCTTTCCCGAAATCTCTGACAATTAACTCACATGTGGTCTATTTCTAAATTTTGCAGTCAGATTTCCTGCCTTAAGCCAGCATAAACTATTGCTATAACCACTATATTCTCATTACTATTTTGACCATGTAAGACCCCAAGTAGATCCTCACTAACCTCTCTATTAAATTTTGACTCTCTTATCAGGAGTATCAAGGCTACCCAGGAATTTACCTTCGTTCTAATGTTACACCAGGCAATTGATCTTCACCCACAGGGTCCCACAAACCTAAAATGATCTCCTCTTGTCAATTAGGCAAACTACAGTCTTGACTTACTGTAAAGTCAGATGACACCCCCAGTTAAGGGTCTAAGACCTCTGAGAGCTGATATTTGAAGTGTCTCCTGGGAGGAGGAAAGTTATTTCCCAATTCACTGGAGGATCTCCTCAGAGTGGACTGAAAGTCATGAACAATTGATCTCAAACTGCCTAGTCTGCTCAGGGAGCCTGTGTTTCTCCCCCTGAGATAGCTATAGATTAGGTCCAGCTGACATGCTAATCCACAGACAGGTGTCTGACATCAGATCTAAATGCTAGCCTCTAACCAAACACACTTGTGTCAAAGGTTGTAGATGAAAAATAATTTCTGTGGGACTTTGCTGGTGTTGGAAAAAGAACACTAAACTCAGAGTCAGAGAAACCAGACTATTGTCTCTTCTCTGCCAGCTATAATTATCAGCCTTGTGACTTTTCTGAGCCTCAACCTCCCCAGTCACAACTTGAGGTAATCAGGTGTAACTATACAGCTGTGGCAGTGACTTCTCAGTGTCTAACTCAATATCCATTCTTCCCTTTAGCTTTAGTCATAGAACTACCAGGTTGGAATGCTAAACTGGCTACAATATAAGCACAGCTGACTAGCTTGGAGTCATGCCCAATGTTCAAAGGGCAGCCAATTGCATGAGTCTTCCCTGTTTCCTATGGTTTCAACAAATGGCAACAGATACCTATCCAGATCTAAAGTTCAGATCTACCTCAGGGGTCAGGTGCTCAGACTAGTTCATAATTCAACATGCTATCATTGTCCAGTATTTTACTTCAGGACTAGTTTTTACATCACAAATTAGACATTATCTTTATTAATACCACCAGTGTTTCTTCAGATTTACACAAATATAAACCAACATCTGTGCTCACATTCCTTATTATCTTCCAGGCTTTCTCTCAGGGATCATTTTCTTCCTCTTTGAAGGACAGCTTTAAAACTTCCCACTAGTGACTTTCATGATAATAAAAGCCCAACTTTTGTCTTTCTGAAAATATCTTTAATTGCCTTACTTTTGAAAAATGTTTTTGCTGTGTGTACAACCTATATGGATGATTGTTTCCTCTTAGCCTACTGAAGATATGGTTCCGCTGCCCTCTCACTTTGATTGTTGCTGTTGAAATGGCATTCATTGTTGGTATTCCTGTTTACAGGAATTTAGTTTAGTGCTTACACCACTAAATTTAACTCTCTACTTTTTTTTAAGATTTTATTTATTTTATTTGACAGACAGAGATCACAAGTAGGCAGAGAGGCAGGCAGAGAGAGAGAGGAGGAAGCAGGCTGTCTGCGGAGCAGAGAGCCCGACATGGGGCTCGATCCCAGAACCCTGGGATCATGACCTGAGCTGAAGGCAGAGGCTTTAACCCACTGAGCCACCCAGGCGCCCCTTAACTCTCTACTTTTATGTCATGTATGAATTTTTACATAAAATAGTCCTTGATGGAGGCACCTGGGTGGCTCAGTTGATCAAGCATCTGCCTTCAGCTCAGGTCATGATCTTGGGGTCCTGGGATCCAGCCGCACACCAGGCTCCCTGTTCAGCAGGGAGTCTGACTCTCTCTCTGCCCCTCACCCTGCTCCTTCTCTCTCTTACTCACTCTCTCTCTCTCTCAAATAAATCTTAAAAAAAAAATTCTCCTTGCTGATCTGTACTCTGATGAATACATCTCTACTCATCTTTTTCTACCCAGTTCAGATGACATGACCTATCTTTTCACTCTGCCTGCTTCTAAGATATCCTTTTTTTCTTACATGTTCTTTGGGGTTCACTTCAATATCTCTAAATGAGGGATTTGGTTTTTTTTCTGCTTTGGATTCATTTTGGTTTCCTGGACCTGAGGTTTGATTTCTTCAGCAATACTGAAAAATTGAAAAGTTAATTCTTTAATATTGTCATTTCTTTTATTGTCTCCAACAAATCACTAATTACAACAAACCTCTCACTCAATCTGCCATGTTTTTGGTCTTGCTTTCACATTTGCCATCTCTTTGTCTTTCTGCACTATATTCTGGAGAAATGCTTCTAGTCTGTCTTCCAATTCATGAATTTGTTTTCCAGCTATGTTTAATCTTCTGACTAAGACAGTCATTGAATTTTGAATTTCAATTGTTTTAAGGTGATTTTCTAACTTACTTTTGTAATTGTTTGTATTGCATAAGTTCTTTATAATTAGAATATGCCATTGATATCAAAACAATTCAATTTGTTTTAAATTTTTAAACACTGAGTAAGGAAGTAACTTTGAGGTTTATCCAGTATAAATATTTCATTTTATGTGTAAGAAAATGAGACCCCAATCAGATAATACCACTTCAAGTTCGCACAGTGAATTAGGTCAAAGCCAAACTTGAATCCAACACTTCTGACCATTAGTTCCAAATTCACTCCAGTGCACTCCAATTCTGAAACAATACTCGGGTTCATTAACACAAAGAAAACGTACTGCCAAACAAAACCTGTACTTTTTTCTTTTTCTTCTCCCTAGGTCTGTTTTAGAATAGATTTCTTAGTGTCAGCTCAATCTCTTTTAAGCCTTGAGTTCAAAGGCCCCCTTTTAACTGATTTCCTTTTTACATTCAAATTACCTTTTCAAGATAACATGGAATGTACCTCAGAAAAGAGAGCAGTTAAAATTCCCTACATGTAATTACTTAGACCAAGAATGTCTACGTAACCCATCAAATTAATCATTCTAAAGTTCATTCCAATCTTGTAGCCATGCCACACTTCACAGGTTACAGAACATCCTCACATCTATTATCTCTGGGCTTCTTACCAATGCTGAGGCAGATATGCAGAGGTTGTTATTACCCCCCAAACGGATCAGCTGGAAAAAAATAAACCAAATATCCTCTCTCACACTCAATTTTGGTTTTGTAATTTTTATATTACTTTTCTTTAAGAGGGCCCCCAAACAGTATGAGCTTTGGGCCCCACAAAACCTGGATCTGACCCTGATAAACCCCATTTTACAGGCAGCAACTGAAACTAAGTGAAATTAAGCAACTTCTCTAAGATTTAATGTACATTAAATTTTGCATATACAACATGACCTAGTTAATTATTCTGAAGTCAGTATTTTTTTACATGTGGTCATGCCAAACTTCCCAAATTCTAATGTGTTTCCAGGCAGTTGAAAACTGAGTTAAGATGACTCAGTGGTAGAATATTCTGAAATACTCATTGATGTTTTCCCACACTAGCATGCCCTCATACGACTCAAACCAAACAGCTAGAGAATGCCACATGCATTGCCTTCATGTTAGGACTGTCACTGCAGAGATGTAGAAAAGAAAAACATATGAATGTTCCCATTTTGAATTTCAGCTTTTGAAACCCGTGAATGAATGTCAGGTGACATCCTGGTAGGAGTTCCCTGCACCACCACAGAATGCGAGCAGCACAGATAACTTCTGGAAATGCTAGGGGCAAAACTAGACCCTGAGACAGCCCCAGATGGTGTGAGAAAGAGAGAGAGCATGCTGAGGTCCTCTTACTCCTAAGAGAAAGTATGAGTTGGTGGGCCCAGAAGAGTCATGTGGTTGTGAGGAGGGGACAATGTTCATTAAAGTGGCATGGGCCATATTTTGGGGGACCAGAAGGAGATGGAACTGTCTCAGAGATTGCTCCATGGAGGTGACAGTGGACAAGAACCATAGGGGATTGTGTACATCACAGCATTAGCTAGCACCCCCCTCCCTTTTCCCATGCCAAAAAGTTTTATAAACCTCTTATAGCCTCGAAGGCAGTCGGGGAAGACAATGAGGAGCACGATCCTGAAATGAGCTAAGACGGGCTGAAATTCCACTTTGTGCTATCTGGTAGATTCAGGACCTAATAAAGAAGCTAAATTCAGTCCTAGAAATAGTGAGCTAACTTGTGCAAGTGAGTTGTTTGGACTATAAAATTTGTATCCACTATATAATCATTTTTAAACCCAACATTACTGCATGGGCTAAAGAAGCTATGATTTAGGAGAAAACACTTCTACTTAGAAACTCTATCTTCAAGTCCCAGCCCTGCTATTTACTAGCACTGTGATTTTGAGCATGTAATTTAACCTCTTGGAAACTCAGTTTTCTCATCCACGTGATGGGATCCCTATTCTGTCTTTATTTTAATGCCATCATGAAAATGAAGTGAAATCATATAGGAGAAAGCATTTTTCAAAATGTCAAGTTCTCTATACCTATTAGGTGTTATTATCAATTACACAATTCATTCAGCTTGTACTATCCTTTCACTTTTCATATTTTTTAGATATTATTGTCACTGTCTGGAGAAACATCTGCTTTGTAAATGCATTTTCTCCTTTTCATAGAATATACCCAGAGAAATGTGAGTGAAATCATGCAGGTCCTCATTCTAACCCTGGTGTCCAAGAAAGCAGCTGGGGACTGGGGGCTGGATGCTGGCCAGAGGCAAGGCTGCCAGGTTTTCCAGTGTATTCATCACTTATGGCTGCTGTAACAAATTACCACAAACTCAGTGCTTTAAAGCAATACAAATGTATTATCTCATACTATCTCAGAAGTCCAAAATGGGTCTCATGGGTTTCGGTGGGCTCAAACCAAGTTGTTGTCAGGGTTGTGTTCTATCTTGAGGCTATAGAGGAGGCCCCATTTCTTCGCCTTTTCCAGCTTCTAGGGGTCACCCATATTCCTTTGCCTATGGCTCTTTCCTCCATCTTCAAAGGCAGCAGCAGAACATCATTAAATCTCTCTGCTTCTGACCCTCCTACCTCCTTCCTACAAGAACCCTTGTGATTATACTGGGCCCACCCCAATAAATCAAGAAGATCTCCCCATCTCAAGGTTTGTACTCTTTTTTAAAAAAAGATTTTATTGATTTATTTATTTGAAAGAGAGAGAACATGAGAAGGGGAGGGGGAGAGGGAGAAGCAGGCTCCCCTCTGAGCAGGGAGCCTGATGTGGGGTTTGATCCCAGAGCCCTGGAATCATGACCTAAGCCAAAGGCAGATGCTTAGCCATCTGAGCCAGTCAGGTGCCCCTTCAAGGTTTGTACTCTTAATCACAGCAGCAAAGTCCCTTTTTCACGTGTTATTAGTTTTGGGGGGCTGTCACAACACACAAACTTTGTGGCTTCAAACAATAGAAACGTATTTTCTCCCAGTCTGGAGCCTGGGAGACTGAAATCAAGTGGTCAGCAGGTACATTCCCTTCAAAGGCTCCAAAGGAAGATCCTTCCTTGCCTCTTCCCACTTCTGGTAGTCCCAGGTGTTCCTTGGGTCACAGCTGCAGCACTTCAATCTCCATCTCCATGGCCACATGGCATTCTCTGTTCTGTATGTCCCTGTGTCCACATTTCCCTCCTTATGGAAGGACACCAGTCAGCTTGGGTTAAGGGCCTTCCTTGCTCCAATATGACTTCAACTTAGGTATATCTGCAATGACCCTGTTCCCAAATAAGGTCACATTCTCAAGTATTTAGGATGAGGATATCAACATACCTTCTGGGGGGGCATAATTTGGTCCTTAACACTAAGTAAGATACCATATTCACAGATGCTGGGGGTTAGAATATGAACACCTGGGGGTCATTGTTCTCCAGATTCTCCAGACAGCTTTGCTTGTGCACACTGTGAAGACCTGCAGGCCTTGCAGGAGAGACATGGGCTAGGGAGCAAGGACTGGTGTGGTGACATGAAAAGAGTCCTTTCCTTGTTGAACTGAGTTCAGATTGGTCTCTACGCCTTGCAGTCACACAAAGTGAGAGCAAACCCTCTTACCCCTCTGAGGCTCAGTTACATCATGTGAAAACGGGTCTAATAATCTCTAGTTCCCAAGGGTAGATGTCATAATTCCATGAGGCCAGTCTGTAAAGCACCTGGCATATCAAAAGCACACATAAAATGGGAGCTGTGATCATGTGTCCCCACACCCCAATTTTTGAGGACAAAAAAAGTAAAACTTGGTTTCACATAATTACTCCCACTGACACTTCTATTCTACTTTGAAACTTTTCTGTGTGAATATCTGGCCCTGCCAAGGCAGAGTAAAAGCTAAATGAAGAGGCCACAGGCCAGGTGTGGCAGGGCCCACCAAGTCCCACCCTGGCTTCCCCCTTTTGTCTGGCCACCATCCCTGGACTTGGGCCTGAATGCTGCAGAGGACTTCAATCCCAGGGGAGAGCCTGAAACCAAGAGCTAGGGTAGTTCTGAACACACCAAAGACCCTAGCCTTAAAATTTTTGAAAAAAGAAAATTGAGAAACTGTCAACAGCCCCCACCAATTCCCTTTGAGTCATCCCTCATATCTCTTAACAAGCACATCTCACTGGAAATTACGGTTTTCAGGAAGGAGAGCTAAAAGAAGAAGGGCCAGGAGCAAGAGATCCTAAGTAATTTTGCCACTGTTGACCACAAGCATGAAAGGCTCATTGGATTTGAGTTTCTCATGGACTTATGCCGGTTGTCAGGGAAAGAAGAAAAATGCTTACGCTATGGCTTTTGAGGGTTTTTTTCCCCCAAGTTCATTTTTTTAGATTCCAGCTAGTTAAATACAGTGCAATAGGAGTTTCAGGTGTAGAATTCAATGAATCATCACTTTCATACACTTTCAACACCCAATGAATTCATGACAAGTACCTTCCTTAATCCCCGTCACCTGTTTGACCCATTCCCCCCACCCACCTCCTTCCATCAACCCTGAGTTTGTTCTCTATGGTTAGGAGTCTATTTTCTGGTTTGCCTCTCTCTTCTCCCCCCACCCACTATGTTCAACTGTTTTGTTTCTTAAATTCCACATATGAGTGAAATCATATGGTATTTGTCTTTCTCTGACTGACTTATTTCACTTAGTGTAATACCCTTGCAAGTTTTGTTTCTGAGTGAAATAACTGGAGAGGAAGATGCAGGAGAGGGATAAAGGAGAGGATCAGACACACTGCAAGGAAACAGATGTAGGCCTGGAGAGAGCTAGCAGGCCTCTGACATCCTGCCTGGAAACATCGTCCCTGCAACGCAACTTCATTAATAGACCAACCTCAGCAGGGACACTGTACATGTTTGTATGTGTTTGTGTACCACAAACCAGGTGGCTTAAATAAGAGAAATTTATTGTCTCATGTTCTGGAGACTAGAAATCCGAGATCAAGGGGTCGACAGGGCACATTTTCTTAGCATGCCTCTCTCTTAACTTCTGATGTTGCCGGCAGTCCTTGTGTTCACCCCAGTCTGCCTCCACCTTCACATGCCCTTCTCCCTGTGTACATACATCTCTGTCTTCTTATAAGGATATTAGTCATGGATCAGGGCCCACCCTACACTAATAGGACCTCTTCTAAATGATCTGCATCTGCAGAACCCTATTTCCAAATAAGGTCACACACTGAAGTCCGGAGGTTAGGATTTCAGCATCTCTTTTGGGGGGAGACACAATTCAACTCATAATAGAAGTGAATTAGACCACATGTACTTCACCAAAATCCATAATGCAGAGGGTTGAAGAGGTCACCATGTGTTACACCAGTGGTTCTAATGCCACCCGCCTGGGGGGACACTTGGCAATGTCTGGAGACGTTTTTGTTGTCTGATCTGATGGGGTGAGGGGGAAGGTGCTACTGGCATCTAGTGGGGAAGGCCCAGGGATGTTGCTAAACACACCACAGAGCACAGGACAGCTCCCCCCAACAAAGAAATATCTGGCCCATGGTGCCAAGTTGAGACCCCTTGCACTACAGTGAAAAAACATTGTCTGCCTCCCACACTCTTCTCTTCAGAAAAGTGTCCCTCTCTACCCAACTGGCTCCCAAAGCTTTCTCTTTCACTTGCTCGCTCAATCGCTCGCTCTCCTCTCTCTCTGAGAAGCCATCACGGGCTCTTTGACTTTGAGTCCCATTTACTACCTTCCCCTTATGACTTGCCAATTTGAGGCAGGGTCTTCAAATTGATGAGTTCTAAGATTCCTCCCTTAGCCATGCTGCTTGGCTCCTGCCTGCCTGCTGGGCCAACAGATGAAGTTGTGAGGGCTGCTGGCTTCCCTGCATCTAATCCTGAGGCTTAGCAACAGCAGGGAAGGTGGCAAATGTTCAGTAGCAGTTGCTGGTGATGAAGGCCAGCAGCAGCCAGCCCCAGGGAGACCACCGTATGTCCAAAAGCCACTTTAGCACATTTCTCCTCTGTGGTCAGATTTGCAACTGGGACAAAGCCCTGTGCTGTGCATGGAGTCTGGGAAAAGGAAAACATAGAGCTCCTTCTTAATTCTAGGCTGGTTAAGGAGTTTGGATGACTGGCTGGGATCTCTTTTTTAATTTCACTTCTGTTATTAATATTGGTAGATTAATCTGATCTGCAAAATGCAATGGGGAATGAATTTATGTGGCAGTTAAATAGAAAGCAGAAAATTTCCACATGAATGTGGTTTTATCTAAAATAAAATGGCTTCTGCATTGATTAGGCTCTGGTCAGCAAACCATAATAACCTACACTCTGGTTTGCTAGATTACATTAATTAATGAATGATTGCTGATTAATATTGAATAACCTTCTGATTAGGTGCCCATGTGATTTTTGTTCCTGGCTTATAGAGTCTTTGGGTTTCTAGTCTTGTCTCCTAACATTATTATGTTTCTTAATCAAATATCTATGTGCCAGAATTCAGTAATTCACCCTACAAACTCCTGGCCAGTAACATCAATAGTGACTTAGCCTTGTATTTAATTAGGGAAGAAAAATGTCTTCTCAAAATGTAGCATTTAGGCCCTAGTTACCTATTGTTTTGAACTGGTTTGCATTTGGGATTGAGGCACCGAGGCATTGATAAAATATTCCTATTACCCTTTGATTTTCAGATTAGCAGTGTAATTGCAAGAGAGACTTCCCTCTTGCTAGGAAAGCAAGCGGCCTAAGAAACGTCGCTAGGGCTTTCAGACAGGGCCTGCTGTCTGTTTCTAGGGCAAAACATCTTTTCTCGCTCAACTCCCTCTTCTGGTTCCCTTGGCCCAGAGCTCCCCCGTGTGATTTGTCACTACAATTGTTACTGCCAATGGAAAAATCCAGCCCTTTCGGCTGTGGAAATGGCATGCCTCCATTTTAAACCACTCATCTCAGAAGATCTTTGGCTGGATGTTCATCTCCATCACGGGGCATGAAATGTGACTGAACAGGGATTTGTTTAGGAATTCTCTACACACCTTTTTAAAAAAATTTTGGAGTGTTTTGCTTCAGTTTGAACAAGTGTGCCCTTGTTTCTGGGAGTTGGGCAGGTTGGGAAGTGACTGTGCTGGGCTAAAAGGAAGGAGAATTCTATATTCTTCCATTTTTATCAGAATGTGAGGTAGTGGTCAGATACGGAGAATGATGTCCTAAATTCCTTCAACAGACCATTTTAGTTTTCTAACTTCATATTTTTTCATTGTCATTTATGAAATATTCATATTATCCAAAAAGAAACATCATTCATGTACTCTCCACTCAGATTTAACAGTTGTTAACATTCTGTCATATATACATCTGAATTTTCTGTTTAAGATATAAAATGTAGCTCAAGCTCCAAACCGTTTACATATCTTCCTTCCTTTTCCTTTTCCAGAGTAACCCCTCTCCTGAAGTTGATGTGTATATTTCCCATAAAGTTTCATTTTTTCTTAGTTCATGTTTTTTATTAACCCATATAAAATTACTTGTCTTCAGTTTGTTGAAGTAATAGGTCAGATGGTAAGTATCCTCATGAATGTTCTTATTCTGGTCTCTATATGTATGCATTCATAAGCAATATATAATATTGTTCTGGGTGATTTTTAATTTGCTAACATCAAACTGACCACTTCTAGGTTTCAATCCTAGGAAAACCTCCATGCACGCATACAAGGAGACATGTATATTACAGTATAGTCATTGTAGTACTGTTTGCAATAGCAAAAAAGAAAGTGAAAACAATGTAATTGTCTATCAGTAGGGGAACAGATAAGTAAAACTGTGTTTTATGCATACAATGGAAAACTAGACTACAGTTGAAATTAACAGACTAGATCTACATGTATTGACATAAAAAAATCTCAAAAACAAGGTTGAGTGAATAAAGCAAGTTACAAAAACATTTGTGCTGGACGATACCATCTACTTACCTGTTTAACTTCACCTGTAACTTTAATTTTTCTGATGTCTATTCCTTCACATTAAAAACACAGATCTCAAAATAGTGTTCCACAGTTATTTCATGTAAATATCTTTTCCAGTTTGCAAAGCACTTTCATATACACAACCTCATTAACAAAGACAAACAGGAAGATGAAGGTGGAAATGTTAAAAAGTACTTCTTCAGCTTTTGGAATCCCAAGAGTTTTTAGCAAAGACTTAGTTAGCTTGAGAAAGCTAGTTGGATGGGTTGTATTCTTATCTGGAGCACTATCCTGCCCAACATGCGAAACCCAGTAATGAACATAAGCCTCTGACCTTGGAAAACTTGCCCACATTAGATATAGAGATTCCACTGGGGGGAAAAAAAAGAGACCTGCCTTCAAGTCGCAAATCTACCACTTCCTGAGTCACAGATCTGCAACAGACCTTGGGTTGGGGCTGTGTGGTTATTTGCCAGATTTAGCAAATAAAAACTCCAGGGCACTCAGTTAAATTTAGGTAATGTACTTATATAAAGAATTATTCATTGTGTATCTGAAATTAACATTTAGCTGAGCATCCTATATTTTATCCGATGTTTCCACTTTGAAAAAACAAATTCTCTGTGATTCAGACAGTTTTCCCTGGAGAAATATTCCACAGAAAATCTGCATTCCCTGTTCTGAGTCACACCATGGAGGAGGCAGAGCTCTGGCCCCAGGATGGGGTCAGGGCTACTTGGCACTTAGTGCCCTAAAGTCAGAGACCCTAAACGACCTACTTACAGCCTTCCCAATGAAGAATAGTCCGTTACGAAGTACACATGGTGCCTTATTTGAGAAACACTGTACCAGATGCCTGTGGGATAAGGGCAACAGTATCTATTTATTACTGACCTGGGTAATTTATTTTATTTTAAGATTTTCTTTATTTATCTGAGAGAGAGCAAAAGTGATCACAGAGGGAGAGGGATCACAGAGGCAGAGGGAGAAGCAGACTGCTGCTGAGTGGAGAGCCCAGTTTGGGGGTTGATCCCAGGATCCCTGAGTCGAAGGTAGATGCTGAGCTGGGTATTTTATATTGGATAGAAATTGTTGTCTGCCTCCTCACTTTGACTGTGTATTGTCCTGTGCCACACACAAAAGCGGAATGGTAAAAATATGGGATAGCAAGTTAAAGAATAAGCAGAAATCACTTAAACTCGGTTGCCATCACTACAAGGACAAGCAAAAAATTCCTATTACTCAATACTCATAGTTTTTTGAAAGAAACTTCCTCTTTTGTTCAGAATTTGTTCAGACAAGACAATGGACAAATGCATGTTATTTCTCTACCTTCTTATTATTGTTATATATATATATATATAGAGAGAGAGAGAGAGAGAGAGAGGGAGAGAGAGAGAGAGAGAGAGAGAGAGAGAGAGATACTATAGCCTTGCAGCATTGTATGCTGCAAATAGCATGAAAGGAGGGAAAATAAGAGGATCGGATTCTTGTCTTATGTCTGCTCTGGAAACATTGATTATTCCATAAACAGAATAAAAACCACACACTTTTGGTCTGCCTGAATCTTGGGTGGGTATCTTATTATCTCATACTAAAAATGTTCCCTTCCCCTCCTAAATGCATTATCACCTCAGTATTACAGCTCTGAGTCTGGTTATACATTGGGCTAACGTAGAGGAACAAAGAGGATAATAAGAGTAAAATAGAGTGTCATATAAGGCAGTGATACTTTAACATCAGACACCTGAGTTCAAATTCTGGCTCTACCATTTACCAGCTTTGTCACCTTGGAAAGTTATTTAACCTCTTTGTGCCTGTTACCTCATCTGTAAAATGAGGGTAGTAACACATACCTCGAGGAGTTACAAGGATCAGGGAAATAACGGATGTCAAGCACTTAGTAGAATGTTAGGCAGAGAACAAGTGCTCAATAAGTATTTGTTGTAATAATAATACAGTGATCCTCTCAGAGAAGTGTCCCTTCTTATTTTTTTAAGATTTTATTTATTTATTTGACAGGAAGAGATGCAATGAGAGAGGGAACCCAAGCAAGGGGAGTGGGAAAGGGAGAAGCAGGCTCCCTGCCAAGCAGGGAGCCCAAGGCAGGACTCAATCCCAGGACCCTGAGATCATGACCTGAGCCGAAGGCAGATGTTTAACCAACTGAGCCTCCCAGGTGCCCCCAAGAGGTATCCCTTCTGATAACAAGCCAACGCAAACACAGGCAGGCTAAAGTCAGCCTTGGATAAGCCGTTTCTGGATTATCAGGGGGAATTGCCAGCCTATCTCCTAGCTCAGTAGAACCTTCCAGAAAGCACACGGGTGCACACACACACACACACACACATGCCAAGCAAAATAATGGGAAGGCAGTTCACATATAACTCAGATTCAGTCACATACATTCTTAAAGAAAAGGTTTTTCATAAACAGCTTATTATTTGGGGGAAAATGTGATTCATAAATTCTCAGTTGAAGATATTTGGCTCAGATGCCAGTGCCAATAACAAATGCTATTTGGGGGACAGAGTCTACTATACAAGGTCTTCCATAAAAAGGAAAAAATTAATTCCATTTTAGCCTGTGCCTAGAAAGACTATCTCACTCAGCTTTACAAGCAGATGGCAGTATCTCCATTTCTGTCACTCTCGGGCCCTCCCCTAGCCGGTTAGATCCCGCTGGTTAGCACTTTTGACTCATGATTGTGTTTGACAGCATCCCTTGATGGGTTCCATTCCTGCCTTCTTCCGTGTACCTGCCAATAAACCACAGGGATGGAAAAACTAGAAAGTCAATTTCCCAGGCTCTCTTACAGCTACGATTCTGGATGTGAATTCCACACAGCCAACAAGATGCACTTGCACCTTCCAAATCTTGGAGGGTGCAAGTGCAACAAAGGCCATCTTCCTGCTGCTGTTTGCTGGTCGAGGGTCAGTGAGAGGGCATGGATGCAGCAGCTCTGCTGGCGGGGATTGGAGAGCAGCTTCCAACCCTCTGGATCCCAGTTACAGAGCTGCCTCCTGATCCCCAAGCTTCTAGTCCTTCCAAGGATTTTATAAGCACTGAACCCTGACTGATACAATTCCCTAGATGCTTTAAAAGCTGTTCCATCAAAGACTTGAATAGTAGTGAGGCATGAACTCTATCTCTTCGGGGTCTGGGAATACAGCCTCAAATGAACCCTTTCAGATATTAAATGTCTAAGGCTCATGTTTTATTTCAGAAATTAATGCAAATCTTGAATTCTGATTCATAATTCATCTATTTGTTTTAATGGGAAAAATGTTTTTAATTTTTTGCCTGCAAACAAGATATATGCTAGAGGAAAACATGCTATGCTTATTGTGTATCATAGATCAATGGTTCCCAATCCAGGATCATCATATGCACAGAACATCCATAACTCTAGGCTCTTGGGTCCAGCACCAGACCTTCAGAATTAGAATCTGAATTAGAAACTCTGAAGATGCATGGTAGACCATGGAATCTGAATTTCTAAAAGCTCCTTAGTTGGTTTGAAAATGATTTGTTTGGATCATCAGGAAAATATGTTCCTGGACTTGGTTCCCTCAGTTTACCCAAAGACATTTTTTCAGTGATTGAGTTGTGATCTGATATTTTGTCTGCATTTATATAGAGGGTAAATGGAAAAAATATGCAAAGGTTTCTGTGTCTTCTCTATACAATATAATAAAAAACATTGTCCAATATGTCACACGGTGTTGCTTATAAAAGATACCATATGATAAGTTTTTTTAAAAATATTCCTCCTTTAATATAAATACAAACACAAATACAAAAACAGAGCTGACCTACTTGTCTTTTTTGTTTAGTAACCAGAAAGCTCAGAGCTGAACTCTGCTCTCTGCAGTAGAGAAGTGATTCAATATTCCTGGTACAGTTATCTCAATCCTTCTAAATGGTTATCTCATTTCTTCCAAACAATTTGTCTTCTTTAATTTACACATTTATTTTTATTGTTCCATTTCAGGTCTTTTAATATTCCAAACAACTTTGAATGTAGAAAGGATATAATTTATAAGTTAATTAATTGGCATTCTTTGGTTTTAGTCTGTTCAAGATGAATGACAGAACTGATTATACTGAACAACAATTACATTCAGTATATGAAGGTCTTGGAGGATTGTGCCAACATATGCTCCCCTTGTATCATTATTTATTCAGACTACATTCTCATTAAAAAAATCCTTGAAGATGCAGGGGGAGAAGTTAAGAGTTCCTTTCAAAAGACATGCCTATTTTACTGTTTAGTCTCTCACTTGTAGTCATATTGCTAAATACTGGTAGCTCATCATCCTCAATAAGGAATTCTCCAACACTAATGATGTTTAGAAAGCAAAAAAAGAAAAAAAAATGGTAAGAATTCAGTAAATGATACTTTAAACCAACTACAAACTGCTAACCCATCTTAAATGGACATTTTATTCTCCCTTGGTTGATTCTAATATGTGAGCCTTTAAAAAATAATAATCCATACCACACCGATAGCCAGATCAAGGTACTTAGCAGAGATTTTCTTTTGCAATCAAGTCAATATACAAGGCTTTAAGACATCTGTCTTCCAGGTTGTTTTCAATTCCTCAGAAAACAAAGCCTGCTCTTTGGTTAGTGAATCAAAAAGAGAGGAGTGTTAAGCGGTTTGGCTCTCAATTTGTAATATGAACAGCTTGCAGGAAGACTGGGAGGAAACCAACAGGCACAGGTGACATACACAACACAGTAGAAGCTTTCTGTAATCACAAGAAGCTTGGTTCGTGTCACCATAAAAAAAGTTGAACTCTTTGGATAAATATTAATAAAGAGAAAGCTTTATATGGCTAGCATCTCCATTGACCAATAAACTATTTTTCTTTGGGAAGGGAAACAATAAACAGATGCAAACAACTGATTCTGGTTGGTTGATTCTGCTTGAATTTCTTTATGTGACCACAAATATTTTGCTAAATACATTTGATCTTGGTATGTGGGTTTGAGGAGTAAGGTAGGGAGGAGGGACACGTTATGCCCCAGTCATACCTAGGTCTTTTGACTCCCATCCATCTACATCCATCCATTCCTACATCAATCCACTTAACAAATACTCATTGCCAGGGCACTGTACTAAACTCACTTTCAGAGAACTTATTAAAGGAAAATGCCTTAATCTATTACCAACCCTGATGTTGTTAAGACATTGACCTAGTGCCACTTTCTTGAACCCTTCAACCTTCTCATTTGGGGGGTAATAACTGACTACTTTGAGATATGGTGAAAGTTGTGGATATTCTCACCAGAAAAATTGCCCCCACACACAAGGTTTTAGATAGAGTTTAGGAGTTTTTTGGACCAAATTTGACAAAATGGTACTTCAATCAAAGAAATCCATAGAATGAGACAGCCAAACAGCATTTTGTGCTCATACTTTTGTATAACTTTTCATATAAATGTATCCACAAAGCAAAAACAATCCTTTTGTTGGATTTCACATACTGCTTTCGAAATCAGAAAATAAGGTCACCTTAAAGAAGGCTGCAGAGAAACACATTCTAACAGTGTTCCTCTTCTGCCATCTTGTGGATTTTGTTGAAAAATATAGTAAAAAGCTGCAAGGGTATTTTTTCCTTCTCATTTGCAACACCCAAATACCCCTCACCTATGTTCACCAACTGTTAACATCTAGCTACAACCAGTCCATATGGCTACACATCCACAAGCCCACACTTCCTTTTTTTTCAAATCATAGAAAAGTAGGCTACTTTCATCGTGACACTTCACCATGAAATATTTCAGTATCTATTTCCCAATAAGATCCCCCTATTTAACTATATTAGCACACTCTGCAAAAAATCACCATAAATTCAATATCCAGCATCCGGTCTATACTACAGTTTCTTCTGTTGTCACCAATATGTCTTTGTGACTTCTGTTTTTCCAATCCACGATCCATTCAAGACTCAGAGCATTTGGCTATGTCTCTTTAGGGTCCTGCAACCCAGAGCAATCCCAACTCCATCTGTCCTTCACGACATCAAATCCTTTGAACAGTCCAGGTCAGTTGTCCTTCATCATTCCTCACATTATAGAATTGCCTGTTTCCTCATGATGAAATTCAGGTAAAACATTTCCAGCAAGAACATCACATTGTTCTCATTACATAAATGTCTCATAAATGACATTGTGTACCTCACACTGGATCTTAGTGGAGGCACTCAGTCAAATCACTACAAGCATTTGCAGGCTTGACCACTTGGTTAAGGTGGTGGCCACTAGACTTTCCCATTGTAAGAGCACATTTACCCCCTTTATTAAAAGTAATCTGTGAAGTGATCATTTGAGACTCATTCCCAAGAACATTTTACTCAGTCATATTTGCATCAACTGAAGATCCTTACCTCAACCAATTATTCCTTCAAGGGTTACAAGACAGGAACTTTCTTACTAAACCATTCCTTTTACATTTAATAGCTGGCATTCTTCTGTAAAAATAAAAACAAAAACAGAGCTTTTCTCTTTTACTCTCTTCTCCTTTAATTTTAAATGTCACCAAGGATTTGTGGATAGAATAAATGAAACAAGATGGGATTGGGAGGGAGACAAACCATAAATGACTCTTAATCTCACAAAACAAACTGGGGGTTGCTGGGGGGAGGTGGGATTGGGAGAGGGGGAGCGGGCTATGGACATTGGGGAGGGGAGGCGAACCATAAGAGACTATGGACTCTGAAAAACAACCTGAGGGTTTTGAAGGGTCAGGGGTGGGAGGTTGGGGGAACAGGTGGTGGGTGATGGGGAGGGCACGTTTTGCATGGAGCACTGGGTGTTGTGCAAAAAGAATGAATACTGTTACGCTGAAAAAATTAATAAAAAGGGAAAAAAAATAAAAGAGGGCAAAAAAAAAAACAAAAAACAAAAAAATAAATAAATAAATAAATAAAAAAAATAAATAAATAAATTTATTTATTTAAGTAATCTCTATCCTCAATGTGGGGCTCAAACCCATCGTTCCCAAGACCAAGAGTCACATGCTCTATTGACTGAGATGGTCAGGAGCCCCTACCATTATTATTATTTTTTAAGCTATCTTAATTTTTTTCTTCAAATTTTTATTTAAATTCTAGTTAGTTAATATATAGTGTAATATTGATTTCTAGAGTAGAATTCATCACTTACGTAAAACACCCAGTGTTCATTACAAGTGCCCTCCTTAATAGCCATCATCCATCTAGCCCATCCCCCACCCACGTACCCTCCAGCAACCCTCAATTTGTTCTTTATCTTTGAGAGGTTTGTTTCTCTCTCTCTCTCTCTCTTTTTCCCCTTCCCATATGTTCATCTGTTTCATTTCTTAAATTCCACATATGAGTGAAATCATATGGTGTTTGTCTTTCTCTGATTAACTTATTTCACTTAGCCTAATATACTCTAGCTCTATCCACATCATTGCAAATGGCAAGATTTCATTCTTTTTGATGGCTGAGTAACATTCCATTGTATATCTATACCACATTCTTTTTACCCATTCATCAGTCAATGAACATCGGGGCTCTCTCCATAATTAAGCTATTTATAATGCTGCTATAAACATCACAGTGCTTGTGCCCCCTTAAATCTGTATTCTTGTACTTTTGGGTAAATATGTAGTGCTGTAATTGCTGGATTGTAAGGTAGTTCTTTGATTAACTTTTTGAGGAACCTCCATATGGTTTTCCAGAGTGGCTACACCAGTTTGCATTCCCATTAGAAATACAAGAGAGTTCCCCTTATCTACATCCTCACCAACACCTGTTGATTCTTGTGTTGTTAATTTTAGCCATTCTGACAGGTGCGAGATGGTATTTTATCATGGTTTTGATTTGTATTTCTCTAATGGTGAGTGATATTGAACATCTTTCAATGTGTCTGTTGGCCATCTGAATGTCTTTTTTGGAAAAATATCTATTCCTGTATTCTGCCCATTTTTAATTGGATTATTTGGTTTTGGGGTGTTGAATTTGATAAGTTCTTTGTAGATTTTGTATACTAACTCTTTATAAGATATATCATTTATAAATATCTTCTCCCATTCTGTAGGCTGCCTTTTAGTTTTGTTGATTGTTTCCTTTGCTGTGCAGAAGCTTTTTATCCTGATGAAGTCCAAATACTTCATTTTTGCTTTTGTTTCCCCATCATTAGTATTTTTGATGTTCAAATTATTCCAGACTTAGCCAGTGGGTGTCCCTTCAGGTTGGCTTCTGTGTCCTTATGACATGTTCCCATCACTCTGATCTTTTTCTTAATTTGTGATCCAGCAAGACACTCAGGCTCATCTTGTACTTTCCTTAAAATGAGCTACTTCTTTAAGGAAACCTGATTCATCTTCGTGGAAAATGGTGTATAGAAACAAGATCTGAGTGCTAGGTGTGTTCACTGCTACTGAAGAATTTTTCTTCTTATATCCTTTTGATCAATGTACAGAGATAAGGGGAAATACATGCCTAAACATACACATGCATTTTAATCATGAGTTCAGAAGACTTCTGTGATAGAGTAGCCTTCTAGCAGACCAATATTCTACAAGACAACTAGAAAATTCAGGTTTTAAAAAATATCTTTTGTGAAGGAATCAAAGGACCACTGAAGCAGCCAAGATTTGAGAGCAAATCCAGAAAGAAGAGAAGCTCATTAAGGTAAGCCTTACTTTCTGCATACTATTTTCCCCTCAGGACCTTTTTGGCATAGGGCATAAGACAAGCCAGCAGATCAACTTTAGGTTGCCTAATGGGGCTCAGAAGGCTAAAAAAGTAAAGTTTGGAGTTGTCAAGGTAGCTAACAGTTGAAGGACCAAGATCCTAAAGGAAAAAGGAGGACACAAAATAGCACATAATACATGGAACCAGTTTTCTTCTAGAGGTATTTATGGTTTAAGCTGTGTAGAAAATAAGGGCAGAAAGCATCAGCAAAGCAGAGCAAGTTTGTGATAGGCTTATAGTGCTGAGAGAGCAAAAGAGGTTATAAAGTGCTACGTAGAAGAATCCCTATCAAACAATCCTGATTTTGATTTGGAGCTCCTAGAGAGCTACCCCCTAGAAATGGGGGTGAACCAGAGGCAAACCTAGACATTTAAAGACTGCAAACTACCCTAGACTCAGCAAAGTTTATAGTTGAAATAAAGTGATTAGAATCTCTGCTTCCTGACAGAAGGGGGGGGGGTAATCCTCTCTGGAGGAAGATAACATGATCTGGAGCCTTTATAATTTTCACACGTAATGTTGGGCATTCTATCAATATTTACTGGCATACAAATAAACAAGACCAAGAGCAATAGAGAGAGGATAGAAACAGAAACATAGGTGATACTGACGTTATCAGACACAGACTCTGGAATAATTGTGATGAATAGGTTCAAGAAAATAGATGGCAAGAGAGAAATTTTCACCAGAGAACTGGAAACTGTAATAAAAAGCCAAATGGAAAATCTGGAACAGAAAATAAAATAACTAAAACTAAAACCTCAAAAGATGGATTTAATAGTAAATTGAGCAAAGTTGAAAACGTGATTTGTGAAATAAAAGGTCAATAGATAATATCTAGAAAGAAGAATGGGGAGCAAAAGGGATGGAAATGAGACATATGAGAGACATATGAGATATGGTAAAGAGTACATTTGGAAGACCCAGAAAAGTGAAGGAATGGGTCAGAAGCAGCCCTTGAAAAAGGTGACAAATTCCTTGAGAAACACAATTCAATAAAACTGACACAAGAAGAAAAGAGTCTTATATGAGTGTAAGAAATGAAACTTGTTATTAAAAACTTAAACCGCGGACCTAAATGGCTTCACTAGTAAGTTCTTTCAAACACTTAGAGAAAAAATAACATTGATCTTTAACAAACACTTCCAAAGATCAGATAAAAGGGGATACCTGTCATCTTGTTTTACAAAGCCAGCATAACCAAAACCTGAAAGAAATTACAAGAAATGAAAAATCACATAATAATAATAATAAAGGGGACAGGAAGGAAATTTGGGAGGTGATGGATATGTCTTTGGTCTTGATTGTGGTGATTGTTTCACAGGTATATACTTATCCCCAAACTCATCAAATTATACACATTAAATATGTACCGCTTTTAACATGTAAGCTATAACTTAATAAAGTAGCTTAAAAAAGAAATGAAAATTATAAAAAATGATATATATGTTTGTAATCTGGTGATATTTAACAATGATTAATACATCTCAACAAAGTGGATTTATGGGAAGATCAATTAATGTTATTAGGCATATTAACAAGAGAAGCTAGAAAATTATAGATGCAGCGAAGGAATTTAATAAATTGTACTCCTACTTGATGTTAAAAAAAAAAACTCATAGCCAAAAACAAACAAACAAACAAAAACAAAACGAAAAACAAACTCATAGATATCTTGGAAGCAAAGGCAACTTTCTTAGTCTGAGTAAATAATAGCTGCAAAAAAAATCATTAATTTTTTATTTAAATCATTATTTTTTAATTTCTCCTGAGATCATGAATAAGACAAGGATATCAGCTAGCAATGCATCTATTTAATGCTGTCCTGGAGGTCCTAGACAGCGTAATCAAGCAAGGAAAGCATAGAAAAGGCAAAAGGAGTAAAAATTAAGAAAGAAAAAATATCATTTACACAAGACATGATTATACATAAGAAATCCAAAAGAACCTACAAATAATGTGAACTAATAACTGTACTTAACAATATTGATATAAAGTTAAAATGTAAAAATTAATTTATATAGATCAGGACGAGTAATTAAGAAAAATTTTTAACTTATAATACTACCTAAAAGACATCAAATACTTAAGAATAAATTTAACAAAAGATCTGTAAGATCTTCACACTGAAAACTAGAAAATATTATTGAGAGAAATTAAAGAAAACCTAAATAAATATAAGGATATATCATGTTCATAGGCTAGAGTCTCAATAATGTTAATACTGAGTTTTATTTTTTTTATAGGAAGTAGGATTTATTGGTGGGCATGAATAGGGAGAGGGAAGTGCCAAAGTTCTCAAGAGTGTAGAGCCCACTATTTGTCCAAGGGGCCATGATTTGACCCCATAACCATCTTGGATGAACCAATTTTTAGCCACCATATTTTCAAATTCATCCACATCAAACTTAGTAAAGCCTCAATTCCTGGAAGTGTGGATCTTCTGGTGGCCAGGGAATTTGAACTTTGTCCTGCATAGGGCCTCAATCACATGCTCTTTGTTCTGTAGCTTGGTACTGGTGGACATGATGACTTGGCCAATATGGACCCTGACCACTGTGCCTTGGGCTTTGCAAAGGTATACTGCATACCTGTCTGGAGCCTAGTTTGGAGATAGCATGAGGTCAGACATCAATTTCCACTGGAAAAGGCTATCTCCAAGGTCTCTTAGGGCAACCCATACAATCAACAGGCTGCATACACGATCAAGGAGGGTAGTGTTTGCTGCCATTGTACACTGGGACCCCATTGGGTACACTGTTAATACGCCAATTCCTCCCTGATTTATGGAGTCAATGAAATCCAAATAAAAACTGTAACTGGTTTGTTATGAAAACTGACAAGCCAATATTGAAATTTATATGGATACACAAAAGGCCAAGAATAGCCAAGGCAATTTTAAAGAATAAAGCTGAAGGAATTACACAACCAGGTATCAAGACCTACTATACAGCTATAACAAGACAGTGTGCTTTTGGGGTCAGCATAGATAAATACATCAGTGAAACAAAATTAAAAGTATAGGAACAAACCACAATTATATAATCTCCTGATTTTTATATCTTTTTAAGACAGATTTTATTTATTTATTTGGCAGAGAGAGAGAGAGAGAGCACAAGCAGGGGGAGCAGCAGGCATAGGGAGACAGAGAGGGAGAAGCAGGCTCCCCACTAAGTGGAGAGCCCAATGTGAGGCTCGATCTCAGGACCCTGGGATCATGACCTGAGCCAAAGGCAGACACTTAAACAACTGAGACACCCAGGTGCCCCTGATTTTTGTATATTTAGGTTATATCCTACTGAGATTATTCAGAGTCAAAATTTACTTGAATTTTTTCTTCTGTGATTAAGTTATCAATCTGATACACAAGATAATTTGTTTTTGTCTTTCTTCTGATACACAAGATCATTTGTTTTTGTCTTTCTTCTGTGATTAAGTTATCAATCTCATACGCAAGATCATCTGTTCTTGTATGCATTCAACTTAAGATTTGCTTTTCTTAAATCTTTTTTGGATATGTCAGATATTTATATGATTCAAAAGTCAAAACTATATTAAAAGAGTAGAAATTATTATTTTTTAAAGATTTTATTTATTTTAGAGTGAGATAGAGAACATGAGTTGAAGGAGAGGCAGAGGGAGTGGGAGAGAGAGAATTCTAAGAAAACTCCATGCTGAGTGCAGAACCTGATGTGGGACTCAATCCCAGGACCCTGAGACCATGATCTGAACTGAAATCAAGAGTCAAATGCTTAACTAACTGAGCCACCAGGTACCCCAAAAGAGTAGAAATTAAACAACACACTACTTTATAACCATAAGGTCAAAGAAGACATCACAAAGAAAATGTAAAATACTTTGAGATGAATGAAAATGTAAACAAAACATACCAAACTTAAAGGACAACTAAAACAGTATTTAGATAAAAATGTATATCTGTGAAGATTTATATTAAAAGAAAAAGATCTCAAATCAGTAACTCAAATCAATAATGTAAACAAGAAAAGGAAGAGCAAACTAAACCTAAAGCAAGCTGAAGGGAGGAAATAGTAAAGATTAAAGCAGAAATAAATAATAGAAAGTTGAAAAATAAAGATCAATGACACAAAAGGTAGGTTCTTTGAACAGGTGAACAGAATTGACAAATTTTTAACTATATCAACCAAGCAAAGAAGAGAGAAGATTCAAATTATTAAAATCATAAATGAAAGAGGGAACCCTATTATCAACCTTACTAAAATAAAAAAGGATAGAGAAATAAAATGGATACTATGAACAATTATATGCCAATAACTTAGACAACTTAGATGAAGGAATGAATTCCTAGAAAGGTACAAATTACTGAAATTCAAGAAGATTCAATTAAGTAATTTAAAAACTATCCTCACACAAAGGTCCAGGTCCAGATAGCTTCACTGGATTTCACAAACTCTTTCAGATAATAGAAAAAGAAATACTACTCAACTCATTCTTTGAGGCCATTAATACCTTCATATCAAAACCATATAGGTCTTTTTTGAAGATGGTACTGAAGGCAGAGAAGGAAGCCCCAGTCCCTCCCAAAGCTGAAGCCAAAGCAAAAGCTTTGAAGACCAAGAAAGCAGTGCTGAAAATTGTCCACAGTCACACACAAAAAAAGATGACACATGTGACCTACCTTCCAATGGCCTAAGACACTGCTTCTCTGAATGCAGCCCAAATACCCTCAGTAGAGCATCCCCAGGAGAAGCAAGCTTGATCACTAAGCCATCATCAAGTTCCCCTTGACTACTGAATCAGCCATGAAGAAAAGGGAAGACAATAACACACTTGTGTTCATTGTGGATGTCAAGGCCAACAAGCACCAGACCAAACAGACTGTGAGGAAGCTCTATGGCATTGATGTGGCCAAGGTCAGCACCCTGACCAGGCCCGAGGGAGAAAAGAAGGTATAGGTTTGACTGGTTCCTAACTATGGTGCTCTGGATGTTGCCAATAAAATTGGTATCATCTAAATGAGTCCAGCTGGCTAAAGCTAAATCTAATTTTTTTCAACATAAAAAAAGATATAGGGGTGCCTGGGAAGCTCAGTTGGTTAGGTGTCTGACTTCAGGTCAGGTCATGATCTCAGAGTCCTGAGATTGAGACCATTATCAAGCTCCACACTCAGTGAGGTGTCTGCTTGTCCTTCTCCCTCTCTCCCTCCACTCATGCTCTCTCTCTCTCTCTCTCTCTCTCAAATATATAAAATATTTTTAAAAAGACATAGACATCTCAGACCAATATCCATAAGAAAACCACAGACCAATATCCATTATGAATATAGGCTCAAAAATCCTCAACAAAGTACCAAATCCAGCAATATAAAAAAATTACACATCATCACCAAATGGGACCTCGAGAATGCCAGGTTGGCACAACATATGAAAATCAATCAATGCAACATGCCATATCAATAAAATAAAGTGAAAAACCACATGATAACCTTGATAGACACAGAAAAAGCTCCTGACAACCTCTAACATCCCATCAACAGCAAACTAGGAATAAACCAGGAATAAAAGTAATCTTCACCCTGATAAAGGACATCTATGAAAACTGCACATTGTACTCAATGATAAGAGTGGATGGTTCACCTAAAGATCAGGAAAAAGACAAGGCTGTCCACTCTTATCACTTCTGTTCAATGTTCTACTTGAGGTTCTAGAAAGGGTAATTAGCCAAAAAAGAAATAAAAGGCATTCATATCAGAAAGGAAGAAGTAAAACCATATTTTCCATCTCTATCTATACATAGAAGATGTTATTTTTTATGTACAAAGTCCTAAATAATCTGCTAAAAAAAAAACTATTAGAACTAATAAATGAGGGGCAACTGGGTGGCTAAGTCAGTTGAGCATGTGACTTGATTTCAGCTCACATCATGATCTCAGGGTCATGAGATAAAGTCCCACATCTGGCTCTGCTCTCAGCCCAGTATGCTTGAGATTCTGCCCCTCCCACTTGTGCTCTTTCTCTCAAATAAATAAATAAATATTTTTAAAAAACTGGACACAGGATCTGAATAGGCTTTTCTTGAAAGAGGATATAGAATTAATACAAACACATAAGAACAAACATAGAGAAACACATAAGAAGGTGCTCAACCTCAATAACCATTAGAGGAATGCAAATCAAAATCACAGTGTAATGCAACTTCACACCCACTAGAATGAATACCATCAGAAACACAGAGAATAACAAATGTTAGTGAGGATTTGGAGAAATTGGAACCCTCATACATTGCTATTATGGCAGTTATTCAACATGTTAAATACAGTCATACCCTATGACCCAACAATTCCAGGTATATACTAGTATATGAAAAAAACAAAAAGTCATACATGAGTGTTCATAATCTCATTATCTATAATAGCCAAGAATTAGAAGGAAGCAACTCAAATGTCCATGAAACTCATGAATTGATGAACAAAAGGTGGTGTATCTGTAGAATATTATTGAGCCATTAAGGGGAATGAAATACTGACACATGTTATAACCTGGATGAACCTTGACAACATGATGCTAAGTGAAAGAAGCCAGACACAAAATACCACATATCACATGACTATACTTATAGGAAATACCCAGAATAGGCAAATTCATAGAGACAGAAAGTATATTAGTGGTTGCCAGCAGCTGGTGGAGGTAAGGCAATGGGATAAGGGCTAATAGGTATGGGGTTTTTCTGACACTGATGAAAACATTCTGGAATTGGATGGTGGTTATTGATGAAAAACTCTGAGAATATACAAAAAAATAATTGAATTGTACACTTTGAAAGGGTGAAATTTATGTATTAAATTATATCTCAATAAGGCTGTTTAGGAATATTATGCTAAAAGATATTCAGAAAGTCTTATCATAATTCCTGTTATCTGTACCCTATTTCTACCTACCCTATTTCTACCCACCTCTTCTATGTAATAATTTGTCTTAGCTTCTGGTGTATCCTTATGTGTCTTTTTGTAAAAGTGAGTATATATTCTCATTTCCTTTTCTTTCTTACACAAAAAGTAGTATATTATATAAATTCTCTCGTACCTTGCATTTTTCACTTAATAATATAGCCAGGAAATCACTCTATGTCAGCTTGTAGAGATCTTCCTTATTCTTTCTACAGATGCACAGTAGTCCATCAACCAGTCCCCTATGAATGGTCAGTTTGGTTATTTCCAATATATTGCTATTACAAACAATGCTGCCATAAATAACCTCGTATGTATGTTGTTTCATATTTGTGGAGTGACATCTCCAGGCAAAATTACTAGAAGTGAGATTACTATGTCAAAGGATAAAAATCTTGCTAAACCTTTATCCATAGGAATCATTTTATAATGATTCCATAATTCCAATAGCAATGTTTGAGAGGGACTGTTTTTACAGAGTATTGCTCACAGAATGTGATGCCAAGCTTGACAAAACTCCTCCATCCTCGCTCTCAACTAATGATGTTGCTTCCTACTTAACTAAGAAAGCTGAAGTAATAGGAACCTCCACAGACTCCCAGGCCACAGCCTTTATTTGTGCCCACACTCTCTGCCTTCTTGCCTATTACCATAGGTGAGTTTTCCTTACTCCTGTCTAATGCCAATTACGTATCAGATCCCTCCATTCTCACCCATTGAAGCACACGATTCCAAAAAGTTTGCCTCTCCCTCCGGTATCATCAGTGTTTTATTCTGTACCAGGTCTTTCCCATCAGCATAAAAACATGCTGTTATTTCTCCCATGAGAGAAACAGAGACTCCTTTAGGATGAAGATACTTGAGCAACATTGAGATGGGAAGGGAGAGGGGAAAAAAATACACCTTATCCTCTTAATGAAGAAATGGAGATATTCTCTGTTGATGATTTTGAAGTACACTCACCTGATAATGGTGCTTTCACCAGTGGTTCTCAAATTTTGGCGCGCAGCAGAACCACCCGAGGGCTTGTTAAAGTAAAGATTTCTGATTCTGTAGGTCTTGGGGTTGTGTGTAGGTTGTAAGGTTTGCATTCTAACATATCCCCCAAGTGATACTAATCTTGCTGTCCCAGGTACTTCACTTTCAAAATTGCTGCTTAACTCCATATTTTTCCATTTGATATACCATGTCTTAACTCAACATAATCTGCATTAATTGTGCATTTGTCAGTAAACTTCAAATAGGAAAATGATCTTTCTTTTCCCATTATGAAATACGCTATCTTAAGAAAACCACACTTCTTTTTTTTTTAGATTATTTATTTATTTATTTGACAGACAGAGATCACAAGTAGATAGAGAGGGAGGCAGAGAGAGAGAGGGTGAAGCAGGTTCCCTGCTGAGCAGAGAGCCCGATGCGGGACTCGATCTCAGGACCCTGAGATCATGACCTGAGCCGAAGACAGCGGCTTAACCCACTGAGCCACCCAGGCGCCCCACACTTCTCTTTATCTCAGTCTCCACCACCTACCAACTACTGCTCGATTTCTGTATTCCTCTCTGAAACAAAATCTCTCAAAAAGAGTTGCCTATATCTGCTGTCTCTAATTCCTCTACTTAGTCTTCCTTAAACTCATGTGAAACAGATTTTGACTCCACCCACTCCACCACACTGCTCTCATCAAGGTCTACAATGACCTCAGTATTGATAAGCCTTCAAGTGTAAGCTCTCATCTTATTGACCTATTGGCAGTGTTTAGCCATGGATCACATCTTCTTTTCCTCCAGGTTTCCAGAACATCATACACTTTTGGGTTTCCCTCCTACCTCTTTTGATATTAGTTGTCTCCTTTGCTGGTTCTCTTTTTCCCTACATCAATTTTGGTATGCCCCAAAGATTACTCCATGGTCTTCTTCTTTATCTTATTCATTCTATCCTGTAGTTTTCAATACCATCTACAGCTGACAATTCCCAAATCTTTATCTTGCAGCCTTGGATTCCTGACCCCTATATCCAATGACATAGTCAACATCTCCATTGAGCATCTAATAATCATGTCAAATTCAACATGGCAAATTCCCATTCATCCCTTCAAATCTGCTCCTCCTGCAGCCTTCCCCAGATCAGGACTGAGAAAACTCTATCCTTACAGCTCTTCCTGGATTCCTCTCTTTCTTTTATACCTCACATCCAATCTGTTAGGATATCCTATCAACACTTCCTTCAAGATATCTGCAGAATCAGACCTTCTTTTTTTTAAGATTTATTTATTTATTTGACAGAGATCACAAGTAGGCAGAGAGCCAGGCAGGGGGAGGAGGGCAGTATCCCCGCTAAGCAGAGAACCCAATGCAGGGCTTGATCCCAGGACTCTTGAGATCATGACCTAAGCGGAAGGCAGAGGCTTAACACACTGAGCCACCCAGGTGCCCCAGAATCAGACCTTCTTTTTTTTTTTTAAGATTTTATTTATTTATTTGACAGAGAGAGATCACAAGCAGACAGAGAGGCAGGCAGAGAGAGAGAGGGAAGCAGGCTCGCTGCCGAGCAGAGAGGCCGATGCGGGACTCGATCCCAGGACCCTGAGATCATGACCTGAGCCGAAGGCAGCGGCTTAACCCACTGAGCCAGGTCCCACCTCTCTTCTGCTCAAAACCCCACACGAGCTCCCATCTCATACAGAGAAAGCCCAAGTCCTTACTATCTTATCTATCCTATGGCCCTGCCCACCACTCTCACTCCTCACCTCCTACCCTTCCCCTTACTCTCTGAATCAGCCACCCAGGCCTCTTTGCTGCTCTACAAACATGCCAGGAACATTACTATCTTATGACCATTGTTGTAGCTGTCCCCTCTGCTGGAAAGCACTTCCCATGGATATCAGCTCAGCTAGTGCCTTCACATCTTTCCTCAAATTGTCCGTGCTTAATGAATTCTATCTTGACTATTCAGTAGTGCAATCCCTTCAGACCCACCCTGAACCCCTCTCCTTCTGCTCTACTTTTTAGTTTTTTTCCACAGTATTTATGACATTCTAACATACTACATAATTTATTTATTATGCCTATTGTTTCTTTTCTGTTTTATCCTTAACACATGCTACATTCCAAGGAGAAATAGAAAGAAAGCTCTTCTCTCCATTGGACTCTGCCTGGTCTATGAGGCCAGTCACAGGAATAGGCACTCTACTCACTCATCCATCACTAAGATTCTGCCCCTAGCAGCCAGACAGAAACATAAACAGGCCCCATGCCAGATGTAATGAACCTACAAAAACGGATGCCTAGCTATGTCTAAATCCTAGTTTTTCTCAGATATAAACTTCTACTACATATAAAAATGTTCCATGCTCCTGGATTGGAAGAACAAATATTGTGAAAATGTCTATGCTACCTAAAGCAATCTACATATTTAATGCAATCCCTATCAAAATACCACCCATTTTTTTCAAAGAAATGGAACAAATAATCCTAAAATTTATATGGAACCAGAAAAGACTTCGAATAGCCAAAGAAATATTGAAAAAGAAAGCCAAAGTTGGTGGCATCACAATTCCGGACTTCAAGTTCTATTACAAAGCTGTCATCATCAAGACAGCATGGTCCTGGCACAAAAACAGACACATAGATCAATGGAACAGAACAGAGAGCCCAGAAATAGACCCTCAACTCTATGGTCAACTAATTTTTGACAAAGTAAGAAAGAATGTCTAATGGAAAAAAGACAGCCTCTTCAACAAGTGGTATTGGGAAAATTGGGCAGCCACATGCAGAAAAATGAAATTGGACCATTTCCTTACACCACACATGAAAATAGAGCTCAAAATGGATGAAGGACCTCAGTGTGAGAAAGGAATCTATCAAAATCCTTGAGGAGAACACAGGCAGCAACCTCTTCAACCTCAGCTGCAGCAACTTCTTCCTAGGAACATCACCAAAGCAAGAGAAACAAGGGCAAAAATGAACTATTGGGACTTCATCAAGATCAAAAGCTTTTGCACAGCAAAGGAAACAGTTAACAAAACCAAAAGACAACTGACAGAATGGGAGAAGATATTTGCAAATGACATATCAGATAAAGGGCTAGTATCCAAAATCTATAAAGAGCTTAGCAAACTCAACACCCAAAGAACAAATAATCCAGTCAAGAAATGGGCAGAGGACATGAACAGACATTTCTGCAAAGAAGACATCCAGATGGCCAACAGACACATGAAAAAGTGCTCCACATCATTAGGCATCAGGGAAATACAAATCAGAACCACAATGAGATACCACCTCACACCAGTCAGGAAATGACAGATGCTGGTGAGGATGTGGAGAAAGGGGAACCCTCCTACACTGTTGGTGGGAATACAAGCTAGTGCAACCACTCTGGAAAACAGCATGGAGGTTCCTCAAAAAGTTGAAAATAGAGCTACCCTATGACCCAGCAATTGCACTACTGGTAAATACTTTAGGGTATTTACCCTAAAGATACAAAGGTAGTGATCCGAAGGGGCACGTGCACCCGAATGCTTATAGCAGCAATATCCACAATAGCCGAACTATGGAAAGAACCTAGATGTCCATCAACAGATGAATGGATAAAGAAGAAGTGGTATATATATATACAATGGAATACTATGCAGCCATCAAAAGAAATGAAATCTTGCCATTTGTGACAACATGGATGGAACTAGAGGGTATTATGCTTAGTGAAATAAGTCAATTGGAGAAAGACAACTGCCATATGATCTCCCTGATATGAGAAAGTGGAGATGCAACGTGGGGGGTTTTGGGGGTAGGAAGGGAGGGAGACAAACCATAAGAGATTCTTAATCTCATACACACACACACAAAAAAAACTCAGGGTTGCCAGGGGTAGGGGGGTAGGGAGAGGGTGATGGGGTTATGTACATTGGGAAGGGTATGTGCTATGGTGAGTGCTGTGAAGTGTGTAAACCTGGTGATTCACAGACCTGTACCACTGGGGCTAATAATACATTATATATTTATAAAAAAAATTAAAAAATAATAAGGTGATTGGATTAGACAACTTTTGGTCTTTTCCAATTCTAAATATTCTTATTACATTTACATTTAGCTTAGATGGTTAAAGTCCATTTTCCAATGCTAATAATTGCTAATGCTTTTTCCAGGTATGACCCTCTACTTAAAAAAAATTGTAAGTCAAATTGTCTAAGAGCTGTGCTATAAGCTATTTCATCATGAACATGCATCCCATGTCTGTCTTGAGTGAAGGACTTAACATTCTGACTGATCAATCATTCAGTTCATTAGGTGATTTTTTCCACCCTCCAGTGAATCAACTGGTCATTTGAATAAATAGTCTAAATAAACCAAACCAAACGTGGAAGAATGTTTTGGAAGGTCATCTCTATAACTGCAGCAAGACACTGTGGCCTACATAAAAGTGAAAATGAACAAGTATTTTCAGGCTATATTTACCTATCCATTATCTAACACATTACTTGGCAAGGCACACAAATGTCAGTCAGCCCAAAACTCTTCTCCCAGCCTTGGTGCTCAACTAAGACAAAGTAGACAGAAAATTTGGGAGTTAAATTGCTTTCCCTAGGTGATGCTGTCTACATGACCTAACTTTTGGTGTTATTTTTTTAAAAAAAACTTTTATTTTGAAGTAACTATAGATTCATAGGAAGTTGTAAAGATAGAACAGAGGGGTCCTACATATCGATCACCTAGTTTTACCCAATGGTTACATCTCACATAGCCATAGTTCAATATCAAAACCAGGAAATTCACATCGGTACAATGTGTGTGCATAGTTCTGTCATTTTATCACATGTGTAGGTTCACTGTTACCATTACAGCAGTCCAGATACAGATCTCTTAGTGCTACTCCTTTATAGGAGTAGCAACGATCTCTTAGTGCTCACCCTCACCCCAAAGATCTCTTAGTGCTACTCCTTTATAGTTATAGTCGCCCCCTCCTCTCTGCATTACCTGTGTTCAATTCTTGAAAGAATAAACTGCCCCCGGAGCACCCAAGTGGCTCAGTCAGTTAAGGTTAAGTGTCTGCCTTTAGCTCAGGTCATGATCCTGAGGTCCTGAGATGGAGACCTGTGTCAGACTCCCTGCTCAGCAAGGGGTTTCCTTCTCCCTCTCCCTCTGCTCCTCCTCTCTGCTTGTGCTCTCTCTCACACATATGTTCTCTCTTTGTCTCAAATAAATAAATAAAATCTTTTAAAAAAGGAAGAAACTGCTGCAGATGGAATTTCCCTACTGTGACACACATATCTCTAAAAATTCCAAGAACAGATCTCCTTCATTTTTATAACCAAGAAACCCCTGAAAACTCATCAAAGCTGCTTTGAACCTGGGCTCACAGCTATCAATCTGTTTTATTGCCATTAAAAAAAAAAACCTGATCGGAATGGCATTAAAAGTATAGATTGCTCTAGGCAGTATAGACATTTTAATAATGTTTATTCTTCCAATCCAAGAGCATTGGAACAGTCTACCATCTTTTTGTGTCTTCTTCAATTTCTTTCATGAGTGTTCTGTAGTTCCTCGAGTACAGGTCCTTTACCTCTTTGGTTAGGTTTATTCCCAGGTATCTTATGGTTCTTGGTGCTATAGTAAATGGAATCGATTCTCTAATTTCCCTTTCTGTATTTTCATTGTTAGTGTATAAGAAAGCCACTGATTTCTGTACATTGACTTTGTTTGTATCCTGCGACGTTACTGAATTGCTGTATGAGTTCTAGTAGTTTGGGGGTGGAGTCTTTGGGGTTTTCCATATAAAGAATCATGTCATCTGCGAAGAGAGAGAGTTTGACTTCTTCCTTGCCAATTTGGATACCTTTTATTTCTCTTTGTTGTCTGATTGCCATTGCTAGAACTTCTAATACTATGTTGAACAAGAGTGGTGAGAGTGGGCATCCTTGTCGTGTTCCTGATCTCAACGGGAAGGCTGCAAGCTTTTTCCCATTGAGGATGATATGTAGAAGAATGAAACTCAACCATTCTCTTACACCGTATACAACGATAAACTCGAAATGGATAAAAGACTTCAACGTGAGGCAGGAATCTATCAGAATCCTAAAGGAGAACATAGGCAGTAACCTCTTCGATACCAGCCACAGCAACTTCTTTCAAGATATGTCTCCAAAGGCCAAGGAAACAAAAGCAAAAATGAACTTTTGGGACTTCATCAAGATCAAAAGCTTCTGCACAGCAAAGAAAACAGTCAACAAAACAAAAAGGCCACCCACGGAATGGGAGAAGATATTTGCAAATGACAGTACAGACAAAAGGTTGATATCCAGGATCTATAAAGAACTTCTCAAACTCAACACACACAAAACAGATAATCATATCAAAAAATGGGCAGAAGATATGAACAAACACTTCTCCAATGAAGACATACAAATGGCTATCAGACACATGAAAAAATGTTCATCATCACTAGCCATCAGGGAGATTCAAATTAAAACCACATTGAGATACCACCTGACACCAGTTAGAATGGCCAAAATTAGCAAGACAGGAAACAACGTGTGTTGGAGAGGATGTGGAGAAAGGGGAACCCTCTTACACTGTTGGTGGGAATGCAAGTTAGTGCAGCCACTTTGGAGAACAGTGTGGAGATGCCTCAAGAAATTAAGAATAGAGCTTCCCTATGACCCTGCAATTGCACTGCTGGGTATTTACCCCAAAGATACAGATGTAGTGAAAAGAAGGGCCATCTGTACCCCAATGTTTATTGCAGCAATGGCTACGGTCTCCAAACTGTGGAAAGAACCAAGATGCCCTTCAACGGATGAATGGATAAGGAAGATGTGGTCCATATACACAATGGAGTATTATGCCTCCATCAGAAAGGATGAATACCCAACTTTTGTAGCAACATGGACGGGACTGGAAGAGATTATGCTGAGCGAAATAAGTCAAGCAGAGAGAGACAAGTATCATATGGTCTCACTTATTTGTGGAGCATACCAAAGAACATGGAGGACATGGGGAGATGGAGAGGAGAGGGAGTTGAGGGAAACTGGAAGGGGAGATGAACCATGAGAGACTCTGGACTCTGAAAAACAACCAGAGGGTTTTGAAGGGGCAGGGGGGTGGGAGGTTGAGGAACCAGGTGGTGGGTAATAGGGAGGGCACGTACTGCATGGAGCACTGGGTGTGATGCCAAAACAATGAACACTGTTATGCTGTAAATAAACAAATAAAAAAAATTATACTTACAAAAAAAAAAAAAAAAAACCTGAGATGTGTCAGAGCCTTTCTAGGAATATTTAACATTCAAATATATCTTAGTTAACTTATTATATTCTTGTTCTGGTTGAAGCACAGATTTTACAAAATCCCCTTAGTAAGTGATTGTTTAAAATTCCTGCTCCAATGACCTAGTTACATGCTCAATAAGACAATGCAATCTGGATCCAGGGCTCTGAGGAATAACATTTGATCCCTTTCTCTCTCCAATGTGAAAGAAGAGTCATAAAGTGTAAAAAAAGAGAAAGAGCTATGGGTCATACGTATCTAAAATACAAATCATCTCATTACAATGAGAACATTCTCTCTGTGTTACATCTCCCAATCTCCACCAGATTTCTTCTCTTCCCCTATCCTACATCCTTCCACTTTTCCAACCTATCAGATTTCTTTTCTCCCTTTCCCACAATAATCTACCCCTCTAAAGACACTAAAGTCAATTCTATCCACATAAATTCTATTAGCTATCTCAAACATTTCAAAGATATGCATATATGATATTTATTTATAATAAAAATGGTACTCAAGTATAGAGTTGTATCATCTTTTTCACTCTAGACGTGAATATTTTCCTATGTCATTGAACATTTCATTATTCTTAAAGATTTAATATGGAAAAATCTGTCAGAAAAGTAGATTGAGCTGAAGTAGATCCATGCCTTATGCTAAAAATATATAGGAATATTGGATAAAATACAATACTCAAACTGATGAGGGAGCAGGAGGCTGGCTGAGGACAAAGCAAAAGCTGGCATCTTGCACCCCCTCTCCACCTGCTCCCCTTGGTAATATGTGTGACATTCCTCAGTCACCCCTGACCACCATAAATGAGAAACAAATAGTTAACTTGCAGAGATTACAATCCTGCAAGACAGGAGTCTCCCTTGGTTTACCAATGTCCTGAAGATTTACAAGAAGCTATTTTAACAATAGCACAATTTCCAGAGGCAAATAACTCAATTCCTCAAGCCCTAAATAAAGTTAAATTTCTTCTAAACCCAAATCTCACTAACAAGGACACTTGATAGGAGAAATGTGAATCTTTATCACTAGATCTCCAAGATAGTGTCGAGAATCATTCCCAAGCATATGGCCCACTAATATACATCTAAAGGGTCTCACAAGAAGATTTTTACTACTAGTAATAAATAACCTTTCTCCCAACAATAGCTAACCCCTCAAGGTCCTGGAGACCTTGCTTCCAAAATTCCTTAGAGACTAACCTCACCCCCTTTGTTCTCATCTACCCAACTCCTGTGTATATAATCAGCCACTCCTCAGGATAATGGGGCAGCAGCTCTTTCTGCCCACAGCTCCTGTCCCCGTGCTTTAATAAAACACCATTTTGCACCAAAGATGTCTCAAGAATTCTTTCTTGGTCATCGGCTCCGGACCTCAGCCCACCGAACCTCACCTAAGTTCTAGAACTTCATCAAAACAAATTTTAATACATAGAGGCTTGAAAGGAAAGTAAATTTCCAGCGGTTGTAAGGGAAGAAAGAAATCAGAGCCAGAGTTAGGGTGACTGCTTCAGTTTAGCAAGTCCTGCATCCAAGAAAACCCCTCTGTTCTGGGCAACCAGGACAGTGGTTTTCCTTGGCTAGAGCAGTAAAGTTAAGGGAAGCTGATATACAAAAGACTTGTTATGGACCCTAGGTGCTGGATATAACACCCGTAACTGTCTTATTAGTCCCAATTGTTTGTTAATTCCCTTGTATTTTCTAGGCAAATGAAAATATTGTTTGCAAATAAGAGATTTCCTCTTTTAGTCTTTAAAGGATATTTGTTTCTCTTAAATGATTTTCTTGTCTAGGTGCTCCAGTATTATGTTAAACAACTGTGGGAGTGTCTGGTTGGCTCAGTTGATGGAGCATGCTACTCTCGATCGTTGGGGGTAGAATTTAGTTAAACAAAACAAAACAAAAAATATATAGTAGCTGCCATACTAGCCTTCATTTCCCTGTTCCTGACCTTAAAGGGAACACTTCTAAGTTGTCTTTATTAATACTTACTCTTTATTTTCCTTTAAAAAGTTAAAGGAATTTCCATCTATTTCTAGTTTGCTAAGATTTCTTTAAATCATAAATTGGTGCCAGGCATCTGGGCGGCTCAGTGTGTTAAGCATCTGCCTTCAGCTCCTCTGCCTTCAGCTCAGGTCATGATCCCAGGGGTCTTGAGATGAAGCCCCAGGTTGGGCTCCCTGCTGGGCGGAGAGTCTGCTTCTCCCTCCCCCTCTGCCTGCCATTCATTACTCCCTGCTTGTTCTCTCCCTCTCTCTCTCTCTCTCTGTCAAATAAATAAATAAAATCATATATGGATATTGATATTTATCAATTGCTTTCTTCTGAAAATCATGTAATTTTTCTCCTTCACTTCATTAATGTAATTATATTCTTATGCATTCCAGCATTGAAACATCCTTGTACTGCTGGAACAAAGCCTACTTAATACACAGTTGGCTTCAGCACACACACACACACACATACACACACACACACACACACACACGGGTATGACTTTTGTCTCTATGCCCTTAAGTTAAATTGGCTTCTAATATTCTCTAATATTCTTGCATTATCTTCTGGTTGTGATCTCTATAGCACACCAGCCTCATAAAGATGGGCAGCTTTTCCTGTTATTCTACTTTCTGAAACAATTTGTGTAAGACTGGGATTATCTGTTCCTGAAATTTTGGTAATACACACTTTTTGAAAATAGGGCCTGACTCTGGGGGCAATAAGGGGAAAGTAAAGAGTGCAGCTAGAAACCCTTACCCTAACTATCTATACGCCCTGGCCAATGTCTTCATTTCCCTTCATGTATTAACCTTGCCTAAGACTTTTGAAGATTTTTAGTTGCTACATTTGACACTGAGTTCCATTAATTTCTCCATCACTTTGTTGGCATTGGCAGTGAGTAAGGGACAGGGGGCACTAGGTAGGTAGAGATAGAGGGGCTATGTGATCATACTCACAGAAATCCCAAAAATGCAGAGGTGTAAGGAAACCAGAGTTAAGGGAACATACCAGGGCACCTTGCCCCCAGTTGTCTGAGAAGGGGAGTCTTATTTATGATAGTCTCCTATGGTCAACAGAAAATAACCAGACCCTAAAAAAGAAGTAAGCCATTAAAAATGTTATCACTAGTCTTCAATCAATGGTGCAGCCAGTGGAGAAGTTAAAAAGATTTGAGTTCCCTGGTTAGCTTTCAATAAAAGACCAACCCTACAAGTCCTCAGTGGCAACCCCGTTGGGACCCCTCTCACTCTTAACTTTTTCTGTATCCTTGCTTAATAAAATTCTATCATTTTATTCACTACCTTTGGTCCACAAGTTTCATTCTTAAACTCCATGAGGCAAGAACCTTGCTCTCCGTGATTCATTTTGGAGCCAAAACCCGGGATCACTCCAACCAAAGGGTGAGTAAAAGCAGCCTCTTTCCTCAAAAGAAGGGAATGTTGGCCTAACCCTACCCAGTTCTCTTTTCTGTTCATTTGCTTTTCTTAAATGCCTTCTCCCACCTCAGGGACTTTGCCTATAGTAGGGCCCTTCCAACCTTTGAGGATCAGTATTCCCTTTTAATCAGGGATTTATTTCAGGATTTAGAATCACTTTTTATCCTCCACAGTTCCTTCTCAAAGCACCTGGGAATTTTGTGGGTTCAATAGTTCAATAGGTCCGGCCAACTTTGTTATCTGGGAGAAGAATGTTGCCTATGTAGATAAGACTTTTTCATGTAAAAGTGCCTTTGGCAAAAACTTAGTTCAAGAGGAAAATCTTTTCCTCATTTTTGTGGACTGGTAAGACATATGTTTTTCTGTTATGTATAACTTAGGTTTAGTCACAGCCAGGAATTATAACCCATGTTATCAGCAAGCAGGATTAGAGCTATTTCTTTATATGATAAATTGGAGGCATCCCAATATTTCCTGGGCATTTACTCCCCTTGGAATACCTTGGGCAGTAAGGAAGGAATTAGAAACCCCAGCCAATGTTTTGATTGGTTGCATTAGCAGCTAGGGCTTTAATGGGTCATATAGATGAGTTTTTCTTGTTTCAACAACAAAAATATCAAATTATGATGATGCTAAATCTCAGGGTCTGCACCCCTCAAACAGGGCCATGCTTACAAATAAGATCTCAGGTATAAGGACAGGAAAAGCCCTCGAGGGGTAAGGCAAGGACTCATAATTGAAATTGGCTTATAATTGGCCTGACTGCTGAGGTACCATCAAGTGAATTTATATGACCAAACACTGAGAACTCCATCACAGAGCTCTTTTTTTTTTATTTTTTTTTTATTTTCAGTGTTCCATATGCACCACACCCAGTGCTCCATGCAATACGTGCCCTCCATAATACCCACCACCAGGCTGACCCAACCTCCCACCCCCCTCCCCTCCAAAACCCTCACTTTGTTTCTCAGAGTCCACAGTCTCTCATGGTTCATCTCCCCCTCCACAAAGGTCTTAAGGATAAGGTCTTTAAAAGGATTCCCTGCTTTGCATTAAGGTTCACTGTGGGGGTTGCAGCGCACAGAAGGACTGGCATTCCAGCCCTCTGAACCTGCTCTTTGGTTACCATTGGTGGCCTTGGGTGTCTTGGAGACACATAAAAGGATAGAGACCAGCTCGGGGGGTGGGGGGATGTCACACCCCAGGGAAGCCGCATCCATAAATAGCACATGCCTCCCACTGAGAGAACCTAGCTGTTTCATTCGCATTCTTAGCCTTCTAAAGAGATATTAAAGTTTAAACTCACGCCAAGCCCCGGGACAGAATCCTGAGGAGACAAGGAGGATCAGCTGACTGACAGGTAAGAGTGGCTATTATCATTGGTCTGATCCCTCCTCAACCCAAGATGTTAGGCCAGTCTTTCATCTTGGGTAGGCAAACCAGGGGATGCCTTGGTTCACAGGGGAGAGCTAATATGTAGGGACACCTTCATAGTCACCTCTCTATAACAGGTACGGGGTAACACCTACTGGGATTGCAAGATGGGAAACCATTCTACACGGGGATTCCTCTTTACTGGGTAGGGCAAAATTGGGTAATTTCCCCTTGTAAAACTTTTCTAGTGTTTTCCGGGGATTAAATACCGTGGGTTCTTCAAGGCAAGGTAAAATAAGGTGTGACCTCCATGGTAAGGCATGGTCTCTTCTTCAATTCCCAAAGACTCTCCCTTGGGGTGCCTTTTAATCCACTAGAAACAATCTGGACTGCAAACTTTAGGAAAGGACCAAGCTCCTGTAACACTCACTGCATGGCCTTAATAGGATCTATCAGATCTCTTCTGCAGGAAAACAGGGTCAATAGATGGAGGTAACCTAAGTCCACCCAGGCTTTCAGGGCTCTAAATCAGGACCCAGACCTAGGGGCCTCTTGCAGAACATGTTTGGTCATAACCAGACCAGTAAACACCCTCCTGATGTATTGGACGATAATCACCTAAACAGGCCTTCTCTGAATAAACCCACGTTGCTGGAGGTAACACAGGCCCTCCCTGGCAAAGGGGATGCCGACACTCTCTCACTGATCCTCCTAATAGATGTGGGCACTTCTCCCTCATTCATTTTCCAGGTTAATGGCTATAATTGGAGCCAACTGTGGTTAGTCTACCTCAGGATGGGGAATTTAAGGAATATTTCCAAGCAGTTGTTTAAACTCTCTTCATTTCAGGGAAGTTCCCTGTCTTCTCTGGCCTGACATGGAATGCCTAATCCCACTTGTTGGAGAAAAAAACATGGCTTTTGCTCATCTGTCCAAGTGGATGAGATTTAGCACTCGGAACCCTTTTTCTCTGCCTTCTGGCTTCATTTTGCCTTCTCCCTCATCCCCTCCTGTTTCTGTACCACCTTGGATAAGGCCTGCATACACCACTCACCTCAGATTTCCCCACGAGTGTCTCAGATAAAAATTGACAATGGAGAACAAACTGACATTTAAAAGTGGACCAAGGTGAAACATATTCAGTATTTAAATTAATTTAAGTTTGTTGTTTAATTACGATAGACTTGTCTTTAAAGTTATCAGCATTAAATATGAAATTTTTATTCTATCGAGGTTTGCAAAAAGTCAAATAAGCAATATCCGTTGCAATGTGTTAGCAAAAAGATGACTTAAAATAATGGTTAATTGACTGTCTCAAAGTTCATGGTTAATTGCTTTCAAAAGCTTTAGTAACCTGAAACCTAAAAGTTCTGTTTGGATGGTGGGATTAAAGTCACTGGACATCTAGGTCTTTTCCAAATAGGATAAAGTGCTAAAGCATTGATTGTTTGATGTAGGTTTGTGCTTTTGACTTCTTTTTGCAGAGAAACTAAGGATATTTGAGTCTGTTGGTAAACATGCTTTCTGCTTAACTGAATAAATTTGCCATCTAAAAATTCTGGTATAATGCTCTGGTTTCTCTTCAGGTCGCATAAATCCTTTGCCTTTTAAAAATTCTGGAGTGGGGCACCTGGGTGGCTCAGTGGGTTAAAGCCTCTGCCTTCAGCTCGGGTCATGATCCCAGAGTCCTCGGATTGAGCCCCACATCGGGCTCTCTGCTCCGCGGGGAGCCTGCTTTCTCCTCTCTATCTCTGCCTGCCTCTCTGCCTACTTGTGATATCTGTCTGTCAAATAAATAAATAAAATCTTAAAAAAAAATTCTGGTGTAACAGTTCACGGTTGGTTACTACTTAGCCTTCTTCACTGAAAACTAAATTTTTGAAGAGTTAAAATTCTGCTAAATGAAATTAATACTGATGGAAATAAGCACCACTACATGTAAGAAGATCTAAGGAGTGGGAATGACTTTTTGTTATAGCTAAAAGGAAGTAACTTTGTCTTAAATAAGACTGATTGTTTGGAAAGAAATGGCTTGGGACAAATCTTAATGTAAAGAAAGTTATAAAAGGTTTGTTTTAGGGAAATTCTTGGAAAAGAATTTTACATGTGGTCAGGACAGACTAAGATTAAAATGAAGGAATTTTAAAAGTACACGGGTATAAGATTGAAAGTCTGCTTTCTCTCAGTCAAAAAGACAAAATTTTCTTAAATGGTTGGTCTGTTTGGTCTGCTCCTGATAAGAAAATGTAAATTGTTTTCTCTTTGTCTGCCAAAAAAACCCAGTTTCTATGTTTTGCCTTCATCAGGTGTTTAATGATCCTAATCCTATTTAGGCATGTGCTTTAAAACTTTCTTTTTTAAAAAAATTTTATTGTGTTATGTTAGTCACCATAAAATACATCATTAGTTTTTGATGCAGTGTTCCAAGATTCATTGTTTATATACAACACCCAGTGCTCCATACAATGCTTTCTAAGGTTTTCTTTAAATTATTATTTTTTTTTATTTTATTTTTTGTTAACATGTAATGTATTATTTGTTTCAGGGGTACAGGTCTGTGATTTATCAGTGTTACACAATTCACAATGCTCAGCATAGCACAACCCTCCCCAATGTCTATCGCCCAGCCACCATTAAGGTTTTATCAGACTTCCCAAGATTTGAATTATAAATGAAGTCTCTTTGACTCATTAGGCCTTTTATTTCCTATGGTGAGTTACTTGGAAAGCACTGTCAAATAATGATAAGCCTTGGGTTATGTTTGAGTAAATGCTATTACGTTTCTAGGTATACAATTCCTAAAGTTTTAGTATGTTTTAATACAAGGTCATCACTTGATATTTTGATTATTGAAGTGTTATGTGTCACAGAAATAACCAGATTTCCTTGCCAGCTATATTGTAACCTCTCATCATCATCAACCTCTCATCATCATCTTTGGTCATGTCCATTTTTAAGTCTTGTGTCATTTCTAATTGTTCTTATTCTCTTGCAAAATGAGTTTCATTTTCAAGGAGGTTCATAAAGAGGACATTAGGACAAATACAGGTATTTAATATCTTTAAGATCAAAACTAAAATGGGTAAGAATTTTCAGAACTAACTAAAGTTGCATTCAAATTAAACAAGAATAGTAACATGGGACTAAATGAACTAAAAAGATGATTATAGTTCTGTGACTCTTGTTTGAAACATTGCTGGTTCTCTAATGTTTGCTCTCCCAGATAAAGGAAACTTCCTCTTAAGATATCTATGACTTACAGAAACATGATAAAGCATTCATTAGTGAACAAATTGAAGCATTTAATTTTTCTCTTTACCTGAACCCTCTGAAATACATAGGGTCTCAGTAAGTATTCTTTCTCCCATGGCAGTCACAGTCATTTGCATAAGTTCATTAAGAATCTGTTCTCCTTGTAACAGAACACTATTGGAAACATTGGTTATTTTACCAAGGCTTTTGAAAGAGACATGCATAGACTCAGATATGATCAAACAGCTTTGAGGAACTGAGGAACTAGGGATGACTTTATGAAACTGGGAACCATAAAGCCCCTTGGAAATGTTGGCCTGATACCTTGCTTAGGTTCCCAGCAGCCTCACCAGGTGATAAAGAATGCCAAATCCTGGCAGGTGCAGCGCCTCAGGAGATATTGGGGACCTAATGAGGAGGATTCTGCCCACATCTACAGGTATTGTAGGCATGTCTGATGGCAAGCACTTGGCTTGGCTTCTGGCCTGGAGAGACTACTAAGAGTTCAACCTAAAGATTCCTTATAAATGTTGCAGCAAAGCAGATTCTGAAAGAATTATATGATCCATCATTATTCTTGCTGAGCTTATGTAAATAATTAGGCCAAGTTTGTTAAAATTGGACTTGTTTGGTAAAACAAATTGGTCTTGCTTTGGCTATCTTTGGAAAAAAAGGTTGATTTTAGAGAGAAAAATTATGTTTCAATAACACACCTTTGTGGATGTTAAATCCTAGTTCTGATGGTCTTTGAATGATGTTTGCCTAAGCTAGGCAACCTGAGGTAAACTTCAGAGAAATTGCCACAAAAGCTCATGTATAGGTAATCTTCTTGCTTATTATTCTGTGGGGATAATAACAGAACCCCATGGGCATATGGTTATTTAAACAACTAGAAAAATGGGATTGATTCCCCACCAATTGTATAATTCAACTAGCACCTTGACCAGTTCTGTGTGGCTGGGATGACAAATTCTTCCCTTTAAACCCAGAGCATACTCACCCCACTGCATGGTATTGAATATAGACTTATGGAGATAATGGATGACCCCACTTTCTTTATGATTGGATTGGATGATGCACTTGGGGATGACCTTATCTCTTGAGACAAGTTTTCTCCTACTTGCCAGTGATTCATTGTAATTAGGATATTGTTAAGGCTAGACCTCAAAGAAGGCTCCTTGATGGTTTTATTCCTTAGTCATATTTATCCTAGAAGCCATTTCTACTGAGGTACAATTACAAACAAAGGCTTTAGCCAAGCACACAATAGCACTCCTGGAAATAAAAAGAAAGCCTGAAAGCTCACTATGGGTCTTCCAGGACTTAGCAAATAAGCAAAACAGTATGCTTGCTCAGCAGGACTCTAAAATGATACTTCCCAGGCACTAGATACACTAAGCCAAGAATTGAGTGAAGTCAAGGGACTTCTCAAGAACTGCACCACAATTGACCGTCTGCTATTGCTACACCATTTGAGGTGTGATGAGTTTCCTCACATGTATTGTTTTAACATCATAGTTAATTCCTGCAAGGTGTCTCAATAGGGGACCTTTGTGATCAATTACATAAGATCAAGATATTCACTGGTCTGTTTGACAGAATTGGTAACTGGGGATATTATCTGAGGGATGTGATCATAATTTTGGGCCCAGTATTTGTTTTGTATTTATCCTTATTCATGTGCTGATGTATGTACCATTTGTTGTCCATCATGGCCCCGTGGAGCCATACCAGGCCCTTGGACTGACCCCTGGATAGATTCTGCCACACAGCCCACCACCCCATTTTACCAGGGAGCAGCCAAAGTGGTCATCATCCCATTCCCTAATGCCAGTTAGGGTTACTATTCCAGGAGGAGGGATGAGTAAGGGACAGGCAGGACTAGGTAGGGAGAGATGATAGGGCACTATGTGATCAGGCTTACAGAAATCCCCAAAATGCAGAGGTGTAAAGAAACCAGAGATAAGGGAACACACTAGATGACCCTGACCTAGGTGTCTGAGGTGGAGGGTCTTATTTATGACAGTCTCCTGTAGGCTGGTTCCATGGGCATGCAACTAATGCACTCATAAACAGGCCCAGCTCTTTTCTCACAGAAGGGCCCTGTGCTTGGTTTAATGTTCTGCTGTCACCATCTTGAAATTCTTAATAATTGTAAAAATGCAGACCATATTTTCATTTTGTACTAGGTCCCATACATTATATAGTTAGTCTTGCTATTCCTAAATAATTTTCTATTTGAGTTTCACCTTCTTCTGTTCTTTCTACCCTAGAGTTAGAACCCATATACAAGTACATTTTTTTGCCTGAGATCTGGGACAGGCAGCAGCTAACCCACATATTACAGTTTGGTCTGAGGCTTTAAATTCAGCCTGGCAATCCTATAGTAGGCATTATCAGTTTTCCTAGTCCTCCCAAGGGAAAGTTGTGCATCATTTAGACCATAAGTAGACAAGAAGTATTTACAAAATGCTATAATGAATAAAATGTGTCTTCTTACACTAAAGAGAAGCCCTTACTTTATGGAACATTTCCATTGTCCATGATGCTGATATCTAAGAGAGATCTTGTCCTCATTTTTTTTTTAATTTTTTAAATTTTTATGTTTTAATAAACATATAGTGTATTTTTATCCCCAGGGGTACAGGTCTGTGAATCGCCAGCTTTACACACTTCACAGCACTCACCATAGCACATACCCTCCCCAATGGCCATAACCCAACCCCCCTCCTCCCAACCGTCCTCCCCCCACCAGCCCTCTGTTTGTTTTGTGAGATTAAGAGTCACTTATGGTTTGTCTCCCTCCCAATCCCATCTTGTTTCATTTATTCTTCTCCTACCCCCCTAAACCACCCATGTTGCATCTCCACTTCCTCATATCAGGGAGATCATATTATAGTTGTCTTTCTCTGATTGACTTATTTCACTAAGCATGATACCTTCTAGTTCCATCCATGTCATCACAAATGGCAAGATTTCATTTCTTTTGATGGCTGCATAGTATTCCATTGTGTATATATACCACTTCTTCTTTATCCATTCATCTGTTGATGGACATCTAGGTTCTTTCCATAGTTTGGCTATTGTAGACATTGCTGCTATAAACATTCGGGTGCATGTGCCCCTTCAGATCACTACATTTGTATCTTTAAGGTAAATACCCAGTAGTGCAACTGCTGGGTCATAGGATAGTTCTATTTTCAACATTTTGAGGAACCTCCATGCTGTTTTCCAGAGTGGTTGCACTAGCTTGCATTCCCATCAACAGTGTAGGAGGGTTCCCCTTTCTCCGCATCCTTGCCAGCATCTGTCATTTCCTGACTTGTTCATTTTAGCCATTCTGACTGGTGTGAGGTGATATTTCATTGTGGTTTTGATTTGTATTTCCCTGATGCCGAGTGATGTGGAGCACTTTTTCATGTGTCTGTTGGCCATCTGGATGTCTTCTTTGCAGAAATGTCTGTTCATGTCCTCTGCCCATTTCTTGATTGGATTATATGTTCTTTGGGTGTTGAGTTTGCAGGTTCTTTATAGATTTTGGACACTAGCCCTTTATCTGATATGTCATTTGCAAATATCTTCTCCCATTCTGTCAGTTGTCTTTTGGTTTTGTTGAATATTTCCTTTCCTGTGTAAAGCTTTTGATCTTGATGAAGTCCCAATAGTTCTTTTTTCCCTTGCTTCCCTTGCCATTGGTGATGTTCCTAGGAAGACGTTGCTGTGGCTGAGGTGGAAGAGGTTGCTGCCTGTGTTCTCCTCAAGGATTTTGATGGATTCCTTTCTTATATTGAAGTCCTTCATCCATTTTGAGTCTATTTTTGTGTATGGTGTAAGGAAATGGTCCAATTTCATTTTTCTGCATGTGGCTGTCCAATTTTCCCAACACCATTTATTAAAGAAGCTGTCTTTTTTCCATTGGACATTCTTTCTTGCTTTGTCGAAGATTAGTTGGCCATAGAGTTGAGGGTCTATTTCTGGGCTTTCTATTCTGTTCCACTGATCTATGTGTCTGTTTTTGTGCCAGTACCATGCTGTCTTGATGATGGCAGCTTTGTAATAGAGCTTGAAGTCCTGAATTGTGATGCCACCAACTTTGGCTTTCTTTTTCAATATTCCTTTGGCTATTCGAGGTCTTTTCTGGTTCCATATAAATTTTAGGATTATTTGGTCCATTTCTTTGAAAAAAAAAAAAAGGATGATATTTTGATAGGGATTGCATTAAATGTGTAGATTGCTTTAGGTAGCATAGACATTTTCACAATATTTGTTCTTCCAATCCAGGAGCATGGAACATTTTTCCCTTTCTTTGTGTCTTCCTCAATTTCTTTCATGAGTACTTTATAGTTTTCTGAGTATAGATTCTTAGCCTCTTTGGTCAGGTTTATTCCTAGGTATCTTATAGTTTGGGGTGCAATTGTAAATGGGATTGACTCCTTAATTTCTCTTTCTTCTATCTTGTAGATAGTGTAGAGAAATGCAACTGATTTCTGTGCATTGATTTTTATATCCTGACACTTTACTGAATTCCTGTACAAGTTCTAGCAGTTTTGGAGTGGAGTCTTTTGGGTTTTCTTTTTTTTTTTTTTTAAGATTTTATTTATTTATTTGACAGAGAGAGATCACAAGTAGACAGAGAGACAGGCAGAGAGAGAGAGAGAGGGAAGCAGGCTCCCTGCTGAGCAGAGAGCCCGATGTGGGACTCGATCCCAGGACCCTGAGATCATGACCTCAGCCGAAAGCAGCGGCTTAACCCACTGAGCCACCCAGGTGCCCCTCTTTTGGGTTTTCCACATACAGTATCATATCATCTGCGAAGAGTGATAGTTTGACTTCTTCTTTGCCAATTTGGATGCCTTTAATTTCTTTTTGTTGTCTGATTGCTGAGGCTAGGACTTCTAATAATATGTTGAATAGCAGTGGTGATAATGGACATCCCTGCTGTGTTCCTGACCTTAGCGGAAAGTTTTCAGTTTTTCTCAATTGAGAATGATATTTGCGGTGGATTTTTCATAGATGGCTTTGATAATATTGAGATATGTGCCCTCTATCCCTACACTTTGAAGAGTTTTGATCAGGAAGGGATGCTGTACTTTGTCAAATGCTTTTTCAGCATCTATTGAGAGTATCATATGGTTCTTGTTCTTTCTTTTATTAATGTGTTCTATCACATTGATTGGTTTGTGGATGTTGAATCAACTTTGCAGCCCTGGAATAAATCTCACTTGGTAGAGATTAATCCTTTTAATGTACTGTTGAATCTTATTGGCTAGTATTTTGGTGAGAATTTTCACATCTGTGTTCATCAAGGATATTGGTCTTAGTTCTCTTTTTTTATGGGATCCTTGTCTGGTTTGGGGTTCAAGGTGATGCTGGCCTCATAAAATGAGTTTGGAAGTTTTCCTTCCATTTCTACTTTTTGGAACAGTTTCAGGAGAATAGGAATTATTTCTTCTTTAAATGTTTGGTAGAATTCCCCTGGTAAGTCGTCTGGCCCTGGGCTTTTGTTTGTTTGGGGATCTTTAATGACTATTTCAATCTCCTTTCTGGTTATGGGACTGTTCAGGTTTTCTATTTCTTCCTGGTTCAGTTGTGGTAGATTATATGTCTCTAGGAATGCATCCATTTCTTCCAGGTTGTCAAATTTGTTGGCGTAGTGTTGCTCATAGTATGTTCTTATAATTTTCTGTATTTCTTTGGTGTTAGTTGTGATCTCTCCTCTTTCATTCATGATTTTATTGATTTGGGTCATTTCTCTTTTCATTTTGATAAGTCTGGCCAGGGGTTTATCAATCTTATTGATTCTTTCAAAGAACCAGCTCCTAGTTTTATTGATTTGTTCTATTGGTTTTTTGGGGGTTTTTTTGTTTGTTTGTTTCTATTTCATTGATTTCTGCTCTGATCTTTATGATTTCTCTTCTCCTGCTGGGTTTAGGGTTTCTTTCTTGTTCTTTCTCCAGCTCCTTTAGGTGTAGGGTTAGGTTGTGTACTTGAGACCTTTCTTGTTTCTTTTTTTTTTTTTAAGATTTTATTTATTTATTTGACAGAGAGAGATCACAAGTAGGCAAAGAGGCAGGCAGAGAGAGAGAGGGAAGCAGGCTCCCCGCTGAGCAGAGAGCCCGATGTGGGACTCGATCCCAGGACCCTGAGATCATGACCTGAGCCGAAGGCAGCGGCTTAATCCACTGAGCCACCCAGGCGCCCCGGACCTTTCTTGTTTCTTGAGAAAGACTTGTACCACTATATATTTTCCTCTCAGGACTGCCTTTTCTGTGTCCCACAGATTTTGAACCATTGCGTTTTCATTATCATTTGTTTCCATGAATTTATTCAATTCTTCTTTAATTTCCTGTTTGACCCATTCATTCTTTAGAAGGATGTTCTTTAGCCTCCATGTATTTGAGTTCTTTCCAAATTTCTTCTTGTGATTGAGTTCTAGCTTCAGAGCATTGTGGTCTGAAAATATGCAGGGAATGATCCCAATCTTTTGATACCGGTTGAGACCTGATTTAGGACCCAGGATGTGATCTATTCTAGAGAATGTTCCATGTGCACTAGAGAAGAATGTGTATTTTGTTGCTTTGGGATGAAATGTTCTGAATATATCTGTGATGACCATCTGGTCCGTGTGTCATTTAAGGCCTTTATTTTCTTGTTGATCTTTTGCTTGGATGATTTCTCCATTTCAGTGGTGAGGGGGGTGTTAAAGTCCCCTACTATTATTGTATTATTGTTGATGTGTTTCTTTGATTTTGTTATTAATTGGTTTATATAGTTGGCTGTTCCCACGTTAGGGGCATAGATATTTACAACTGTTAGATCTTCTTGTTGGACAGACCCTTTGAGTATGATATAGTGCCCTTCCTCATCTCTTATTATAGTCTTTGGCTTAAAATCTAATTGATCTGATACAAGGATTGCCACCCCAGCTTTCTTCTGATGTCCATTAGCATGGTAAATTGTTTTCCACACCCTCACTTTAAATCTGGAGGTGTCTTTGGGTCTAAAATGAGTTTCATGTGGGCAACATATTGATGGGTTTTGTTTCTTTATCCATTCTGATACCCTGTGTCTTTTGATTGAGGCGTTTAGCCCATTAACATTCAGGGTAACTATTGAGAGATATGAATTTAGTGCCACTGTATTGCCTGTAAGGTGACTGTTACTGTATATTGTCTCTGTTCCTTTCTGATCCACTACTTTTAGGCTCTCCCTTCACTTAGAGGACCCCTTTCAATATTTCCTGTAGAGCTGGTTTGGTGTTTGCAAATTCTTTCAGTTTTTGTTTGTCCTGGAAGCTTTTTATCTCTCCTTCTATTTTCAATGATAGACTAGCTGGATAGAGTATTCGTGGATGCATGTTTTTCTCATTTAGTGCTCTGAATATATCACGCCAGCTCTTTCTGGCCTGCCAGATCTCTGTGGATAAGTCTGCTGCCAATCTAATATTTCTACGATTGTATGTTATAGACTTCTTTTCCCAAGCCACTTTCAGGATTTTCTGTTTGTCACTAAGACTTGTAAACTTTACTATTAGGTGACAGGGTGTGGACCTATTCTTGTTGATTTTGAGGGGGGTTCTCTGCACCTCCTGGATTTTGTTGCTTGTTCCCTTTGACATATTAGGGAAACTCTCTCCAATAATTCTCTCCAATATACTTTCTGTTCCCCTCTCTCTTTCTTCTTCTTCTGGAATCCAAAGTATTCTAATGTTGTTTTGTCTTATGGTGTCACTTCTCTCTCGAATTCTCCCCTCGTGGTCCAGTAGCTGTTTGTCCCTCTTTTGCTCAGCTTCTTTTTTCTCTGTCATTTGGTCTTCTATATCACTAATTCTTTCTACTGCCTCATTTATCCTAGCAGTGAGAGCCTCCATTTTGATTGCACCTCATTAATAGCTTTTTTTATTTCAACTTGGTTAGATTATTTCTCCAGAAAGGGCTTTTATATCTCCAGAGAGGGTTTCTCTAATATTTTCTATGCCTTTTTCGAGCCCAGCTAGAACCTTGAGAATCATCATTCTGAACTCTAGATCTGACATATTACCAATGTCTGTATTGATTAGGTCCCTAGCCTTTGGTACTGCCTCTTGTTCTTTTTTTTTTTTTTTGTGGTGAACTTTTCTGCCTTTTCATTTTGTCCAGATAAGAGTATATGAAGGAGCAAGTAAAATACTAACATGGTGGCAAAGACCCCAGGGAAAATGCACTTTAACCAAATCAGAAGAGACCTCAAATCGTGGCAGTGGGGAGAAAGGGGATAAAAATAGGTTCAGAAAAAAAGAAAAAAAATTTAAAATGCAAACAAATAAAAAAATATATAAATATATATATGTATATATATATATATTAGATAAACTAGTTAAAAAACGTTAGAAAAGAAAAGGGTAAAAGTTAAAAAAATTTAGCAGAAGAAGAAAAAAAAAATTGAAAAAAATTAAATTAACTGGGGAGGAGTCAAGATGGCGGAGAAGTAGCAGCCTGAGACTACATCAGGTAACAGGAGATCAGCTCGATAGCTTATCTAAACATAGCAAACACCTACAAATCCAACGGGAGAGCGAAGAGAAGAAGAACAGCAACTCTAGAAACAGAAAATCAACCACTTTCTGAAAGGTAGGACTGGCGGAGAAGTGAATCTAAAACGACGGGAAGATAGACCGCGGGGGGAGGGGCCGGCTCCCGGCAAGCGGCGGAGGAACGGAGCACAAAATCAGGACTTTTAAAAGTCTGTTCCACTGAGGGACATTGCTCCAGGGGCTAAACCGGGGTGAAGCCCACGCGGGGCCAGCGTGGCCCCAGGCCCCGCAAGGTCACAGAAGGATCGGGGGTGTCAGAGTGTCGGAGAGCTCGCAGGTATTAGAACGGAGAAACCGGCTGCAAAGACAGAGCCGAGGACTGAACTCTCAGCTCGGGGTTACCTTGAACTGGTCGCGGGCTGGGTGAGCTCGGAGCGCGGCTAGAGGCTGGGGATACGGGAGTGATTGGGTGCTGTCCTCTGGGGGCGCACTGAGGAGTGGGGCCCCAGGCTCTCGGCTCCTCCAGGCCGGAGACTGGGAGGCCGCCATTTTCATTCCCGTCCTCCGGAACTCTACGGAAAGCGTTCAGGGAACAGAAGCTCCCAAAAGCGAACCCGAGCCGATTACTTAGTCCGGCCGCCGGTAAGGGCGGTGCAATCCCGCCTCGGGCAAAGACACTTGAGAGTCACTACAACAGGCCCCTCCCCCAGAAGATCAACAAAATATCCAGCCAGGACGAAGTTCATCTATCAAGGAGAAAGCAGATTCAATTCCTAAGACAGCAGAGCAATTCCAGAGGAGGAGAAAGCAAAGCACGGAACTCATGGCTTTCTCCCCATGATTCTTTAGTCTTGCGGCTACTTCAATTTTTTTTTTCTTTTTTCAATTTTTTTTTCTTTTTTCTTTTTTCTTCTTCTGCTAAATTTTTTTAAAAACTTTTACCCTTTTCTTTTTTAACGTTTTTTGACTAGTTCATCTAAATATATATATATTTTCTTTCTTTTTTATATTTTTTATTTGTTTTATTTTTTAAATTTTTTTTTTTTCAGAACCTGTTCTTTATCCCCTTCCCCCCCCCACAATTTGGGGTCTCTTCTGATTTGGTTACAGCGCATTTTTCCGGGGTCTTTGCCACCCTATTAGTAGTTTATTTGCTCCTTCATATCCTCTTATCTGGACAAAATGACAAGGCGGAAAAAATCACCACAAACAAAAGAACAAGAGACAGTACCGAAGGCTAGGGACCTAATCAACACAGACATTGGTACTATGTCAGATCAAGAGTTCAGAATGACGATTCTGAACATTCTAGCCGGGCTCGAAAAAGGCATGGAAGATATTAGAGAAACCCTCTCTGGAGATATTAAAGCCCTTTCTGGAGAAATTAAAGAACTAAAGTCTAACCAAGTTGAAATCAAAAAAGCTATTAATGAGGTGCAATCAAAAATGGAGGCTCTCACTGCTAGGATCAATGAGGCAGAAGAAAGAATTAGTGATATAGAAGACCAAATGACAGAGAATAAGGAAGCCGAGCAAAAGAGGGACAAACAGCTACTGGACCATGAGGGGAGAATTCGAGAGATAAGTGACACCATAAGACGAAACAACATTAGAATAATTGGGATTCCAGAAGAAGAAGAAACAGAGAGGGGAGCAGAGGGTCTATTGGAGAGAATCATTGGAGAGAATTTCCCTAATATGGCAAAGGGAACAAGCATCAAAATCCAGGAGATGCAGAGAACCCCCCTCAAAGTCAACAAGAATAGGTCCACACCCCGTCACCTAATAGTAAAATTTACAAGTCTTAGTGACAAAGAGAAAATCCTGAAAGCAGCCCGAGAAAAGAAATCAGTAACATACAATGGTAAAAATATTAGATTGGCGGCAGACTTATCCACAGAGACCTGGCAGGCCAGAAAGAGCTGGCATGATATATTCAGAGCACTCAACGAGAAAAACATGCAGCCAAGAATACTCTATCCAGCTAGGCTATCATTGAAAATAGAAGGAGAGATCAAAAGCTTCCAGGACAAACAAAAACTGAAAGAATTTGCAAACACCAAACCAGGTCTCCAGGAAATATTGAAAGGGGTCCTCTAAGCAAAGAGAGAGCCTAAAAGTAGTAGATCAGAAAGGTCCAGAGACAATATACAGTAACAGTCACCTTACAGGCTAATAATGGCACTAAATTCATATCTCTCAATAGTTACCCTGAATGTTAATGGGCTAAATGCCCCAATCAAAAGACACAGGGTATCAGAATGGATAAAAAAACAAAACCCATCAGTATGTTGCCTACAAGAAACTCATTTTAGACGCGAAGACACCTCCAGATTGAAAGTGAGGGGGTGGAAAACAATTTACCATGCTAATGGGCATCAGAAGAAAGCTGGGGTGGCAATCCTTGTATCAGATCAATTAGATTTTAAGCCAAAGACTATAATAAGAGATGAGGAAGGACACTATATCCTACTCAAAGGGTCTGTCCAACAAGAAGATCTAACAATTTTAAATATCTATGCCCCTAATGTGGGAGCAGCCAACTATATCAACCAATTAATAACAAAATCAAAGAAACACATCAATAATAATACAATAATAGTAGGGGACTTTAACACTCCCCTCACTGAAATGGACAGATCATCCAAGCAAAAGATCAACAAGGAAATAAAGGCCTTAAATGACACACTGGACCAGATGGACATCACAGATATATTCAGAACATTTCATCCCAAAGCAACAGAATACACATTCTTCTCTAGTGCACATGGAACCTTCTCCAGAATAGATCACATCCTGGGTCACAAATCAGGTCTCAACCGGTATCAAAAGATTAGGATTATTCCCTGCATATTTTCAGACCACAATGCTCTGAAGCTAGAACTCAATCACAAGACGAAAGCTGGAAAGAACCCAAATACATGGAGACTAAACAGCATCCTTCTAAAGAATGAATGGGTCAACCAGGAAATTAAAGAAGAATTGAAAAAATTCATGGAAACAAATGATAATGAAAACACAACAGTTCAAAATCTGTGGGACACAGCAAAGGCAGTCCTGAGAGGAAAATATATAGCGGTACAAGCCTTTCTCAAGAAACAAGAAAGGTCTCAAGTACACAACCTAACCCTACACGTAAAGGAGCTGGAGAAAGAACAAGAAAGAAACCCTAAACCCAGCAGGAGAAGAGAAATCATAAAGATCAGAGCAGAAATCAATGAAATAGAAACCAAAAAAACAATAGAAAAAATCAATGAAACTAGGAGCTGGTTCTTTGAAAGAATCAATAGGATTGATAAACCCCTGGCCAGACTCATCAAAAAGAAAAGAGAAAGGACCCAAATCAATAAAATCATGAATGAAAGAGGAGAGATCACAACTAACACCAAAGAAATACAGACAATTATAAGAACATACTATGAGCAACTCTACGCCAACAAATTGGCCAATCTGGAAGAAATGGATGCATTCCTAGAGACATATAAACTACCACAACTGAACCAGGAAGAAATAGAAAACCTGAACAGGCCCATAACCAGTAAGGAGATTGAAACAGTCATCAAAAATCTCCAAACAAACAAAAGCCCAGGGCCAGACGGCTTCCCAGGGGAATTCTACCAAACATTTAAAGAAGAACTCATTCCTATTCTCCTGAAACTGTTCCAAAAAATAGAAATGGAAGGAAAACTTCCAAACTCATTCTATGAGGCCAACATCACCTTGATCCCAAAACCAGACAAGGATCCCACCAAAAAAGAGAACTACAGACCAATATCCTTGATGAACACAGACGCAAAAATTCTCGCCAAAATACTAGCCAATAGGATTCAACAGTCCATTAAAAGGATTATTCACCACGATCAAGTGGGATTTATTCCAGTGCTGCAGGGTTGGTTCAACATCCGCAAATCAATCAATGTGATAGAACACATTAATAAAAGAAAGAACAAGAACCATATGATACTCTCAATAGATGCTGAAAAAGCATTTGACAAAGTACAGCATCCCTTCCTGATCAAAACTCTTCAAAGTGTAGGGATAGAGGGCACATACCTCAATATTATCAAAGCCATCTATGAAAAACCCACCGCAAATATCATTCTCAATGGAGAAAAACTGAAAGCTTTTCCATTAAGGTCAGGAACACGGCAGGGATGTCCATTATCACCACTGCTATTCAACATAGTATTAGAAGTCCTAGCCTCAGCAATCAGACAACAAAAAGAAATTAAAGGCATCCAAATTGGTAAAGAAGAAGTCAAACTATCACTCTTCGCAGATGATATGATACTATATGTGGAAAACCCAAAAGACTCCACTCCAAAACTGCTAGAACTTGTCCAGGAATTCAGTAAAGTGTCAGGATATAAAATCAATGCACAGAAATCAGTTGCATTTCTGTACACCAACAACAAGACTGAAGAAAGAGAAATTAAGGAGTCAATCCCATTCACAATTGTACCCAAAACTATAAGATACCTAGGAATAAACCTAACCAAAGAGACTAAGAATCTATACACAGAAAATTATAAAGTACTCATGAAAGAAATTGAGGAAGACACAAAAAAATGGAAAAATGTTCCATGCTCCTGGATTGGAAGAATAAATATTGTGAAAATGTCTATGCTACCTAAAGCAATCTACACATTTAATGCAATCCCTATCAAAATACCATCCATTTTTTTCAAAGAAATGGAACAAATAATCCTAAAATTTATATGGAACCAGAAAAGACCTCGAATAGCCAAAGGAATATTGAAGAACAAAGTCAAAGTTGGTGGCATCACAATTCCGGACTTCAAGCTCTATTACAAAGCTGTCATCATCAAGACAGCATGGTACTGGCACAAAAACAGACACATAGACCAGTGGAACAGAATAGAGAGCCCAGAAATCGACCCTCAACTCTATGGTCAACTAATCTTCGACAAAGCAGGAAAGAATGTCCAATGGAAAAAAGACAGCCTCTTCAATAAATGGTGCTGGGAAAATTGGACAGCCACATGCAGAAAAATGAAATTGGACCACTTCCTTACACCACACACGAAAATAGACTCCAAATGGATGAAGGACCTCAATGTGAGAAAGGAATCCATCAAAATCCTTGAGGAGAACGCAGGCAGCAACCTCTTCCACCTCAGCCGCAGCAACATCTTCCTAGGAACAACGGCAAAGGCAAGGGAAGCAAGGGCGAAAATGAACTATTGGGATTTCATCAAGATCAAAAGCTTTTGCACAGCAAAGGAAACAGTTAACAAAACCAAAAGACAGCTGACAGAATGGGAGAAGATATTTGCAAACGACATATCAGATAAAGGGCTAGTATCCAAAATCTATAAGGAACTTAGCAAACACAACACCCAAAGAACAAACAATCCAATCCAGAAATGGGCAGAGGACATGAACAGACATTTCTGCAAAGAAGACATCCAGATGGCCAACAGACACATGAAAAAGTGCTCCACGTCACTCGGCATCAGGGAAATACAAATCAAAACCACAATGAGATATCACCTCACACCAGTCAGAATGGCTAAAATTAACAAGTCAGGAAATGACAGATGCTGGAGAGGATGTGGAGAAAGGGGAACCCTCCTCCACTGTTGGTGGGAATGCAAGCTGGTCCAACCACTCTGGAAAACAGCATGGAGGTTCCTCAAAATGTTGAAAATAGAACTACCCTATGACCCAGCAATTGCACTACTGGGTATTTACCCTAAAGATACAAACATAGTGATCCGAAGGGGCACGTGTACCCGAATGTTTATAGCAGCAATGTCTACAATAGCCAGACTATGGAAAGAACCTAGATGTCCATCAACAGATGAATGGATAAAGAAGAAGTGGTATATATACACAATGGAATACTATGCAGCCATCAAAAGAAATGAAATCTTGCCATTTGCAACGACGTGGATGGAACTAGAGCGTATCATGCTTAGTGAAATAAGTCAATCGGAGAAAGACAACTATCATATGATCTCCCTGATATGAGGACATGGAGAAGCAACATGGGGGGGTAGGGGGATAGGAGAAGAATAAATGAAACAAGATGGGATTGGGAGGGAGACAAACCATAAATGACTCTTAATCTCACAAAACAAACTGGGGGTTGCTGGGGGGAGGTGGGATTGGGAGAGGGGGAGCGGGCTATGGACATTGGGGAGGGGAGGCGAACCATAAGAGACTATGGACTCTGAAAAACAACCTGAGGGTTTTGAAGGGTCAGGGGTGGGAGGTTGGGGGAACAGGTGGTGGGTGATGGGGAGGGCACGTTTTGCATGGAGCACTGGGTGTTGTGCAAAAAGAATGAATACTGTTACGCTGAAAAAAAAAATAAATAAAAAGGGAAAAAAAATTAAATTAACTGCAAGACTAAAGAATTATGGGGAGAAAGCCATGAGTTCTGTGCTTTGCTTTCTCCTCCTCTGGAATTCCACTGCTCTCTTTGGTATTGAACTTGCTCTCCTTGGTAGGTGAACTTGGTCCTGGCTGGATTTCTTGTTGATCTTCCGGGGGAGGGGCCTGTTGTAGTGATTCTCAAGTGTCTTTGCCCGAGGCGGAATTGCCCTGCCCTTACCAAGGGCCGGGCTAAGTAATCCGCTCGGGTTTGCTTTCGGGAGATTTTGTTCCCTGAATGCTTTCCATAGAGTTCCGGAGGACAAGAATGAAAATGGCGGCCTCCAAGTCTCCAGCCCGGAGGAGCCGAGAGCCCGGGGCCCCACTCCTCAGTGAGCCCCCAGAGAACAGCGCCCAATCCCTCCCGTATCCCTGGCCTCTGGCCGCGCTCCGAGCTCACCCAGCCTACGACCGGTTCAAGGTAACCCCGAGCTGAGAGCTCACTCCTCGGCTGTCTCTGTAGTTGGCTTCCCTTGTCTAATACCTGTGAGCTCTGCAACACTCAGACACCTCTGATCCTTCTGTGACCCTGTGGGACCTGGGGCCACGCTGACCCCACATGGGCTTCACTCCGGTTTAGCCTCTGGAGAGATATCCCTCAGTGGAGCAGACTTTTTTATATATATATTTTATTTATTTGACAGAGAGAAATCACAACTAGGCAGAGAGGCAGGCAGAGAGAGAGGAGGGGAGGAAGCAGGCTCCCCACAGAGAGTTCGATATGGGGCTTGATCCCAGGACCCTGAGATCATGACCTGAGCCGATGGCAGAGGCTTTAACCCACTGAGCCACCCAGGCGCCCCTGTGGAGCAGACTTTTACAAGTTCTGATTTTGTGCTCTGTTCCTCCGACGCTTGCCGGGAGCTGGCCCCTCCCCCCGCAGTCTATCTTCACATTGCTTTGGATTCACTTCTCCGCCAGTCCTACCTTTCAGAAAGTGGTTGATTTTCTGTTTCTAGAATTGCTGTTCTTCTTCTCTTCGATCTCCCATTGGATTTGTAGGTGTTTGCAATGTTTAGATAAGCTATCTAGCTGATCTCCTGCTACCTGATGTAGTCTCAGCCTGCTACTTCTCCGCCATCTTGACTCCTCCTCTTATCCTCATTTTTTAACAACTGAACTTTACATCTATCCAGATTCTCTGTCAGTGTCTGGTTGCCCTTGGGCTAATGTGGATGAGCTTTGTTTTTGACCAATTGGTCATTCTTGGCTTATTTTTCTTTAAAGATTTGTATTCGTTTGAGAGAGAGAAAGCACAAGTGGGGAGAAGAGGCAGAGGGAGAGGGAGAAGCAGACTCCCTACTGAGCAGGGAGCCTGATGTATGTGGGACTCAATCCCAGGACCCCAGGAGCATGACCTTAGCCAAAGGCAGATGCTTAACTGACTGAGCCATCTCAGTGCCCTGTCTATTTTTGGTTTAATGTCTCAATGTCTGTGTAGTTGGGGATAATGCTCATAACCTCTGGTTTTAAAACGGTCACCTTAATCAGTTTAAGTTCAGGCTCCACATCAGAGGTACTTCTTGTTTCGTGTCTTTTTATTTGTAACAGATACAGTAATGGCTTGAGGGAAATGCCTCTTTGACTGTTAAAGTTTGGATTTTAGTGACACACTTATGATCTACCAATTTATCTCTTGCAGGAGTTGGTCAGCCATATCAGACATGATTTAGTAGTGTATTAGGCACTGGTGTTGGGAACAGCTCTCTAAAAACATTTGTTTCCTTCCCACAGTTGTGAGGGTCTGTTTGGTTTTTAATCTTTAATAATAATAACCGTCAATTGCTTCAACTTTTCATCTCTGTTCCAACATTTGTTCTGCATCTCTAGTTCTTTGACGACCACTCTAAACTCACATTCTTTCCCCTCACATTATCACCTAATAGTAATCTCTGTCAGTGTCCCCTGCAACTTAGTTTCTAATCTGTTAGAGAACCTTTGCAGATGTTCCTATCTATTGCTTTCAAAGTACTGCATCAACCATACTTACAACCATAGACTGCCACTGCTTTTGATAAATTTCAATTTTATACTCTAAAATATCTGTTTCTTTTTGTAGTTGTTTTATTACTTATTTCTACCCAGAGAACTTTTTTGTTTGTTCTTTTTCATTTAGTTTTGCCTGAATGCAGTTCTTAAAATTTAGAGCAGCAGTATCAGATTCTTGGGGAATAGCTTTGAAAGCAACCACTTGTTTACTGAACTGTTTTACAGTTTGGCTTTTTTTCTAAGACTTCATTTTGCCTTGGAAGTGCCCATTAATCATAGAAAAAGTGAAGAATACCACAAAAATGTCTTTGTTTCCAATCCAATCATCCAATAGTTATGTTATTTGTTGAGCACCTTCTCTGTGCCAGACACCGTCCATGGCACTTGGGATGTATCCCTGAACTGAACACAAAAAACTCCCTCTGCTGTAGGAGAGCTTACATTCTGGCAGGGGAAGGCAAATAATAAATAATAAGCATAATAAATAACCAAATTATATTGTATGTTCACCAGTAATAAATGCTATGGAATAAACAGAAGAGGGTAAGTTGGGGATCAGTAAGGCAGGCTGAAACTTCCCCACACCTCCAGCCTTTACACTCAATGCTCCTTCTATTCTTCATCTTTAAAAAATTCTCCCCATTCTAAACTACCAATCAATTACTATACCTCTTCATAGCCAAACTTCTTCAACAAGCTTTCCACACTGATTTTGCTTTCTCACTTGCAAGTCACTCTGTAACTCAAGTTATCTAGTTTCTGCTTTCACCTCATCACAAACTGTTACTGCCAAAGTCACCAATGACTTCCATGTTACCAAATCCAGTGGAAATTAATCAGAATTTTGATGCTGTTGACCATTTCCTCCTCTTTGAAACATACCATCCTCTTGGATTTCATTACATTGCTCTGTAGGAGAACAAAACTTGCCACCCCAAAATATGTCTCTTTGTCATGTGGGTTATTTCAGGCTGATTCTTTTTAAGAAACAGAAAACTCAGGGGTGCCTGGCTGGCTCAGTGGGTTAAAGGCTCTGCCTTTTGCTCAGGTCATGATCCCAGGGTCCTGGGATTGAGCCCCACATTGGGCTCTTTGCTTGGCAGGGAGCCTGCTTCCTCCTCTCTCTCTCTCTCTCTCTCTGTCTGCCTCTCTCCCTACTTGTGATCTCTATCTGTCAAATAAATAAAATCTTTAAAAAAAAACCAGAAAACTCAAGAAGCTTTTTTGCGTTTGCTTTATTTTTGCTTTTTGTTTTGTTTTGTTTTGCTTTCCTTCCTGCTAACTGCCTAAAAGAATTCAGACAGAGGTCCTACTCCAGGAAGGGAACAGTTAGCATAGATAACTACTGTATAATATGAACTAGGTATGGCAAACAGGAAGGAACCTAGCAAAGTCTGTTTGATAAAATTTCTCTCTGTATCCCATTGTTTCTGTATGGCCCAAGAAACATTTGCTTACCAAAAATTTACTTTCTTTTCATCTACCAGTGAATTTTCTTCCCTTTGAATTCCCAGACCCTTATCCCTTTTCTCCTTAGCTCTGAATGGCATATAAGCCTCAATTGCCTGACTGCCTATAGGCTTCAAATTCTTTACAGAGCATCTGTATGTACATAATTAAATTTGATTTTCTCCTCTTAGTTTGTCTCATGTCAATTCTTAGACCAGCCAAAAGAATTTTGAAAAGTATAGAAAAATTTTTCCTCCCCAATTCTCTCCTGCTTATTCTCATATTTCTCAGTCTCCACTGACAGCTACACCATTTCTTACCATCCTTTAAATGCTTGTGTTCTTCTGGATTCTATTCTAGAAGATTCTGTTCACTTCTTTTTTTTCTTATTCTTCCTGGTTGATATCAGTCATTCACTAGGACTTGAATTATTGTCTATATATTGATGATTCCTAAACTTTTACACATAACCAGACCTTTGCCCTGAGGTCCAAACCCATACATCTAACTGCCTACTGGTCATTTCAACCTGGATGTTCCACAGGCATTTCAAACAGCCTATACAAAAATGACTCATCTTCACCTGCCACACCTGTCCTTCTTCTCATTGTCCCATCTCACTGAATAGGAATAGGACCACTATCTTTCCGGTTGGTTCATCACTTAGAAACCTGAAATTTATACTGTCCTTTCAACCTTCTCATTCCTTCCCCACACAAACGAATAACCAAGTCCTATTAATGCTACATGCCAAACAGCTCTTAGATCTATTTACTTTTATCCACAGTCTCACTACCCTTGCCCAGGACACTGTACTTTCTCATCTATGTTAATACAACAGCCTCATAAGTGATTCTTTTGACCCAAGTACTGCTCACTTCCAATTCTCCACACAATAGTTAGAGTGGCCTCTAAGGATATAGAGCTAACCATACCCTTCTTGTGCTTAATACTCTTCATTGGTTCCCTTCTGTCTAAAAGATAAAGCCATTTTTAAAATGTTGGTTATAACCAAAAAGAGGAAACCAACTAAAAACCAGACTCTGAACTATAGATAACTGGTGGTTATCAGAAGGGATGGGTGAAATAGGTGAAGGGGATTAAGTGTACACCTACCTTTGGAGCACAGAGTAATATATAGAAATGTTGAATCACTATATTATAAACCTGAATGTAATTTAACATTGTACATCAACTATACTGGAATTAAAATTTTAAAAGGGGCCTAAAAAATAAATAAATGTAGGTTAGACAGTTCTCATCAGAGCCACCTGGGTGACTCAGTCAGTTAAGCATCCTACTCTTGATTTCGGCTCAGGTCATGATCTCTGGCTCTGGACTCAGCATGGAGTCTACTTGTCCCTCTCCCAAAACTCCTCCCCTGACTTGTGCTCTTTCTCTTTCTCTCTCAAATAAATAAATCTTTAAAAAATAAAGTTCTTTTAATCTAACATCTGAGTTGAAGTTGTTGCCATCCCGAACTATTTGCCGTATTCCAAAGATTCCATGTACTTGGGAATTCATATATGAAACGGTCCTCCCACCACACACTGATTGCATGGGAAACACCTGTTGGTCTTTCTTACCTTCCATTTTATGCTTCTTCCTGAAATCTGGGCTAAGTGCCCCCTGCTAAATGCTCCCATAGAACTTGGTACTCCTTCTCTCATAGCCTCGTCATTACTTCTTTACCTGGCTTCCTCTCTAGCAGGATTGCGAGCTCCATGAGGGAAAGGCTAGCTTTAGCTTGCTTGTGACTACATCCCTAGCACATAAAAAGTGCATTGCCCATAGCAGGGGCTTAATCAATACTTGCTGAATGAATGAGCAACAAGCCAACGTAAACTTGAGCCCCATACATTTCAAAAGAGGAAAGTGAATAATAAAGACAACTTTTTAAAAATAAGTTAATGAGGGTGCCTGGGTGGCTCAGTGGGTTTAAGGCTCTGCTTTTGGCTCAGATCCTGATCCCAGAGTCCTGGGATCAAGCCTCACATCAGGTTCTCTGCTCAGTGGGAAGCCTGCTTCCTCTTATCTCTCTCTGCCTGCCTCTCTGCCTACTTGTGATCTCTGTCAAATAAATAAATAAAATATTTAAAAAAATAATTAAAAAATAAAAATCAGTTAATGTATGTCATAGAACATAGAACACAATTAAAAAAAAACATTAACAACAGTGTTCAGCTCTTGGTAGTAGGACTATGGATAATTTTTCCTTTCTTCTACAGAACTTTATATACCAAATTTTCTATAATAGTGAGTCTTTTATGGTAGAAAAATAATGTTATATGTTATAAAATAAGAAGAAAAACACTATTACAAAATATTTTTATGTCTTTTCTTCAAAATAAAGACAGTATCAAATACAGTGAAATATGATCACTGGGTTCCCCCATCCCCAACCACTTTGCTGGAAGGTGAATAACACCATGAAATCTCTGCCTTATTTCACCCCAACAGAAGTATTATGCTGATAACATAACCGAAGTTGCAAAAATCACAGTAGTACCTAAGACCTGAATTGTCACCAGTGTTTTTCATATATTTTTTTAAATTCTGTAGAAACTATTTTTAATAAGAAGAACTCAGATCCCGATTTGATGCACAGAAACATAACTAACAACTTTATTTTATATGGGAAGTCAACATGACAAAAATAAGAACTCCATCAGGTTTAGATGACTGGAACAGTCTCCTCTGTTCTGAATGCTTTGTGTTCTTTTCAGTGGGAAAATAATGCTACAGGAGAAAAGTAAAGTAGAGTAAAACAACGTGAAAGGACTAGTATACATACATCACACTTTGTTAGAAGAGGAAATGATTGCAACAAAGTTCTCAAACTCTGTATATTCAGTGCTATGTTTAACTTATGTATTTTCAGTTTGCCAGTGTATCATCTTATGTTACTGTGAGGCTAAGACAAAATACACTGTGGCAAATACAAAGACAATTTTCTGAATAACAAGGTGAACTTCCATGTCCCAGTAAATGGCCCACAGAAATCATATTGTTAGTCTATTTATAAAGTCATATATGTGTGTCTGTGTGTGCATACATATGCACATGTATATACTGCATTAAACTTATACAAAGCAATGATATATAGGTATGTATATACATGTATGATCATAATATATATTTATGTATAACCTTAGTGTATGTGTGTGTGTGTGTGTGTGTATATATATATATATATATATATATATAATACCTTATATAAGAATTTTGTTTCTTCTGAGATAAGTCACATTTCTTATTCATCTAGTCTAAACTTCTTATTTTGCAGCTTGGTGAACTGAAGCCCAGGGAAGTTAAGGGAATTGCCCAAGTTCCCACTGTACATAATGGCAGAACTGAGACTAAAGCCAGAGTCCCCTGACACTAAGATCAACGGTCTGTTATTCCACTCCTCTGCTTCTCTGTAACTGAGGCTAGAATTTAACAATGTAAATGTGAGTATTGCACTGCAATTTTCAAAGCATTTTCACATACATTATATTGTTTAAGCAATATAAAAAAATTTCAGCTGATGGTATCAAGTTGCTGAAAGGTTAACTTGTCTGTGAAAATGCTATAAGATAATGGCCTGAGTCTCCTGACCATACCCCAGTCCAATACTCTATTCCCTGATACCTCCATTCTAACTGACCCTTTTATTCTTAGTTGGTTCTTCCTAATTATTATGGGAGGAAGAATCTCCAAGCCTAGGAGATCTGTAAGCCTGAGGTCCAAGTAGTCCCTGCTGTATGATTCTGGGATCCCTCAACCACTCATAATACTAAATTATTTAAGTTTGGGGAGCAGGTAGCTGAAACTAACAGCTAGGATCCAGGATTGGATTGCAGATCTGTCAGATTCCTGAAGTTACCCTCTTTCGCCTGCCTATCTGGCATGGTCAGTACGTATGGGGAACTACAGCCATTACTGTTTAGCGAAGGTGTCTTTCATGGAGCTGCAGAGGCAAAGCAGACAGATTCCACTTATTTCTTCTAAAGGACTGAACTATGTATACCAAAGAGTGTGGTACCCAAACAACTTGGCACCTTTCTTGTCCACCTTCCTAGAATCCAAATATCCCTAGTGATAATACTGTTTCAGAAGCTCATATCCTGTGGTCCAAACATTTGTGGGATAAAAAACAAAAACAGGGGCACCTGGGTGGCTCAGTGGGTAAAGCCTCTGTCTTTGGCTCAGGTTGTGATCTCAGGGTCCTGGGATCGAGCCCCACATCTGGGCTCTCCACTCAGTGGGGAGCCTGCTTCCTCCTCTCTCTCTGCCTGCTGTTCTGCCTACCTGTGATCTCTCTCTCTGTCAAATAAATAAATAAAATCTTAAAAAACAAAAACAAAAACAAAACAAAATAAAAATAAACCAACCAACCAACAGAGCACAACAATTGAACCAAGATGGTGATAAAAATCAAATATTAAATGCTTCAGTTTTGTACCCTACTGATAATTACCTTTGGTCTCCTGCTCTTTTTCATCACCTAAATCTTCCTCCTCTTCTGCCGCTATCCGTAACATTTCAGCATCCCTCTTTATTTTCTTTCTTTGTTTCTTCAAACTCTTTAAAATTCTGTTGACTCTCCTTCGTAAAGGATTGACCCATTTGCTACAATGTTAAAAATTCAAAGTGAAACCTTATTTTTCAACAGTGATAGAACAATAACAATTATGGGTTATAAAAAAATGATGGGTTATAAGGAAAAGGCTATTTACCCACATAACTCTTTATACATTCCCATCTGATTATTTAACTCACCATATTTAACAAATCTGATAGAAAATACTGCACTTGGCTCATTCATATTTATGTATTCATATTCATATATTCATATTCATATATTTATGTATTCATATTCATATTTATGTAACCATTACTATTACTCTACCATTACTATTACTATTCCACAATAATAATGTTGTCATACGCCCCTCTGCTGACATCAATGTTACTCACAATTCAAGACCCAGCTTATATATTATTTGCCTAGGAAACCTTCCCTTTTACTCCTAGCCTATAGAGATTCATCTCTCCTATTAATTTCAAAACTAAATGGTAATAGTTCACATTACATTATCATCTATAATTTTACAAACTTACACTTTCACTGACTGTTGCTATCATTTGGACTTCAGGTGCCCCAAGATCTCTCACTTTCTAAATATCTAAGCACAAGCCAAGGAGAAAAACTAGAAATGCTCAAAGCAAAGGTAAGGACAAAAACCCAAAAGAGAAAGGAAGATTTCCATATGATGTTATGAAGAAGTAATGACAGATACATAGTCTTAACCTCAGCTCAAAGCTAGGTAGTGTACAGAAGAGGACACCTGGCTCCTGACAGTGCTACTTAGCTATACAGAGCAACCAGGTTCTTAGCATGTGGGGCCCAGAGATTGATAAGCCTGCCCTTGAAATGATGACTTTGAAGGTAATATTCACTTTTCTCCCCTGAAACTGCATTACTAAGTTGTCACTGAGCTCTACTAGGTAAGACATATACGGAGCAAATAAATACTTTTTCCTCAGTTAATCATAAAAAAGTCTCCAGGCATAAATGAAATAGTGGGTGAAGGCCAAAAATAAATTTATGATTTACCTATGGCCTCTTTATGTTTTAGTGCTATTAACTTCAGTCTCAAAAAAATAATAACTGAAACAACTATATATTTCTCGGTCTCTTGGGGCCAGATGTGGTCCAGAGTGCAGAATATTTTGGGTTTTAGAAAGGTAATATGACATGATATACTGAATATTACATGGCACTTCCATAAGGTCTGAAGCAACATTTCATGATCAAACACAATAATATTTCTACAACAAAATATATGATTTTTCATTTTAAGCATTAACTAATAACTAAAAAATGTCTCAGGTCAGGTCAGCTCAGGTTGCCAAATGAGTTCGAAAAAGTTTTAGGTTTGTAGAACTTTTTGAACTTCAGAATTTTAGATAAGAAATTGGGGATTTATTCTGTTTTTCTAATGTGACTTCAATATATTTTATTTTACATAATTAAAATGACTATTTTTTTATCCATAGATTTTACTTTAAATTTAATGGAGTACATTTCACCTTAGTTGACAAAAATGCCAACATAGCCTTATTATTTCGAAATGCACTGCACTAGTCTAGTTTGCAGAGAACTAGGTTGTAGGTTCAGCCTTAACATTCATTACTGAGATCCAAAGTTAAATATTCTACCCAATATCTACTGAGAATGCCCAAGAGGGAAAGCAGGGGTGAAATGATTTGTCCAGAATCCTAGAGGTGATTTTCTTTTTTTTATGTAAAATGTCATATTGTGACCAGCATACTCGCACTTGAAACATACAGATCAACTTATCTCATACTCATTCACTCGCTGACACATTTGCTCATTTATGAAATAAATACCATTCTAAATACTAGAGACATAAGATGAATAATATATGTGTCCTGCCCGCAAGAAGCTTAAAATTTAGAAGGGAAGACAGCTGTATAAGCAGAATTATATCACATTGAGACAATCTAAACAGCAGTAAGCAGAGATTGGTAGGAGACAAAAAGGAAGAAGCCTGACCCAGTCTGGGTTGGTGGTCTGGGGTAAGCTTCCTAGAAGAGGTGACATCTAAGCTGAGGCCTGCATCCAGGGTAGGGTGAGCCAGATAAAGAAGAGTGGTGATGGGAAGATGTTCAAGAGCTTTTCAATCAGTGGGTGGTACATTGTGTGAAAAGATCAGAGTGGCAAAGAAGTATGGTGTTTGTAAACATCAAGTAGAGTGGTATGGCTGGAAACACTAACTGGCTCACTGGGAATTTCTTGTTATACAGATCTATACAGTTGTGAGATTTTTTTTTCTCTAAGAATTCCCAGGAACCTATAGATCTAGAAGCAGAGAAGTAGATTCAATTTCAAGGAAACAAAGGAGCTGGAAAGAATGGACTCATGTATCAGACGATAGGATCCAGGCTAGATAAAGAAATCAGATAATATTAAAAGATAGAAAACAGAAGATAGGGGAAAACAGAGTTAAAGGCCCTAGAGGTCCCAATGAGAATAGGTGTAGCAAGAGTAAAAGAAAAGAAAAACCTAGAGGACAAAGTACCTATAGTCAAAGAATAGTTTGAGGATCGAAGTTTAAGATTTCAGAGACTCAGAGGTTTAGTTTGTGATGAATGACAGGATTTAGGATATGAGCATGAAAGTGGGTGGCCAATACAGAATACAGGAGAGATTCCTCAGAATTGAATGCATCAGAGAACTCTGAAGCTATGGACTTAGATGGCTCATAACACAGACAGTGAAGCTTCCCAGGTAGATGGCCAGATGGAGAAGAACACAACACATAGCAAGTGCCCAGACCAAAGTAAGAGCTCAATAAATAAGAAATAAAAATAAATAATAAATTAATAATAATAAAATAATAAATAAAAGGTCTGGAATCCAGATAGTCCTTTTTTTAAGATTTGTATTTATATACTTGATAGAGAGAGAGAGACAGAGAGAGAGGGAATACAAGCAGGGGAAGTGGGAGAGGGAAAAGCAGGCTTCTGCTGAGCAGGAAGCCTGATGCTGAACTTGATCCCAGGACCCTGGGATCATGACCTGAGCCCAAAGCAGATGCTTAATGACTGAGCCACCCAGGCACCCCTGGAATCCAGATATTCTTGAATGCATTAGAAGATCTTGAATAATATAATAAAACAAAATAATACTATCTTTGGAAGATTAATCTGGCAGGACATTACAGGATGGAATAGAAGGAGCATAGATTAGGAATCCAGGTATTTGTCCAAATTGGCTTGGTAAGCATCCTTAATAACTCCCTCCTTCTTAAGGGCACAGCCATATATTCCTATCAAAGTGCCAGGAACCTTCTCCAGTACTCAACTCCTAGCCATCTTCCAAACCCCACTTACAGTCCCAACCTAGTTATATTCTCTTGTGTATAAACTCTTTGGATTAAACGCTTTATTCCAGTGCCCTCTGCAGTTCTCAAGCCTTTCTTTGCCCTTGGATGCTAGCTAGCCTTTTGAATGCTTGTGTCCTTAAACTCATATTTTTTTAAAGAGTTTATTTATTTATTTGACAGAGATCACAAGTAGGCAGAAAGGCAGCCAGAGAGAGAGGAAGGGAAGCAGGCTCCCTGCTGAGCAGAGAGCCCGATGCGGGGCTCGATCCCAGGACCATGGGATCATGACCTGAGCCAAAGGAAGAGGCCTTAACCCACTGAGCCACCTAGGCGCCCCTAAAACTCAAATATTAAGCCCTAACTTCCAGTATGGTTATATTTGCAGACTGGAGTCTCTAAGTAATTAAGTTTAAATGAGGTCATAAGGGTGGGGCCCCAATCAGTAAAATGAATATCATTATAAAAACTAATTTTTCAGTTATTTATTTATTTATTTATTGATTGATACATTTTAAAGATTTTATTTATTTATTTGAGAAAGAGAGAGAGAGAGCACACAAGCAAGGGGAAGAGCAGAGGGTGAGGGAGAAGCAGACTCCCCACTGAGCAGGGAGCCAGACCAGGGCTGGATCCCAGGACCCTGAGATCACGACCTGAACCAAAGTCAGACGCTTAACCAACTGAGCCACCTGGGTGCCACAATTTTTCATTTTTTTAAACTAAAAACCAGAGATTTTGGGTTTTTTTTCTCTCCCTTCTCCTTCTCTCATGCAAGGAAAGGCTGTATGAGTACACAGTGAAAAGATGGCCATGTGCAGGAAGTGAGCCCTCACCAGAAATCAAATCCTCTGGCATCATGATCATGATCCTCTAGCCTGCATAATTGTGAGATAGTAAATGGCTATTGGTTAAATCCCCTGGTCTCTGGTGTTTTGTTATGGTAGCCCTAAAAGACTAATACACCTTGGCTCCTTTTTGCTCCTCTCCTAAAACCACATAACTGGTACAGAAGTTGACAGCATACAAGACCTGGACCAAGCTGTATAAATAGATAAATTTGAGAAGAGGCAAATCTCAGACTCATTCCAAAGGAAAGCAAAAAAAATGACAATGGATTAAGAGAATAGATTACATATTGCAAATAAAGGAAAGCAGTCACAGATGATTTTAAAGTTTCTAGTCTGGGAGACTAAAGAAATTATTGATAGAAGTGGACAGATGTCAAGGGGAGATGATTTGAGAGAAAAAAAAAAGGTAAGTTCAGTTTTCCATATGTTGCATTTAAGGTACTAACAGAACACCTAATTCATGAAGGCAATTAGAAATTTGGAGGAGATAGAGGTAAGGATTTCAGGATTCAGATATTTTTAAAGATTTTATTTATTTATTTGACAGAGAGATCACAAGTAGGCAGAGAGGCAGGCAGAGAGAGGGGGAAAGCAGGCTCCCCGCTGAGCAGAGCCCCCTCCATCCCAGGACCCTGAGACCATGACCTAAGTCAAAGGCAGAGGCTTAAACCACTGAGCCACCCAGGCGCCCCAGGATTCAGATTTTAAAAAAAATTATTTAATTGTTTATTTATTTGGGGGGGGCATGAGCAGGGGAAGGGGTAAAAGGAAAGGGGGAAGCAGACACCCTACTGAGCAGGGAGCCAGATGTGGGACCTTGATCCCAGGACCCTGGAATTAGGACCTGAGCCAAAGAAAGATGCTTAACTGATTGAACCACTCAGTCACCCTCCCCAATATTCAGATTTAAAAGAGTTATTCACCCAGAGAAAACCAGAATATTACTATCAGAAAGGATCTCGGGAATTATCTGACTCAATTCTCTACCCTAACTGCAAGAGAAAACCAGTAACAAAAGAAGTTAAACTCACTATAAGACTGGTAGAAAAGACAGAACTAGAATACAGATCTTTTCAAATGTTCTTTCTGATACATACTTGTAATATTCTCTGGTAGATAAGAATAAGACTTAGGAAAACAACCACGGCTGGGAGAACAAAGAAAAGCAAACGCGATGGATCAGAATGGTAAGGGGAACAATGAAATCCAAGGAAGGAAATTTTCAATAAAGGAGCAGTCAACAATGTACTACTATGTGACAAAAAGTTCAAGTTGGATGGGAATTGAGAAAAGGCCACTGCATTTTGCAATAAGGTTATTAGTTACTTGGCAACAAAATGTTCTTTTTAATAGTACTTTTTAATACTTTTTAATAGTACCTACTATTCCAGAATTCTCTAAAATGCTACCCTTGGAGTCTTTGCAATGGGAACACCTCAGACATATAATCCGCATATAATGAGATTCTCTTATTATTTCAGTAACTAAATTAGTTTGAACAGGGTCCAAGAAGAACTGGTTTTATGTGAGTTTCAAATCTAGAGTGACTCATGTCAGAGCAGGGTTCCAGTTTGCTCACATTCTCATCTGATCATGTTTTATCAAAGTTCTTAGAGACTAGTCATACTTTTAAATTTTATAGATTTTATTTCCTTTCTCTGAATTCATATGTATATAATCCAGGAACTTCAAACCTTTCAGCAGTTGGTTAATTACTACATAAAGCTTTTCAAAATAACATTACTAATTATATTGTACAGTTTAATGAAACACACAAACATGGGGATTTGAAAATGTAAATGCCTATTTTTAAAATTCAATGGGTGGTGATTTTTAGGCAATTAATTCCCAATTCTTTACCTCCCTTTCTAAGAAACTAAGTGGTATTAAGACTATCTGCATAATGAAAACCACATTATAAATACAGAGAATCACACAGCAGGATTTGTCTAAATGTAGAAATTTTCGGTAACAGCCATCTGGCAAGAAGCAACATTGAAAGTGTATGCGGTATGTGCTATTTACATCATCTGTGTATCAGATGATCTACAATCTTTAAAAAAAATGGCTTTTTATTAGTTGAGAGAAAACATAGTTTTGTCATTTGCAGACTGAGTTCTGAATTTTTTTCTTAATTCAAAGTTGCAAAAAAAAAAAGAAAACAAGAAAATGCACTCTATCTGAGTTTAATAGGCATGGTATTATAATATTTGAATTTTTCACCTTACCAAAGCTATGTACATACTCAAGTATCATATCACTATATAATACACAGATGTTTAACTGGCCTATGCATAGAGATTAAACTTTATCTAAAAACAGATAAAGATTAGAAACTTAATTTGACACTTGAGACTACTATTATTGGCATTCTATTACTGTAATGGGAACAATTCAGACACCGCTCTTCTCCTCTCTCCACTAGAGCCCTCCTCCCCTGCTTCCTTTTGTCCTCATCCATCTGATCTTTTCCTTTCTTCATCTCTATGTAAGTCTTAAGCCAGCCAGTGATACTTAAACCTAATGAGGCTTCTGATCCCTATTAATGAGAATAAAAATAGATCATACATAACCTTGAAGATGTAATGAATTTCAAAACTCATCTTATATGCAAGTTTAATAAGGCTATTAGTAGCAAATTCTTAGAAAGTGTTTCACTAATGCTTTGCTCCCTTCTGTATATGTGCAACCAGCTCAAGCGGTCTTGAGTTCTCTGTGTACCTGGTTCGTACCACACCTGAACTCAAGTCAAGTAGAAGTAAACTAGAGATTCCATTATAGATTACTCCAGGGGCAAATTTCAGCCACCTCTGCTTACAAATGATGAGCAGTTAAGGGGGAGACTCCATCTGGATGCACTGAATTCTGTGGGAGCATCCTTCAACCTAAATCTTGTCCTCCCTTCAAAACTCAGCTCAAACAGCACCTCCACTGTGGAATCCACTCTGCTCTTTCCCACTTACCCTGATCCCCAGAACTTCGACAAGTTATTGCCACCACTCTTTTAGTTCTCAATTATATTCTGTCTTGTACTGTTATTTAATATATCATGCTTGGGACTTATTTTAAGGTAGATTTAAATTTCTTGAAAGTAGGCCTATGTCTTGGGACATTTCTGCATCCTCCCTAGCACAAGCAGTGACTAAATATGGTCAATTATGGAAAGCATGAATTAGGCACCAAAAGAATGAAATACATTTGGCTCTGGAAAGTGATTATCCTCTTCCCTTAAACTGCTTTCATTTCTCCCACCTGCTCATATTACTTCTCATTATTACTTCCTCCAACTCTTGCCTGAGGCAACCTGTAAATAAAACTCACTGTCCAAATGGCAGGAGCTGGAGAATGTCAAGACATCACTTGTTTTGGCTTACAACAAAAGGCTGAGAGGGGAGAGTTAGGACATCTGAAGGTGTCTATATTTAATGTATAGGACAGGATCCAGCAGGAGGAGGAGCTTAAGATGACCTTTCAGTGTCTCAAGAGTTCTTCTAACAAACAGGTCCAGATCATGTTACTGCAGATCTGCTTTTGGCTTTTAGCCCCTCTGATTTAGACAAACAACTGTGTTTGGCTACTTTCTTTTCTTTTTAAAACCACTACATATTGATTTTACTGCTGCATCTACTTCCCTTTTATGTGGTCATTTATTTTACCTACTGCAATATTTTATCTCTTTATTCTTTGAAATGAACAGGAAGTGAGTTAAGGGGATAGTTCTAAAGAGATATCTTGACCCCCAAAAGGCAGAGGGATGGTTAGCAGGCTTTGGCTTCCATTTGAGCTCCTTGTTTGGTATCAAGGATAGGATCTTTATTCTAGCACAATTATTACCCTTGCCTCTAACATCAGCTTACCAGGAAAAGTTTGACAGTGCCACATCCACCCTTGAACATCCATTGTTCCTGGAAATTAAGCTAAGCGGCAAGCTGCCCCCACATAATCCAGGGTTGCAACAAACAACCCAGGACGTCTGAAGGAACATGCTACTCTTACACAAAATTGAAAAACAAATTTAAAAAATAAACAGGGGTGCCTGGGTGGCTCAGTGGGTTAAAGCCTCTGCCTTTTGCTCAGGTCATGATCCCAGGGTCCTGGGATTGAGCCCCACGTCGGGCTCTCTGCTCAGCAGGGAGCCTGCTTCCCTTACCTCTCTCTCTGCCTGCCTCTCTGCCTACTTGTGATCTCTGTCTGTCAAATAAATAAATCTTAAAAAAATAATAAAAAATAAACAAATAAATAAATCATAGTAAACCAAAATTTTTGGTGTTCAATAAACATACTATTCACATTGTTCAAGTCTCAAGCAGTTTATACTATGTAGAAAGAAGAAAATATATTCTTATCAAGGAATAATTCTTTGAATTTCATTTTAAAGAAAAATACAGTGTACCTGAATATCCCCACAAAACTCCTTGGCAGAGACACAATAGAGAGGCTGTAATTAAATTATTATACCAGGCCTCTTATACCAGACTCTAAATTGCATGGCATAATCCTAGCCACAATTTTCTAGCAAATATTACTTCATTTTTATTCAGAGCTATCTTTTATCTGAAATCAAACTTTGAAGAAGGAAAGGTAAAAAACTCCACTCCTATTCCCAATCATCTGTGGAAAGAAAGAAAATGAGAGAGGCCTAGGGATTATACACTCAGTACTGGAAACTAAGTAAAAATGGAAAGAACTGTCAGCAAACTGGAGGAGTTGAAATGCTGTGACTCCATGTGTCTTCAAAATGGTTTGAGAAAATGATGTAAGCGATGAGAAAGTTTAAGTTACTGTAAGACCGCCTTCCAGGCTAGCCAATGCCAGCTACTATATTTCTTTATTCATTCAACCACTCATTTATTCTACAAAAATATATTAAGCACCTTAATATATGAGGCACCCTGCTATGGACTGAAAATACAGTGTTGAATATGACACACTCATCAAATTCAAGCAAAATGTACAAAAAAGGAAAAAAAAGGCTTAATGATTTTTATGGAAAACAAGGTAACTCGTGTATAGTATAGTGTCAATCTTCCAGTGAAATCTAAACCATTTTTTTGGTACCTCAAATACCACTTTCTCATTAACTTGAATTAAAACATCAGAGAAGCTTAATCTTCAATAGGTGACTTTGCTTTTTCTCTCTTTTTTCTCTTTTTAAAGACTTATCCAGTCATTTGGGAGAGAGAGAGAGCACACATGCATGGTGCAGGAGTGAGCTGGGGGTGGGAGGTGGTGAGGGAGAGGGAGAGAAGCAGACTCCCCACTGAGCATGGAGGCTGAGGCAGGGCTCCATCTCAGGACCCTGAGATCCTGACCTGAGCCGAAATCAAGAGGCGGACAACCAGCCGAGCCACCCAGGCAACCCAGGTACCTTTTCTTTCCCTGAAAACTGAAGAAAATACCTACTCGCATGATCATGCTAGTGCCCTTACACAAACCTGAGAGTGAGTGCCGCCTTAAATTTTGTGCTCCAACTGCCTCACTCACCCTGGCCCTGCTCTTTCTCTCCACATCCACTGTTCCAGTAGGTAGAGAGGAATTTTTTAAACCTTAGAAACATCGTGCCAATAGGCCACTGGGATTTTTTATAAGATGGTAAGAAGAAATCTGATACAAATTGGCTTGAAGACAGACCAAGGCTTTTAAGACCCAATAGTAGATGACCAGCTACTAGATGGAGACAACACTTCTGGGAACTCTTCTGACTTGCAGTTAATAACCACTTCCACTCACACACTCCCCAGCTCACTGATGTATTTTTCCTTCCAATTGTCTGATGAGGGAAGGTACAGACTATGCAAAAGAATGTCTAAATTTATGGAAAAATAAAATAACATGCATTTAAGAATATTATGCAAACTCTATTTTAGGTTTTTCTTAAGCTACCTTCTTTTAAACAAAAGGTACCCAAGCATAATTCTTGTGTTTCTAGTGCATATGAATAAATGTGTCTACACAGAAATATCCAAATACATTCAGCAATCAGCAAATAAAAGTTTATGTTTGCCTACCTCCTCCGGCAAAGAGCGCAGCAATAAATGGGCAGACATCCCAGGATGATCATGCTAATCACACCAAGCCCAAACATCCGGAACATCTGTGTAGACTCTGTTGGTTTAATTATATCCTGTTACTTTTATGACTTAAGCAAGAGAAGTAAATCTGAGCTCTTTCATAAAGTTTTTATTTAAAAAACTACCAGTGAATAAAGCAAAATAAGGAGTTATTCTTATATGACAGGTAAATATCTTTGCTACTCTATCAGAAGCAGGAGTTTATGAAATGTTCTTGAAATAGAACTAAACACTACACTTGAAATACATGCTTCCCAAAGGAAGCCTTAGCAAAATGATCCTACTGTTTTTGCTAACAGACTAGTAAGACTCATACTATATATTTCTTCCTATAGCTTAAGTGTGTTTTTTCCCTTGGCCATGTTATATATTCTCAAGCAGTCAAGGAGTGAATTAATCTATGAATAGTTAATTTGTTAAAGGAATGGCTTCATAAATGTTTACTTCAAATTATAAAACATTAAACAAGAAATTAAGAATTTGCAGGTGAATAAGCATATTTTATTCATTTTTAAGATTTTATTTATTTATTTATTTATTTATTTATTTATTTATTTGCTTTAGAGAGACACTAGAGGGAAGGACGCAGGGAATGGGACAAGCAGACTCCACACTGAATACAGAACCTGCTGAGAGCTTGATCTCGCACCTCTGAGATCAGGACCTGAGCTGAAACCAAGAGTTGGACACTCAACTAACTGAGCCAGCTAGGTGCCCCAAGCATATTTTATTCTTATATTCATTTGGAAATGCATTCTAATATGGTTGGGGAATTATAAGTCATGGTTCAATTTTCCCCTCTATAAAGACCAAATGTCTCTTCACACATAATATAAAGACTACACTGATGAATGAATTATAAACAACATGTGGCAGTGTTGAAATTGTAATACTATATTCATGATCAGGTTTCAGTTTCCATTATTAATACTAGATGCCCAACAAAGAGCTGTAAATTGAATAGGGACTATATTAGCCTAAGACATTGTTTTATATGCATCCTTTTTGTAGCATTTGTTAGTGTTTAATCATATCTAATATGCTTTCATGGGACCAACTGGTAATATGTCCCTACTGTCCAAATGAAGGAGCAAAAACAGATGGTCTAGTTCTTAAAACTTTGTTAAAAAAAAAAGCAAAAAAAACCTTAAGAACCTGATTCAAAAAGAACAAAGAGAAACTAATAAACAAACCTTAACAAAGAACATTTAAGTCTATTGTTACATACTGAGATGTTGAAGAAAAGATAAGTGGGAAGAATTCTACTCAAGTAGGAAGAGAAGTTAAGATGAGAAAAATAAGCTAAGGCATGCCTGATTGGTATCTTCTCCCAGGCACTGAGGGTCATATATCATAAAGTCTGAAATCTTTTGAAGTAGACAGAGAGTGGCCAAAGCAAAAGAAAAGATAAGACTAATTCTGAACTGCCAAAGTCACATCCAAGGGCTAAGCAGAAACTGGTCATGAATAGATGCCTGACAACCTCAGGACTTTCACAGAGAGTGTTGCTCTAGGGCTGGGAGCCGCCTTTAGGTGTGAAGCTGGGAGATCGAAATTTAAATTTATGCCATTGTGACCTATTTATTTGATTTTTTAAAAAAGAAATAAAATAAATGTAAGAGAATGAACTTACTGTCTTTTAATGGGACAAAACAGCTGAAGTTACTGGTCCTGAAGGATGTATAACAGCATTTGTATCCCAAACATTCACTCTTGTTATAATCTTGCAGCTCGTTGCAAGCCTTCACCACCTGATTCACCTTTGGAATGCATGCTTTCAGAAACAAAATCCAAGAAAAAGAATTCAGTATGGATAATAAGCATTTTCCCTAATTAAATAATGACGGCAAAACAAAAAAAAGGGGGGGGGGCGCCTGTGTGGCTCAGTGGGTTAAAGCCTCTGCTTTCAGCTCAGGTCATGATCCCAGGGTCCTGGGTTCGAGCCCCGCATCGGGCTCTCTGCTCGAGGGGAAGCCTGCTTCCCCTCACCCTCCTCTCTCTCTGTCTGCCTCTCTGCCTACTTGTGATCTCTGTCTGTCAAATAAATAAATAAAATCTTTTAAAAAAATTCATTCAAACTGGTGCATTTAAAGACTGAATAACATATACAAAGTAATGAATGCTGAAAAAATAAGAGTTAAGCTAAAAATTATCACAAAGTTATTAACATCACATTTCAATTCTAGATGAACTGCAGAAAAATATAAACTGTTAACAGGTCATTGGTAAGGTAGTTTTAAAAGGACTATAGATCATAAGCTGAGTAGTAGGATACATATATAAAACACAAGGATCTACAAATGTTGGGTATTCATCCTTTCTTTCTTTTTTTTTATAAACATATAGTGTATTTTTATCCCCAGGGGTACAGGTCTGTAGCAACCTGGACGGGACTGGAAGTGATTATGCTGAGTGAACTAAGTCAAGCAGAGTCAAGTATCATATGGTTTCACTTATTTGTGGAGCATAACAAATGACATGGAGGACATTGGGAAATGGAGAGGAGAAGGAAGTTGAGGGAAATTGGAAGGGGAGGTGAACCATAAGAGACTATGGACTCTGAAAAACAACCTGAGGGTTTTGAAGGGGCGGGGGTGGGAGGTTGGGGGAACCAGGTGGTGGGTAGTAGGGAGGGCACATATTGCATGGAGCACTGGGTGTTGTGCAAAAACAATGAATACTGTTTTGCTGAAAAAAATAAATTAATCAAAAGAAAAAAAAACACAAGGAGCTAAATAACAAGAAATATCAAATGTCTTTAAAACTGACACCTTGTTAAAATAATACCATAGAAAATTCAAATTAAAACCACATTGACATACCACCTTACACCAGTTAGAATGGCCAAAATTAGCAAGACAGGAAACAACGTGTGTTGGAGAGGATGTGGAGAAAGGGGAACCCTCTTACACTGTTGGTGGGAATACTAGTATCCTTTATAGTTGTAAGATGGCTTCAGGAACAATCAGGTCTAAACACTTTTTTTTTGTTAATTCTCTATGGGAGAAATTCTATTAGCCCCTCATCCCTTGTTTCTGACTGGCCTAATTTATAGACACATGAGAGTTTGGTCTACTTTCTTTTTATCTAACAGAGAGACAGAGAAAAATCACAAGTAGGCAGAGATACAGGCACAGAGAGTGGAAGCAGGCTCCGCACTGAGCAGAGACCCCGATGTGGGCCTCAATCCCAGGACCCTGAGACCATGACCTGAACCAAAGGCAGAGGCTTAACCCACTGAGCCACCCAGGCACCTGGTCTACTTTCTTGTTATATACACTGGGCAATCTATTCTCCAATTCTTTTTTTTTTTAAGATTCTATTTATTTATTTGACACAAAGAGAGAGATCACAAGTAGGCAGAGCAGCAGGCAGAGACAGAGGAGAAGCAGGCTCCCTGCTGATCAGAGAGCCCGATGCGGGGCTGTATCCCAGGACCCTGAGATCATGACCTGAGCCGAAGGCAGAGGCTTTAACGCACTGAACCATGCTGAACTTCTGTTATTTTATACTGAAATTGCATCTGATGGATTTTATGCCAGATACTAAAATTAGCTTTCAGACTTAAATTACTGAGACACCTGTATTTTGAAGAATTAAAAAGGGTAGACTAATTTTTATCAGGTTTCTGTATATAATTTTGTCCAAAGAGAGAAGGATCATGTTACCTCTCAAGCTTCCCTGCCAGTCTGTCTCAAGGTTATCACTTTAATGAGCAAGAGATAAATCTTTGATGAACAACAGCCTGATGACAAAACGGCAGGCTTTTTTTTTTTTTTCTTTTTTTAGTGCTTATGTGGGGAGAGTGTTTCTTTTCAATTACACACGGGAGGAAATAAATTGGTTAAAAGTATTTCCCATCTTATGAACTTGTAGTTATTCTTTTCAAAGAGATAGCATGTACATTTCATAAATATTTAATCCCTGTTTTTGAAAGATTTGAATCAACCTGGGCCCAAAGTTTCTTTTACAATGAACAGTCTGATTTTGTTGGGTATCTCATACAATTGATTTTGACTCAACTTACCGCACCAGGTTGAAGGAATATTTTGGAATACAGATATTCATATTTAGGCTATTTTTAAAGGTGGCTTCAGTGTTTGTATAATGTTATTAGAGGTAATTATGGGACAGTGTATGTCTGTTATCTCCATAAGCTCTAAAGCTTAAATCATCATCTGTTGTTGTTTATGACCAACTTTGGCACTCAGTAACCATTTTTTAGTTTCACAACACACCACCTTCTCAAATTTCTTTCTTTTTTTAAAGTTTTTATTTCTATTTTTTTAAAGATTTATTTATTTGTTTTAAAGAGAGTGTGTGTGAGCTGGGGTGCAGGGCAGAGGGAGAGGGAGAGAAGCAAACTCCGGGCTGAGTGTGGAGCCCCATGAAAGGCTGGATCTCATGACCCTGAGATCATAACCTGAGCTGAAATTAAGAATTGGATGCTTAACTGACTGAGCCACCCAGGCACCCCAATTTTTATTTTTATTTTTTACAGTAAACTCTATGCCCAACATGGGGTTTAAACTTACAACCCCAAGACTGAGATGCTCTACCGACTGAGCCAGCCAGGCAACCCCTCAAATTTCTCTTTCTTCACTCAACTTGACCATGGCCATTTTGAAAATTTATTTAAGGGCATCATTTATTTTGTTATTCTCATTAGCAGTAGGTGTTATAATGCCTGTTTTGTACTGGATGAAACCAATATAGAGAAATGTGAAGAGATTTATGCAAGATCACAGAAAAATTAAGTGGTAGACCCTGAAATTAAGCAATGGATACAATTTTGTGCTTATATATGTACATCAAACTTTGTTAGAATAAATTCTCATGATTTTTAATAAAAGCTTCATCCTTGTAATTCACATGTCAATTTATTTGAAGATTCTCCTTGAAAGGGCACCACATGCTGTAGAAAATGAAAGATGTTTATTTATGGTTAATAATTCTCAGGGGTCATCATGTGCTTGATAAACACATTATATACAGAATCACAAAAATATGATGTGACTTGAAACCTGAACTTTTTATCATAAAAACAGATGGGAGAACATCTGGTATATTCCATAACATCAGAGCCACACAGTTCCCTGATTAATGCTAAAGAAGATATTGATTTCACAATATTGGTTCAGTGACTAAATTTCAGGCAATGCCATTAAGATAAATTATGAAAGGTTTAGATATTTGTGAAGAAGAAGCATTTCCATAAAGAGTTAACATTTATGGAATGTCCTAAAAGTACAGTTTCAGGTCATCCTCACAATTCTTTGTGATTAATATTTTCATTTTAAAGATGAGGACACTGAAGTTCAGAGATGTTACCTCGCCTAAGGCAAAGGGCAGAGTCAACATTAAAACTCAGGTCTGGCTGTCCCCTGTGTCAATAGCCCACACTGCCTCCTAAACATGTAACTACTCTTCAAAAAAAGAATATTGGGAGGAAAAAAAAAGTCAAAGAACTTACTTGTTGGAAAGAAAAAATTTAACAGAGCTTCCCAAATGGAAGTTTTTTCCAGAGACTGTCCATTAACATTTTCACCACTCCACAGAATACGTTCACTTGGAGATACAGAATTCGAGAACCCTTAAGAAACAGTGAAATTATTAATCCCAAAGTATAAAGCATTGATCACTTTTTATGACCCTTTGATAGTAATTACCTTTTGCTTAGTTAAATTTATTATGGAAAGTCTATGGACTAACAGGTATTATACTTACATCTCATAACAGCTTAGGTACTATTAATCAGAATGTGATTCTGTTGAATACTGAAAAACTAAGTGTTAATATTTTAAATTTTTTAATTAAAAAATAATTAATTTTAAAATGCTTAAGCCATAGACTAACACATCTTATTATTGTGCTATAAACTGAATTACAATACTGAATTTGCCTCTGACAAACAACATTAACATTCAGAGGCCCAACCAATTAACAAGTTGGAAACAGTATGTATCCCAACTAAATCAGACCCCATCACAACAACTATTGGCATATATTGATTGCTTCTTTATTTACTGATAAAAAATGAAGCCCTTAGACATTGTAAAACTCTCCTTATCCATCTTCCTCAACACTTCAAACAGACTGCTGTTAGTTTCATTTGCATCATTCCCTCTTATACAAGAAGAAAGTATATCTGTCTTTGTTCCTGTAGCATGGATTTATCCATATCATTCAATATTTTTCAAGACTATCTTTAATAATTTCACAGTATTCCATTATATGGCCCTATTACAACTAAGTTAACCATTCCCCCATAGAAAGACATTTAAGTTATTCACAAGATATTGATACTATAAAGAACACTGCATAGAACTCATAGACACAAAAACAAAACAAAACTCATAGACAAAGAAGAGATTGGTGGTTGCCAGAGACAGGTGGTAGGGGTAGGTGAAATGGGTTAAAGGAATCAAAGGTACAAAATTCCAGGTATAAAATAAATAATTTGGGGGGATGTAATGTACAACATGGTGACTATAGTTAATAATACTATATTGCATATTTAAAGTTGCTAATAATACTGTACTGCATATTTAAAGTTGCTAAGAGAGTAGATCTCAAAAGTTTCCATCACAAGAAAAATCATTTATAACTATGTACGATAACAGATGTTAACTAGAGTTATTGTGATCATTTTGCAATATACACAAATATCTAATCATTATGTTGTACACCTGAAACTAATGTAATGTTAGATGTCAATTATACCTCAGTAAGAAAAGAAAAAAAAGAAAGAACACTGTAATGATTACTACTGGAACTATATATTTACCAATAGCTATGAATAATACCTTAGGATAAATTAGTAAAGAATGGTTCTTGATTTTGGTGACACTACCCTCCAGCAAGTCTGCCCAAAAGTACACTTCTACCAGTAGTGCAGGTAAATACCAGTTTTCTCGCACCCTAGAATTTTTGCTGTTGTTTGCCAGTTTGATGGCCAAATAATGGTATTTCTTTTGTTTTAATTGCACCTTCAGTCATCAGTGAGCTTACATCTTTCATACATTTGTTGTATAATAGAGAACTTAAGCTTTAGTCTGTCATATATGTTACAAATATTTTTCAAGGTAGTCAGCTATCTTTATATTTTTTATGATGTTTTGGGAAGTTCAAAAGTTTGAAGTGTTTTATGTAATCAAATGTATCAATCTCTTCCTTTACTATTTCTGCCTTTTGTGTCATGTTTAGAAAGATATTCTAAATTCCAATATTTCCTTCTACCACTTTTTTTTAAAGATTTTATTAATTTATTTGAAAGAAAGAGAGTGAGTGAGAGAGAGGACAAGCCAGGGGAGGCACAGAGAGAGAGGGAGGAGCAGACTCCTCGCTGAGCAGGGAGCCAGATGTGGGACTCCGTCCCAGGACCCTGGGATCATGACCTGAGCTAAAGGCAGGCACTTAACTGGCTGAGCCACCCAGATGCCCTCCTTCTAACACTTTTGAAATTTATATCTTTAATCCACCTGGAATATATTATGAAGTAGGGATTTTTTTTTCTAGTTGTCCAAATTCATAAAGTCCATTCTTTTCTACTTATGATACTGCCATCATATTCTAGGTCATTAAAGAGTTATAAATCTGATTCTTGAATTTTCTACTCTGTTTCATGACTCTATGTGTTCATGAACCATAGCACCACTGTTATAATTTATCTTACACTGTTATATGTTTTAATAACTGATCTCGCAATCCTTTCATTAGTCTTCATTATCAAAATTTTATTCTTAACGCTGAAGAATTTTTTTAGATGAAGCTTAGAATCATTTTATCAATTCAAAAAAACTAATAATAATTTTATTGCAATTATGTTCACTTATTTAAAATTCATTAAAAACATTTGTTGTGTGTCTCATGTGTTTGGCATGAATTCAGTTATATGTCAGCTCATTTGGAATGAAATGATAACTGTACAATATGTTTTCACCAAATAATATGTTTGTTTTCTCTATTCATTCAACTCTCTTCTCTCCCTGAGTAAGGTTTATTGTTATATTCATACAAGTCCCATGCCTTATTCTTTTTTTTTATTTGTTTATTTACAGCATAACAGTGTTCATTGTTTTGGCATCACACCCAGTGCTCCATGCAGTACGTGCCCTCCCTATTACCCACCACCTGGTTCCTCAACCTCCCACCCCCCCCACCCCTTCAAAACCCTCTGGTTGTTTTTCAGAGTCCAGAGTCTCTCATGGTTCATCTCCCCTTCCAGTTTCCCTCAACTCCCTCTCCTCTCCATCTCCCCATGTCCTCCATGTTCTTTGTTATGCTCCACAAATAAGTGAGACCATATGATACTTGACTCTCTCTGCTTGACTTATTTCGCTCAGCATAATCTCTTCCAGTCCCGTCCATGTTGCTACAAAAGTTGGGTATTCATCCTTTCTGATGGAGGCATAATACTCCATTGTGTATATGGACCACATCTTCCTTATCCATTCATCCACTGAAGGGCATCTTGGTTCTTTCCACAGTTTGGCGACCGTAGCCATTGCTGCAATAAACATTGGGGGTACAGATGGCCCTTCTTTTCACTACATCTGTATCTTTGGGGTAAATACCCAGCAGTGCAATTGCAGGGTCATAGGGAAGTTCTATTCTTAATTTCTTCAGGAATCTCCACACTGTTCTCCAAAGTGGCTGCACTAACTTGCATTCCCACCAACAGTGTAAGAGGGTTCCCCTTTCTCCACATCCTCTCCAACACACGTTGTTTCCTGTCTTGCTAATTTTGGCCATTCTAACTGGTGTCAGGTGGTATCTCAATGTGGTTTTAATTTGAATCTCCCTGATGGCTAGTGATGATGAACATTTTTTCATGTGTCTGATAGCCATTTGTATGTCTTCGTTGGAGAAGTGTCTGTTCATATCTTCTGCCCATTTTTTGATATGATTATCTGTTTTTTGTGTGTTGAGTTTGAGAAGTTCTTTATAGATCCTGGATATCAACCTTTTGTCTGGACTGTCATTTGCAAATATCTTCTCCCATTTTGTGGATTGCCTTTTTGTTTTGTTGACTGTTTCCTTTGCTGTGCAGAAGCTTTTGATCTTGATGAAGTCCCAAAAGTTCATTTTTGCTTTTGTTTCCTTGGCCTTTGGAGACATATCTTGAAAGAAGTTGCTGTGGCTGATATCGAAGAGGTTACTGCCTATGTTCTCCTCTAGGATTCTGATAGATTCCTGTCTCACGTTGAGGTCTTTTATCCATTTCGAGTTTATCTTTGTGTACGGTGTAAGAGAATGGTTGAGTTTCATTCTTCTACATATCGCTGTCCAGTTTTCCCGGCACCATTTATTGAAGAGACTGTCTTTTTTCCATTGAATATTTTTTCTTGTTTTGTCAAAGATTATTTCACCATAGAGTTGAGGGTCCATATCTGGGCTCTCCACTCTGTTCCACTGGTCTATGTGTCTGTTTTTATGACAGTACCACGCTGTCTTGGTGATCACAGCTTTGTAGTAAAGCTTGAAATCGGGTAACGTGATGCCGCCAGTTTTGTTTTTGTTTTTCAACATTTCCTTAGCAATTCGGGGTCTCTTCTGATTCCATACAAATTTTAGGATTATTTGCTCCAGCTCTTTGAAAAATATTGGTGGAATTTTGATCGGAATACCCATGCCTTATTCTTACTATGTTTACTCCCTTATATCATATATATTTCGCTATGTGAATATAATATATTGCATTACATTTTCTAGCTGATTTACAGCTGGTATGTAAGAAAACTATTGATTTGGGTTCATGTATATTCTGATTTACTTCCTTATTTGACGCTCTTTAGCTCTCCACTGTTCTTCATTTTCATTCCAGATCTGTACATATTATCACTAAATATAGATGGTTTTGCCTCCTTTCTTTCCAATACTAACAGCTCATTTCTTTTTCTTCTCTCACTTCATTGCTAGAACTTCTGAAACTATGGTGAAAAACAGCTATGATAATGGGCATACTGTAGTCTATCCTGACTCTAATGAGAATACACTAGTGTTTCAACGAATGCACTAGTGTTTCAACATTAAGTATAATTGGCTACTGACTTAAGATAGCTATTTTTTATTTTAAATTAAGGATGCATTCCTCTAGTCCTGGTTTACAACAAATTTTTGGTTATTATTTTGTTTCATTTTTAATCAAGAATGGAAGTGGGATTTTATCAAGGGCTTTTACTATTTACTGCAACAATCATACTTCCCTCTGCCTATTAACTGTTGAATATTAATATATTTTCCAATATTAAAATATTTTCCCATTCCTGAAGCCCACAAGTGCTAACACTTTATGTAGAATTTGTGGATCAACATTCCTAAGTATGCCTGAATTTCCTTTACTGCTATCTCTGTAGGTTTTGGTATGGGGTTTATATTTGCTTCATAAAATAATTTGGGAAGCTTTCCATATTTTTTTCTATACTGAAAAAATTTAAACAGCATAGGAAATATTTTATCTATTAAAAGTTTGGGAAAATTCATCAATAAATAGTCTGACTCTGTATTTTGTAGAGTGAATAATTCCTCAACAACATTTCACTTCTTCATGCCCATGAGCCAATTTTAACCTTAATTTTCCTAGAAAATCATCCACTTACAAAATAATTATTAAGATGGAATCATAATAATATTCACTTATAATTTTTTAAAGATTTTATTTATTTATTTGACAGAGAGATCATGAGTAGGCAGAGAGGCAGGCAGAGAGAAAGAGGAGGAAGCAGGCTCCCTGCTGAGCAGACAGCCTGATGCAGGGCTCGATCCCAGGACCTGGAGATCATGACCTGAGCCAAAGGCAGAGGCTTTAACCCACCGAGCCACCCAGGAGCCCCTTCACTTATAATTTTTAAGTCTCCTTTATATCAATGAAAATGTCCTTTCTTATTTAATGAGACCAATTTCCATACACATACACTTGAATGTGTATTTTTGGTCTGTAGGGTACTTTATTTTGTTCCGGTTTTTTCAGATTTTATTTGTTTTTCAAGCAGGGGGAGCTGCAGGCAGGGGGAGAAGCAGCCTCCCTGCTGAGCAAGGAGCCCGATGTAGAACTTTATCCCAGGACCCTGAAATCAAGGTCCCAGCCAAAGGAAGATGCCTAACCAACTGAGGCACCCAAGCATCCCTGTAGGGTACTTTCTAATGACATGAAATTTATTATATGAATATTAACTTTATTATACATGTTAAATCATGCTAAAGTGTGTTATTCAAATGCTCACTATCTTTATTTTATCTGTCAAAGACTAAAAGATACGTATTAGAGCCTCCCACCATGACTGTGGCTTTGTCCATTTCTACTTGAATTTCTAAACCATTTGTTTTATGTATTTTAACACTATGCATAAACATTCATTCATTCGAATTTTTTCTTCACTATATATTACATATCTTGACAATATTTAAAGTAAGTAATCCATTTTCTTCTATTTGTTTTTCCTAACTCCTACTCATTCAATAGATATGTATTTAATGCCTACTATAGTCTAGGGTTGGGGGATCCATCACTGAACAAATCAGATAAGAACCCTGCCTTCGGGATGCCTGGGTGGCTCAGTTGGTTAAGCCGCTGCCTTCAGCTCAGGTCATGATCCCAGGGTCCTGGGATCGAGTCCTGCATCGGGCTCCTTGCTCGGCAGGGAGCCTGCTTCTCTTGCTGCCTCTGCTTGCCTCTCTGCCTACTTGTGTGCACTCTCACTCTCTCTGACAAATAAATAAATAAAATCTTAAAAAAAAAAAAGAACCCTGCCTTCATGGGGCTTAAAATATTGTGGAGAAAACAGACAAAAAATAAGTAGACTAACAATTAAATAATTACAAATTGTAATGAGTGCTGTGAAGAAAGTAGATACCAATACAGTTTAAGGTAATGGACCTACTTTGACTAGAGGATGGCCTATCTGAGATGATATTGAAGCTTAAAAAATGATTAGAAGAAGCTGGGCACACAAAGAGCTTGGAAGAGTGCTTCCAGGACAGGGTACAAAAGATGAAATTAATATCGCCAGGCACATTTCAACAGAGTAGAGGGCTCACTGCTCTACACCATACAGGAAAGGAACTACAATTATAAGTGGCTTTGACAAGACGAGAAACTGTCATTTTTTCACTTGGTGTCCCCCTTCCCCAATTGACCTGTCCTTGTCAGTTAACCATCTAAGGGAAGTATTGGCTGACAGTAGCACACTGTGCCCTAAGCCTCCCCTGTAGGTTATCTTCTACAGGGACTGTGCTTTCTGGAATCCCTCCAGGACAGAGATTGATCCCCAACTCAAAGTACCCTAGCCTCCACCTCCTCCCAGATAGGCTCGGCCTAAACCTGTGGTAAAACACATGTTGCTGCAACTTTTCTCAGTGGTGTCTGACCTGGCCTCCTTTCTATCTTTCAGAAATCCCTCCAAATTTCTGGCATGTTGATGGCAGATGGAACCTTCTTGGTTCTCTTTGTTTTCAACCATTATAGATCTTTTGGTCATTTCAATGGGCATTTGAAATAGATGAAGCAATTAAACATTTTACTCAAGATAGGCACCATGAGTGGCAGCCTGAACCAAAATTCTCCAGTATATTTAACTTGCACTCTACCTCTGCTTTCTTCCCTACACTGAAAGACAATTATTTACGAATTACCTTGAGCAGTATTTCCCAAAGTGTGGTATGAGTATCAACAGCATTACATGATTACATGAGCATTACATACATGATTTTAAGAGGAACACCGTTGAATATTATGGATGGATTGATTTTTTGCTATTTATGTATTACTTTGAAAGTGTAGAAAGAAATATAAATGATTGTCATATATATATGTATATATACATATATATATATATATATGAGATAGGATATCAAAAAAAGTTGACATAACTCACTGTACAGCAAACCTTTATAAAATCCCCCTTAACATCTCTGTTCTTTCGTCCCTGGGAGCAGTTAAACTGTCCTTTCCTTTCTCCAAAATCTCCCATGAGCCCTCACCTAAGTCTTCCAAGATCTTCCTCGTCACCCTATTAGGCTCCAGACTCTTTCTCCTCTGGCATTGCTTTTCATAGGCAGAGTAACTCCATCCTTTCTGCCTCTAATTTGCATCTGTACACTCATTATGCTCAGCAAACAAAAGATTAGGCACCAGCTTCCTTAAAAGACAGGAAGAAATCGTAAAGAAACAATTATGTTTCCCCGTCACAAAGAATTTTATTTTTTAATTTCCCTGTTACAAAAAAAGACTGAAAATCTAACTACATTTAAAAAAGAAAAAACAGACTCGAAGCTGCAGGATCCATGGGTATGAGACCAGTGCAATCTATAGAGTCTGGCTCTTTGAAGGACCCTACTCTTGGGGTCCTTGTTCTGCTATCATCTTGAAATGTGTAATAAATTTTGAACAAGGGACCTTGTATTTTCATTATGCAAATTATGTTGCCAGTCCTGCTCAGCAGGAAGGTCTCTCAGATGAGGAACTGTATTAAAGAGTGAGGAGACAGAATGGGAGTAGTGGCTAATGGTATCACATTGGAGAAGATCTGGTTGGGACTTTCTGGGCTTTGGTCTCAAATAGACCTGAATTTGCATTCTGGCTCTGCTACATAATTGTTGGTGAACTTCAAATCAGTAAACTTCTCTTTGCCTCAGTTTATTCATCTGTAAAATGGAGATAATGTTTATTTTGAAGGACTGTAAGGAGTAATGAAGTAAAATATGAAGTGCTTAGTACAATGTAAAACAGGTAAATATTTTGTCATACATCCTCCATTGTTTATTTTAATTTTATTGCTTATAATTTTAAATTTAATAGCATTACTTTGTTTTCAGGATATTTATCTTTATAAATAATTGTCATAGTAGCAAACGTGAACAGTTTTCAGTTTATAATTGTGCTACAGTTTCCTTTTAAAATAAATATATTTATGTAAAAAAAGTGGGGCAGTTCAAAAAAAGATGACAAACTGGTAACATTAAGATAATCAAGAACTATGCAGGTGTTATACAAATGAATGAGGCAGGAGAAACACTTATCTAGTGAAATCTCAATTTTTAGACATGATAACAGAAACCTAAAGAGGTAAGGTGACTCATCAAATGTCACACAGCATGTCAGTGGCAGAATCAAGATAACTTAGGTCTCCTAACTTCTAATTCAGAGCTCCTCCAAACACACCACACGCACAAATGGTTAAAACAAGAGCAAGCATGGTGCCTAATGAGGTACATGGCAAGTAACCAGACCTTCTTTCAATATGCACTGCCTCATCCATTCCCCAAGCATAGCAGGTAAGTGAAGTATTCTAATATAATAATACAGAAACTAGTCACAATTTTGTCAATGGAGCTAAAGTATTTTGAAAATACTACCTATTAGTAAATCTTTATTTCTTGTTTTATTTTTTTTAAGATTTTATTTATTTATTTGATAGACAGAGATCTCAAGTAGGCATAAATGCAGGCAGAGAGAGAGGAAGAAGCAGGCTCCCTGCTGAGCAGAGAGCCCCATGCAGGGCTAGATGCTAGGACCCTGGGATCATGACCTGAGCTGAAGGCAGAGGCTTTAACCCACTGAGCCACCCAGGTGCCCCTCTTGTTTTATGTTTTAAATCTCCCTGAAAAAGATGTGCAATGAAGACTGATTCACTAGGTTACAGAAAATTGGTAAAATAGGTGGGATCAAATTCTCAGTCCCCAATCTGCTAGTCTCCTCATCCTGTATGCTACCAGTCTTTATGTCTTCTACATAAATATAACCTGAAAAGCAATGTGGCTTGGGAGCCCAAATGAAAATATGAAACTAGAAATATCCCGGAGCTACCTCAAGTCCTTCAACTTCAAATTCCATTGGCGACATTAAATCTAAAAGAACTCAGAAGTGTCTGTCTAGGAAAAAGAAAGGGAAATTTAGCTCTAGGACCATGTAACTTGCTTTCACCATAATCCTCCAGGCCATGGCCACATTATTTTACTCTTCAGTGTGTATTAGCTTGCTAAGGTTGTTGAAGCAAAGCAGCATAAACTAGGTGACTTAAACAATAGAAACTGATTGTCTCACAATTCTGGAGGCTGGAAGTTCCAAAATCAATATGTCAATAGGATTGGTTCCTTCTGAGGGCTGGGAAGAAAAACCTCTCTCCTTGGCTTATATACAGTGGTCTTCTTCCTGTGTCTATTCATTTGGTCTTTTCTCTATGAATGTCTAACTCTGTGTCCAAATTCCCCCTTTCTATAAGGACACCAGTCCTATTGGATTAGGACTCAGTTCATTTTAACTTGATTACCTCTATAAAGACCTTTTCCCCAAATAAAGTCACATTCTGAGGTACTTTGGTTTAAAATTCCAACTTTTTTTCTGGAAGGGACACAATTCAACCCATAACACACTGCATTTAGTTAAATTGATTAAGTTAAATCATTTAAAATGTAAAATGATACTTAATCCATCCAGTCACATATCACCTCCTGGGAATCTGGGAAAACTGACGATATAAAGAATGAATCATGGATTATTTTAGGAGAAAACATGTTAAACCTATATTGGAAAAGTCCCCAAGGAAATAAAGAAATCACACTGAATAACAGTATTCTTTTTTTGTAAGAGTTCCACTCAAAATAGAAATAGAAAATGAAGAAATCATGGACTAAGAAAAAAATGATGTACAATTTATAGTTGTGTTTTTTAACTTACTTTTTCAGAGAATGAAAAAGCTCTCAGTTTGTAAGGCTCTCAAATGTATTTGTAACTAACATTTACAAATACAGTAAAAGTAATTCAGAAATACTTTGGTATTTTAGATGAATAGAAGAAAAAATAAATATGAATAATTTGAAGTAATATGATTTGCAAGCATTTAAAAATTATCTTAAGATATTTGTGAAAGAGCAAAAATTATATTTTCCCAACTTATGTAAAATAGCTGATAGAAGAATGAACAGCATATACTTTATTTAACTTTGAATTTCATCCCCCACCAAAAGTCACAAACCCACAAAGTTATGACATAGTATACAGAGGTCTGTTCCATTTACTTACAATGCCTCTGCTCAATTTTTGCCTCCTTCTTTGACTGTAGGAGACCTTGGTTGGGGGGATGGAAGGTCCTGGAGCAGGCAGGGAAAGAGTAGTCCTTGAGCTTAGAGATGGAGGGATAAGGATGGAGCTTGAGTGAGGGAGAAAGACCTTGGGAAAGCCAAGGCCTTTATGCAGATGAGGAGACAGAATACCATTGAAAGGGAGCTGTGAGGGAGGGCAGGCCAGGGGTTAAGGTAGAGAAGGTACTTTTGAGAAGGTCAGCTTGGAGCTAAGGAGGGAAGGCTGTGGGGAAAGGAAAAGTATTTGAGTGAGGAACAAGAAATATTTGAAGAAGGAGGTGGGAAAGACTTTGAGGAAAATGAGGCAGCAAGACCATTGAGTAGAAGGAAAAGAAGGCTCTGGGGCAGAAGGAGAGAGTACCTTTGAGCAGTGCAGGAGGAAATACTTAAGGGTAGGGCGAAGGAGGGCCTTTGGAGGGCTGAAAGAGGCCTCTAAAAGGACATGAACAAAGAAGGCCTGAAGGAGGGTAAATAAGGAGGTAAGGAGGATTCTGAGCGAGGGGAGGAAGGACTTCATGACAGTAAGTTAGAGAGAGGACGGCGTGAAGTTAGTGAATGAAGGCATTTTTCCAAGGGACGTCTGGAGTGAAGACCTGGAGCAGGGGAATCAAGGGCTTTGTGAGAGAAAGAAGAAAGGCTTTTGAGGAAGGGGAGAGGAGGCCTGTAAGGTGAGCAAAGGAAAGTCATCCTGGGGAGGTGAAGAATGAATAGACCTTGACTGAAAATTTGAGCGGTGAGGGAGGGAATACATCTACCAGGTAAGGTGACAGAGAGAAGGTCTTTAGGAGTATAAAGAAGAACACATTTTTAAGAAAGGGAGGAAATTGCAATTCTGCTCCTAGGTATATGGCCAAGAGGGCTGAATCACATTGACACAAACACTGTACACAAATATTCAAATATTCACAGCAATATTATTCATAATAACCAACAATCGGAAATAACCCAAACGCCCAGAACATAATCAATGGATACACAAAATGCAGGATATTCATGCAATGGAATGTTATTAAGCCATTAAGATGAAATGAAGTACCCATACGTGCTACAACAGGCATAAATCTCAAAAAACGTCATGCTAAGTTAAAGAAGCTGGATACAAATCACAGATATTCTATGTTACCACCACAGGAAAGGCCACCAAAGGTCAGTCCCCCAAGACAGAAAGCAGGGTGGTGGTTGCCCAGGACTGGCCGATGAGGAGGGAGTAACGGCTTTAGGAACGGAGTGTGGATTTTCACTTGGGTGGATGAAAACATTTTGGAACCAGGTAACGGCAGTGGCTTTGCAACAGTGAAATACACTAAATGCCACCCACTCATTCGCTATAAAACGGGCCATTTTCCGGGAGGGAAATTCACCTCCTTTCCTCCCCATCCCCCCCCCCCCCCCCCCGCCAAAAAAGAGGCAGGAGGCTAAGGGAGATTAGAATTTTGTTGGGGGGAAGTCGGCGAATGGAGGTCGCGATGAAAGGCCCCCGAGAGGGAAGGGCTTTGGTAAGGGGCGCGAAAGGGGAGAGATTGGGGGAGGAGAAGCGGGGAGGTGGAGAGGTGCGGGGGCGTGGAAAAGCGGGGGGGCGGGATGGAGCAGGGGCGGGAGGTAGAGACGCGACTGCGTGGCTCGGCAGAGGCTGGCCACGCCACTCACCGGTGTTCAGGTAGTAACACAGCAAAAGCAACATCCAGACGGTGAGCAAGAGCAGCCCGAAGCACTTGTGGGCCCACATTTTCAGCAGAGAATGGCGCGTCTCCGCCCGCAGGCCGCGCAGAGACGCTTGCCAGCCTGGCTGAGGTGTGGCTGCCATGAGGGCCTGTTGCCTGGGGATGCTGCCCCCTGGGTGCGACCCGATGGCTGCGTTATCCGCACTACACCCTGCCTCACAACCTGGCAGCCTGGAGCGAGCCCCTCGCAGGACCCTGGGCTTTGACCTAGTCCTCCCCCGCATCGACCTCCCCTCGGAAGCCATGGCTCTGGGTCGCTGCCTCACCGAAGTGACGCCTCAGTACCATGGACCTGTGACCCAAAAGCTCCCGCGGTGATGACGCAAACGTGGCCCCCTCAGTCTCACGTGCCAGGCCCCGCCCCTTTTTAACGGCCGCCCTATTGTCTTGTGCCCCGTCCCCCACCCAAGGCCTGGCCCTTCTGCTGCTTGCTTGTGAAATGCCCTTGAATGAATGACTGGAGCCTGGTCCTGTGACGTGACTGCTTGTCATGGATCCCTCAGATATTTCGAGGGAATTCAGACCCCAGCCTTGGCTGCTCATTTTCCCCCAGATTCAGCCCTGTGACGCGTGCCATACTCTGCGGCCACTACCGTTAAGTTAGTCCCCACAGTAGCCACTAGGCAAATATGGCGGTTTAAATGGCAATTCTAACTAATGAAAATTAAACAGAGTTAAGGAACCAGTTCCTCGGTCACAACAGCCATGTATCAAGTGCTCAGTGACCAGACATATCTCGTAGTGACCATATCGGCTGGTGCCAGTTTGGAGCGTTACCATCATGGCGGAAAGCTGGACTGGGCAACGCTGGATGTGCATAGTGACTAGCGAATATGGTAGATAATTTAATACGTCGTTACCCCGTAGGAGGAGCTTTTAAGCAGAACGACATATTTGCCTTCAGAGATTTTAAGGTTTTGTTACCAATAAATGAAACAGGACAACATGAAGACAAAGAATGTGTGAGGAACACTGAAGAATGTCTCACAGCACTTAGATTTTATTACCGTCATTTGCCACCAACAAATGGATTGCCCTAAGTGTCTTCCTACTTGGCCTCAGTGCTGCAATGTGTAAATGAGAGTTAGCATCATCTCTAAGCCCCCTTTTGACTCTAAAGTCTGGCCCGTGGCCAAAATCCCAGTAGCTTGCATGGTTTGGGCATGTCTGCAAAAGGGACATGTAGTTGAGGCTGGCTTACCTATAGCCTACCTCATCCCAGTTTTCGAAGGATGTGAAAACTGCCCCTCGCAACTGCATTTCCATCCTTGTTCTTATAGTATTTTACTCTGGCTTTCCAAATAGTTTCTACTGATTTTATTCTATAGTTTCTTATTGTTCTTTCCAATGTTAATAGGCATTCCATAGGGGGAAGGAGGGAAGAAGGTTTCTATGCAAATAATTCTTGACACTTAGCCCACTAGACCCCACCCCCACATCCAGCAGCAATTCATAATGCTCTTTAGTTTCTTAAAGAATATGACAAGAAAAGAACCTGCTTCCCTCTCTTTGCATTTTTAATAATTTTTTTTTGCCTCAACTTTTCCCAAACTAATTTAACCAGAGGACATCTGTCCCACTTAACAGCTTCTGAAACCGCTGCTTGCAACTCTGAAAAACTGAAGTACCTGAGATTTTACCCCACTTGCGAGTAACAAGATAAGCTGCTGCAGTTTCAAAGATGCTGGCAGAAGATGCAAGACAACTGGGGCAGAGGCAAAAGATGAACGTTCCCCTGAGACACACAGAAACTTGAGAGACCCATGAACAATTGCCTACCAACAGCAACCTTGTTCATGTCATGGCACATGTGGAAAATGATCCTGTGACCAGACACCATGCAACCACCCTGAGGGCTCAGGAGATTAAGCTAGAGCACATGGGTTAGGCACTCAGCTCTTGACCACTTCACAGTTTATGCTCTCTGAGACTTAGTTTCCCCTTCTGCAAATCATGGGCTACGGGCAGTCTGATTATGAAGATCCCTTCCTGCTCTGCTTGCTGTGACTTGTCCTAGACAGTAGCATTTGTGGTTACTGTAAACAGGCAAGGCATGGCAGTTCTCCAACAATGCAGGACTCCTAAGCAAGCCACATTCTGCCATTTGAAACCCATATTACTAACTGGAACTCAGAGGGACAAAAATCCCTAAGATTATGCTTGAGCAATCCCTGGATTACATAACGCTAATTCAAGATTGGAGACACAAAAAGCCATGCGAACTGTCCATTTTGAAGATTATCAGATGGTGATTTAAAATTCTGCACTAGCGTTCCTCTTTCATTCTATATTCTCGGGGTAGCTAAATTTGATACTAGACCCAGACCTAATTAGGGAGGAAAATCTGTTGTATGGGCATGAATACAAGAACTGCCTCATGAGGTGGTACATACCACTGCTCAGAATGCTGCTACTGTTCTCGTGGAAAATTGAGAATCGACACTATTTTTTCAATATTGCCATAGACAGACAGGAAAGATGCTCAACCTCTGGTAATCAGGGGAATGCAAATTAATCAACAATGAGATATCATTTTATGCTCATCAGATTGGCAAAAATTAAATATTCATAAGAATATGCAAAAATAGAAATTCAGTCTTTGCTGGTGGAGATGTAAGTGGGTACAACCATGTTGGAGTGCAATTTGACAACACTTTGTAAAGTTAAATATCCATATAGTTTGTGATGCAGATGCAGAAATTCTACTTTAGGGATCTATCCTCTCATCGATGTGTAAAAGGAGACATGTACAAAGACATTCGTTGTTTTAGTGAAAGCAGTGTAAAGGTTGTCTCAGTAGGGAAATGGAAACACAGTATAGTTCTATCATATAACGTAGTATACTACTAGTATATAGTACTTAATGGCAATCAAGATCAATCACCCTAGCCAACATAGTAATTCTCTCTCTCTCTCTTTCTTTCTTTTTGTTGTTGTTGTTGCTTTGCCTAGTGGCATGAAGTGGCAGTCCCAGCTTCTAGTTCAGTGGAAGCACTGTTGTGTTCCCTGAAAGAAGTCGTCTTCTCCTATATAATAAACTTCCAAAAGAACAGAAGCCAGAGTTGTGGGAATGAGAAGCAAAGTGCAAAATTTTTGCAAGTGGGTCATTAGGTATTTCTCACCACTACCCCTTAATTCTTAGCCTCATGGGTCTGGTTATGGGAGAAACCACGATGTATGTTGATGGGCCCTAGTTGAGAGTGTTGAGAGACAGCACCTCAAACTCATGGAGTGCTTTCTCCTAGGTGGTGTCATACTAGGTTTTCAAGAGGTGATTTCATTGTTCTATTAGGCCAACCTCTTTTTGTCAGCTTTATTAAGGTATAATTGCTTTAAAAAAAAGTGTAATGTATTTAATATTTAAAATCTACACATAGTGATTTGATACACATATACACTGTGAAAGGATTCCCTCTATCTAGTTAATTAAGACAGCCATTACCTCACATATTTAGCTCCATCTTTTTCTTTTGTTCTCTTTTCTTTCCTTTCTTTCTTTTTTTTTTCTTTTTTGGTGACAACACTTAAGTTCTCAGCAAATTTAAATGATATAATACAGTGTTATCAACTATGGTCACCATGTGTCACATTAGATCCTCAGACTTTACTCATCTTATAGCTGAAAGTCTATACCCTTTTATCAACCTCTCTCTATTTCCCCCACCTTCCAGCTCCTGACAATCACTTTTCTTTCTTTCTTTTTTAAAAATTGACATATAATGTATCATTTGCTTCAGGAGTGCAGGGCTGTGAATCATCAATCTTACACACTTCACAACCCTTACCATAGCACATACCCTCCCAATGTCCATCACCCAGCCACCCTATCCCTTTCCCCCACCTCCCAGCAGCTCTCAGTTTGTTTCATTAGATTAAGAGTCTCTGTGGTTTGTCTCCCTCTCTGGTCCCATCTTGTTTCATTATTTTCCCTCCCTACCCCCACAAACCCCCCATCCTGCCTCTCAAATTCCTCATATCAGAGAGATCATATGATAATTGTCTTTGTCTGATTGACTTATTTCGCTTAGCATAATACCCTCTAGTTCCATCCACATCATCGCAAATGGCAAGATTTCGGGGGGTGAGGTTTGGTGGCTGCATAGTATTCCATTGTATATATATATATATATATATATATATATATATATATATATATATACCACATCTTCTTTATCCATTCATCTGTTGATGGACATCTAGGCTCTTTCCATATTTTAGCTATTGTGAACATTGCTGCTATAAACATTCAGGTGCACATCTGGCAATCACTTTTCTAATCTCTGCTCTATTTCTATGAGTTTGACTTTTTTAAAAAGTTAAGATTCCACATACAAAAGATACCACAAAATATGTGATTTCTCTGCCTGGCTTATATTCTGAAAAAAAAAAAAAATCATTGGACTATGTTCTAACAAATTGCTGTGACTACTGTTGAGTTGTAATACATATATAAGCTTCAATTCAGAACATTTTAAATGCATATTCTTTATTCAACACTGTATTTACATGGAAGTTAAGTTGGAGTACTTCCAGTTTTAGAAAACTTCCAGTTTTAGAAAACTTCCAGGTAGGCAATGCCTAGCACCTGTTGGACCCAACAACATATGGTCATTTTGTTTTTTTTGTTTTTTTTTTAAGATTTGATTTGATTTGACTTGATTTCAGTGTTCCAAGATTCATCGTTTATGCACCACACCCAGTGCTCCATGCAATATGTGCCCTCCATAATACTCACCACCAGGCTCACCCATCCCCCCACTCTCCTCCCCTCCAAAACCCTCGGTTTGTTTCTCAGAGTCCACAGCCTCTCATGCTTTGTCTCCCCCTCTGATTTACTTCCACTGACTTCTCTTCTCCATCCCCCAATGTCTTCCGAGTTATTCCTTATGTTCCATAAGTAAGTGAAACCATATTATAATTGACTCTCTCTGCTTGACTTATTTCACTCAGCATAATCTCCTCCAGTCCCATCCATGTTGATACAAAAGTTGGGTCTTCATCCTTTCTGATGGAGGCATACTCCATAGTGTATATGGACCACATCTTCCTTATCCATTCATCCGTTGAAAGGCATCTTGGTTCTTTCCACAGTTTGGCGACCGTAGCCATTGCTGCAATAAACATTGGGGTACAGATGGCCCTTCTTTTCACTACATCTGGATCTTTGGGGTAAATACCCAGTAGTGCAAATAGAGCTACCCTATGCTCGTTTTTGAGAATAAGTTCCTCACGGTTTAAAATCATGCAATATCACTTCAGGTACAGTTCATGTCTCCAATACTTGTGGTTGTTTAGTAAGCGTAAATGTTAGCTCATACATGAAATAATGGCTCATTCATGAATGATTTTACTGAATTTGAAAATCTTTAAAATTGAGATGGATCTTTTGTACATTGCTGTTCTTCTTTGTTGTTTTTTGATTTCTATTAAACTAGAATGTTATTATTCATTTCTGCAACAGACAAATATATAGATGTAAGTTTGTTCCCCTTTTTTCCAAAAAATTAAGAAATATTAATCCATTGTTTTTCTTCCTTTTTTGCACTCAAATTCTAATATTTATTTTATTATTTATTAATATTTCTGGTATGATTATATATATGAAGTTCAATAAAAGAAAATTTTCACACTGTCTGTATTTCTTCTCTGGCCATTTATGTTTATTCATTTCATTTAATGATTATTCCTGAAAAGCACTGTATCATATGGAAGAGAGAGGTGATAAAAAACAATCCACTCCAACATATGTGATATGAGATATGCTTGTCATCCAATGAAAGGAACTGTTATCTTTGCTCTAGTTGAGAGACTGGAGCTCAGGAAGTCTTTTCTAGAACTGGTGGTTCTAGGAAAATGCAACTTTACCTGTGATCCGGGGATTGGGAACGTGCTGCCAGGACTGTTGACTCCAGACCCTCAGCAGCAAAATAAGTGCCCTGCATGTGACGCTTTGCTCCCCATTTGACTCAGTTTGGAATTCAAGCATAGTATAATTTTGTCTAATTGGCCATACCGAAATCACATCCAAAACCCTGTCTGCAAGGTAATCTGGGAAGTGTAGTTTTTAGCTTTCTAGTTTTTCTAGTATAGAAGGCAAACCCCCAAAGGTTGGATGTTGAGTAAGCCACTGTCACCTTCAATAACCTCACACCCAGCCAGGTTAGGGCTACGGCCACCCATGTACACTCCACTTCTGACTCACTCTACCAGCTCCTTCTACTATGCCTGCGGTCATAGAGCATCCTACATCTACATCTACAGCTTTTAAAAAATATTTGTTTATTTATTTATTTATTTATTTATTTATCAGAGAGAGAGAGCGCACAAGCAGGGGGAAGCAGCAGGCAGAGGGAGAAGGTGGCTCCCTGCTGAGCAAGGACCGCAGTGTGGGACTGGTCCCAGGACCCTGGGATCATGACCTGAGACAAAGATAGCCACTTAATCCACTGAGCCACCCAGGTGTCCATCCGCACATCTCCATCCCGATGCAAAGAAACTATTCTAAATCCTCATACTTTTCCTTTTCCCTGCTTTCCTTCCCCTTGAAGGAAAGTGTAGCTTCCTACTGATTAACCCTTCCCACGTTCATCACTGTCCTGAAAATCCTCTGTGATGGACGCTGTTTCTCCTTCCACTTCCAGGTGAAGAGAAGGGGGGCAGTAAACACCTTAGATCCCTTTGCCCCAGGCCATAGTTTCAATGCCTGTGGTGGATGTCTTCTGTTTGGGAGCTCACATTATTTGATTATACCATCTGTTTCATTTTTCTACATCCCAAGGGCCTACTACTACTAAATTCTATTCTCTACTTCTCTGACTTCTTTACATCTCAATTCTCGGCCATTATCCTTGCAATGAAACTGTCTACATGGCTCTTTCACCTTCCAATTTTCAAATCAGAAGGGCACTGAAGTATCTATCTCCCTCAAACACTTTGCTGCATTTGAAACCGTTAACTTTCCTCCTTCTGTAAGGAAGCTGTGTCCCTACAGTGTGGTAAGTTCTATGGGAGCAGGGATCTTGCTTATTTATTGATGTATTTTTAGTGCCTACACAGTGAGTGGCACATAGTAGCCACTGAATAAATATATTTTAATGGTAATTGCTATGACAGAGCACAATTCTCACAGCCTTCTAATCCCTAGCTCGTAGGCTAAATGTAGGTATTCCCTGAGATTTAGCCCTCTGCTACCTATTTGTGCTGTCTTTTTTTTTTCCTGAGTGATATACTTATTTTCTTTTCTTTGGTGGTCACTCTGTGTCAGTCATGCTTTCCTCTTTATATATCTAGCCTCACCCCTGTGCTGAGCTCCAAATTGGAGATCAACAAAGGAAGTTCGATGATGTTGCTTCTGGGAGAAGCAGATGGAATAAGTCAGAGGCCCTGGGCTCTGGGAGTTGCACTCTAGTGTGGGAAGCAGGCATGTAAAATGCAATTATAACAGAGTATGATGAATGCTCTTAAAAACAAAGGTATGAACAGAGTGCTGTAGGAACACAGAGGAGAGGGCAAATAACTCAGCATAGAGTTGTCAGTAAAAGCTACTGAAAAGTGACATTTAATTTAAGTTTTGAAGATTGAATAGAAAATGTTCAGGCCAACAAGATGGGAAAGATTTTTTTTTTTTATGGAGGAGGCCGAACAGAGACCCAGAGGAATGGAAGGACATGATAGATATGGTATGTTTGGGAGTCGGGGATAAATATTCTGCCATACTTCAAAGTATGTACAAACCTGAGCTTTTGATCTTTTTCTCCCAAACCAGTATCTGCTCCTGACTTCTTTTTTTCCTGTGGATGTTCCCATCCTTCTGATCCCTTTGATTGACAACCTCATGTCCAATTAGATGCCTGTTGATTTTGCTTCAAAATACTCCTCAGTTCCATTCCTCCTTTCTAGTTCTATCTAAAGAGTCCCAGCTTAGACCTACATTACTTCTTCCCTTGACCAGCAAAGGTTTCCTGAGAGATCTCTACAAGTAGGTTCCACAGTTCTAATGCACCCTACTCACTGCAGTCAAACAATTCTTCCTACTAAAATAACCTCTGCTGGATCCCTAAAGGCTACAGTATAAATGATGACAATAAATCTGCTCCCTCCTTCAGGAAGCAGTCTCTTTCTTTGGTGCTGGACCCACTGCTTCTTCTCTTTGCTTCCTCACTCTACCCTGTCCCTGCAAAGGATCACGTACACTCCTGCAGCTGATTTGCCATTATGTCCTTATTATTCAAAAAACTGCAGTTCAGATCTCTCTCCTGAGCCCCACTGAAGCATCATTTCTGCTTGGCTGACTCACAGCACTTAAATCTGCTCACATCCCAAACTGAATGATTATCTACCACAAATCTGCCCTTCCTCTGCTGTTCACTATATCAATCAGAGGTACTACCTTTTGTCCAGTGGCTCAAATGGGAAATCTGGGAGAACTCACTGAGTCCTCCATAGTTTTCAATCCCCATCAGTCAATCAACAAAAGCTCTCTATTCTAACTCTGAAATTAAGTGTGATGGTTAGTTTTCTGTGTGAACTTGTCCAGGCTATACAACCTAGTCATTCCATCAAACACCAGTCTAGGTGTCACTGTGGAAGTATTTTATAGCTGTGGCTTAGCATTTACAATCAGTTGGCTTTAAGTAAGGGACGTTTCCCTCAGTAATCTGGGCAGACCTTATCGAATTACTTGAGAGACCCCGAGAGCAAAATTGAAATGTCCCTGAGGAAGAAATTGTGCCTCAAGATGGCAGTATCAGTTCTGGCCTGCATTTTTCAGCCTGCCAGCCTGCTCTAGGAATTCTGAACTTGCTGGCTTCCAAGTTGCACAAGCCAGTTCCTCAAATTAAATCAATATCTATTTTGTAAATTTTATGCGTTCTGTTTCTCTGGAGAACCTTGACCGATACACAATGTCTCTATTCCATCTACTGCTGTTGTTTCCAGGTCACTCTCCTTTTCTGTAAACCCCGAAGACAGCTGGTTATGGCCCAAATGCCTTTCCTTGGTTCCTGGCTCATGAGCGCTCACCTGCTCTGCATTTATCTTACCCCCTGGCCTCAGCTCTTGTCCCTCTCCATCATTCCATGATGGCCACACATGACTTGCCCAGACTCGTGCTTGAATGTGAAAAACTGAATTCATAGTGAATTCAGAGAAAGAAAGATCTGCTCTGTATTTATCACCTCTTTCACTCATTGTTGGGGTTTTTTGCAAGACAAGATGACTTTTCGTTGTTTACACTGACTTGTTTACACTTTGTTTACACTGTTTACACTGAGTTTGAATTCCTCTGTTAAACACACATACTTCTAAATCTTCCATCCATTTTTTATCACCCTATCAACAAGGTGGGAGACTGAAGAATGTCTATTTTCCCCATCTGGAACTGGCATGAGACATCAAAGTGTCTAAAAAAGTCTCTGATTCTTCAGGGTTTATAAGGGTGGGCTAAAGATGATATAATGCCAAAGTCTTTTACAAAGTACCTTTTACAAAGTACCTTAACAGAATAAAAGTTTATCACTTGCTCATGCTACATGCCCCACACAGGTGAGCAGGGACACTCTGCTCATCGTTGTCCCTGTTACCCAGATCGATGGAGGTGACGCTGTCTTATGATGCTGCCATCTCAACTTGAGCTTCCAAATTGCCGTGTCCGGGTTAGAGAGTGTGGAGAATCACAGCATCCTGGCTTGTCATCTCGTTGGCCCAGAAATGATGTGCATCCTTTCTGCTTTCACCTCATTGGCTACAGGAAATTACAGGGCCAGGCTTCAGTCAAGGGAGGCATGTGCCTGTGAGGAAAGAAGAATCAGGAACCATGGTGAACCCTAGAAATATGTAACACTAGTATTAATACGAACAGCAATCGTTTAGGGGGGATGAGCCATGTACAGCGCACTGTGCTAAGCACATTATATTAATCCTTCTAACAGGCCTGAGGCAAGTGTTAATATCTCCATATTTGGGGGAAAACTGAGGTTCAGGGAGATGGTGTGATTTGTTGGAGGCTGTGAGTGATATTTAAGCTTGGATCTGAACCTGCCAGCCGCTGCTCACTCCCGACGCTGTACCCTCGTACTTAATGCCCTTTCCAGATCTCTGTGCTTTTGCGCCCATGATGCCCTGGGCCTGACCAAAGTAGGAAAAATGCATTCTTGGCAAACTCCTGTTTACCCCTGCTGATCCATTTCAAACCGGAAGTCCTCTGTGAAACTTCTCCTGACTTCCTCCTGCAGAGCTCATTGCCCCAGGCTCAGCCACACTCAGCTCAAATCACTAGCGGAACCCTCATCATATGGTTTTGTTATTATATGTTAACCTGATTTTTTCCACTAGACTGTGGATCCTTGAACAAGGGAGCCATGTCCCATTTCTCTCTGTATTTTCAGGCCAGAGGCAGAAGAGCTGAAATCCAGCCAGCGCTGGTTAAGAAGACATGCCAGACACGGGTCTAAGTGCTCTTTACACATGCCAGTTTCACTCCCATGCCATCTTGATGAGTTAGGTGCTGTTATTAGCATCATCGATTTTACCAGTGAGGAAACTTACACTAAAGAATGTTTAAATAACTTGCACAAAGCCTTATAGGTAGTAAATAACTGTGCTGGAATTAGAACTCCCGCAGTCTAACCCTAGAACCTAAGCATGCTTAGCCACTATGCTACTGCTAGAAAGTTCTTCCAGCTCGTATCTTAGCCCTTTGCTCCTAAATACTTCACATATTTCCTAAAATCGAGAATATTCTCTTATATAATCATAGTACAGTTATCAAAAATGGGAAATTAGCATTGTCCTATTATGTAATCTATAGACCATATTCATAGTCAAGTTTCCCAATAATGCCTACTGTAAAAGAAGACAACAATATTTTCTGGTTCAAGATCCAGGGCCACATGTTGCATTTAACTGTAATGCCTTTTTAGTATGCTTCAACTGTCAACGGTTCCTCGGTGTTTCTTTATCTTTTATCACCTCAATAATTGTGATGAATACAAGTCTTTAGTTTTGTAAAATGTCCATCGATTTGAACTTGTCTGATGTTTCCACATTATTAGATTAAGCTTATTAATTTTTCTAACAAGAACACTGATGAGTGAGCTGTGCCCTTCTCAGTGTATCTTATGAAGAGACATGATTATCTCTTTGTCCCTGTAATTATCTATTATCTTATGCTAATTTTTCTGTTTCCCAGTGTCATTTTCTTCTGCATCTCCACATCAAATACACTGACTCATGGTGTATTTTTTTAAAGATTTTATTTATTTATTAGACAGAGAGAGAGAGAGAAAGGGAACACAAGCAGGGGGAGTGGGAGAGGGAGAAGAACCCAAAACGGAACTCGATCCCAGGAACCTGGGTCAAAGGCAGATGCTTAACAACTGAGCCACCCAGGTACTACATGGTGTATGTTTAATAAACATTAGTTGTATGAATAAATCCTCATTCCTCTAAAAGAAAACTATTAATCAAGCCCAAACTATGTGAATCATAACCCTAGTTTCTTCCCTTTCTCTGTCCCCACATAATAATCACAAAGTCCCACTGATTCTCTCTCCTAAATATCATAGTGATCTCACCATCTCCATTCTCGATGCCATTGCATTGGCTCGTTATTCAAACAACCTGGCCTCCCTGCCTCTAGTCTTGCTCCCTTTAATGTATCTCTGGGAGGTGAGTGAAATAAAACACCAGTCCTGTATAATGGACACAAGAATAGATTTTATTGTTAAGTGTTAGTAAGATGAGGCACATGGTCTCATGTTCTGTCATTATCCCACAGTGAAACCTGTCTTCTCATTGGGACCAGAAATTAACTGGATTTGCCAGTAGGGTTTCTAGAAGTGGTGACAATGGCAATGAAGACATTGTAAAATGAAGAGGGTCCCAAATGAGATACAAAGTTCATCATGAAAACTGTAGGGCTTCAGTAGGATGTGGTTGAGAGCCATGTGGCTAACCCCTATAGTCGATGTTAGATCGTGCCACTTGCAGTGAGGTATTCAAGCAGAAACAGCAGGAGCTGTTGGCCACAGTGCATACTGCCTAGTCAGTAAATGAGCTAAAGCTATGCATTTATCCAACAACGCAGAGGTAGGGAATCAAGAATATCTTTGGTAGTGTGACCCTAGATATCTCATTGGTAATCTCGTGGAGTCAGCCTTAGAAACATCTTCTGATGGGAGGAAAACCCATATAAAATGGTGATAAACTGTGTCCCTCATGCCCTCAGGTAGATCTTGCTAATGGGACCAGAATCTGGGGATATATAGTCTTTGCCCACTGGCTCTTTGGCTACGAAAGAGTTGTATGGCTGTTCTTAGGAAGTGGGTAAACTTGTATCTAAGTAGAAGGCAGGGGAGACAAGGGAGGTGGTCCCACTACATAGAAAAACTAGCCCTGGAAGTGGGTGAGAAGAGCACAAATCCTGCTTTGAATTGGGTTCAAGGTGAATCTCTGTACCTGTTTGGCATGGACACCACAGGTGATGGATACATGAATATAGAAAATCAAGGCAGAGTGGTTGAGTCCCCTGCCTGGTAGAAGCAATATCAGAGGTCTTGTATGATAGTGCAATGCTGATAAGATTCCCCTGTAGCCAAATCAATTGGGGGTGACATAGCTAGCTTTCTGATAGTTAGTAGTACGGTCATTGCCCCAGACTGGTACAGTCTATCAATATCTGGACTAGAAAAAGAGTGGTTATTTGCCCCTTGATCCTCCACTTGCTTCCGAGAGTTGGATCTGTCCATGCCCAATCAGTTGGGGTCCATCAGCTCCCCTCAGTAATGAACCAGGATGTATTTTATATGCTGGAGTGAAAAGCTCCATAGAGACCAGGGGCTCGCAATTCCATTACCAAAGGGAGTCAGTCTCTTGACATCAAGGAAGATGGCTACAGTGTAAAGGTGACTTACTGCATGAGCAAGAGTGTCCTCAACTTGCAGAGGAGGGGTATGAAAAACCCAGTGTCAGAGTTGTCTGCCTGGTGGGGAAGGACACCAGATGCCATTTTAAATTTGTGTTCATCCACATTTCTGTGATCTATGTAGTAAAAATTTTCCAGTTACTCACTATGGTCAGTGCAGGTCCAAAGAAAGGGGGAAGTATTATTACATAGTGTGGTGTCTGTGCAGCTGTGCCTGAGAGCCCCACTTGCTACCCTTCTGCAGCCAAGACTGTGTTTGTGCCAAGGTCATGTTTCCTGTAGACCACTTCTAGCCCTTGACTGAGCAACAGTCGGGGTACAAATGTAGATCCATTCTTAGGAGGAGGAGAAACACTGTAACAGCTAACTTTGGTTCAAGAACTCCCCATCAGCATGGTTGAAACTTGCTTGGAACTGTAACATAGCCTCAGATCCTTCCTACTCCATCCTTCTTCAGGCCCGTGAAGTATATTTGCCAGTATGAGCCAGTCCTATCTTCCATAGTATGACAAAGCTCACTCTGAATTACAGTTTAGGATGCTGCCTGTGAGTGTAGCTTCTTTGTATGTCAAATGACAGCCTTTCATGGTGGTTTTGTCACTGTGCTGGGTCTGGACATAGATCTAGTAGGCCACCATAGATATGGATATGACTGATGTCTCACGGGCTCAGTTGACCTACTTCTTGCGGATGCTTTGCTTTTCTGAGGATGTGGAGACAAATACATAAGTGACTTATTAATTGAGCTTGGGGGTGAGTTGTATTTGTTTTCATCATGTTATAACTTGACTACTCTCAGCCTGGGTCACTTAAAGGCCTGACTGTAGTGAGGCCATTCGCAGTAGCCCATGAGTCCATGAAAATGTGTATTTCATCCATTGAGGAGCAGAATGCTTTATTACCAAAAGCATCACTTTTCAGGTCGCCCCATTGTGTAGAGCAATTAATGCCACGGGTTGTCAGCACTTAAAATCTTCATAACAGATGGCCTGGTATTCTACGGAACTTGTTCACCCATCAGTGAAACAAGTTTCCTTATATGGTACTAAGTCTCAAAATGGAGGTCCCTATTTAGCCAGTCACTCAGGGTAAGCAGCCAGTGGGGACATCTCGGTTTCTGCTGAGTGGTAGCCACCTATTCTTGCAGATGGCTTAACCCCGGATTGGAGGTACTTCCATTTCACATTTTCTCAGTTCGTGGCATGTTGTCGATGATTAAGCGATTGTCTCTCAGTTCCAGACCATCCTTCCGGTGCCACGTTAAGGCCACATACCAGGTGCCAGGAATGGCTGCCATCAGTTCAGTCACCTACTGTGTATCAGATACTTTGAGTGTCATGGCAGCCACCACTAAAACCAGTGATGTACAATCAGGGGCGACAGGCACTGGATTTACTCACTGGCTAAAGAGGACTGGGAATTGGAAAACATTGTGACCTACCACTCCCTCCTGGCAATGGGATAAGCCTTGTATATATTCCTTCTCACCTACTGGGATGTGATTCTGTTTCAACTGCCCCATCGTGGCAGGCTTTGGCAATACAAGAGGCTCTGCATTTACTGGGAAAGACGGCAATAGCCACACCCACTCAATAGGTCAGTGTACCACGCTGGGTTGAGGGAGCCCAGCATGTTCATACCTATTATGTAGTAATTGTGCCAAGTCTCTTGGCTGTAAGGAAAACCCACCTCAAACCCTGCCAGGGAAATTCATTTACTGTGCACTTACTGGTCCAAGAACAACAGTGCCTCGGGCTCTAGTGTCTGGTAGGTCCAGATCTGCTGAATCCTCCCCACACGTGTTCTAGGCTACAAGGACCCGCACAGAAAGTCAGCAATCCCCTTTAAGAGGGCAGAGGACTGGGCCCTGGGCCAAGTTCGCTTTTGAATGAACTCAAATCTGAATTGAAGGGCCAATTAGCAGTTGGGCTAGAAAATCAGTCTCCTGGGTGGCACAGAGGCCTGCTGGAGATGGGGAGTCTTCGACAGTCTCTTTCAGCAGTGTTAAGATATGGCTAGCCACTTGGCTTCCTCCTCTGGAGTCTTCTTCAAGGAGGCTTTGCAGATTTGCTGGCCAGGCAGTAGGGAAAACGAATGGCCTCCATCTCCAAAGGGAATCACCCCCACCCAGGACCTCCTGGCATTAGCTCTCTATAAGGGTGTGCTTGATGTAGAATCAGTTATTGATGGGGTGTTGGGGTGGTGCAGTCGGTTGAGCGTCCAACTCTTGATTTCAGCTCAGGTCATGATCTCAGGATCTCGTGGGATCGAGCCCGGTATTGGCGGGGGGGGGGGGGGGGGGGGGGAGGGTGCGGGACTCTGTACTCAGCAGAGTCTGCTTGCCATTCTCTCACCCTTTCCCCTCCCCAACCCCCCGCTGGCTCGCTCACTTTCTCTTAGAATAAATAGATAAATCTTAAAAGGGTAAGTTCTTGTTGTTTCCTGGACACTTCCTTATGTTCTCTCTGCAACCTCCTTATAGTGATCTGGGTTACTTAGCCCTTAGCCCGACGACCTCACTACTTGTCCCATTTCCTTACTTAGCGATCCCTTCATTCAAGCCCCAGAACCATGACATGCTGCCTGAGGGAACCTATGAGATCTGAAGTGGTGCTTTGATGCCTTCCCACTTATGCTGAGACCTGTGGCACCTTACAGGGCCCTGTATCTTTTCCCCCTTTGGATAGGGCCTAAGTCAGCCACTGGAGGATTATCCCATCCCTTACTCCCTGACAGGAGTAAAATTAGGGCTGTCTTCCTCACATAAGACGCCATCAGCCTTGTCAGCGGTCTCTGAATTAAAGTCATTTGCTCACAACTTATCACAATGCCCAGGGTTTTCCTACAAGCATGCCAATAGTGTCAGAGCGCCTCAAGGCCGCTAGGACCTCAGTAGAGATGTCTCACTCTGCATTCAGTGTCTCAGGAAGTCTCCTCTTTGTGGATGTGTGAATCTGACTTCCATGAGCATTCAATTCAAGCCCAGGGCAGGCACATCTGCTCTCTCATTGGTCAGGATAGTAAATTCATTCGGCAAAAGGGAACGCTGTGGTAAACCCCAAATGCTGGACACTCAGTGTCACTCACCTCATGGGTGCAACTTCTTCATCATGCAAGCAGTTCAAGCCTCAGGAGATTCGTGTGACTGTCAGTGTACCTCAACCCCACCCCTGACAGGCCCCTGCGTGGTACATTCCATAATGAACAGGGTTCAAATCCAAGAAGTTAGACTGAATCAACTATTCTAAGGGCACTTGGGACCAAGGGCCCTCTTCTCCTGATTTCTTTCTTCTTAGAGCTCACAGGGCTGGCTGACTTGAGAGCGTTGAGGGATCCAATCATTTCAATCTGCCTTACATGGAGGGGCTTACATGTCCAGGGCCTTTGCAGTAACATATTCACCAGCGACTGCAGCTCGGCTAGGTTTCCTACTACCCTTGGTGGGTTGCTATCCATCCTGGTATGGCTTAGTTGACCCCTTTTTCAGTTTCCCAAAGGCCGAAGCTGGAACAAGTGGCATTTGCCTCACGCTGGGCACCATCTGTGAAAGGGTGGGTGAAGGCGAACACCACACCACCATCCAAAAGGAAGAGGTTTTAATAAAAGAAAATTACCAGCAAGAAGAGGCACAGGGATGCCCATTTTCTCTTGCAGAGATGCAAAGGTCACAGGGGAAGGTTATTTCTTCTCTGGGGGTCTACCCTTCCACAGGGCAAGCCTGACAGCAACCTTGTACGCAGACAATGAAGTCAGGGCTTAAAACTGCCGGCTGTCAGGGGAGCTGTCTGGGAACCCAGGCCGTTGGCCCCTGTGACCCTGTCGGAAGCTGGCTTTGCACTGGGGCAGAAGAGCCTCCTGAGAGTTGGATTTGGGCCCAGTCCCTCCTGTCAGCTGGTTACAAGGTAAACTGACAGGGGCTCCCAGAGTCATGGGACAATCCTGTCTGTGTGCCACACTTTAAGAGGAAACCTGGTCATTTCAGACCCTTCCAAGGCACCCTGAGGTCCAACCCCTAACATGGCACTGTAGGCCTCCCTGACAGTACCTCGACTCACCTCTCTCTCCCTCAAATTCTGTGCCCGAGCCACATGGAACTCTTGGAAGCTTCCCACATACAGATTTCCTCATGCGTAGATTATTGCCCTCAGCACCTGTACACCTGGCTAACTCCTCCAATCTGCTTTAAGTAAGACTCACTTCACCTGAGAAGTAGCCCCTTCCTGGCTCCACACCATCCTGATCCCGGCGGGTCCCTCTGCATGCTCCCACCTTGCCCTGTGCATTTTAGCACTTACTGTGTACTGTATGCTGCAACTGCCCATAGACTCAAGCTCTCCCATTGGACAGTGAACTTCTTTAAGGTCTGAGATATTATCCCTGCATCCCTAAGAAACTTGTCACAGACCTGCTATATAATAAATATTTAGTAATGATTTAATGAGATGAAATCAGGGGGATGGTTCATTACCACAGACTCTCTGTAGCGTTCTCCACATAAAACATGAATACTTATACATGAAATATGAATGCATATACAACTTTGGAGTTGGGATACCTTAGCAACCATTCCTTTAACACATGGAAACACTGAAACATGGAGTTGAAATGACTTATGCAGTAACCACAGAGCCAGTCTATGCCCTGGACAAGTGTGGAATCTACCCCGCAATTCCATTTTCCACAGCATTAACTCCCTATGTCCGTTCCTGTCATGTAGTAGCTACAATGCATTTGCAACTTTTAATGATACATATTCCTTGAGAACCAGTACTGTTTATTGACACAGTATCTTAACAGGTTTTGATTTCCGGGGAAATCTGACAAAGATGCCTTAGTATTTATCAAAGGAACTTTATACTTGAAGAAATAACACTGGAATTTTTTTTCCTTCCTGCATAAGCCATCCAAATTTTGAATAAAGCTGAATCATTATCATATACCCCAATTCCCAGGATTCTGTTTGTCTCTTGTTGACACTCAGTCTTCCAATTTTCAACCTACCCCTGTAATCAAATCTATGGCATACACAAATTGGTGGGAAAAACCTTTATGCACTCAATTTTGAAAAGCCGCTGCCTTGAGCTCAGGTCATGATCGCAGGGTCCTGGGATCGAGTCCCACATTAGGCTCCTTGCTTGGCAGGGAGCCTGCTTCTCTCTCTCCACCTCTGCCTGCTTGTGTGTGCTCTGACAAAGAAATAAATAAAATCTTAAAAAAAATAAAAAAATTAAAAAAAATAGATTGAGAGAGAGAACAAGCAAGAGGGGCAGAAGAAGAGAGAATCTCAAGCAGACTCTGAGTGCTGAGTGCTGAGCCTGACGCGGGGCTCAACCTCACAACCCTGAGATCACCACCTGAGGCAAAACCAAGAGTCAGATGCTTAACTGACAGTGCCACCCAGGCGCTGCAGAAAGAAAACTTCTAAATAGCCCCAAATAAAATTTTTAAACAGTCCTAAATAAACATACAGTGGAAAAGATGCTCAAGATTTAAATAATGGTACCTGTGGGGTACCTCAGTGTCTCAGTCGGTTAAGTGGCTGCCTTCAACTCAGGTCATGATCCCAGGGTCCTGGGATCGAGCCCGGCATCAGGCTCCCTGCTCAATGGGGAGCCTGTATCTCCCCCCCTCCCCATGTTCATACTATCTGTCTCTTTCAAATAAATAAAATCTGAGAATAAATAAGTACTGGTACCTGTTAAGCTTTTTGAGCGATAAAGATTAGCATCTGCTAAAGGCTATTTCAGAATAACTGGTTATCTGAGGCATCAGAAGGTCATGAAGGAAAAATGCTATTTATGGCCACGAGACAAATGGACTCAACAGGGATCAAATCAGTATACTGACTCTAAAAGACATTGTATTCCTAAGCATCAGGAGATCTAAGATCATGATCAAATGGGAGAAAGGCCTCTGAGTAAGCCAAATTGAGTGTCAAGGCGGATGTTGCCAACAGGCTTTTCATACATAGCACTGAAGATCACTGTGAAACCAGGAAAACCCAACCAAATTACTCATAGATTGGTTTTAACCTACCACATCTAATGGACTGTGCTCAGCTCTTCTGGCCCTGGAAGAGTCCAGAACGAGGCAGAAAGCAGAACAAGGTAGCAGAAAACCAGGTAAGTAGGAGAATGAAAACCCAGAAAGGCAGAAAACAAAGATGGAGTTTTCAGAGGGGGAGCGGGGGAGGGGAGAGGCAGGCCATCAATATAGAAGACACTCCTGCATCCTTAAATCATTTTGGATGCTAACACAGAGAACTTTGACTGGATCTCCTCTCCACCTTTAACCTTTTTTCTCGGCTGTGCCCAAGTTTCTTGAAGTGACTACAACAGCCATTTCAGGCACCTTCTACCTACAAACCCATCATTTATTTTATTATGGTTTTCTTTTTTAAACTACACAGACACATTTAGTATTTTCAAGTGGCAGGGTTTATTTATGTGAGCACAGACAGGACTATGTGTTCAATATGGTTTGGTGGCACCCTATGTAATTAATGTGTTGAAATATTATGACTGGGAATATGGAGAAGCATTTTCCAGTGGTTATGTTTTTGCCTTTTAAGGGCACAAAAAACATTATTTGCAAGGCATATATGCTTTGCATGATGAATAACTCCCCCACCCCCCATGCTGCTAATATTTGTTATATTTAGAAATTTAAGACCAGGAGCAAACATCTGTCAGACTAATTTTTTGCTTTTTCATAAGTGCAACTTTTTAATAAAAATTTACATCTAGATAAACAATCTTCAGATTTTTGAAACTTTAATAAGATTTTAAAAACATGACTTAGAACTGAAAAACATACACGTTTAGCACACAAATATTGTAATACGAATCAACTCCAACTCCATTTGAAAACATGTGAATCAAATTACAGTTTTAGAAGTTAGTAATTCACATTTAAGCAAGTTAGCGCCTTGCTGAATTCAGCCTTTGTAAAAAAAGAGACTTAGTGCATATTGTAATGGCACAATGTGCTTTTGTACCATTTGTTGGTTTTTTTCCACCTTATTAAACAAGTTCAAGTTCTTGAAAGTTGGTAGATAACAGCTAACTTCCTAAGACATGTGAAACTTCCAGTGGTAACAGTTACATTTTGTAACAGAACACTTTCTATAGATTTCTTTTCCTATCTTAAAAGTTTAAAAGCAATCATTTGTAAGGATTGCATCAACATCAATTTAGCAGAGGAAGATCAAACTTTATTGAAACTGCTTGCATACAAAATATATTGCACTATAACCAAACAAATGTCAACATAAAATCCAATCTGTTGTCGCTAATATGTACAGAGAATATTGCCCAAGAGCAGTTACATTACAAGGTCATTCTACCTTGGTTAATTATCTACAGTATTTTAAACCAAACAGCTTACAGATGATGTGTGCAAGGTACCAATTTCTGTTTTCAAATACTATACATTCCCAGAATAAATAACTAAAAATCAACATTAATGTTTGGCAATACTTTTAAAAGACTTTTTAATATTCTTGAAATCATGTGCAGTTTGTTGCCATTTTTATATGCTTATTTGTATGCAAGGAAAAGTAAGTATAAAATGAAAATTCAAAGAAACAAACTCACAAAATACATCAGAGGCAGAACTTCGGTTCACACGGCTCTGTACAGACTCAGTGGTACCCCTACTTGGAGTTATTTTTTAAGAAAAATATAATATCTGAAGAGTGAAGGTCCTTCACATATTTTTCCTCAGTAAATTTCATTCATAAAAAAGACTCAAAAACAGAACCAAAACCCAACACATCAAAAAACAAAAGAAAAAAAAACTAAAGAAAAGAAGTATTTGTTAACCAATTCTAGTCCGCTTTCCAATTCCACTTATACATTAGAGCTCATATTTCAAGGCTTACATTTAACCTGCTTCCAATGTTTTTTAGACAAAGTACCTGTACTTCACAGGATTATTATGCACACATGAAAATGACCTTTCTATCTCCCCCAAATAACCTTGAAATTAAAATATGAAAAACTTCACAAAAGTTGGGGAGGACAAAATAAAAAAAAAAGGCTCTAAGTTAAAATTGGTCATCAGGCCAAAGAGCAGGCATATCCTACTAACTTTCCACCAGGAAGATTTGTTCCTAGCTGAAAACATTTTATTTTAGCCTCTCTCAAATGAAAAGATAGTTATTTCTTCTCCTGTCTATATAGAAAAATTACACATCCTTCTCAATAACACTATTTGTCAAACTTCAGTGCAACAAAACAAAAACAAAACAAGTTCTATTCTTTATACTGCCTAACCTGATGTTTCTGTAAGGAAAAAAAATATGGAAAGCATGCATTCTTCTATAAAGTACTAATGTTTGACAGGGTTTGCTACATCTTTAACATTTAGTGTTTCCAACTTATCTTCCCTGAACTCTGCATCCAAATATAATATTCCTACCTGCCAAGATATAAAAAAGGCACAGATCATACAACTTTTTTTTTTTTTTTTTTTTTTTTTGCTAATGAAAATGACAAACGTCACATCACACACATCTCAGGGTCCACTAAAATACTGGAAAAGTGGACCAAACATAAACTGACACAGGACATGAAATGACATAGTATTTCATGGATTTCTCTATAGGAGATTGAAAACAGAACTGTAATATGATTACTAAAAATGCTATTTATTCAGAAAAACTGAAATGTACCGGCAAGTTATCACCCAATGCAGGAAAATGGTCAAATTAACAAAAAATATCACTGCTCAGTACTTTAAAAAATAAACCAAAATAAAATCCTGCCCTGAAGTGCTAATGTATACTTAAAAGCAACGTTTCAAAATTTCAACGTATCTTTTTGTGCAAATTTGAAAATTGTTGCTTATGGCCAATACCAAAAAAATAAAATTCATAACAGAATTTGTATTCATTTCATGCCCTGTGCCATCTTGCCTACTATTTGTCTTTGGCCTAACAAAGTTTTCTAATACGGAATAAGAGTTATGGAAATGGTTTAGGAAATATAACTTCAGAATTATGCAGTTTAGGGTACTCCGTTCACAAGCGGTTGCTGACCATCCACGTTGTCTGGCTTTTCTTTCTTCTGGTTACGATCTTTACCCGTGCGCAGCCGATTACCTTCACTGGAGGTATTCTGTAATGTTTTAGTGTGGACACTCCTTTCATTATTGCAGTCAACTCTGATCTAAAACAAGTTATAATTGTTATATACACAGACCATATCCTATTGTAATCTGTAATTGGCCTGACAAGAAATTTAAGCCTGAAGTGTAAGTTCCACATGGTAAAAGGGGAAATGGGAGTGAGAATAGAGGAAAATGCAAGAAATTAAGGTCAGGAAGGATTTTTTATTTATTTTATGATTTTTAAAACACTCTTCTTCTTTAACTGGAACACACTGGTCATCTCACTGCATCCAAAGTTAGATAAAAACTCACAATCCTACCGTGTCTTCTTCTAAGCAGAATAAAATAGTGAGAAACAAAATAGTTAAAATTAATTACTATTACTAATTATGAGATAATATATACCTATAAAACTAGAGTTCAAAAGAATGGGTTATTCTTAAAGACTGTGAAACCCATGAGGGACCCAGATTGATGCCTTCCTATTCCCCTTTACCAGGGTAAGAACTCAACTCGCTTATTAAGTAACTAGCCTTTAGTTTACACCTGAATTATCTATCATAGGTAAGATTAACCTCTCTATACTGAGGCTTACAGTCTTACAGTAGAAAAATTTGAGCCTTGCTTTCTTACAGCTTGTATTTTCAGTAAGGCTAGTCAGATAATCATAAGACTTGAACTCTGAAGAATAATAATGGTACAGGGAAATTCGACAACACTTATGTGTGAAAGGACTGGAATGCCAAGACATGTGTAAAGATGAATGCAATTCAGAAAATAGTATCCTAAGATCTATAAAATAGTTTAAGTGCCAACACGGAACACTTAAAACACTGCTAACAATTCCAGATGCTGTATAAGAGAATATTGACCAATGGGCTTAAAACAACTACAACTATTGATCTGCTTGAAATACCAATGCTACATAGATCTCAAAATGGATTGCTCTAATTTCAAAGTGTGTTCAAGTGCTGGGTCTCAGTGTGCATTCTAAATGTTTGGCCATCAAAGGCTTAATGCTTTGACTTGGATCTATTCTCCTACATGGAAAACACAGACCTTTTTATTCGCTGTCCCATTTTAATTATAAATACAATTATGAATATGCATCCTTTTAAGCAATATGATCAGATTGCCAAATTCCTGGAACATGTCACTTTCAGCAGAGAATTAAAAGACCGGCAGATAAAGGCCTTCTATCTCTGAAAAACACATGTACGTACATCATTTCCTCATCTCTTTACCTAGACCTAAGGTCTTTTCTATTCCTTAAGAACCTGCCAAAAGTTAACACCTACTTACAACTACTAGGAATCCTACAGAATATTCTGTCATGAAATTTGTGCTCTTGAAAAGCATCTCACTCATCTTGAATGTTGGTCCTAAACCAATCCATAGTCAATAAGGAACCCTAACTACTTGGATTAAGGATTAAGAATTTAAGAAGCAGAGGAGAATATGGGTTCTGGGAATCATATACCAGAGTTCAAATATCATTCCACCGTATGATCATTATGTGACTGTGGACAAAGGACTGAATCTTTCTAAAAGCTTCAGTTTACTCATCTAAAGAATAAAAAATAAAACTACTTACCTTAGGGGGCTGCTGAAAGAGTAAATAAGGTACACACACACACACACACACACACACACACACACAGCACTTAGCAATGGTGTCTGACATGCTCAGGAGTAATTTTAAAGTTATTTAATAATGGATTCAGCATAGGTGATGACCAACTGAAAAGGGATCTCGGAATAGAGGCTGGTTATAAACCAACAGCTGGCTGATTCGCATGTACTAGCTGAGAGCACCAGCAGCCCTATCTACTACAATTACTACCTATGAGACAGATACCTCCTTTTCCTTACTTTCCACTCAAAGAGATCACCCTATCCCTGCAACTCAGGGGAAGAGGGGTCCACAGGGTTACTCAGTTCTCTCAGTACATTCCAGGATGTCCCTTTCCTTGGGAGAATTGCAGGGAACCACCCATGTGGTATTCAAGTCCTAATGGACTGTCAAAGTCTTCACAAATGCTTAAGACTGCATAGTCTCTAGAGAAATTTTCTTCGTATATTTGTCACGAAGAACTAAGACTGCCCACAATTATAATGTTGAAAGGAAAGCATGTCACATGTATCAATTCTGCAACTTTTCAACATGTTTAAAAATCAAGTAAAATAAAATTGTAAGTCTCAAACTACAGTAATTCAAATAATTTAGATGTAAAGAGGCACACAGTTTACCTGGAGGGATCCATCTGCTGTTCTTCCTTTAGCCTCTCTTGGATTACGTGGGCGATTATCTGTTCGGGAGTGATCTTCATTTCCTACAGGGTGAATTTTAAAAGGTTCAACAGTTAACCGACTCTAATGTGCTTATTAGAAGTTCTTTATTCCTACATTCTCAATTTATTTAGACCACAGAATATAAAACATAATCAACAATCTAGTGATTCCAGTTACATAATGCTTAGAAATCTACCATGCAACCAAGAAGCAGAAAATATTTCAAAGGCATTACAATTCTCCATCAACTATGTCACAGGTCAACCTGAGCTAATGATCACGTTATGTGCAGAATCCCCAAAGAAGCTGAACGAGTTATTGGTGTTTATTTTTACATTCTACACAAGCCATGGGAAGGCTGACGTTCTGTTGATTACTGCTGATCCCTTCTTCTGCTGACCAGTAGAAAACAGGAAAAATGGGGTTTTAAGTAATATATCCTTGAATCACCAAGATTTTTCACGGAACTTCAGTTGTTAAAATTCGCCTTTAATTATCAAGAAATGAACATCTCTGTACCTTTGAAGCCACCTCCACGTCCTCTTCCTCCCTGTCCTCTTCCTCCACCGCCACGTCGTCGTCCGTCTCCTCTGCGTAGAAAGTTCTCCCTCTCTTCCTCTGTTGGAGCTAATGACCAATCACTGAGTTCGTCTCTGTGGTCAGATTCTGTTTCAGAAGCATTTGATGCTTCAGAATTAGTTCCTATCGAGAGTTAAAAGTTATATACCATTGTCTGACTTAAAAAAAAAAAAAGTTAGGTTAACAGAAGCTTCCAGAGACGTTTCAGGGGTAATCCAATACTCTTCCCAATTTATAAACCCAAAGAGTATCATCACCTTCCATTTTGTAAAAGAAATTATCTTAAATTCAAAATGAAGGGTTTCACAATACTTGAGGTAATTTTGGTTTTAAATGTTTTTGGTTCTTGTAAAAAAAAAAAAGGTATTTTATTAGCCATCTAAGTTCAAACCTGAGTATGCCACATCATTAAACAGCTGTGCTCCTTTAAACATCTGCACTCTCTGGAGGAAGAGTTGTCTACAACAGTTAAATGCAATACCTTGATAAATAAACCTCTATAAAGAGAGTTCCTTTTAACAAGGTTTGGCCCAGGGACAGCGGGGAATGCATACATTTTGGTCACCTCTGAGAGGATGGCGAAGGCCACCATGGCAACTGTCTCAGGGAAGGGTCTTCTGTGGGATCTGGGATTGAACTTAGCTGAAAGGGGATATGCTTGCCTGATGCTTGGTTCACAACCTTCCCTCCCTCTCCCACTGAAATAATTTATCATTAATAAGGGAATTATTAAGATAAGCTCATTATGCATGAGGGGGTGGATTAATGATGTAGGGGGGGATTGGAGTGGGAGAAAAGAGCTCCACGGTGAGGTGGGACTTCAACAGCAAAAAGGACAGGCTGTTGGGAGAGGGGTTAGGGGTTAGGTTCAAGGTTTGCCTTAGGAGTAGGTGTCTGTCTCCCCCACTCCAGAGTATCAACTCTACTACCTCTCTCTCTTCCTCTGTTGGAGCTAATGACCAATTATAGCTTCACCATTATAGCTTCTTTCCTGTGGATCTTGAAGGCTTTTCCATCTTAAAGAGTTCCTTTTTGAAATGCAAATATTTGTGAGATGGATTATACCTTATACCACCATTAGCAAGTTACATAGCAGATACACAGTTGAGCAAGAAAGACAGTAGGCACTGGCAGGTGGGGACAGTGTTCAGTGGAAGGTACTGGGAGAGAAGAAAGAAGCACTGACAGAAGAGCTGGGAAGGCAAAGAGAAACTTTGCCTACTTCTTGACTGTGCCTAGGGCTGACTTTGGCCATGACACTCAAAATCACCTTATGAGCCATAGGATGCAGAGCCCTGATTTACACAGTCCATCCAGCAAGTATGACCAGCACATGCCTGACAAAAAATGAGCCACAGTACACAAATGAAAATAATTTTGGCTATACAGTAATAAAATCAGGAAAGGCCTTAAGAAAGTCATCAACACACAAGGGCTTAAGCAGATTTATCCCCAAGTCAGAACGTGGACAGAACTCACACCTGCCCTGTAAATTCTAAGTGTTATCATCAGGTTTTAACTCTGTATGCCTCTTGCAACACAATTTGACCCACTGTGAATTGGAAACCATGTAGTGAGAAACCGTTATAATGGGGTTCTAATGAATATTAGAGATTAGCAGCTATTAAGTCTAGGAACAGATAAAGTTACTGAGTAAAATGCTTAGTTTGTACCTGAAGTATATCCAGGACCGCGTCTGCCGTGCCCCCTATTTCTGTAAGGTCTACTACCTCGACCCATTCCTTGACCATCATCAGTCACATAGCCTTTTTCCTTATCTGTACGATTTGGTGGTGGTCTAGAACTAGCTCCAATCTGTCGCAACTGCTCATCAATTTGTAATCTCTCCAAACGCAACTGGTCTACTTCCTATTTAAAATATACAAGATAACAGTAAAAATAATTTGACATTTTACTTAATAATACCTTTCTCCTTTTCATCAGATAAAAAATATACTGGAAATATTTCAATTTCAGTTCTAAATTTATAGTAAACACTATTACACAGAATTATCAGGAAATTGAATGGTGTCCTTAAAAAGAAAAATTACTATAGATAACAGATTATTGATGTCCATAATTAGAGATATAACAAAAATACTCAGCATTAAAATTCTACTGAATAGAATTTAAAGTTGTTTGATTTGGCACTATTATCCAATAGAATCTGCTAAGGCACAGATATGCTAGTTAGGGGACTTCTTGATGATAGGATATTGAATAAAGCAACTCTAAAATGCAGGTTAATGACACTTAAGGTTTACCGAGCTAACCTGAAAAGAATCACACACTGTAAATAATCTTAATCGAAATATATTTGCCAGCTAGTATCTTAATTTATGAAGCACTGAGTTTGGGCCATCTTCTGCTTTCAAAGAACATATATTATGGTAGGCCTTTGGATAGGATTACACCATTAAGGAAAAATTATTTTCAGGGAACTGAAAATGCTCCTATTCCTTATATGGCAGGGAAGCGGGGATACAACTATTTAAGAGCTAACCAAAAAAGTTAGATCTTAACATCATGCCTTGAAACCTCTTAAAGACTACAACTATGCTAGGACAAGTACAATGAACAGTATTAATGTTGATCAAAATATACACCTGGGGTCATGACAGACCCTTACACATAGTGCTTCTGATATGTTTGATATGTTGGGTTCTGTCAAATCCAGATGAAGCCTCAATTCTAACCCCTGTCCTTCCAAACTACCCATAAAACATCTCCTTTTCTGGCTAATAGGGAACTGTATCCATAACTATAGTGCTGGGTGTCTGAGTAAAGCAGTGGCCATCACAGGGACTGCTGACATGGACAGTCACTGGATAAGCCCCTGTTAAGCCAAGTTCTTAAAATCTTGGTTGTGGAAGCTTCTGGAAAATAAAGGACAGACACATTTAATCTGTGCTCTGAACCAGAATTTCTGTTTTACAAAGGACTTGAGCAATGAGAGTGAGTAGTTTACTCCACGAGTATAGTTATAGCTCATGGAATGAGTGTTATCTTGCAAAACAGAATGGTAGTCCAGGTTATCCCACTGGGGCAAAGCAGTCACCTTTTGGTGAGAGATGCCAGGCCCAATCAAGGGAAGATCTGGTGATGAAAAGAATGGCAACAGGACAGCTGCTGATAATCAAAAAAGATATTCAATTGTGAAGAATAAATAAAAAGATCTAAAAAAGAACATTAGTCAAAAGAACAAGGGATTGATTACAATGCAACCCTAACTCTCCAGGTCATCGTAATTATTTAAGCTAAGAATATGAAAAAAAAAAAAAAAAAAGAAACACACAGAACAGATTACAAATAAAATACATTTTAAAACAAAAATAAATAAGCAAACCAACAGGGTATCCTACCCATGCAAACCTTGCTGGATGAAACCTTCCCATTTTCAATTATTAACTGACCACCATAAGATGAATGAAATGCCTAACTACTGTACATTTTCCCCCTTATTTGCATCTAAAAACTGTTTCTTTCAAGAAGTCAGCAAAAACATTCTTAAGATAGGATCATAAATAAAACAGAAAGCTGGATTATTTTTAAAATCCTATTTAGTACTAGTCACTTGTAATTTTGATGCATATGGATATAAAGAAGAAATTATAAAAGTGACATGGTAAGATTTTATTTCATTGAATTATACAATATCTTGGCTAAAAGAAATTTTAAAAAGCATCCAGTATAGGGAGAAGTGACTTGCCTAAAGTCACATAAGCTAGTTCATGGTAGGAGAGAGACTAGAAGCAAATCACTAGACTGCCAATCCAGTGCTCTTTCCACTATACCTCTCAGCCTCCCAGTTCCTGATTGCCAGTTTGCAATCTAGAGAAGGTACAACTGTACAAATACTAACTAAAAAGAGCATCTACAAGACATGAGTTGTTTATATTTTGTGTAACAGAGTATAGAGAAAAATACAAAGGATAAACATTTAAACAGAGGACTTCATGAAACACTGGGATTTCCTTAATAAATAACATAAAAGGGACAAACAAAGGCAAGTGTTAACAGACAAAATTTGGCCTGGAAAAAACTCAGAGGCTAGAAAGGATCAACTGGATGAAAAGGCTATGTACAAGAGTACCCACATTGAGTGTTAAGGGTTTAACAGAAAAATAATAGGAAATAGGGGGATTTATTGAGAACTGGGATATTGGTCCTTAAATTTATAATGACAGCAAATGGACTTGAGTTTTCAAAAGGAATATAATAAGCAAAACAAAGTGAATATTTGCTCTATTACCTTTTAGAGGTCATTCATTATAATGTACAGGCTAGAATGAACCTTTACTGCTGAAAGACTGACTGTGGAGTTTTTATATTTTAGTACAAAAGGATTAGAAGTTAAAGTTCTTCTTGCTCTCACCTTTAAATAGTTCAGGTGATAATCCAGAAGAACAGTGGCATTAGCAATGCTGTCCTTTGTTCCCACAAAAACAAATGGTACCATACCCTGAAAAATAAACGGCAACAATAATCCTATAAAATTAATAATGGATTAATCTGACAAAAATGCAAATAATAACTAAATCTCTAGCACAGGGACTGACAAACAGTAGGTACATAAATGTTTGTTGAAAATATCAATCAATATATGGAAACAAAAGTAGTTGGCATATTATACACATCTATTGTGAATAACAACACATCAATACAGCAACCCCTTGAGTGTACCAGATAATTATGTTATAAATGCTACTATTAAATGTTGGCAAAATCACAAATTATGTAATTCAAAATTATATAAGCTCTGACACGAGATGCATAAACAAAACAATATTTTAAAGTACTCTAATTCATACACTACAGGTTTTATCTGGATCAAATTCTTTACAGAGAAATTCAAAGTTAAATACTAGGGCACAAAAGTAAAATTAACTCCATTTTGCTAACCAAGTCAAGAGAGTACAAACAAAACACAAACCAGAAGAATTAGGGTAAATTCCCTGCACTAATTATTCTGTGCAGGGGACTGAGGGTAAGAGGCAGATCCATGAGCACAAAATTTAACATTTCAATAATGTACTCTAAAAATTGTAAAAGGCTGAATCATAAGGAAAGTTTGATCTTTTCTCTACGGTACTACTTTAATATAAAGACAGATTTTCAAAAAGGAGTATACAAAAAAATTTATACTTCTAGCCCATCAATGAGGAAAAAAAAAGTTCTAAAGAAGCCAAGGTATTGTGCTAACTTATAGCTGGCAATTAGGACATTCAAAATCGAGAATACTTCAATATTTTACTACTGGAGAAATACACATGGTTTTTGATATTCACACATGTGACCATAGATGACCATACAGTGGCTTTGATGAGGACATAATTTTCTAGCCGAAGTTTCTAGGTGTGAAAAATCAAGAAGCTGTCTCTTTAGCAAGCATCACCTCTTTTATATAAAAAGAGCATTCATTTGATAGGTGTGGTTACTGCTGGGCTACTTAAATGTATGTGGGGCTGGAAGAGTTTTTTTCTTTCTTTTCCTTTCCACATTAACATGGCTGTTGATGTGGGAGAAAAAAAAACCCTGAACAATTAGGAATTAATGCTTGTAAAATGACCTTTATCTGGTAGGCAAGGCACTGCTTCCCAGTAGCAATGACCAGCGGAAGAGTCAGGTGCCACTGAAAACCCATGGGGTTTATATGGATTTTTTTGCACTGAATAATATATGAACTATGGAAATGATCAGGCCTATGCATCAGATCTCCTTTTCTCAAAAACATTTTTGACTGTTTTTTCTCCAACTGATGTTGTTACAAAGCAGTTAAACCTTATCATTTTCCAAAATGTCGTATGATGAAATGTTACACTCTTCCCTCTAGATCACGTATGTCCAAAATAAACTTTAAAACCCTATGTCACAGGTTTAGTCTGATCACTTTGGAGCAAATAGTTTTAAAACATTTTCTCCTTCCCCACGTCCAAACTGTTGTACCCAACTGCCACTCTAATTTGAGCACATCACTGGGGGACTAGAACAGTCAAATGAAGAAGGGCCAAGAGCACAACAGCGGCCTTCAATATGGATGCAAGGAGAAGGGGATTCCTTGCCTGGGCTAAGAAATGAGTTGCCCAGCAGAGAGGAATATCCCATGCACTTGTGGTTATATTTCTCTTTATAAAATGGCAGTTCTTGCTTTTAGTCTCTGGTGAGCCATAACATTTTTCCCATAAATAGTTCTCACGGGCCAGGTAGGGGGCCCTGCACCCTCAAAGAACTCATGTTGTGGCCAAAGAGATTAACAAGTGAATGTCTATGTAGGAAGTGCTACTGAGAGGGAAGAGCACACTGGAACACAGAAGGGGGAAAGGCCCTTGGGCCAGTCAGGGGGAGGAGACCTGTGGCAAGTACACAAGGAAAGAGGCACAAGGAGTAAGGTCAAAGCAAATTGGGAAGTTGGCAGGTAAAGAGCACTCTGGTGAAGGATCCATATGCATACAGAGGCAATAGTGTTCAGAGAACTCTAAGTTACTTCAGTATGGTTCAAGCCACTCTGGAAGGCAAAGGAGGGGAATGATAAGAGGTGACACTGGGCAGGTGAGCATCAAAGAAAGGCCTGATAAGCAACAGGAAGGAACTTGAGCTTTCTCCCCAGGGCAATGGATAAACATACCCCAAAACACTCCTCCACCATCCCCCAACCCTGCTGACCATTTGTAGTCTTTCTTAACAAGGGGAATAAACATTAAAATATAAAATTAAAATGTATTTTTCAAGGAATGTTTTCCTACCTGCCAAGCCTTGAGTTCAGGTTTCTGGGATTCCCCTGCTACAATTGATGAAACCACTAACACCTAAAGCAGTATAAGGAATGCAAGTGATGTCATTAACTATAACAAATGATACACAGAAGCCTGAACGCAGGACTTTCACTGTAGGACTTCTAAACCCATTTCTAAATAGTTAGGTTAGATCAAATATTGAAAACCAGTTTCTAAAATATGGTTCTAAGTAGTAACTAAATGTATCTAACAGAAGGTACATTTTGAGCTACCACAACCTGCAAAATTTCAAGAAACAGCATGAAAAAATGAAAGACCACCCTCAAAAGAAAAAAATGTGATCATTAATTGTAACCCCATATTTTATGTTTATACCATATTTGTCACTGTGAGTAAACTGAGAAGTAGGTATCACTTTGGTTTGTAACCTTTCATAAGATGGCAATCAGATTTCAAAAAAAACCAAAAACACCAAAACCAAAACCAAAAAAAAAAAAAAAAAACCAAAAAAACAAAAACACAAAAACATGAGTAGTCTATAAGCCTAACCAGAGAAAACACCCAAAACACCAACCGTGACATCTGGGTCAAAGAAATTCCTTTTAATATAATTCAAAGTGACAAATATTTCTTACCCTCTGGACTTTTGTACTGTTAGGTTGAGAAAAATGAGTACTGTTTTCCTTCATATCTATATGTTTTTTTTCTTCTGGGGGAGTAGGTCCAACCCTTGAATTACTGGAAGGTAGGGAATTTGGTGGCATGATTTCCTTGGTAAAAAACAAAACACAAAAGGGAAAAGAGAACCAATTTAAAAGACTGTATTTAGCCCCATTTTTTATATCAATGATCATATTTTAAGAATATAAATTATTATAAACATTTTTGGCAGAAAGAGTTAGAGAATGCAAATATTATGCCGTAAAACCCCCAAAACATCAAACATCAGCTAAAGAACCTTTCACAAAAGAAAAGACTAGATAATATGTGAAAATACGGCAAAATTTGACCTTTATTTGGTAGGCAAGGCACCGCTTCCCAGTAGCAATGACCAGCTGAAGAGTCAGGTGCCACTGAAAACCCATGGGCTTCGTATGGATTTTTTTGCACTGAATAATATGTATTTGGGGGGATTTTATTTTAAATAGTATCGTTGTACAGAGGAGCACACCCTTACCTCCCCCAACCCACATAAATACTTTAAAGGTTGCTACCAAAAACCATATATTCATGAAGATGAAAGTGAGGGTTATAAAATTTAATGACTGGGAAGAGATTATTATGCCCAGATAAAAACGTAAAGAACAGAAAATAAACACATACACACAAACTAAAAAAGACAAAGAAAAAAAATTGGAAGGGGAGGCGAACCATAAGAGACTATAGACTCTGAAAAACAACCTGAGGGTTTTGAAGGGTTGGGGGTGGGAGGTTGGGGGAACAAGTGGTGGGTAATAGGGAGGGCACGTATTGCATGAAGCACTGGGTGTTGTGCAAAAACAATGAATACTGTTACGCTAAAAAAAAAAAAAAAGTTAAATTATTTAAAAAAAAAAAAAGACAAAGGATAAAAGCCAGAAAACCTGATTAGTGTCCCAACCTGGTCTCTGTCAGTAACATCAAGTTATATTTGAAAAGTGCCTTATACTCTTTTTAGAATTTATGACCATCCATTTTAAAGACTGAGAAAGATGTGAGGGCATTCAAGTGACCAGTCCCAAGTCACTCTCCAGCTACAACAATGACTGGCATGACTGTCAGAATTTTTACATTCCTAGCATGTGCATACTATACTACAGAGGCCTCTAAATTAACATATTGAAAAAAACAGTAAGAAACTTTTATCAAACCAGAAACACATGCACTATAACATACCTCTTCTTGTGGAACACTTTTCTCATTTTCGGCTTCAATTCTCACCCTCACAACTCCCGACTTGTCCACAATTTCCTGAATCAGTTTTCCATTTTTTCCTATTACTTTGCCTAAGAAATGAGTAATTCATGTTTGGTTTTAAAAACATGTATCTCAAACCAGTAAGCGTACCCCACTGTAAACTATCACATAAAACGTAAGATTTCAAAACCAAAACAGAAACTCTTTTCAAAAAGAGTTAAACAGGCTTTCTGTTTATTAGGTTGTCTGTCACTGTTTAAACTACTTTGGTCAAGTATCAGAACTATTCAAATCTCATGAATTGATGGGATAATTTTGAATTTTTAAGGAAGTTTGAAGATAGGCTCTTATTTTGCCTAAAAGGGTCTACTTGAAACTTGCTGGTACAGAGTATTATATATCACTCTTTTTGCAAAGTTCTATGAAAAGAATTAAGGGAAAGGACAGATAATAGAAAATACATTTGCTTATTCATTTGACAATTTTAGTTCTGTCTGTACCTGATTTAAATCTGCTTCTTTGCCCATGACAAATATTTTTAGAATTTTATATGTCATATTTATAAAAGATACTCCAAGTTTAAAAGGGACTTAGGCAGCTGTACATACATCTAAAAGAAGTATACATTTTCCAGGCCAATGTGTTAACATAATATTACTCCTGTGTATCACTCATAGATTGTATCGGTATATTAAAAGGTGAAGTGTGACTTCTTTATCTTATTAGCCACAGAATAAAAGATTAAGAAATCACACTTTATTAAGATAACTCAAAACCACAATGAAAAAACTTAAAAACCAGTTCAAGATTAACTATTATTCGGTATTTGTTAAAACTCCAAAGACTTTGAATACTGGTAATAAATAGGCATTCTTTTCCTCATTTTAGAAAACTCAGTCATACCCTTTAACTGGGAAATGACTGCTTTCATAGCCATCATCATCCATTAGTATAAAGCAAGACCCTGCAAATAAAAGAACTATTGGTTCCAGTAGTCTACATGTGAATTACATCGGCTTCTGAGTGCCTTCCCAAGATACCTAAAAAGCACCCTTATACCGGCTAAGACCATCATGTGCTTGTCCCAGTGTCTCCTCTAAGGCAGGGATGGGGAAAAATCTGGAAGCCAAAATTTGCCTTGAGTCAATGCTACAGAAGAAACCAAGGAAAGCGTCACAACAGGAACTTGTGGTTCTTCTCATCAGCATTACCCCGGCACTCCAGCCACGCCAGACAGCCTCATTCACCCTTATAATCTTTTCTGACTGCTCAGTGGTCAGGGAACAGAACTGACATTAAATCAGGACTCCTGATATAGGCAGGTCCTTTTGTCAATTATTTCTGCTCCTCCTGTCTTCAAATGAATAGAGGTTTTTACACGGTGTTGTCCCACGGTTTGTTTCTACAACACTTATATTTTCATGAATTAATGTGATTTTAAAAAAGGTCTAAATGAGTCAGGAAAAAGAAAATTGAGCTTGGCACATGCTGCTTTTAATATCTTAACTATCCTAAGTCTTGTGTTAACTATAATTAACTGAATAATTAAACCAATGCACTGTTAAGGTGGATGAAGAACAAGTAAATTTTTAGGAAAGAATGACAAATCCGTGTACGTGCTAGAGAGTTTGTGAAAAATAAAGAGATCATAAATCATACTGTGGGACTCAAAGAAAACTCATGCAATACTAATTAGACATCTCCCTAAAGATGTGCCTTGCCAACTCTCTTAAACAAAAATGCTTTCTGAAAATTCTCAACATTCCTAGTGTTGTAGTAGACAATCTCTAAAACAGACTTGCTTTATTTTATTCGATAGAAACAAAAGAAAACCGAGGCTGATTGTACTTCAGCAAGCTTTCTGGTGAAAGGTCACTGCTGGAACCCTCTTCTCTTCAGGTATGACCAGAGGTAGAGTCTATTTTTAATAACAGATAATGCAATTCTATACCACATGGTTATTTCTAAATCCCAACTGACAGCTTACTACAATTTTGCTCTACTGAACTGGATGGAATTGTTCTAAATAAGGAGGAGAAAAGAGAAGTAACATTTACAGAATCCCATACTATGTCCAGAGCTTATCTAAACCTTTCTATCAACATCCTCCTGTTTAGTTATCATGGCAACTCTGTGAGGTGGACACTATTATTCACATTTTTTGGAGGTAAGGAAAATAAAATTCAAGGGGGTAGAGTCAGTTACAAGGTCAAATTACCAAAAAGTGAGGTAGGGACTGAAATCTACATTCAACTCCAACTCCAACACCTAAGAACTCTCCCCTAGAGGCATCATGCCACGTCCCAAATGAACTGTAGTGAATGAATCCAACACATAAGTTTCTGTTTGGTAATTATTGAAAAAACTGTCTACTGGCTATGTAAGAATTTCTAAATTTAAAATAACTTTTCTAACTATAAAATGTATACAATTGCTTGGCAAACTGTAACTAAAAGGAAAATAAGCATCATCATTCAAAACCCCACTTATCCAGAGGTAATAAGGACAGTGCTACACACACACAAAACTGTGTCCAAGTTACCTCAATAACATCACATTCTTTAGCTGTCTGTAGAACACAGCTGAAAGAATAATTCTGCATTAATTTCACTGGTATTTACCCTTGGACTAATTTTTATTCAAGTGAAAAATATTATTCCAAGTGTTTTTAATGGCACAGGAAGATGTTTATTAATTCTATGCTGACAAAAAATTAAAGCAGGCTAAGCAGGACCGAAACTATGGGAACAAAATGCATAGAAGTTCTTATTTTCTTGTTCTTTAAACTTTCCAAAGGGTATGTATTACTTTTTTATAATCAGTTGTGACTTCAAGTTCAGTAAATTAAAAATGTTTAGGCAGTATGTCCCAATTTTATGTATAAAGACACAGGTAGTGTTCTTGATTAAAAAAAAAAAAACCAAAAGCCTGCAACTTGCTTGATATGTTCTGCTAAAGAGATCTTCACCATTTGAGAATATTGGTAGAGAGTTTCTGGTATTTGCTGGTACCCGTGATGATGATAGTAATGAAACAGAAGTATTCAAAGTCAAAATGAAGAACTACCATTGGTGTTGCAAAAAGCCCCAGAGACACTCAGAGTTACTTTTAGCTTTGCAACTCATTAGATTTAAGTAACCTATATTCAAATTCTCAATTCAGAGATAATTCAGAATGCTATCATTTAATAGTCCCATCAGAGAGATCAAATAAATATAAATATCCTCCAAATTATAAAGCCCTCAAATGTCATTCATTTTGAAAAAAAATGGTTTAAGATCGATTTTTTAAAAGATTTATTTACTTATTTGAGAGAGAGAACATACAGGGTTAAGGGCAGAGGGAGAGAGTCCCAAGCAGATTCTGTACAGTGCACAGAGCCCAATGCAGGGCTCAATCCCACAACTCCGAGATCACCAACTGAGCTGAGACCAAGAGATGGATGCTTAACCGACTGAACCACTCAGACGCCCCTGAAGATTTACTTATTTGACAGAGAGCACACAGGAGTGTGAGTGGGGGAGACTTAAAGAGGGGGGGATAAGCAGACTCCCTGCGGAGCACAAAGCCTGACATGAGACCTCGATCTCATGACGCTGAGATCATGACCTGAGCCGAAATCAAGAGTTGGATGCTTAACTCACTGAGCCACTCAGGTGTCCCTTGAAAAAATGTTTAATTTTAAGATACAGAAACTACACACTGAAGAGGCTGTACAGAATTTATTCTTCCAGGCTCTAACAGGTTTGAACTAGCAAAGCAGTATCTTTTGTATACCTTCTAATTTTTGAGTATCATATTTATCAAATATTTTCTGTATACATAACAACAGACCATATTTCAAAGATTAAGCTTCAGTTAAATGACTCTCCAAGTGAGTGAACATGGAATTCTAGCAGTATAACTGAACTATTTCCCTAACTGGTGTTTTTGTAGTGTATGTCAAGGGTAATTTTTGACTCACCGACCAAGTTCCTTGGAACTTGTATGACATCTTCAGCAAATTCAAGAAAGCTTCTAGCCTTTTTCACTGCATCCTGATCCTAACAACAAAGGGGAAAAGATTTAAGATAAAAGATGAGCCATATGAAATACTGTTTGTTATTTTAGAAAAAAACTACGTAGTGAAATATTTACCTCTCCATAAATATGAAATGTGCAGGTGTCTTCATCTAGATCAATAGCAGTGACCCCAGGTACTTTTCTAGCTTGCTGAATATTAGCACCATGAGTCCCAATAGCTAGACCCATCAGATCTTCTCGTACGATAAATTGTTCATGAAACCTTGAGGCAAGTTGCCTTGAACTCTGTAGAGAAATGCACGTCCGATTAATATGCTTTATCAACTATCAAGACAACTGTATTTAGGTCAGCCATATAAATAATCTTGACCCTATGTATCAGGGGCCTATAAATTAGTTTCAATTGTAAACTAAAAGGTTTTAGAAAACACCTCCCACAGCACAAGTACTTTTTAGGTTACTGAAGGTCTATACCATCTGATATATTTGTTAATAGGAAAGGGCTTCTTGTCAACTTTCCAAGGTAACTTTTAAAAACCTATTTGCAAGGCTGCCTTAGGTAACCAATGACAGCAATAACGTAGTATGAAGAAGCAGATCAAAGGTTCCCAAATAAAAACCAGCCCACCGGATCTGACAGACTCAATGTTATTTAAGTAAAAAAAAAAAAAAAAAGTTAAATACCATCTTCACAGAAAATTGTATTCACTTCATTTTTATTTATTTATTTATTTTTTAAAAGATTTTATTTATTTATTTGACAGACACAGATCACAAGTAGGCAGAGAGGCAGGCAGAGAGAGAGGAATGGAAGCAGGCCCCCCGCTGGGCAGAGAGCCGCATGCGGGGCTCCATCCCAGGATCCCGGGATCATGACCTGAGCCGAAGGCAGAGGCTTTAACCACTGAGCCACCCAGGCGCCCCTCACTTCATTTTTATTAAAGAATATCAGTACATAGACATTTTTTTTCAGTTTTCTTCCTGGAAACTGCTCCATTTATTTAACTTATCATTAGATATTGTGGTCTAGATATCCATCCCTCTGGCGAAGTGGTGATATTAAAATACTTTCCTTCCCCCACTGCCCAACCTGAGGAATGGAATCATAAAAATTGTTGGTGCAGTCATGAAATCAAATGATTACAGAATGCCAAAGACTTACAATTTATCTTGCATATGCACCTGGAACCTAATATGAGAGTCTGTAAGACCTTGTGATCTGGATCCACAAGTATGATGGATTCTTTCAAATATTCAGTAATGACTGAAATATGTTACAGTCAACACCCCGAACTTGTGGATAATTGCTCTCTCTTTAAACAGCATTATCAAAATTTCATGTTTAGTTCTAGCATGCCATAAATGAAAACCAAACATATTAGTGGCTCATGTTGAAAATGGAAATTTCTTATTTGAATATGTGGATCTCTTTAATATTAGTAGTGAGGAGAGATAGGCATGCACACTAGTTTCTCAGTCTTCAACATACCTACTAATTGGAATGTATGAGTGTTAACTACTGTAAGCAATTTTAAAAAGTCTAATAGCCATTCTGTAGATTAAGAGTAACAAAATGTATGAAATATTCCTAGGACTTTTCAAGAAGTCTTGTTTTTTGAATCCTGGTTCATTCGCCTGGTTTACTCTTTTCACGGATAATTCACTGATAAATGGTAAACCAAAGGTACCATAACAGATCATTTAAGAAGAATTAGATGTTTAAGAAGAGGCATGAGTATATTTTCCATAATACTCACAATGACAGTAAGGAGGCTGTTCTGGTCTAAAGTTATGAAAGAATTGCTAAAGAAACCACAAATATGTGAACATAGAGACATCAAGAAAGAATGAGAGTAAAAACCAATTAATCAGACCTCCATGGCCACAAGGAAAACAGTAACAAAAGGAGATATGAGTGTCTTCTCTCTTGCTGAGAGTTCAGCAATCACACATCAAGTGGGAAGGTGGCAAGTTTCATAGGGTTTTACGAGACTATAGCCTTGACTACCTTCTCCCTTAATATGCAATTTGGAACTTTTTTTTTTCTTTATTATTTCAAATGCATGGTGTTTTCCCTCTATGAAATGAATAATGATGAAGAACTCTGGAATCTGACAGTAATACACTTGAATTGGGACATTAAAATCCATTTAGTTTCTATGGTTATGGATGGAAATACTAGACAGTTATCAATGAAAATAAATGTACGGTGGTGGAAATTACTGGAAGATTAATAAAAGTAGATAAAATGCACCTGACGAGACGAAATAGTAAGTTAGGGAAATAGCCTCTGGCAGGAATCTGAAGACAGGAGTTTTAAAGAGTGACAACCAATTAGAATGAAGAAGTTCTATACCCCTTTAAACAGAGATAAACATATATAATGAAAGGAATATGATTAGATATTTAAATACTCTCTAGTACTTAAATGATAACATGTTATATGGAAGAAGCATTGCCTCATTTAATTAACAGCTTTGATGAACTTCTAGAAAAAGTGAGTTGCCCAGAAGTTCCTTAATATATATCAACTGCTGCTTAATTCTGAAACCTCAGGCATGAAAACCTTTAGTATGATTAGGCACTGTATATAAAATATAAAATATAAATATAAAAATAAGGAATATAAAAATAAGGAATTGCTAAGACACAGTAAATAAAGGACAACTTGCCCATATTCAAGTTTTGAAACTCCACAGTTACCATTTCTAGATAGCCTTACAAGCAGCACTAGGGAAAGCCACATACCTCTAGCTGCTTACTGGCTTCTTCATTTCTCAGTATCAGAGACAGCTTAGTGCGCAGACTCCGAAAGTGCATGTCAATTAACATGTGTGCTCGTTTCGAGGTGACTTCATTGATAGACTAAGGATATTTAAATTAACACTATTATTATCAAACTAAATACTCCAAATGAAGTACATCAAAAGAGACAGGTCAAAAACACTCACCAAAATGACAAGCTGATAATTCTCTGGATCGTAAGTTACAGAAAAGGCACCAACTGCCTTTTTAAAGTCCTTATGTGCCGATTCTTTGGCACACCTAGAAATAAAAAGAATATCCACTGTGAAATTAAGATGAATGATTGCGAACTACTGGCATTAAGTCTATGCAGAGACTTATACTTAGTAGAACTATGAATTCATACTAAACATGATACACACAAAATGTTGTATCTGTTTAAAAGTTTAGTTCCTTTGCTGGACATCCCTGAAATACTTTTAGCCCACTCAAGTATTTGATTACAGAGAAAGTTTCCTTTGCTGTCCACCTCTGTTATACTCAGCCAAATCAAACATCTGAGATTACAGAGAAATGAAAAAACTAGTTATGCTTTTAAGGGATTGCTAGTGTTCCTAGACTACCAAAGGTGGCATTATTTAGGACACTCTCCTCTGAAGATTCCTTATTTCAGTTACATATGATTAGTAATTTTCTTAACTGTTGAAAACTTTTGGGGATAGCTACATGTTACCCAGTTTTATTCTGCTGTTTCTTTTCTATAGAAAAACGGCTGACCAATTTAAGGGAAAGAAGGAAATGTATATGAATCAGAAAGCACAAAAATTTACACACATATGAAATCACTTGAAAAAGCAGGATTTCTATGTACTTTGAATTTCAAGTTAATGTTTATCAAAAGTGTGACACATCCAAATCAAACTCATTACACCTCCCTGATGAAATCTTCAAAAAGGAATCTCTCACCTAAAAAGGTCTTTAAGCATAACTCCAGCCCAAGGATTATAAGATTGAGACAACCTTTGGAAGCTTCTTTACTCTACTCATTACATATTCGTCTGAGAATATTAAGATCTACACTGATCATTTTTAAAATTTTCAAAATTCTATGAACAAAGTTTATTTCTGCACTACTTTTGCAAACCATTTTTCGCCAAAGTTCATTGAATTTAAAAATTGGTATTATTTTAAAATTTTATATTCTTTTAAATTAACTGCATATCACCTGTAAGTTCTCAGCACTTCTTGCAATATTAACTTACATTTGTCGTAAGTCTTCTGGCACGTCCAGTTTGATTTTATGGAAAGTATCTTTCGTGGCAGGTTTGTTGGGATTAACCGATCGTAGACGTTCAATTGTGACAATTTCATTGTATGTAGCATCACATGCTGCATATTCTATCACATAAAACTGACAGAAATAGATAAAAGTCATTCCTGGTCATAGTTTTTAAATTAAGAACAATAAGCTATACCTATACAGTTATTTTTAAGTTCTCTAGAGGGAAGAAAAAACTCTATTTGATCAATTAACTAAAATACACAAAAGATACTGAACATGTAGAGAAAACATTTTAATGACTCAAGTCAGATATTAATTTAAAATAGAAATCCACACTGAAATGTAATACCTGAGTTTAGAAAAGGCAAACAGTACAAAAATTTTTAAATATGCAGTTTCCTACCTCACCCTTTATCATCCTCACTTTAGCTAACCACCAACAGCAAGGCTCTTTTTCATTTGCTCTGGAATAAACCTACACAAAAATTACAACATAGATTATTTCATAATTAGCATCATTCAAAAATCTATAGATTATCAGACATTGAAGAAAATTCTTAAAATGAGCCAGGTGTGTTTCAAACCCATATGCTGTATGCCTTAAAGCAGACTGCAACACTACAGATACATAATCAGAAACTACTTGATTACCTGGGAGAGCCCTGAACAAAGCACCTTCCTGTTTTGTTTCAGATCAATAACAATCAGTCCTCTGCATATGAATGCTCGAGAAAAGCAGATTGCTCATAAACCTAGGCATACTTGCCTTAGATACTCTGTCAACTATGAAAATATATCTAAAACTGTATAAACTTGTTTTTGTTTTACTCTGGTAGGTAAATAACTGATTGGAAGTTATTGACCTGGCCTACTGCCTGGTCACTAAATGGGTGAGGGCCTCTGACCACTCAAACCCACTAAGGATGCCACCCTGGCATTCATGTCTCCTGGTGCCTAAATGAACAAATTCTTGGTCACTCCCTGGTCTCCTGTTCCCTTTCTCACTCCACTAAAATGGACAACTCTAGGCTGGCAATCCTCTGGATACAACCTTCCTTCTCTTGCACACTGGATCATTTCTTCTAACTGATCTCTTTGGCGATCACGTTAAAGTTCACTTACAACGTGCAGCATGGAACCTTTTGTGAAGACACCAGCAAATAAAGGATAATGGGAAAAGAGATGGCATAGTATATATGGAGAGACAGACAGAAATACTCAAAAACAGAAAGCAGGGAGGAGAGGACAGAAAACTCAGAGCCCAAGGCTGATGAGTAACTCAAGGTTCCAATTCTTGTCTCCCCTTCACAATTGAAGTTACATACTGACTAAACATAGCTTAACCTACCTTTCTCTCTTGCCCTATCACTTATTCTCAATTCTGCTCTAGCCAGAGAAATAACTTCAGTTAATTGTTATGTAATACAGTGAGGTCGTCCTAGCAATAGGACCTCATTGGTCCCCAACATATCATGTGACAAAGTTGGGGGGAAAGTTCCCTTAATCCATCACGATTATGAGCATTCCTGATACAGACATATCAGAAGACCCAGTGTCTTGTGTCCCTTTTTACAACCTAAGTCCTAAGTTAATGGTTATACAATACAGTGACTAATACAACTTAATTTAACCTACCTTTCCCTCTTGCTACCACCCAGGCCTTTCAACTCTCTAGCTAGAGCAATAACCTCAGTTATGCATCACTGTGAGGCAATATAGTAAGACCACTCTAGCAACAGCATCTCATTGATCACCACCTGTCATGTGACTCAGTTGAAAAAAACGTCTCCACTGTCCACCTCAACATTACTAGAGCGTTTCTGACATAGACAGACCAAATGTCCTTGCCTTCAGGAAGCCTGCAGTCTCCTGGGGTAGTGGACAACTAATGGTCCTCAAGTGTAGACAATGTTTTTGTTTCCTAGGAGGATCCCTCACAACATCAAGCCCAGTCCCTTATACCTAGTAGGTACTGAGTACATTTCTGGTAATTACATAGTAGTTTATTCTACTCTACTTTAGAAGACAGAAGAACACAGGCCTGGATGGACATTCAGAGACCTTCCCTGAGTTGTTTCTCTAGAATAGTACTCAAGCCCCTAATCACCTTCCATCCTCTTACTTTTTTCTTCCATCTGCCATAATGTTAGATACCCTGACAAGAATGTGACCTCATCAAAGGCAGGGGACTCTTCTGGTTCACTGTACCATCTGTCCTCTAGCACAGGAAATAAGAATTCAAGGACTTAGTGAGCTTTGCCCTATCTGTATATAAATGTCTGCTTAGCTGCTTCCTTCATACCGCAAATATTCATGACATTGCAACTATTAACAAGACATTGTGGAGAAAGAAGAGAAGCAACTTAAAATGGTGAGAAAGGGGAGAAAGGAGAGGGTACTACACAGACCAACTGCAACATAAAGCAGACTCCAAGTGCTTTAAGTCCCAAAACAGTTTTCAGTAGCTAGAGAAATTATGAACACAATGTTTTTGTTACTGTGTTTTATCTCTACAACACATTTTGGTCAAAGACATCAATGGCAAATGGGCAGGTGGTTCACAGCATGCCCAGTGAAAAGAGGTTTTCCCTATATGTGTTTGTGTTAAAACACATAGATGGGTTTTTAATAATACACCAGAAGGATTCGTTGCCAAAGAAATTCTAGAATGCTACTCTATTACAAGGCATGATTTCTTTTTCTTTGTAAGACTAAGTCTCCTAATCCATTTTGCTTAAAATGAAGACAAACTTGTAAGCTAACAATGCATTATTCAGATAAAGATTGAGAGATTGAAGGAAAGGGCAAAAGGAATTTCCTAGCCGGCAAAGGAAATTAGCAGTGACTTCCAAAGATGCACCCTCAGTGCTGCTCAGGCAGCCCCATTTAAGCATTATGTAGTATATCAGATCATTATTAAGATGGCTCAATCAAAAGAACACGTCCATCACGGCTATAATTTTCAAGGTAGTTTAAGCAGTGTTAAAGACAACAGGTACAAAAGGCACAGTCAAATTAAATGCTCCCTCCTTCAGTGCTTAGTAACTTGAGGGCAGGGGAAACTTACCTCAACTTCATCACTTTCATTTATATCTTTATTATAACCTACAGGTGGTGGGAATCGCACATCATGAAAGGGAATCTGCCTCTCTGGCTGCCAGCTGCAAATAAGCAAACACATAATTAACATGCTTTCTGGTTTGATGGAAACAGTGACCACACTGCCATCAACTCTTGGTTAAGTGTGACCTTCTGTTTTTCCAGTTTAAAGAAACAAATGCTTTGAAAACAGTCAGTGTTTTGCTGAGTGGGGCAAAATGGCAATGTAGAAACATTTCAACAAAGTCTGCATGCAGCATAGCAGCCTCATAGTTCTATTTGGAATATTCCTCTAAACACAACAGATCAACATTACAATTTTCCAAATAAGTCTTTCTTTCAGTAATTTCAATCTCTAAGAGTACTAAATGCAAGGCCACAACAGCAATTTCCTTGATGCTTAAATTAAATGTTAGTATCAGTAAGTGTTAGTAACATCATCACTATACTTCTACTTGTAAAGGAATCTGAACCACATTCTAAGGACCACAGAAACTGGTCCTAAATGCCCTCTAATTCCCAAGCAAAATGGGGCAGCCAGCACATCAGGAATTCACAACTCACTTTTCCCCCTTTAAATTTAAGATCCCACGAGGTGGTCAATTCTTGCCATGAGTAGCTGGCTGCTGATCAGCATGCCCTGGTGGGGTCTGCTAAACCACAGAAACCCGATGGAGACAGCCTACAGGAGTTTGGTAAGTTGCCTATGTTTTTAAATTTAAAACGATATGGAACAATTTTGAAAAACACCAAATTATTCTTTTATGTGCAAAATGATATAAAATATTAAAAGACAAACTTTGCAAAAACACTGGCAGATTCAACTGCTGAAGCAGTAACTTCTGGGTTTTTTCCCAAAGAGCTTTCTTTAGTAAAATCCTACTAAGTGCTAATTTTTTTAAAGAAATATTTTACTTATTTGAGAGCAAACATGAGGGGGTACGAGAAGGAGGGATGAACAGAGAGGGAGGAAGAGGGAAAAGATTCTTAAGCAGATTCCCCACTGATACAGAGCCTGACTTGGGGCTCAATCTCAGGACACCGAGCCATCCAGAAGCCCCTAATTTTTTTTTTTTAAGAAGAGCCATATATAAGGTAGGAGGGTAGGTAATAAAGTCAGAATCTGTGGAAATCTGATTAAGTTTATATTAGACTGAACCCTTTCTCTGAATTACACAATTTGAAAACTATGAAGCTTTAGAAAACACTGTCTTTACTTCAGAAAAGCCTTTTTATATTTACTGAAAATAACTTTCAACAAGTCACAAATTCATTGCTAAAGGTGACTAGAAAAACATAATAATACATAATATAATTTTCTGGGTTCCAAAGGAAGAATTATTTTAAGTCTTAAGTGTACAGAGATGAAAATACAAATTCTTTCCTCAAAAATGTGAAATATGGGAGGTAAAAACATAGCATCTAAAATAAGCTGGTGTTACAGTAATAGGAATTGCTTTATGACTGAAAGGAAAGGGTAAATACAGTCTGAAATTCTAGAAAAGTTTTTTTTTTTTTTTTTAACAGGAAAACAAAAAGGAAACACCCAAGGAAGGGCAGAGACAACTTTGGTAGAGACCTATCATACACTAGTGATGTGCTCAAATCCAGTATTGAATCTCAAATATACTGCATGAACATAAGGAAAACAGTTCATTTGTTTCAAATTCCCAGGATGACATCTTGAAGAAAAAGTTTTATGTAGCTACAGAACAGAAGAGAATTAGGAGGTCCAAATGGAGAATAATTTTAGGTTTATAGCAGAAATCTGACTGAAAACAAAAGAGAACTAATCTTGTAAGTCAGTGTATTAAGCAGACACATTCTTAAATGCATGGAGGAAATGAGTGTTTGCTTAACACTTTAGATTAAAGACTACAGGAGAAATTAAAAGAGTGGCAAATAAAGATAACTCTTCCTATATGGGAAATAGTGTTTATCTAGTGATAAGAGCAAGCAGGTAAGAGTAAATTACAAAGGAAAAAATTACTCTCAAGTTATCAAAGATTCTTCTGTTGAAAGTGTGATGTTGCTATCTAGTACGTAACCATGCAAATCCATGAATACTTCAACCAGCAGAGGCAAATTCTGGAAACTTTGGCTCTATGCATTCAGAAAAAGTTATTCTATTATTCATACTTGTATCCTGGACTGAGATTAGTCTAGAGCTGGGAACAGGGTTGGATATTCTAAATCCTTTTATCTCTGTTCCCTAAATGTGTTGCAGGCATCCAAGAGTATACTACTTTGTCCTCTTGGTAGCTAAAAGAATCTGCTAACAGTCAAATTATAGTATGCCTGGGCCAGATACTCTATTTCAACAAATTTACTGATACAACTCATGTACCATATAATCCAACCACTTGACTATGTATAATTCAATGGTTTTAAGTATATTAACAGATAGGTGCAACCATTACCAGTCAATTTTAGAACATTTTCATCACCTCAAAAGGCAATCCCATGCCCTTAGTTATGACTCCCCACCCCCCCTCCAGCCCTACACAACTACTAAGCCATTTCTTTTCTCTATAGATTTGCAACCTGCTTTTGGGATACCATCAATTCTCTTGGTACACAAAATCCAAAACATAATTGTTGACCATTCTTCAGAGTTCAATATAATACTAACATCATGACATCGACACTTTGGCTAAGGAGTTCATATGTACTTTAGCATCTTGAATGGCTACTCTGAAAATAGCCTTTATTAGCATTCAAAAAATTGAGTCAACAGATTTGTCTCTCCTGATAAAATACTAACATCTATACCACTGATGTCTTCATATAGCTAATGTTCCTAGGCCTACAAGTATTTCTATTTACTCTTCCAGCACAAAAGACTGTTTACTGCTATTACTGATTATAAATACATGAAGCAGATATAAAATAAGCCAATAAGTAAATATGATTACTCCTGATAAAATGTACTAGACAACTAAAACCATCAAGTTTAGATTTAACGTTATAAAACCCACATTAATTCTACCAATACCCATGAATCCATTTTCATCTTGTAACAACTACAAATATTTCTATCCAAACTCTCAGTTATTAATACAGAAGAATCTGGCTTTTTCTTTACATTCAAGGGGATTGGGATGTAGGGATCAAGGTTAAATGAAAGGGATCTCTAAGGTCATTAGCGGGAAGAGTCATTCCATTGGTTTTAATACTTAGTTGTTCAGGAACTTCCTTGTCAGTAACATGAAGATCCATTCCTGAAAAACACTCAAACTAGACTTGAATTTTTTTCAACTAGTAAAAATAATTAGTATAAAATAATACAGAACCTGAACATTAAAAATATATCAAGACACTTACTTGTTTTCAAATGCAACTGTTATTGAATCTTCATGAACATCCTTTACAAATGCCTGTAAGAAAAACACCGGTTAACTTCTAAGCTTAAAGATCATGTTTTTATTTAAATTTTATAGAGATACCAACATTCCTGTTTAAGAAAAAAATGGAGCTTCAAATGAAAGTTTGTTAGTTTGTGAGGATGACTCATTCATGGATCACATCTGTTTCTGGCCACCTACTATGTGTAAGGCCCTGGGAATATGGATTAGTTAAAACAAAACATGAAAAAATGCTCCAGAGTTCAGCATCTAATGAAAGAGTGAGAGGGCTAAATAATTGAAAATTACAATGCAGGTGTTGAGTACAAACCTGGAGGTGCACTTTAGGCTAGGATTATTGAAAACAAAGAAATTTGTTCCATGCGCCACATGCCAACCAGTATAGATCTGTTATAACTTATCTTCCTCTCCTTGATAAAATTTTAGGAGAATACCACAGTAAGTGACTAAATATAATCTCAAATTTAGGAATATACAAGCACACTGAATTTTCCTTAACAACAATATGCTGCTAATGCCACTAAAATGTCAAATTACCAGAGTTTAATTAAATTCTCAATCTCATAGGCACTTGGAGGAAAAAACAGTAATACAAAGTAGAGGTTTAAATCTTCTAAATCTGATGACGCAATTGCTAGTAATCTGCAGAAAGACATAACAAAAGTAACAGCTAACTAATTATCAAGAATTCTTTAAGCAGCATGCCGTCCGTAATTCTATAAAATGACATAACTAAAGTAATAGCTAACTAATTATCAAGAATTCTTTAAGCAGCATGCTGTCCGTAATTCTATAAAATTAAGTTTTTAATAGGTTCAGGAAAGGAGGTTTTGTTTTTGTTTTGACAATTAGAGGAGAAGGATAAAACATAAAGAAACCCAAGAGGCTTTATATCTTAATTCATTTTAAAATGGCTTGAGAGATTTAAGCTTCTTACTCAAATTTGTTCTGTACAGTTTCTCTCCTTCCTTGGTTTCTCCCTGCCTGTGGGATTATGGCCAAGCTACTTTTCTGGCTATAAAAGGCCCTTCATGACCTGGCCCCACCCCTCACCTCTCCAGGCTTCTTCTTTCACATCCCTGGAGGCAGGGATCCAGCAGTACTAAACTACTTGGGCCTCTCTCCCTAAATGCCGTTCCTTCTTTCCCATTGTCTTTCCCCTCTTTTCATCTAGATACCTCTAGTCTTTAGGTTTCAGTTCAGATGTCACCACCTATGGGAAAACCCAGACTAGGTTAAATTCCGTCCTCTGCATTCTTATAGCACATCCTGTGCTTATCCCTACTATAAACTTACCCCACTGTATTATTATTACCATCTCTCCACTAACAGTAAGTTTCCTAAGGTCTTATTTTATTTACTGTTGGACTTCAGAGTGACCACTAAGAACTCAGTGAGTAGTTATTAAATGAACCACTGCCTAAGGGGTTCCTATTCTGTCCTTAGAGAAAAGACTGTATGTGTGTGAGGGGTATGTATGTTGCATTTATCAAGGAAGACAAAGTGAAGGTGAGTTTCCTTATCAAACATTGAAGGCTGGGGAAGAATTAGCCACACAAAAGGGAGTGGTGGATACCGGAGGCCCACCAGGCCTAGGGGGTGGGGAGGTAAGGAACAAAGGCTCTGACCTGGAGAAACAGCTTAGGGTATGTAGAAATAAATCCTTTGTGAACAAAGAAGCCAACACAATTCAATGTGAAAAAGAATAGTGTTTTTATCAAATGGTGCCAGGGACAACTGCATATCCATGTGCAAAAAAATAAATGTTTGATCCTTATCTCAGACCATATACAAAAATCAACTGAAAATGCATGAGACCAAAAAGTAAGAGCTAGAACTATAAACAATCGATCCAATGCAAATGTCTTGGTAAACATCTTGAAAGGCTTGAAGTGAAAGGATTTTTAAAAACCCTTAAACTTCTTCAAATATAAAATTAAAACTTATTAGTCAAATATTAATTAGCTGCTCTTAAGAAAAATAATCTGGTAAGCCAGGGCCCTAGAAAACATTTATACAGAAACTACATAAACAGACACATCAATCTTCTGCAATTATGCTTAAAAGAACAAAAGAAAAGCTATGCTAAAAAAAGAAGTCTCCTTATAAGATCAAGGTGGACTATAATGGAATCCAAGTGTTCTGCTATACCCAGCATGGCTAAATTATTATTTCTAAGTTAAATATGTGTATATATTTCTATAGATGTTGGTTTGGGGGGAATTAATATTTTCTTCCCATCATTTTCCCTTATTTTTCCTCAGCTGTATTTAAATCATGATTACTTTCTACAGCAGCTTTTGAAAACTCTAGTTTAATACCAACCACGATGTTTTAGAATATACTAGATTTCGTAAGGGTGCATGCCCCGAGACTTTAATGGGTCGTTTTCCTATTACTTCACCAACAGAAAGGCTTGATTTTGAGTTAAAGTTACAGGAATTGGTACAGGAATTAGTTTTATAAAGCCCCCCAAATTATGAAGAATGGGAATAATGGGACTCCCCACCCCATTTCTCCCTTCTCTTTACTTGATAGCTAATACCAATTTAACATTATCTGCTTGTGGGGGGAGGGAGTCAGTCCATCAAGGATGAAAATCAAAACTCGTATTGGAGGTGATACCTTCTTTACCAAGAAGGCCCACTGCTTCTGTTTTCATTCTTGTCTGAAGTTTTATGTTTGTATGACTTGGATGTAATTAACATTAGCTTCATACTGTATATTACACTGAAAATGTTAAGTCCTTTAGTCAGTTAAGAGAACCTTGTTATAGCTGAGTGAGGTACTGTTCTCACTTATTCAGGTATCTTTCCAGTACTATTGCCCTTGTCTAAAACTATTCTGTCTACCATAGCAGCCACTGGTCATCTGTGACTATATTTAAAGTAATTACAATTAAATTAAAAATCAGTCTTCCAGTTACACTCGCCACATTTCAGATGCTCAATTGCCACACATAGCTTAGTGTCTACTGTAGTGAACAGCACCAGTAGAGACCATTTCCAACACTGCAGAAAATTCCATTGGATGGAACAGATTTAAAACATTTACAGGGGCACCTGGGTGGCTCAGTTGGTTAAGCGTCTGACTTCTGGTTTTAGCTCAGATCATGATCTCAGGGTTGTGAGATCCAGCCCCGCCTTGGGCTCTGCACTGGGCATAAAGCCTGCTTAGGGTTCTCTTTTTCTCTCTCCCTCTATAATTAATCAACTAATTAGTTAATTAATTGATTAATAAAACATTTACAAATGTTGGGGACTGTTTTCAAACCCACCTTAAAAGTATTCTAAAAGTCAGTTTCATTACTTTATTGCTATATTTTTATTTTTCTCTCTTTGACACAAAGTTATTGCAGTTTAATCATACTCATTCACCACATCTGCCTAGTTCCTAAAATCAAATATTCCCTCAAAGGAGGAAAGTCTGCAACTGTTGTGACTATTAACAACAAAAGCTTTCAAAGGTTTCCAAGGCAGTTACCTATGTAGAGTGTCAGAAACGGTTTGAATAATCATCACAGCCTACTAGCCCATGGCCTTCAAGTTAATGAGGCTTATCTGTATGTGGATGTTCACATGACTATTCCAAAATCAGTCATTTTTAGTCACTGTTTGCACATTAAGTAAATACAGAAGGCACGTAATACCTTCTTGCTGCTATAACACACTAAATAAAAGAAACTATTGGTTGATTCCACCCTGTGCTCATACCAAGGACAAACACCTCTTTTGACTTCTAAGGCCTTTTTACTAAACCGTCATTCACTTCCAACAAAGGTCCCATCTTTCTGCTGCTCCTATTTTCTCCAATAACCGTTCTTTTGGCCACCCCTCTCTTAGCCCCACACTCCTCTGTGCCCTGGACAACCCCAGAGCACTACCACCCCACCAGACCGACCCGGAAAAACTACGTTTTGTGGTGATCCTCTGGGGAGAAGATAGGTTCAGGGGACTCCTGAGAGGTTACCAAAGTAGGCAGACTGAGTAATAGAATGCGCAAAAGGAGCTGCATCTTACTGAATGAGAGCAAGGGATCCTACAGGAGTCCGTAAACCTCGTAGTTAAGAGTTTTGCTATAAATGAGATGTAGGCTCAAAATTTTGGTTCTACCAGATAAGCTGAGACTCAATTCCCCAAGTGGTCTCTGAGCCTCAGACTCCTCAAATACAAGTAACAAATGGATATGGGGGGACTGGACCTGCCTTCTAAGAGTGTTGTAATGAAATCGCACATGTCTATTACCTGCTACAATGCCCACCTGAGACATAGATGACACTAAATAAAATGAGAGGTAAAGCAGAGAGGGGCATATTTTATAAAAGAGGCAGAACCATAAATAGTCTTGCAGTTGAGAAAGTTAAATCTTAACAAAAGCACACTAAAAAAAGATTTAAAAATTGGGATACAAAAAGAAAAGGCTGTATCCTCAAAGATACTAAATACTGAAAGGTTATTTAGACTCTGAGAAGAAAAAAAATGTGACGAAAATCCTTGGGGTTTGAGAAAGGTGCTAAAGTGCAGTGCTAAAGACAGATACACGCTCCTCATCGGGGGAATAAGCAAGAAATCAAAAAGTCATTATGGGATCCCCAACTTACTGGCAAATAGATTAAAGAAGCAGTTACAAAACTGTACTTACCAAAATGTGTGATGACTAGAGTTATCCAATTCGAACATTAAGTTACAAGGACTGATGAAACTAAGAAGTCCATCCTTATTTGGGTGAACTCTTACTCACCCTCACCCTCAATCTCACACTCCTTGGCTTAGTAAATTCACAAATGAGTCACTGGTCACAAGAGTGCTTATTGTATAGACAAAATTTCAAAGTAAGGCCCTGACCACCACTGAGAACAACTACTACATTATCAATGAAGACAACACATATATAGGGCAATGATTCTCCTTAGAGAAAATGTAGAAAGAACACTGCAAAAAAGTCCCTCCTAAAGAAAACACATAGTACTAGAGGACAGGGGTATAGAATTTAAACCCAAGGCTTTACATATAAAGTGAGTTACCACTTTGTTACCTTTGTATGTGGGCACTAACAACATAAAGGAGTGAAAATGGAAAGGGAAAACCCCAATTAACCTCAATTAACCTCATCAACAACCCTTCCAACCACAGCACAGGTCCAGGAATACTTGACTTGGGCACTTACCACAAATTCTGAGAAAAATGCATGCTTTTTTGATTCATCCTGACACAAAGACAACACACAGGTAGAGAGAGAATAGTATGAACTTTCCTGTGTGCATGTAATCTAACTTTGTAATACTTCAGTTCTTACGTGCTTCCAACGTAACAAAAGCAAATTTCATAGCAAGGTTGGAGATTTCCAACTTTCTCTTTCCTTAGTGGGCATTCATATGAAGAATTACCAAGTAATAACAAGTTACAAGTTAATAGAAAGGAAATTGATACATAAGCTGAGTACTTTCTGACATCTTTGTATCAAAAGTAAAAAGTGGTAACATCACTTTGCAACTGTACTTAAAGAATGCTAAGGAGGCGTTACAAAAACAAAACAAAATTGAAGGTTACAATGAAATAAAAAAAAATGGGCAGGAAATCAAATCCAGTTCGTTTCTTCAAGCTAACTTTCATCATTTCAGGAAGTCAGACTATCTGATCTCAATCCTGGATCTGAGGTCCCTTACTAGCTCTGACACTTAGTTGTAAGCCACTTACCCAATCTCTTTGTAATCTTCATCCTCATCTATAAAATGGGAATAACAACAGTACCTCAGGATTGTGGTAGAGGATTAAATTATTCACAGATGTACAAGTGTCTGGAATAGTGCCTGGCACCTAAAAAGCTCTCAGTATCTCTTAACAGTTACCGTGTTCTTGACTATAATTATCTCATGAAGCAAATTCCCACAGTGGACAGGAAATAGAAACCCAATTATTATATCACTGAATTTTGTATTTAATTAATAATTTGGAGGTTTTCAGAATGTGTGAACATGAAGTTGGAAAATGCATGTTCAAAAGGGGAAAAATGATGCTTCCACAAAGACACCAAACATTAAAAAGTCAGACTTGGGGAAGAAAAAAAAATGTGGTTGACCTGAATCATTCACTTGCGTGAAATACATAACAACACCTGTATGCAAAGTTAGATCTGGAGACTTCAGAGAAAACATGAATAACGCCTTATCCAAGTTTATTTGTGGTAAAACACGGATTTCTAGCAGGCTATGTAGCTAACATGACATGCGAGGCCACCAATGTCTTCCTTAAAAATATTTCTTCCTGACTGTACATTTTGTCATAGTTAGCTGCTAGTTCCATAATATTTCTCACCATGTTAAAGTCTGTCCTCAGATACCAAACTTAAAAACATAAGATATATCAAATGAAAACCTAAAAATAAGAATACAATTTAGCATATTCACACCATATTACATTAATGAATCGGGTATCAGTCACTATATTTTCAGAAAACAAAAAGGTGTTATATCTTATGTTTCCAACACATGATTTACTCATTTTTAGTAATTTTCATACTGCTACCCAAAACCTAGGATCAGGATATACTAGTACATTCATATCAGAAAATCATATATTCTATACTTAAAATTGAAGTTAAATTCATTTCCATTCTCAATATACCAAAACTCAGTCCCCCAAAAGAAGAAACCCTCAACACACACACACACACACACACACCCCAAAACAAAACCAACCAACCAAACAAAAACCCAAAACACGACACTATTTCAGACAAATGCCCTTAGAAGAAAGAACTTATCTCAGCATTATGTTTTTAGGAAATGTTTTATAAAGATTTGGTAAAAGTTTATCCAAGTGTCTTCATGTCTTACATAACGTAAGACTCTAAGTTGTACACAAAACGAACTTTTTCTAAGTCAAAGAAATAGCTAAGCATAAAAGTAGTGGCTCTGACAACTACTAAATCTAACTTTCACGTTTTAAAGAATAAACACCAGAGAGAAAAACAGAAATGAGGAGTCCGATCTTTGGTTTAGGTTTCATGGTTCTGTTAGTTCTGAATCCTGAGCTTTAGATATTTTGCAGAGAAAGAATCCAAACATGCCCAGCTATACTCTATCCAGTTTAAACTGTAAACTTGGACCACGTGCTCAGAAGATGGAGAATCATCCCTTGCAATATGGTGGTTCTGTCCCGCAAACCAAAGTCGAATTCACTAATACTCAAAGTCATTTGAGTAGAGTTTTTTAAAGGCTTTTCTATCACTCTGATGAAACACGCTCCTATTTCTTTGATAATGGTACTTTTCTCCTAGTAGTTCATTTTTATTGGTCTATTTCCCATATTTTCTGCCCATTTTACTGGACAAGCAAATCAAGTTTACTTTTTGTTTTACTTTATAACTTACAACAATATTATGAGTCCTATAAAAACTTAAACCTTTTCATTATAAAAACTATTTTTCTACCAATACAGACCATTTGAGGTTTCCTTAAAAATACATATTTATCAATTTTCAATTTTCACATTTCTCCTCAAAGAACTAAGGGACAATCCATTCTTTTTATTCATCTTCAAATTAAGCAAATTTGTTTAAAAAAAGAAACAACTAAAATGGGGGATTAATAGCAAAAACAGAGGGCATTTCTTATTCTATTCCAATCAGTTTGCAAGCAAAATCACCAGAGCAAATCATAGGTTGCTGGAAGAAAACAATAAATCCTTCAAGACCACGATGTGCTACTTGCCCTCTTATAGCAGGCAAATTCCACCGAAAGACATTAAGAGTGGTGTCAATCTAAGCAAATATCACAGACAAATTAGAATATTGCTCAATCCTTAACCTCTGCTTATATTTATTACAGTTAGCACCACAAACCTAGCGAGCAAAACTACCAATCTAGGAACCAAATTATTCTACACTAACTAGTAGGAATTATTATGGATGACTGAAATAAATGCAACCAAAATTTTACCTGCAGTCAACTGAAACAATTTTATATTGGTGAGACTTAAGAACACAAATGCTGTGTTTTTTCCTTTTATAGTTGCAGGTTTTTTTTTCTTTTAGCTAAAAGTATGAAAGAGTTTACATATTTTATACACTTATGAAATATGTTGATCTCCAAATACCTCCATAGAATTGGTAAACACACACATGAAGTCAATTGTTAATTTTTCCTTTTTCAAATGAGTCTCGTTTGAAACGTTTAAGTTATACTATAATAAATTTAAGAATTGTGTGGACAATAGAAATAACTAATTTCCACGTGTATCTTCTATTAACCAAATACTTTACTAAGGTCGGATATTAACTACAGAAGTTATAGAGGAACATTCAAGAGAAAGCGATAATTTATAGATCACTAGATCTACAGTAAGTTTGTACCAAGAGACGCACGACCGATACATTAAAATATTTTTATACCTCCTTTTGAAAATCTAAGATATTAGTTGTCTGCAATGGTGTAACTTAAAAAAGAAAAATCCACCGTAACACTATGCATGTCTATTTAAAACCTCAATACTGTCCACCGCAACATTACACATTCAGAGAAGACAGTCAAGTACTTGGAGCACAAAACAATTATTTCCACTCACGATTTAAAATTCTCTAGTAATAATGTACTTTCCGTTAATTTCCTTAAGTTTCACGGCATATATTCAGGCCTTTGGAGAGTTAAAAATGTTTCCCTTAAGTACCAGAGTTGCTATAACGTTTTTAGATGCTGAAGCATCCGTATTCCTGAATTTGGCCGCATTTATAACAAGGGAGGGGGACCGCGAATATTTAAGGTTAAGAACTTCTCACGGTCTTCCTGAAACTTTTGGATCTAAAATCTCTTCTGAAATTCAGAGAGAGAGGCCACTAAATATCAGTTGCCATTGTGATTCGGAACTGACTACAGCTTCTTACTACTCTTTCTCCACACCCCTTGCCCAGAACAGTGGAGCTCTCCGAAGTCCCAATGCTGGACCGGAAAAGAGAAGCCAAAGGAGATCTCAAACCCTCTCTGCAAGGCAGGAGGCGGCTCGACGGAAGCGCCCCCCGCTACTCAGCCAACTACCCACACGTCAGGCCTGGATCCCACTGGGAGAGGATATTTAGGAAAGGGAAAGAAGCCGTTGCCGTCACTTCGCGCGGATACCGGCCATTCCCGCCGGATCTTGTACCTGCCGCCGGCCCTTGACCATCCCCAGCTCTCCGTCGGCTCCCGAGAGGACACCTTCTTCTCCCTGCCCGCTTTCATACCAATAGGCGCCGGGGTCTCTCATAGGAGAGGCAGCGGGGCTCGAGGGTCTTCCTACAGGCCCTAACTCCGGTCCTTCTCTCCCTAACAACATCCCAACGAGCGCACCCTGGCCCCCGGGTGCGGCGCTCAGGAAGAGGGCCCCGGGCCTGCCTCCCGCCGAGGCCGAGAAGAAAAGGGAGGGAAAGAAGGGCGAAGATGGGGCCTGCCCTGGAGCCAAGTACCTTGTAGAAAGCGCCATTGGAGCCCCGCACTTCCACCACCAGCTCCTCCATCTTCTCGAAAGCCCAGCTCGCGCCGGGAGCCCGCCCCCGAGAGGTGGGCTGCGGGCGCAAGAGGCCCAGCCGCCGCCGCCGCCGCCGCCGCGCTCCCGCACGCCCCCCGGCAGCGGCGCCGCCGTCACCGCCGCCACCCGCGCTCGCCGTCGGCTCACCGCCCGCTCGGAGGCGGCCCCTCACCGGAAGTGAAACCGAAACGGAGCCGAGCGCCTGACTGAGGCCGAACGCTCCGGCCGCTCCGCGTGTAAACAGTGAAACCGCGTCACGTGACCGACACCGCCCCTCCCCCCGCGGGCTTGGCCCCTCGGCCCCGCCCTCTTTCTCCCCGCGGGCCCTGGAGCGCGCGCATGCGTGCTTCTGGGAAACCAGCTGGGGGCCGGGCCCAACGTAAGGCGCGCGGGCTCGGCGTGCGCGGGCTGGGTGGAGGGCGGGAAGGCGGGAAGGGCGGTGACAGGTCGCCGGGCTGGCCGAGGTCGCGCGGCTTCGGGTCTCCTGGCAAGGGCCAGAACGTCTATTCCTGTAGAAGGTTAGGTACAGGCGTGGGAAAGGTCCTTCTGTTGCGATCAAGTGTATTCACTTATCCGAGTCTGAGCTGGCTTGGGTTGGAGGGTTTGTTTTTTTTAAGTGGGGCAGAGTCTGAGCTGGAGATGGAGTGGGGGACAAGACTAAAGGTGAAGAATTAGATTGAAGACGACTTTGAACTAGTAACAGTGGCAACCACGATGAACCAGACTTGTGTGACCCTTAGAGGCAGAAGGTGAGAGTAATGCCACCCCCTCCTCTAGAGATTTTGGGCTGCCCTGTGGATACATACTGTGCCCTCTGAGGGGCAGTTGATTGTGTCAGGACCTCTGGAAACGTCAGTTATCCCTCAGACCCGGTACTGACCCATGCGCTTCCCTTCCCTCCATTCAGTTTCATACTTGACATTTAAAAAAAAAAGTCTTAAACACTTGTTAATTTCTTTACATTTTATTTTCCTAATATTTAGCCCCTACTGCGTGCCCACCCTGTACAGGAGAGTGGGGTGGCATGTGTGCAGCAGTCAGGTGACTTATCTACAGGGGCCAGTGCACCACTTTGCCTTGCAGCTCTCCCGCTTTACCTGCCACAGTACAACAAACCCCAGCTCTTTCTCATTCCTCTTTCAACACTGTGCTTATATCCACTTTGAGCTAGGTTTCTTTTGGAAAGCTTGAATAAGGTGAAGAGTAAAAAGAAAAAGATTGCCAGCATTTAACTTGGAACCTGGAGGCACAGATGAACGTAAATCAAATTATCAGAAAAATAAATGTGGGGTTGCAACTGTGATAAGGACAATGAAGATTTAGGTACACCTATGATAGTGGGACAGGACCCAGTCTGGGGTGGGTGAGGAGCAGTCAGAGCTGGGAAATGGCTCCAGCTGGATTGTGACCAGGGAGAGTTGGTGGAGGTGGGATGAACTGCCGCAGGCAGGTGCCCCAGAATTAGAGGCATGCTTGGGCCTCCAGTTCCCTTCCCACCCTACTCCTGTCCAGAGCACCAGTGTTACTGGGGTGGAGCTCGAGTTGTTTTTTTTTTAAAGATTTTTTATTTATTTATTTGACAGAGAGAGAGGTCACAAGTAGGCAGAGAGGCAGGCAGAGAGAGAGGAGGAAGCAGGCTCCCCACAGAGCAGAGAGCCTGATGCGGGGCTCGATCCCAGGACCCTAAGATCATGACCTGAGCCGAAGGCAGCGGCTTAATCCACTGAGCCACCCAGGCGCCCCTGAAGCTCGAGTTTTAAAGCAGTGGATCAAGGGCCACATTTCTTGAGGCCACAGTACACAAAAATGAGCCACTGGAATAGGGTTTCCAGGGTAGTCACAAGATGTGAAGACTGTAGGATGGCTGAAACAGAATCTCCCCACAGGGTGGATAGGAGCAGAGCCCGCTCTTTAATGCCAATGTATTGAAAGAGAACAGATTGATGAGAATGGTTATAACACCCACAGGTAGGGTGTTGTTCAGTTCACCCAAGGCCTTCAAACATTATCCGCTCTTCAGAGCCTCTATAAGCCACGCTAAACCTGGTGCTGTTCCCTGAACTTATGGTTCACTTTCATGCCTCCCTGTCTCTACATGCACTTCTGGTTCTCCAGAACTACCCTTCTCCTTAGAGTTATCAGATGGATTCCTTTTTTTAAAAAAAGATTTATTTATTTGAGAGAGACAGCAGGGGGAGAGACAGAGGGAGAGAGAAAATCCCAAGCAGATTTCACACTGAGCACGGAGTCTGATGTGGGACTTGATTCCAAGACCCTGAGATGATGACCTAAGCTGAAATTAAGAGTCAAATGCTTAACTGACTGAGCCACTCAGGCGTCCCTCAGATGGATTCCTATTTGCTATTTTACCTCAGGTGCCGAGAGTTGAGTTAACTTACTTCTCAATTCTCAGCATATTGTTATTATCAGTTGCCGCCAGGCCCCTCTCTTACTTTTATTATTTTATATTGTTGCTATTAGTTTTCATTGTCTTATTCGATACACATTCCCATTCTTCTTCTAGATACCAACTACAATGTGCTGATACAGATCCTTGGTAATTTAAGACATGCAGTGTTTTGTGTATGCCTTTACATTTACAGAGATGGTATTGGGGTGGAAATGTTTTTCTCACTGTTTTCACTCAACACTGTGTTCTTGAGCTATAGCCACGTTGCTGTGTGTACACCTAGTTTTGGGCTTCTAACTGCTGCTGAGTATTCCATAGATTTTAATGATACATTTCCCTAGTGATGGGCGTCTAGGTTACTGCCAACTCCCTCATGTCACACTGTGGTGAAAGCCCTTGTGAACGTCTTTACGAACCTTGGCAAGAATTTTTGTGTGTGTGCTCTCATAGAAGTTTGTATACACTTCTTGCTTCCTCACCACACTGCTTGGCATATGGCAGGGGTTCCGTAAATGTTGGATACCTCTCCTATGATGCTTGATGTACTACAATCACTTATTTATATTTATATTTCCCTTATTAGACTGTGACTTCCTTCCAGGCAGGAAAGATGTCTTATTTTTCTTTGTATCCCTGGCACAAAGTGGTTGATTTTAGGAAATGTTTGATGAATACATACCTGTCCAGCTTCACTTCCTGTATGTGCTCTGACTTAGCCTTACCCACTTAATTGCATCTCAGCCTTGTTCTTATCTCTAACTCTTGCAATGCTCCCTTTCAGGACAAGCTTAGCTGAATTAGACATGGGCTCAGTCCTCTTTGTGACCCTGCTTCTCCCATATTCTCTCTCTCTCTCTCTGTCACTGGCAACCCTTTCTTCAAGTCAGTTCCCTAGGCCTAAAACAGAGTCATTTTGACCCTTTCCATGACATACCTAATCCAACAGCAATCTTTTCCCGAGTGTATAATCTTTTTCTTACCACCTGCACTGCTAAGACCATGTTCCCAATTCACCATTTTCTCCTACCTGGATGACCACAAAAATTTCACTGGTCTCCCTGCAGCCACTCTTACCCTCTTGTCTGTTCTGAGCACGGAAGAGACAGTGCCCTATTCAGGTGTCAGTCAAGCAACTCTGCTACTCAGAACCCCTTCAGTTGTTCCCTGATTGTCTGAGGGTCAAAGCCAAAGTGCTTATTTATTCTGGCCTCAGTGCCCTACATACTCTGGCCTCTGTTATCTGTCTCATCTTCCACCTCCCCCTTCACTCCGTTCCAGCCATACTGGCTTATTTGCAGTTTCTTGAAAACACGAGGCAGGTTGCCTCTCACTAGAATACAAGCTCATGGAGAACAGAGATTTTGTTTCTTTTATTGACTGCTTGTCCCAGTGCCTAGCACAATGTTTGGAACATATCAGGTGCTTATGAAATATTTACTGAGTGAATGAATGAATGAACGTGTGTTGAGGGCCCAGCTCAGAACAAGTCTACTCCCATGCCTATGTTTATCTGATAGTGGAATTGATGCTTCAGCACTTCTTGCCTTGCCTTGGCCCCTAGCTTCCATTAAATTGCTACCTGTTGTCTTTGCATTGATTTCTTTTGTGTTATTTCTTGCTCCTTCATAATTTGAGCCCTCTGAGTATTTTTCATGCCTCAATCCCAGCTGAAATGCCCTTACTCCTTTCTAATTCTAGAAATCCTGTGTATCCTCTAGGACCCAGCTAAACTTCACTTCTTTCATGATACTTTCTCTGACAATTTCAACTCACTTTGACCTGTCCTTTGAACTGGGTGTTAAAAATCCTTTTAAAATTAATAATCTTTATGTTTTAGAACAGTTTTAGATTTACAGAAAAATTGAGGCAATAGGAGAGAATTCCCATATTAGTTCCCTGATACCCCCTCCCAGTTTCCTCTGTTATGAACATCTTGTATTATTGTTTTACATTTGTTGTCATTGATGAGCCAATATTGACACATAGTTTTTAACTGAAGCCTGTAATTTACATTAAGTTTCACTCTTTGTGTTGTACAATGTATGGGTTTTGACAAATGCATAATGCCATGCAACCAACATTACAGTATCATATAAAATAATTCCACCACCCTAAAAATCCATTGTGTTCCACTTGTATATCATCAGCTCAACCCACAAACCTTTGGCAACCACTGATCTTTTTACTGTTTCCATAGATTTGCTTTTTCTAGAATGTCATATGTTTGGAATTCTATAGTAGGTAGCCTTTTCAAATTGTCTTCTTTCACTTAGCAATAAGCATTTAAGATTCCTCCGTGTCTTTGGATGACTTTATAGCATGTTTCTTTTTATTGATGAATAATACTCTATCATCTGATACACGTGGTTGGTTTATCCACCAACTGAAGGACATTTGTTTGCTTTCAGTTTTTGTTGATTATGAAAAAAGCTCCTATAAACATTCATGAGCAGGTTTGTAAGGACATAAGTGTTCAACTCATTGTGTAAATACCTAAGAGTGCAGTAGCCGGATTGTATGGTGACTATGTCTGGCTTTGTAAGAAACTGCTAACTGTCTTCCAGAATGGCTGTATTATTTTGCATTCCCACCCACAGTGAATGAGAGTTCCTATTGCTACACATACTCTCAAGCTTTTGGTGTTATCAGTGTTTTGAATTTTGGCTATTCTAATAAATGTGTAGTGGAATCTCATTGTTTTAATTTGCAATTCCCTAATGACTTAGGATGTTGAACACCTTTTTTTTTTTTTAAGATTTTTATTTATTTATTTGACAGAGAGAGATCACAAGTAGATACGCAGGCAGAGAGAGAGAGGGAAGCAGGCCCCTGCTGAGCAGAGAGCCCAATGCGGGACTCGATCCCAGGACCCTGAGATCATGACCTGAGCCGAAGGCAGCGGCTTAACCCACTGAGCCACCCAGGCGCCCCTGTTGAACACCTTTTTATGTTTATTTGCCATCTGTACATATCTTTTCATTGATAAGGTCTTTGTACAGATCTTTTGCCCATTTTTTAATTGGGTTGTTTTCTTATTGGTGAATTTTAATAGTTCTTTGTATATTTTGGATACCAGCCCTTCATCAAATTGTGTTTTTCAAATATTTTCTCCCAGTCTGTGGCTTCTCTTTTCATTCACTTAACAGTGTCTTTCACAGAACAGAGATTTTTAATTTTAAAAAAGTCTAAATTAGCAGTTTTTTTTTCTTCATGATCATCCTTTTGGCACTGTATCAAAAAAGTCATCAGCAAACCTAAGTTTTATCCTATTATCTTCTAGAAGTTTATAGTCTTGTGGTTTCCATTTAGGTCTATGATACATTTTGAGTTAATTTCTGTGAGAGGTATAAGGTCTGTGTCTAGATTCTTCATTTTTTTTGCATATGCATATCCAATCATTCCAGTACCATTTTTTAAAATAAATACTACTGTTTCTCCATTGAATTGCCTTTGCTCCTTTGGAAGAGATCAGTTGGCTACATATTTATGGGTCAAATTCTGGTCTCTTTCTTCTATTCATTGATTTGTGTATTCTTTCATTAATGCCATATTCACTTGATTCCTGTAGTTTTAAGTAAATCTTCTTTTTTTTTTTTTTAAAGATTTATTTATTTGACAGATAGAGATTACAAGTAGGCAGAGAGGCAGGCAGAGAGAGAGAGAGGAGGAAGCAGGTTCTGCGCTAAGCAGAGAGCCTGATGCGGGGCTCGATCCCAGGACCCTGGGATCATGACCTGAGCTGAAGGCAGAGGCTTTAACCCGCTGAGCCACCCAGGCGCCCCAGTTTTAAGTAAATCTTAAAGTTAAGCAGTGTCAGTCTTCTGACTTTTTCCCTTCCTTTGGTATTGTGTTTCCTATTTTGAGTCTTCCCTTTCCATTTAAAGTCTAGAATCAGTCTGTCAATATCTACAAAATAATTTGTTGGGATTTTGATTACAATTGCATTGAATCCATAGATCAAGTTGGGACGAAATGATAACAATATTGAGTCTTCCTATCCATGAACATGGAACATACCTCCGTTTAGATCTTCTTTGATTTATTTCATGAAGGTTTTCTAGTGTTCCTCATATAGGAACATATTTTGTGACACTTATGCCTAAATATCTTATTTTTTTGATGCTGATGTAAATTGTATTGTGTTTTCAAATTCTAATTGTTCATTGATAACCACTGCTTTTGCTACAACCCATAAATCTTTTTTTAAAGATTTTTATTTATTTGTGGGGCGCCTGGGTGGCTCAGTGGGTTAAAGCCTCTACCTTCGGCTCAGGTCATGATCCCAGGTCATGATCCCCTGGGATCGAGCCCCACATCAGGCTCTCTGCTCCACAGGGAGCCTGCTTCCTCCTCTCTCTCTGCCTGCCTCTCTGCCTACTTGTGGTTTCTCTCTGTCAAAATAAATAAAATATTTAAAAAAAAGATTTTTATTTATTTAAGAAAGAGAGAGAGAGTACACACATGCCCGAGGAGGGGGGAGGGGCAGAGGGAGAAGCACTGAGCAGGGAGCCTGAAGCAGGACTTTTCTGAGTGAAATGTGGATGCTTAACCAACTGAGCCACCCAGGCACCCTTGGCAGTCTGTGTTTAAAATGAGCCATCCAAGTAATTCTGATGCATGTCCAAGTTTGAACCACTGAGACAGATATAGCTAGCAGTGTACATGGTCTAGCTTGGTAAAGGATTTTTTTTAAGATTTTTTATTTATTTGTTTGAAGGCAGATGTTCAATCAACTGACCCACCCAGGTGCTTGTGCAACCCATAAATCTTGATAAGTTGTAATGTTTTTCATTTAGTTCAAAACAGTTTTAAATTTCTCTTTGAAACTTCTCCTTTTACCCATGTGTTATTTAGAAGTATGTTGTTTAATCTCCAAATATTTAGGGATTTTCCAATTATCTTTCTGTTATTGATTTATAGTCTAATTCTGTTGTGGTCTGAGAGCAGACATTGTAGGATTTCTGTTCTTTCAAATTCGTTAAGATATGTTTTGTGGACCAGAAGTTGGACTGTCACGGTGAATGTTCCATGTGAACTTGAGAAGAAATTACCCTGCTGCTGTTGGTTGAAATAGTCTATCGATGTCTATTAGATCAAGTTGTCAACTGATAGAGCTGTTCAGTTCAACTATATATCCTTACAGATTCTCTGCTGCTCAATATATCAATTACTGACAGAATGGTATTGAAGTCTTCAAATATAACAAAGATTGGTCTATTTCTCCTTGTAGTTCTCCCAGCTTTTGCCTCCTATATTTTGATACTCTGTTGTTGGCTGCATAGACCTTTAGAAATTTCATGTCTTCTTGGAGAATTGATCTCTTTATCATTGTATAACACCCGTCTTTTTTTTTTGAGATTTTATTTATTTGACAGAGAGAAATCACAAGTAGGCAGAGAGGCAGGCAGGGGTGGGGAGCAGGCTCCCTGCTGAGTGGAGAACCCAATGGGGCTCAATCCCAGGACCCTGAGATCATGACCTGAGCTGAAGGTGGAGGCTTAATCCACAGAGCCACCCAGGTGCCCCTATAATGCCCATCTTTATTCTTGATAAAGTTCCTTGCTCTGAAGTCTGCTTTATCTGAAATTAATATACCTACTTCACCTTTATTTTGATTAATGTTAGCATGGTATATCTCTCTCCATCCCTTTACTTTTAATCTATTTGTGTTTATATTTAAAGTGGATATCTTGTAGACAACAGGTAGTCACATCATCTTTGACAGTCTCCATATTTTTTCATGATTTTTTAAATATAATTTAATTTTTTCAGTGTTCCAAGATTCATTGTTTATGCACCACACCCAGTGCTCCATGCAATCTGTGCCCTCCTTGATACCCACCACCAGGCTCACCCAGCCACCCACACCCCCTCCCTTCCAAAACCTTCAGTTTGTTTCTTAGAGTCCACAGTCTCTCATGCTTTGTCTCCCCGACTGATTTACCCCAATTCACTTTCCTTTCATTCTCCTAATGTCCTTCATGTTATTCCTTATGCTTCACAAGTAAGTGAAACCATATAATTGACTTTCTCTGCTTGACTTATTTCACTCAGCATGATCTCTAGTCCCATCTATGTTGATATAAAAGTTGGGTATTCATCCTTTCTGATGGAGGTATAATATTCCATTATATATATGGACCATATCTTCTTTATCCATTCATCTGTTGAAGGGCATCTTAGGTCTTTTCCACAGTTTGGCTATTTTGGCCATTGCTGATATGAACATTGGGGTACAGATGCCCCTTCTTTTTACTACATCTGTATCTTTGGGGTAAATACCCAATAGTGTAATTGCATTCACACCAACAGTGTAAGAGGGTTCCCCTTTCTCCACATCCTCTCCAACACTTGTTGTTTACTGTCTTGTTAATTTTGGCCATTCTAACTGGTGTAAGGTGGTATCTCAATATGGTTTTGATTTGAATTTCCCTGATGGCTAATGATGAACCTTTCTTCATGTGTCTGTTAGCCATTTCTTTGTCTTCTTTGGAGAAGTGTCTGTTCATGTCCTCTGCCCATTTTTTGATATGATTATCTGTTCTGCATGTTGAGTTTGAGGAGTTCTTTATAAAGTTCGTATATTAGCCCTTCGTCTGTAATGTCATTTGGGAATATCTTCTCCCATTCTTTGGGTTACCTCTTTGTTTTCTTGACTGTTTCCTTTGCTGTGCAGAAGCTTTTTATCTTGAAAAGTCCCAAAAGTTCATTTTCACTTTTGTTCCTTTGCCTTTGGAGACATATCTTGAAAGAAGTTGCTGTGACCGATGATGAAGAGGTTACTGCCTATGTTCTCCTCTAGGATTTTGATAGATTCCTGGCTTGCGTTGAGGTCTTTTATCCATTTCAACTTTATCTTTGTGTGTGGTGTAAGAGAATGGTCAAGTTTCATTCTTCTATACAAGGCTGTCCAATTTTCCCAACATCATTTATTGAAGAGACTATCTTTTTTCCACTGGATATTTTTTCCTGCTTTGTCAAAGATTATTTGACCGAAGAGTTGTGGGTCCATATCTGGGCCCTCTGTTCTGTTCCATTGATCTATGTGTCTGTTTTTGTGCCAGTACCATGCTGTCTTGGTGATCAGCTTTATAGTAAAGTTTGAAATTTTTTGTTGAAGTTAAGGCATGGTGTAATTTTTGGTCGAAGTTAAGCATGGTGCATTAGGTAATAGGAACTGAGTTAATTAGGCTTTTAGTTTCAGGTTTTATGCTAATTCGGGTAGGACCTGAGCTGTGTTTATTTGTTGCAGCTGTAGGTGGCAGATACTTCAGTTTCCTTTAGTATCTTTGGTTTTGTTTTTTGGTTTTCTGTTTTGTTTTTGGGTTTTTGTTTTTGGTTTTTTGGTTTGTCTCCTTTGTTATCTTTGGGTTTCCCTGAGAACTCCTTCTTACATAGTCTGTCGCTCAGGTGTCTTAGTTCTAATCTATTACCCTGGAGCCCTGTTGATGTGATGGCAAGGTGGCAGGGAGGGGAAGCATTCTACCATCTTATGATTAACTGTCAGAGTTTTAGGAAGCCCCAGTCCCTGGCCTGTGTTCTTAAGAAGCACTTCTTAGCTTTATCCTCCCTCCCTTTAGGTGCTACAGGAAGGTTAGAGAGGACTACCATTAGCAAGTAGCCCTTCTCCCAGGTCAGGACTGGCTCTAGTAAGTAAATTTCCCTTGGAGGGCAGGCTTTTGTTGTGGAGAGCAGGGGGTATATTTTAGAATGGTTGCTTTTCCCCACTTTCTGCAGAAACAGGAGGGACTTTTTCTCTGATCTTCGCTGTGAGAACCTCATGGGTTCCTGGAGGCAAAACCCATGAAAATGTAGGCCTCCCCCCAAGACTGGCTCCCCAGAAGTTTCTAACTCTCAACTAAGTCTACACCCAGCCTAAACCAATTCATCAAAACCACCTTTTAAGAGTTCCTACCAATAATTGGCTCCAGCAACTTCTGCCTTCAGTAATCTGATCTCTGCTGCGATTCTCTGTATGCACCTGTCTCTCCACATTTTGGGCTGGCAGTTTGCCCTGTGACCTCAGTTCTCTGGGTCTAAGAAAAGTCATTTCTGCTTGCTCAGCATCTTTCTTGTTGTGAGGCTGGAAGTGACAACTTCCAAGTTCTCTATATGTCAGAACTCCAGATTAGACATTTGAGTTGGAATTTCTCTTGTACCTTGGGGTTGTGTGTCAGGACTCCGATTTATACCTCAAACATCACCAATAAGCCTACACAAGTAGAATTATTAACTTTCTTTTCTTTTTTTTTAAAGATTTTATTTATTTATTTGGCAGAGAGAGAGAGAGATCACAAGTAGGCAGAGAGGCAGGTAGAGAGAGAGGAGGAAGGAGGCTCCCCGCATAGCAGAGAGCCCAATGTGGGGCTCGATCCCAGGACCCTGAGATCATGACATGAGCCGAAGGCAGAGGCTTTAACCCACTGAGCCACCCAGGCGCCCAGAATTATTAACTTTAAAGGTCAGTTAAGTGTCTACTTCATTATGAGATAATCGTACTATTTCTATTTACCTTTTAAGAACAAATATGCATGCAGTCTGTGGCAGGCACTGGGCTGGCTAACTCCACTTCTATTCCCAGCCTCATTCTCCCTTGGCTGCCTCTACCCTAGAGGCCAGAAAACCTAAATATGCATTTTCCCAGCTACCCAGAGGTGAAAATGGCTACATGACTCCTTCCTCCTTCTTTCTTTCCTTCCTTCCTTCCTTTTAAATAAGATGTAAACATGAGTTTATTGGCAAGTTTCTGAGAAAGTGCTTGTTTGAGAAAAGCAGACAAATTTGGCTGGTGTTGCTACTTCCTCTGCAATGCCTGCCTTGATTATCCTTGATTATAGATTTGATACATAAGGGTAGGGAATGTCCAGGTAGCCTCAGTGAACCATTGCCAGCAACCACCCACCACCAGATTTCTTGAGTCAGAAAAATAAACCTCTATTTGATTAAGCCTTATTAAGTTGGCTTTTCTTTAACCTACGGACATATGCACTTCTAACTCATGGAACACCTAAGCCATATGGAATCTGAACTATAAAACCGAAGGAGTCTAACAGATAAACACTAGAAAGAGCAAGAGTAAGTTTGACTACAATGAAAGAGTAATGCGGACACCCACCCATTCAAAGAACTAAAGCAAAGATTCATCTTAATGTTGAAATGCCAGGGACTAGAGTTTTGCTGATTGCCATTTATTCTATGCATATGTTATGTGAGATGTGGTGGGAATGTTGATTCTGTGGAAGTTCAAAGTCAGAGGGACCAGTAGCATGAGAAGCGGGCAATTTTTAAGGAGATAGGACTATCATAGTGTCTTAGAGTTGCACAGATGAAATTAACCAAAAGACGGATTTCTCAAATTGTCTGAAATCAGGGTAAGAGGTTCTTCTTTAACCAGTCTTCTTGGGCTTATTTGATCTCTGTGTGATTCAGTTTCCCTAGCCATAAAATGAGAATAATAATAATATGCACCTCACTGAGGGATCGTGAGCATTAAATGAGATAATCTGTGTGAAAAGTTTGACTAGTGCCTGCACACCAGAAGTGTTGTATCAACAGTATTAGAACTGGATTGTGGACATAGCCCTCTGCCTTGCATTGTCATTACCAGCTACAAACTCGGGACATTGCCTCACTCTGGGGAGCAGCACACATGACTGGCTTGTTCTTCACACATCAAGGAACCCAAGAAGGGTTCTTAATAGCAGGGTAGAGAAATGTTTCCAAGTTGCAATGGACCTTGATTTGATCATTTATTTGAGCTCAGTGAGCTGCCAAAATCAAGTGAACTTTAACCTGCAGGAAAGTAAGTGAAGTCCTTCGGAAGCATGAATTTGTTGAGTAACAATCTCCTTTTGAGTTCTTCTAAGAATTGACTAAGCTTGGAGGTCTCTCCGTCCTATTTGAAATGTGAAATATTGTCTGTCTTCAGTCTTCTGGCATTTTTCTCATTCTCTTGATTTTTCAGAGATTATTTAAAAACATTACCAACTGTTACTGTCTGCTGTAGTACTGGGTCAGTACATGTTGCAAGCGGGGCTCTATTTATCAGTATGATTACACTTGATTACAGGTCACTCAAACCTGACAAATATTGACTTAATTAAAGGGTTTCTAAAATATTATTTATTATTCTCACGTAATGAGAAGCCTGGAGACAGGCAATGTGGAGCTAATGTGGGGGAATCCTTCTGCTTTCTACTTACTGCTCTTGATATCCCCATGCTTGCAAGTTGACTGCTTCTTCTCCAGGCCTTGAGTTTATAGTTTATGCAGAAAAAGAGGGAAGAAAAGAATGCACAAGGTGCAGGCCAGCTACTCCTTCAAAAAAATCAGGAAAATCCTAGCTTTTCAAAAGCCCCTTCTAATAGACTTCTGCTGACATCTCACTGGCCAGGATGATGTTTCATGGCCACAGATAGCTGCAAGGAAGCCTGAGGATTGCCATCTTTTAGCCAGACACATTGCAGGTCTAAACAAAACTGGGTGTTGGTTTTTTGTAGGGTTTTTTTTTGTTGTTGTTGTTGTTGTTTGTTTGTTTAGAAGGCGATGGGAATGGTATTGGTTATGCAGTTGGCTGTGAGTGCCACATTCTGAATCCATAATGTCGACTGTGGGACAGTAATAGCTGAGGAGCCAACACTTGCAAGCTAGTCAACAGAGCAGAGGGAGTCAGTGAATGTAGAAATGTTTACCCCTGGCCTTGATGGAAATGTTGCCTATTTTGAAGGAATAGAGGAAAGTCTAACCTCAGAAATATGTAATTGTTATATTGTAAAACTATATTCCAGAGCTTTCTTTTTCCTCTTTATTGGCAAGCATGTCTTCTCAGAATTGATGGAGAAAATATTTTGCATAACCTTTAAAACCTAGCCAGAGCAGGGCTCAGACTCTTCCTATAGAACTGATATAAAAATATTTCAACCATTTAAAAATTAAAAGGACAATAAAAGACTGAAGAATGGTAATAAACCAAAAGTCACTAAAAAGACATGATGACAAAATGAAATGTGATGTCCTAGTTTGGATCTTGGAAGAGGTGAAAGAAGGTAGCAGAAAAACTAGTGAAATCCAAATAAAATCTATAGTTTAGTTAACGGTAATGTACAGAAGTTGGTTTCTTAGTTGTGACAAATATAACAAGGTAATGTGTTTGCTAATACTAGGTGAAACTGGGTGGGGGCTTATGCGAGCTCTGGATTATCCTTTGTAATTTTCTGTAAATTGAAAATTATTCCAACATAAAATGTTTTTGAAAGAATTAGGGAAATGTTGGAGGAAAAATAATTACATGACAAACTAGGTGTTTCTATTTAAGTAACAGCAACTGTAATTAGAATAAATGAAATCCAAATGTACTAGTATGAGTGTAAGATATATTCACAGCTCAAATTTAGGCATGTCCAGAAAACTGATGGGAGGAAGGCCCACCATGAGTCTGTTTTTCATGAGGGATAAAAAGCCCAATATCACAAAACTTATGTTTGAAGTGGAGAGATTAAGCAAATGTGGTTCAAGGACTGAGGCCACCATGGGAAAGGAGGACCAATTCTTAGTGTGTTATCAGTCATTCAGATTATATCCCAGTTCTAGAATCTCTGGCATCATGCCAGAGTTCTAGAAGTAAGAAAAACAATAAAGAACTCACAGAGCTTGCCAACAGAGGATGTAAGGTGTCAGTTGGATTGAGTCCATGATTTTCTCCAAGCAATAGACATGACATGAGCTGTTTTAGCGGTGAATGAGAGTGTGCATCCTTTATTTTCTTATTGTAGGACTGTTAGCAATGGGCCTGAGCATCAGTGGTCTAATTGGAGGGCAGTGGTAGAATAATTTTAGTGATACGAGATGTCAGTATGGGAGAAGAGGGACATAGAAAATGCCACAGGAACCAAGAGGGCTGGTTCTAGGAGAACACATGAAGCAGAACCAGGGGACTCACCAGAAGTATGTTTGAGATACTGAAGAGGCCAGTGTTTCTTCAGAACTGAAGAGGAGCATGGGCAGAGAAACACTAACATGCAATTGCCATTGCAACTTTCCTTTTACATTGACGTTGGTATGACCCAAGAATCACACTTTATATGAAAATGCATTTTGCAAGGCCTCACTGTAGAACTGATTGCTACTTGCTGGGTTCTTTTAGTACATGAAATCTGACTCATGGATGCTGACCAAAATACAGAATGATAAAAAAGGAAATGAAAATCAGTTTGGCTTGGAAGATGTGTATTTGAAAATGCTACTTTCTTCAAGTAAATGGTGATCTTGTCTTGTAAGAAAGAAAATGAGATACAATTTAAGCATTATTATTATTCATGGAAACTGACCACTTAATTATTCAGGAGAAATTAATTCCTCAGCACTAGGGGCTGGTGTCAATCTGATCACTGACAGTTAAGTCTTATGATAAGAAGACTAGATGAAGAACATCAAAAAATGTTACAAATATTGTAATTTTTAAAATCAGAAACTTCTTTACCATAGTGAATTTCTGAAAATGCTTGCAATAAATCTAGAGGAAAACCAGGCAGAGTTTTAAAATCCAAACACAATATATAGCTTGAAATAAAAAATTCCCTAATTTTAGTGGAGTTACAAAGTCTTGGAAATGGAGAGGGAGGACTTGAACATATAGTTTCCAACTCCAATCTCTCTCCCTCTCTTGAGACAGATGCTGACACTTTCAGATATTGAGTGCAGGTAAAACTTTGGGCTCTGCTTGAGAGCTCCAGTAGAGACAGTTGCTATGGGGCTTTCTCCTACATGGGCTACAGAAACACCTGGTGACCAGCATCCAGGATTCCTGGGATTAGGGGAAGAATGCTTTATATCCCAGGAAAAGCTTGGTGGTCAAAGCAAAATGGAGTCATCTTCAGTGCCTGCTTGCTGTGGACTGGCAATCTACTTGCTTCCATATCCATGACCTGCGGGGCTGAATCTGTTTTTTACCAGCCTCCAGCTGGAGGGCTGCCTCAACTGAGGACTCTCTAAAATCCAGAACTGAGCCCCTAAGAGGGAAGAGTAACAACAAAATAATCATCATCTCGGGCTCAGCAGCCAGAGAGAAAGATCCATTAAGACACCTCCAGGTAGGGGCACCTGGGTGGCTCAGTGGGTTAAGCCTCTGCCTTCGGCTCAGGTCATGATCTCAGGTCCTGGGATCGAGCCCCACATCAGGCTCAGCAGGGAGCCTGCTTCCCCTACTCCCACCTCTCTCTGCCTGCCTCTCTGCCTACTTGTGATCTCTCTCTCTCTCTCTCTCTCTCTGTCAAATAAATACATAAAATCTTTATATAAAAAAAAAGACACCTCCAGGTAAATGGCCTGCTAGAGGAAACAGGACAAATTGACTAGAAAATAACAAGAGCATTTGAAGATATTCAAGAGCACAAAGAAGAAATCTAAAGTTCTACAACTGGCTCTCCCAACTAAACAATAGAGTAGATAATTGAAGGAGAGTCACTGTTGGGATCCAATTTTGCGGACTGGAACATCAACCCAAAACATACACCAAAAAATAGAGAGACATGGAAATCATGAGAGAAAAGAAAGGACCTTTGGAGGACAGGCACATATTTAATGTGAAAATTAGTAGGAGGCCTAAGAGGGAAAAAGGAGGAGATGGGGGAGAGTCTATGTGAGAGAAGGAAGATCAGGGTCTCTAGGATGAAGGAGGTCACCAGGTTTCCAGCTGGGATGATGCTAAGAGTCACTGAGGGTAGATGGGCTTTCCAGGACACCATAAAGCCATGGGATGAAGTACTCCACAGGGACACCATTGCATGGACTCTGGTCTCTGCCCTGGCTGACGCCAAGTCCTGCTCAAGAATCAGGAGAGCTCAATGTTCGTAAACTTTGCCTTAAAGGAAAGCACCCAGATTATTCAAATTGTCCAGAATGTGATGCAAGTTTGAGAATAAAAGGGCAGTGGTGTAGCTGTAATTTGGCTACTTTCTCTGTTGTGGGGGGATCCTGCCTGTGGGAAAGTGGCACTAGCAGCTGCACCCCCAAGTGGAACTTAGAAGCAAGGGAAAAGCCATGGAAAATTATGCTGCATCTACTCCCTACCAAGGTTGCCATTAGTGCTGTTTATCAAATATTTCTAGTTTTCCCCCGTTCTGGGAAATTGGTACTATCTTAATGTTTATGCAATTCCCCCCTTTTTTTGTCTTAGGTCTTTTTACTTTCTCATTTGTATTTTTTAACAACAAAAGGCAGTTGGAACCCTGAATAAAGGGGAAACCAGACATTCAAGCAGGGACCTGCATAAATATCTCAAATGGATGCCCCAGGTCCTGTTACTGCAGATGGTAACATAGGAAATTAGGGATGTCTTGAGAACCACCTCGCGACCCCAAGAAATGAATGGTTGCTAACTTTTCAGGCATGGATTTCATAGTACCCAGTGCTTTTAGAATCAGGAAGTGGTGACAGCTGTGATGAAGAACTTTCAACTTTCATGGAGGTGAATTTTATGTAGGTGAATTCTTTTACTTTTAAGTGATCGTCAGAGGACAAGGATTCAGAAATGATTTTCTACATGGAATTTGACCCTTTACCCCAAAATGTATATGTAAATATTACACAAAACTTCCACTGGTTAATGGTCCAAAAAAACAATTTCTGTCTGACATTTTCTTTAGAAGATGACTAAGTATATGTATGCATTTTGGGCAGGTAGATCAGACAGTATTGGGACATTTAATAGGTCTGAACAATTTGGCATTGCCATAATGATCTATGCTCTTCAAGTGTACTGAACTGAAATGGCCTTGAGGTACTTTACCTAAAGGATTAAAATAAGTACAATTTTAACAAATTAGATACCTCATTTTACTTCAGACATGATTTTATTGAAGGAAGAAGATGATCTTGCTGGAGTGGGATGCTGCTGAGACTGGGGGCAAGGGAGCAGTAGTCAATAAACCCAGGTTTTCGTTATGGAATAGCTTTTCTCCAAGGCTATAAGACTTGGGAAAAGAGTAGTTTGTTTGCTTTTCTTTTGTTTTCTTACTCTTAGAATGTTTTAAAATCTCAGCTTGAGGCTGAGGTATTGGAGCTGGCAAGTAGAGAATTTGGACAGTCCCTTTAATAAAGGTGGAGAAATGTAGATTGTAAAAGATGGCAGGGGTATTAAAGGGACAGCATCAGACAGGATAAAAATCTGTTGTGATCACAGTGCAATAGTACTTCTGACATTGAACACTCAAGAGAGAGTAGGAGGAGATCCATCAAGATACTGGGAGAACTCCCATCTCCCCACATTGCCAGGTCATAAGGGGCTCCTCTTGCAGATACAACAAGAGTTAGCCAAGATGAAAGATGTCGGAGTCTCATTTGAGACCTAAGGACACCTGCAGATTGAAAGTAAGGGGACGGAGAAATATCTATCATTCAAATGGATGTCAAAAGAAAGCTGGGGTAGCAATACTTATATCAGACAAACTGAACCTTAAAACAAAGACTATAACAAGAGAGGCACAGGATAATAATAAAGGAGACAATCCAAGAACAAGATAGAGCACTTGTAAATATTTCTGCCTCCAACATAGGAGTACCCAAATACATAAAACAGTTAATAACAAACATAAAAGACCTAATCAATAGTAATACAATAGTAGAGAACTTTAATACCCCACTTAGATTGATGGGCAAATAATCTAAACAGAAAATAAACAAGGAAATGATAGCTTTGAATGACACACTGGAACAGATGGATTTTACAGATATATTCAGAACATTCCATCCTGAAATAGCAAAATACACATTCTTTTCAAGTGCACATGGAACATTCTCCAGGATAGATCATGTATTAGTCCATAAAACAAGCCTCAACAAATTCAAGAAGATCAAAGTCATACCATGCATCTTTTCTGACCACAAGGCTATAAAACTAGAAGTTAATCATGACAAAAAATCTGGAAAGACCACAAAAACATGGAGGTTAAAGGACATGCAACTGAGCAATGCATGGGTCAACCAAGAAATGAAAGAAGAAATAAAAAAGTATATGGAAACAGATGAAAACACAGTGGTCCAAAACCTTCGGGATGCAGCAAAGTGGTTCTAGAGGGAAGTTTGTAGCAATGCAGTCTTACCTCAAGAAGCAAGAAAAATCTCAAATAATCTAACCTTCTACCTAAAGGAGCTGGAAAAAGAATAACAAATGAAGCTCAAAGCCAGCAGAAGGAAATAAATAATAAAGATTAGAGCAGAAATAAATGACGTAGAAACTTAAAAAAAGGATAGATAGGTCAATGAAACCAGGAGCTAGTTCTTTGAAAAAAATCAAGAAAATTGATAAACCTCTAGCCAGACTTACCAAGAAAAAGAGAAAGGACTCAAATAAAGTAAATTACAAATGAGAGATGAGAAATAATAATGAGTACCACAGGAAAAAAAAACAAACAATTATAAGAGAATATTATGAAAAAGTATATGCCAACAAATTGGACAACCTAGAATGAACAGATAAATCCCTAGAGACATGTAAACTACCAAAACAGAAACAGGAAGAAATAGAAAATTTGAAGAGATTGATAACCAGCAAAGAAATGGAATCGGGAATAAAAAAAAAACTCCCCAAAAACAAAAGTGCAGGACCAGCTGGCTTCACAGGGGGAAATACACTAAATATATAAAGAAAAGTTAATATCTATTCTCAAACTATTCTAAAAATTAGAAAAGGAAGGAAAACTTCCAAATTCATTCTGAGGCCAGTCTTACCCTGATACCAAAACCAGATAAAGACACCACTAAAAAAGAGAACTACAGGCCAATATCTCTGATGAACATAGATGCAAAAGTCCTGAACAAATCACTAGCAAACGGAATTCAATAATATATTACAAAAATCATTCACCATGATCAAATGGGATTTATTCTTGGATTACCAGGATGGTTCAATATTCACAAATCAACCAGTGTGATACATCACATCAATAAGAGAAAGGATAAGAACCATATGCTCCTTTCAGTAGATGCAGAAAAAGCATTTGACAAAGTATAACATCCATTCATGATAAGAACCAACAACAAAGTAGGTTTTGAGGGAACATACCTCATCATAATAAAGGCCACATATGAAAAACCCACAGTTCACATCATCCTCAATGGGGAAAAACTGAGAGCTTTTCCCTTAAGGTCAGGAACAAGACAAAGATTTCCACTCTCACCAGTCTTACTCAAACAACATAATACTGGGAGTCCTAGCCATAGCAATCAGACGACAGAAAGAAGTAAAAGGCATCCAAATAGGTAAGGAAGAAACAAAACTTTCACTATATGCAGAAGACATGATACTCTATGTAGGAAACTTGAAAGACCACCAAAAAAAAAAAAAAAAGTCTGCTAGAATTCATAAACAAATTCAGTAAAATCACAGGATACAAAATCAGTGCCCAGAAATCTGTTGCATCTCTATACGCCAAAGATGAAGCAGCAGAAAGAGAAATTAAGAAAACAATACTATTTATAATCACATCAAAAATAATAAGATGCCTAGGAATAAATCTAACCAAAGAGGCAAAAGACCTGTACTCTGAAAACTATAAAACTGATGAAAGAAATTGAAGAGGACACACATAAATAGAAAGACATTCCATGCTCATGGATTGGAAGAACAAATATTGTTAAAATGTCTATATTACCCCAAGGAGTCTACACTTTCAGTGCAATCCCTATCAAAATATGAAGAGCATTTTTAACAGAACTAGAACAAACAAACCTAAAATTTGTATGTAATCCAAAAGATCCCCAAAAGCCAAAGCAATCTTTAAAAAGAAAAGGAAAGCTAGGGGCATCACAGTTCTGGACTTCAAGTTATATTGGAAAGCTGTAGTAATAAAGACAGTATGGTACTGGCATAAAACCGGACACCTAGATCAATTGAACAGAATAGAAAATCCAGAAATGGATCCATGACTATGCGGTCAATTAACCTTTGATGAAGAAGGACAGAATATCCAGTGGGAAAAAGACCATTTTTTTCAGTAAATGGTGTTGGGAAAACTGGACAGCAACATGCCAAAGAATGAAACTGGGCCACTTTCTTATACCACACACAAAAATAAATTCAAAATGGATGAAAGACCTAAATCTGAGACCTGAAACTATAAAAACCTTAAAAGAGATCACAGGCAATAACTTCTTTGATATTGGCCATAACAGCTTCTTTCTAGATGTGTCTCCTGAAGAAAGGGGAAAAAAAGCAAAAATAAACTATTGAAACTACATGAAAATAAAAAGCTTCTGTACAGTGAGGGAAACAATAAAAACTAAAAGAACCTGTGGAATGGGAGAAGATACTTGCACATGGCATATCTAGTAAAGGACTAGTATCTAAAATATATAAAGAACTTACAAAACTCAGCACCAAAAAATAAATATTCCAATTCAAAAATTGGCAGAAGACATGAACAGACATTTCTCCAAAGAAGGCATATAGATGGCTAGGAGACACATGAAAAGATGCTCATCATCAGTTATCATCAGGTATATGTAAATAAAAACTACAATGAGATATATCGCCTCACAGCTATCAGAATGGCTAAAATCAAGAAAGATACAAGAAACAACAAATGTTGATAAGGATGTGGAAAAACAGGAACCCTTTGTGCATTGTTGGTGTAAATGCAAACTGGAGCAGGCACTGTGGAAAACAGTATGGAAGTTCCTCAAAAAGTTAAAAATAGAACTACATTACAATTCAGCAATCACACTACCAGGTATTTACCTAAAGAATACAAGAACACTAATTCAAAGGGATGCATGTACCCCTATGTTTATAAAGCATTATTTACAATAGCCAAGATATGGAAGCAGTCCAAATGTCCATCAATTGATGTACTGGATAAAGAAGTGGTACATAGGGGTGTCTGGGTGGCTCAGTTGTTAAGCATCTGCCTTTGGCTCAGGTCACAATCCCAGGGTCCTAGGATCAAGCTTCTCATTGGGCTCCCTGCTCAGTGGGAAGCCTGCTTTTCCCTTTCCCACTCCCCCTGCTTGTGTTCCCTTTCTTGCTTTGTCTCTCTCTGTCAAATGAATGAATAAACAAATAAATAAATAAAATCTAAAACAAAAAAGAAGTGGTACATATACACGATGGGATATTATTCAGCCATGAAAACGAAATCTTACCATTTGCAATGACATGGATGGAACTGGAGAGTATAATGCTAAGTGAAATAAGGCAGTCAGAGAAAGACAAATAGCACATGATTTAACTCCTGTGTGGAATTTAGGAAACAAAACAAGCAAAGGAAAACATATATAGAGAGAAATTATGAAACAGACTCGAAAGAGAACAAACTGATGGTTACCAGAGAGGAGGTGGGTGAAATAAGTGATGGGATGGATGAAATAAGTGATGGGGTACATTTATCATGATGAGCACAGGGTGATGTGTGGAAGTGTTGAATCGCTCTGTTGTATGCCTGAAACTAATATAACAGTGTAAGCTTTCTAACTGGAATTAAAATTAAAACTTAAAAATAAAGATGTCAGGGTCAGACTTGCAAAGGAAGTCAGATGGGACCTAGTGGAAGAGAAGCTGCAGTTCTCACCTCCAGAGCTCAGAGAAGAGTCTGAACACAGACACAGGGAAGATACAGAATTAGGAAGATGAAAAACTGTTCTGAAAACTGAACTCTGGGGAGAGAAGCTTGACTGAGCCCTGCCCCTAAGGCGGATTGCTGGTGAACACAGGTGCTAGTTGGACACGCAAAATGAGATCTGCTAGTATTACTGACCCCTAGAAAAGGGTTAATTTAAAGCAGTTAAAATCCTAAAGAATATATTACTGGCCTTGGTCCCACCCAGGTTTGAGTAGCAATTTCACCCCCTACTTAGCCTTTTATGGATCTGGTGAAACCATATTCTATACTTGAGTCTCTTGTGGGTTGTATTCACTGGATTGCTTGGAAAGAATGGACTTCGCAGTTTTTCACTATGTTGATCATGAGATAACCACAGAGTGCAAGACTAGGCTATTTTGTTTCTTTGGGTTGTTTCTATGATTGGAGAGTAATTTACATAAATTACAACGTACTCTTTTCAGTGTGTGGTTCTCTGAGTTTTGACAAACAGCTGTAGTTGTATAACTACAACCTTTCCCTCTCACACCCAGCTCCTGGCATCCACTCTAATCCATTTTCTTTCCCTACAGTCTTATCCTTCCTACAATGTCATATTAATATATTCATATATAGCCTTTTGAGTCTGGATTTTCGCACTTAGCAAAATGCACTTAAAATTCATCCATGTATTGCATTTATTAGTGATTCATTACCTTGTATTGCTATGTAGTATCACATTTTGTATATATGTATATGTACTATAGTTTGTTCATTCATTTGCTATTTGGAAGCCATTTGTGTTTTTTCCTGTTTTGGCAGATTATGAGTAAACCTTGGATAAACATTTGTGTGGATATATTTGTGTGAATACAAGTTTTTGTTTCTCTCAAACACCCAGGAGTGGAATTGCTGGGTCATATGGTAATTGTGTACTTCACTTTATAAGAAATTGCCAACCTCTTTTCAAAAGTGGCTGTACTATTTTGCATTTTGGCCAGCAGTGCATACTTCTTGCTCAGAATTTTTGCCAGCACTTGGTATTGTTATTTTTAAGAACAGCCATTCTAATAGGTGTGTAGTGATATCACAGTTGGTTTTTAATTTGTACTTCCCTGATGAATAGTCAAATTGAGTTCATATGCTTATTATCCATTTGTATATATTTCTTGGTAAATTACCTAAAAATCTTTTGTCCATTAAAAAAATGTGTTTGTTTCTTTTATTGTTCTGGATACATGTCCTTTGCTACATGTGTGCTTTGCAAATATTTTCTCCTCGTCTGTAGCTTGTCTTTCATTATTTTAGTGTGTCTTTTGAAGAGCAGTAGTTTTTTTTAAAGATTTTATTTATTTATTTGACAGAGGGAGATCACAAGTAGGCAGAGAGGCAGACAGAGAGAGAGGGGGAAGCAGTGTCCCTGCCGAGCAGAGAACCCGATGTGGGGCTCGATCCCAGCACCCTGGGACCATGACCTGAGCTGAAGGCAGAGGCTTTAACCCACTGAGCCACCCAGGCGCCCCTGAAGAGCAGTAGTTTTTAATTTTGATGAAGTCCAACTTATTTATTTATTCTTTATTGACTGTGCTTTGTGAGGTCTACCTAAAAAATCTTTTCTTATGCCCATGTATTAAAGCTTTTTTCCTATGTTATCTTCTAGAAGTTATAGTTTCAGCTTTTAGGTAGGTCTATCATCCACTTCAGTTTAACTTTTCTATAAGGTAGGAGGTGTAGGTTGTGCTTCACTTTCTTTTCAAATGGATATCAAATTGTTTTAATACCAGCCGGTAGGGCTTAGGCTGGAAGATGGGAAGTGAGTGGAAATAAAGGCCTTTAAAAAAGATAAGGATAGGTGGGTAGAGTAGAGTGAAAGTATTCTAAATGTTTCATCTTACTGGCATGGAGGAAATCAAGCACTTTGATATTTTGTTTTATATTTTTAGAGAGCATGTGTAGGGAGGGGGAACAGAGGGACGGGGAGAGAGAGAATATTAAGCAGGCTCCATGCCTAGTGCAGAGCCCAGCCTGGGGCAAGTGTCACAACCCTGACATCATGACCCAAGCCAAAATCAAGAGTCAGACTCTTCACTGACTGAGACACCCAGGCATCCTTGATATCTTATTTTAAATAAATAGTAACAAAATATGTATATTAGAAGAAAGGAAAAATTAGCAAATGGTAATATAAGTAGTAAATGTAAAGCAAGATGCAAAACACAAAACCAAACACATCAGACTTTACATTATATTTGAATAGACTGATTTCTCCCAGTAAAATACAGGGACTCTCAAGTAGATTAAAAATACATTTAGGAGCACCTAGGTGGTTCTGTCGGTTAAGCATCTGACTCTTGATTTTGGCTTGGGTCATGATCTCAGGATTGTGAGATCAACCCTGGTGTCAGGCTCCATGGTGGGTGGTAGCCTGCTTAAGATTCCCTCTCTTCCTCTCCCTCTGCCCCTCCCCCTGCTCATGTGAATTCACTCTGTCTAAAAGTAAATAAATAAATAAATACACTTAAATGAAGTGATTACATTTCACATTAGGGAATAGGCAAAAATTATTAGGCAAATACAAATAAAAAACGAGTGCAGGAGTTATTTAATGTTAAAAGCACTGAAGAGGACAAATAAGGAAATTGTGTAATTATAAAAGTCAAGGTTATAGTAAACATAAGCATAAACTTATGTGCAGTAAATAACATAGCTGCCAAATACATAAAGTAGGAGCAGTCACTGACCTATAAACAGAAATCATTGGGTGGGGGTTCTAGGAAAACTCTTTAAAGAGGGCTGCCTCAACTGTAAGTTCTCTTTTACCCTCCCCTTCCTTTCCTCTTCTTGCTTAGAATGTTCGATGTGATGGCTGAAACAGCAACAGCTATTGTTTGGCCATGAAGCAACTTTGAGGAAAGAAGGTAGCACTTAAATTTGCAAAGCAGAGAGATAAAAGGAACCCAGAGTGTTAATGACAGAGAGATGTCATGTCATTTCTGGGCTATCTTGCTAAATTTGCTTCTGAGTGTGTGTGTGTGTGTGTGTGTGTGTGTGTGTGTATGAGAGAGAGAGAGAGTGTGTGTGTGTGAGAGAGAGAGAGAGAAATAAACCTCTGTCTTATATAAGCTACTGTCATACTGGTTCTGTTTCTAGCAGCTGAACACAATTTCTTTCTGATACATAGAGTCCTTGAATACCATAATAAATAAACTTGAGTTAATAGCTGTGTGTGGTTTGGTAAGCATGTTATTTTGTGGGGATAAGGAAATGATGGAATATTTACATTATAAATCATGAGTTGGTCCAAAAAGAAAGTCGAAACACATATTTAAAAGTAGTTCCTTTACAAATTATATTCACTGATCCAATTTAAATCAAATTTGAAGTATATAATATAGACTTACCAACAGATATTTATTTTAAAGATTTTATTTATTTATTAGAGAGAGAGAGATAGCATGAGAGAGCATGAGCAGGGAGGAAAGGGAAAAGCAGGCTCCATGCTAAGCAGGAAGCCTGCCCTGGGGCTCAATCCCAGGACCCTGGGATCATGACCTGAGCTGAAAGCAGATGCAAACAACTGACGCACCCAGGTACCCCTCAACTTGGATACTTAAAATCACATTTTAAAATAACATCTGCATCAAAGAAAATTGAAAGGTATTTAGAAAGGAATAGAGTAATTAATATATATTTTAGGGGAAAATTCATGACCTTAAATATTTTCATTTTAAAAAAGAATGGTGAAAAATAAAGAAACTAAGTACTCATCTAAATTTAAAAAAAAAATTTTTGTTTGACTCACTGTTGTTTATTTTAGTTGCTGTGATGGAAAAGAACAAATTTTTTTAAAAGATTTTATTTATTTATATTTTGATGGAGAGAGAGGGACCACAAGCAGACAGAGAGGCGGGGGTGGGAGGGGTGGGTAGGGGAAGCAGGCTCCCTGCTGAGCAGAGCGCCCAATGCAGGGCTCCACCCCAGGACCCTGGGATCATGACCTGAGCTGAAGGCAGAGGCTCAACCCACTGAGCCACCCAGGCACCCCTCATCTAAATTTTTTTTTGGAAAAAGAACAATGAAAGAAACGAAAAAGCTATGAAGAAGTGAGTAAGGAAAACAAAAGGCTGAGTTAATAAATTAGGAAAAAAATGGTAGTACATAGGATAAAAATACAAAAGCTTGTTCTTTGAAAATACTGCAAACTAGATAAACCCTTTTGCTAGACTGAATAAAGGGGAAAAAGCAGGAAAAAAACCAAAATCCAGTAAAATTTGTAAGCAGAAAGAAGACATAAACTCATATGTAACATAACGATAGAATTTTAGATCAATATTACATACAGGTCTTTGAGATCATATTTGAAAACATAGAGAGATTTTACTGATTTCTTTGTATTATATGATGACCAAAATTGATCAAAGCAGAAGTAGAAATTTCGTAGAAGATTAATTTCGTAGAAGAGTTTGGAAGAGTGATTTAAGATCTACTGTGTCAAAATCCATCAGAGAAAGTTGGACAAACTTTCCAAACATCCTTTGAAAAGCATATCTGAACCCAAAAGAAAGTAAGGGCAATTCCTGGGGAATAGATCAAATGGAGCTGAAAACCAGAGAGGTAACTAGAGATGAGGCTGAATCTACCACTGTTACGCATGCCAATCTCAGTAACAAAGGGTTTAGAATGCAGCAACTGAGGCAGGATGGGAGATAAGCCCATGGGACTGCATAACATGGAGAGCTGAACTGAGACCCCCACATAAAGCTGAGTGGGGCAGTCTAAATGAAAAGTGAACTAGAAAAATTTCATCTTCTAGGAAATGGGAGGAACAAGAGAACTTGTCTCAGCCAGGGCTCTGGCTGGTACCTCCACCTGTATACTCCTTCCCTCTTCTATCTTTGTGCCTTCTCCTAGAGGTACCTATTAACCTAAATTTTGTGTTTATGTTTATATAAACCTCTGCTTATTTTTGAGCTTATAAAAATGAAATACTGAAGTAGTATTGTCACTTGTTTTTTTAATCAATATTGTCTTCATAAAATTCATTTATGCTGTTGTATGTAGTTATAGTGAATTCATCCCTTGCTATATAATATTTCAGTGACTGAACTTACCACCATTTGTCTGTAGTCACCTGTTGTTGGACATTTGATTTTTCCCCTTCTAATTTTTTGAATTCTTTTTTAAAGATTTTATTTATGTATTTGACACAGAGGGAGCACCAGTAGGCAGAGCGGCAGGCGGAGAGAGAGAGAGAGAGAGAGAGAGAGAGGGAGAAGGTACCCTGCTGAGCAGAGAGCCTGATTAGGGACTCAATTCCAGGACCCTGGGATCAGGACCTGAGCTAAAGGCAGCCGCTTAACCAAATGAGCCACCCAGGCGCCCCTCCCCTTGTTTGCTATTGTAAACTGTGTAGGTTTAAGGTTGGCACTCATATACAAGAATATCTAGGTCACATTCCTAGGAGTAGAATTGCTGTTTTCAGTTTTTGAATTTCAACTTTATAATATAGTGCCAAATTGTTTTCCAAAGTGTTTTGTATTTTGTGTTTTGTATTTTTTTTTTTTACCGTCGTGTTTTTACCTGTTCGTACTTCCACCAGCAGTTCCTAGTGATCTTTATCCTGACATTGGATGTTATTAGATTTCTTAATTTTTGACAAACAAGTGGGTATGAAATGATATCCAATTGTACTATAATTTGTATTTCTCTGATTACTAATGAATTGAAGAATGTTTTTACATGGTTATGTGCTATTAATTTTTCTTCTGTGAAGTGTTGGTTCATGTCTTCTGCCCAATTTTCTGCTTGGCTGTTTTTCTTATTGATTTGTAAAGGTTTTTATGTATTCTAGATGTTGATATTTTGTTAGGCGTATCGTGGCAAGTATCTTCTTCTGGATTATCACTTACCTTCTTTCTTTGTTGATGAACAAAACTTAATAATTTCAATGAAGTCAAATTTATCAATATTTTCTTGGTCATTGCTTTATGTGTCTTATTTAAGAAATACTTTCTTTCTTTGAGTGTATAAAGATACCCTCCTATACTGTTTCAAATTTTTTTTGACTTTTGTTTTCAGAGGTTTAATCCATCAGCAACTGATTTGTGAGTGTGGCATATGGTAGCATATCCAGTTGTCTCAGCATTGTTTGTTGAATAATCTATCCTGTCTCTGTAATACTACTCCTGACATTTATCATTTCTATATATTCATGGATCTCTTTCTCCACTGTATTCTGTTTTATTTGTCAGTTCTTTATCCCTATACCAATATCACATTAACGTTGCTTTATAATAATTGTTGACATATGATATAGCTAAGGCAAACCTTGGATATTCTAAAGCATGTAAATTTTAGAATACACCTATTGAGCACTTTTTAAAAAAATCTGTTGAGATTTTAGTTGCAATACCAAATTATAGATCACCTGACCATGAACAAGACATACCTTTTCTGATTTTAAGATTTTGATTAACAACTTAAGGATTTCAAGACAGTGACAGCAGACCATTAAACCAAGCACTTAGAGCTTCTCGACTCTGTGTGGCTGCACAGATCGCATACCTAGGAAGCCAGCCCTGTCCACATTCCACCTCCTGTACTGTCAATATTGCTTGTATTTACATTCTGTACAAGAGATACAATCAAAAGTTGATGGAACTAGAAATGGAGCTTTAAGTACAGTATTTAAAGTTACCAAGGTAACCAGAGAAAGACTAAAAATAACAAAGATCAACAATCGGGAAGATGAGAAAGGGGCAGAGGAATCTTAGGAGTTAAGAGCTTCTTTCATTTCAGGGCTATCAGGGATTCAACAGATACAAATCAAGAAATAGATATCGAAGCATATCACCCATACTTCCAGAGAGCTAAAAGCAGAAATAGGAAAAATGGATTGCTTTTGAAAAGTGGGTTTAGGATTGGGGAAGGGTGTGGTAGGAGGGGATCTGCAGGCTTTTGTCCTAGGATTTTCTGTACCTTGGTTTGTTACCATGTACATTCATTACTTTGATAAAATAAAAACAAAGACAAGGAATCCTGCTTTTTGTTATGTGTTGTGATAAGCGAATATGCATGAATTACCATAATTCATTCTTAGCTGATTGTGGACAGAGTATATTTGATTGCTCTTTGAATATGAAAGTGCAAAGTTTGTAATGATTAATTAGACCCAGATGTTTTCTTATTCTCATGAATTGGATATTTATAACAATGAAGTTTCCTTATGTTTTACATTCGTAAAAATGGTTAGATCTGTGTAGATGTTTACCGAATAGAAGGAGATTTTATTTTATTAGGTGGCTGGTATTTCAACTTCCATACTAAATGTGTCTTTCTGTCAGACAGGATGAAGTTAGATTTTTTTTCTGACTCACCGACTATTTCCAGGGTATATTTTCAAACCAGTTTTGAGTTGTAGGCATTAGAGAGAAGTGGTTAAGATTGTGAGACCATAGTGTGGGAAGTTTCAGATCCTGGTCATTCTATTTATTAGTTGTTAGGCCTCTGGCAAGTTAATAAGTCTATTCCTCTGTTTCCTCCATTTAAAAATATGAACAGTAATAGTACACATCATGTAGGATTTTGCGACAATTAAATGTGATAAAATATGTAAAATACTTAAGCTGTGTCTGAGACAAAACAACTGTCTAGTTTCTATAGGTCATAGGGAAAATGTGCTTTCCAATATCTTACTTTTTATCTAAGAAATGGTGACAGAACCAATAATTTCATGTATTTTCTCTCTTTTTGAAAGTCAATTCCAAAGAATTATAGTTGGTGATTAGATATTGTTTGGTTTTTAACTTTCCTGAGAATCCTAGCTGACTCTATATCCTCCAGGATGAATAGCAGGTAGACAAAACCAAAAATCTGGATCAAGTGTTTGGATAACTCTAACTCCACTTAAACTGACCTCACATATGTCTAGTAAAACATAGTTTATTTGATTCTTCATTCTGGAAATGGTATTACCTTAAACTGCAAAGATAATGCCAACAGATTTTGGAAAATTTTCTTTCCTCTGAGTTACTATAGTGGGGAGATGTATACCCTGAGTTACGATTTGTTTATACCAAGCTTAGAACACATCTATTTGGAAACCTGACTTGAGAGAATTATAATTATGCAAAAATCTTCTGCCTTATAGTTTTATACCCCAAAATTTGAAATTATGTTTATAATTAACAATTCAAGGTCTTTCTACTCTTTCCTTTTCCTTTCCCTCCTTCTCTTCCTTCCTTCCTTCTTCTCTCTATCCTTCCTTCTTTGCCCTTTTCTATACAGAAGTAGAACTTCACACTAATCTGAGTTCCACATAAGCTCATTGTTTGCCAACAGTGTTTGAAAACATTAAAAAAAAAATTCTTTCCCTTTTAATTTAAAAAATATACCCTGAAGAGAATATATATGTATATATATACACGTATACATGCAGACTATGAACAGTAGGAAATTGTTTTTTTTTAATTAAAGATTTTACTTATTTATTTGTCAGAGAAAGAGAGAGAGCACAAGCAGGGAGGACGGCAGAGGCAGAGGGAGAAGCAGTCTCCCCACTGAGCAAGGACCCCAATGTAAGACTTGATCCCAGGACCCTGGGATCATGACCTGAGCTGAAGGCAGACACTTAACGGACTGAACTACCCAGGTGTTCCTGAACAGCAGTAAACTATAACAGTTATACAGTAATGTTGTATAAAATTTAAGAGATTCCAAAGAATTTGTGATACTTAGCAGATCAGAATTATAACCTCCTTTTTAACATGTCTTCATCTCTACCATATTTCTTAGAGTTCACACTTGGGATATGTGCCATTTCTGAAAGTAATACTTCCTTTTAAAAATTAACTTGTGTATACATATTAATCATAATTGACTTATAAATAAAAACTTACTTGATAAACTAATAGGACCTTTCTCTATTCAGTTAAAAGTTCTCACTGAAATATGAGTAAATCCTGGGAGCAAAAGCTTTTATAGTCATTACTTGAATTTCTTGAGTGAGCTAGGAATGCTTGCTACTATTAGAATCTACCCTTGGGAAACAGACAAATTTAGCATATTCTGGTGATTACTCTCTCATATGGTTATTCTCTGAAATACCAATGCAATGAGTTTTTGAATTGGTCAGGACTCTTGGTTTTAAGCGACGGAAACTTATTTCAAATGAGCTTAAGCCAAAAAGGGGGATTTGTTGGCTTATATAACCTTGGATGGCCAAGAGTAGAGCTAGTTCTAGGCCTTCAAACAGTATCATGTCAATTCTGTTTTTCTCTTTCCATCTCTTGGCTGTACTTCCCTTAGTGTTGGCTTCATTCTCAAGCAGGCCTCTTATACTTGGCTGCAAAGACAGCCCTTGGCAGCTCTAGGCTTACATTGTTTCTAGTGCTTACAATCTCAGAAGAGGCCCTTTCATAACCAGTATCTGTATCAGTCTCTGAAAAAGAGCCAGACATGGCTTTATTTGTGAAATATGTCCATCCCTGAACCAACCAGAATGTTCAAGAATATGAGGTTTATCATTTGACCTGGGGCAAGTGTATTCTCCTGAGGTAGGGGAAGCAAAATTGTATTCTGATGGATAATTTCCCTAGTGGCATAGTGGAAGGTGACAAGGAGAAAAGACATAGGGCAGTCAAAAAAAAAAAACTAACAGAAGCTTATAGGGTCTTCTCTTTGACTTCAAGGTTTTGAAATTTCTCAATAAGAGGACTTAGTGTAGTTCTATTTTCATCTATTGGATTGGGCATGAAATGGTCCCTTTCAAGTTGGAAAGTCGTGTCTTTCAGTTCTGGAAAAATTTCTTGTATTTTGATATTTCTTTGAGTTTTTTCTTGTGTGGGGAAGATTGTATTTTCCAAAGATGGTGATGCCTATATAGCGCCCATCCTATACACTCTATTAACAGTGTGACCTTGACATTCGTCCAAGGAGTGGTAGAGTCTATATTCCCTCCCCTTGAGCATGAGTAGACCTTTGTAACTGCCTCAAACCAATAGAATATGGCAGAAGTAGCACCGTGCAACTTCCAAGGCTAGGTCATAAAAGGAAATGATTTCTGCCTGGGTGTGTCTTTTCTCTCTCTCCCTCCCTCTCTTTCTATTGTTCTTTCTTCCTACCTCTCTCCCTCTACTTCCCTCTCTCCCTTCCTCTCTCTCTCATTATCCTTCTCTACTCTCCCTTCTTTCCTCTTTCTTGTCTCTCTTGTTTCTCTCTCTTTCTCAGTACACTTACTCTTAGAATCCAGCCACCACATTGTGAGAAAGCCCAGTCCACACGGGTGTGTCAGTTGACAGCCCCACCTAGACCTTCAGTCAATAGCCAGCATCAACCACTACACATACAAATGAGTCTTCAGATGATTCCAGTCTCCAGATTTGGAGCCTTCCAGCTGAGCCCCAGACATTGTGGAGCATAGACAGAGTCCTCACTATGCCCTGTCTGAATTCCTGTCCCATAGAAACCACAAGAGATAGTAAGTGATTATTGTTGTTTAAGCCACTGAGTTTTGGGAGAATTTGTTGTGCAGCAACAGATAACTAATACACTTTCCTTCTTTTTTCTCTATTGTCTTTATTGCATTGCCATGATAATTCTGGGCTATATCTCTTGAACTGGCCCTCTAAGTTTCCTAAACTTTTTTCCTATTATTTTGTTCTTTATCTTTTGGCTGCTCTTTCTGGGAGATTTTATCAATTTTGTATTCCTATTCTTATATTGAATTAAAAACATTTACTGTGATGTGATTTAATTTCCAGGACCTCTTTTTTTAAAAGGACTTATTTATTTATTTTACAGAAAGAGAGAGAGCAAGCACAAGCAGGAGGGGCAAAGGGAGAGGGAGGGGAAAAAATCTCAAGCAGACTGACCACTGAATGCAGAGCCCATTCAGTGGACTTCACCACCCAGGCAAACCTCCAGAAGCTCTTTTTAGATGTTTTTTTGAATGTTTCTTGTTTATAGTACCCTGTTTATATTATATGTGTGTACTATCTTTTTATATCTCTAAGGATAGTATTATATAATTATCAGTCTATCTATCCATCTCTGTATCAGCTTAGTGAGACATAATGTATGTACCATAAAATTCATCCTTTTAAAATATACAGTTCGGATTGGGGGAGGGGGAGCGGGCTATGGACATTGGGGAGGGGAAGCGAACCATAAGAGACTATGGACTCTGAAAAACAACCTGAGGGTTTTGAAGGGTCAGGGGTGGGAAGTTGGGGCAACCTGAGGGTTTTGAAGGGTCAGGGGTGGGAGGTTGGGGGAACAGGTGGTGGGTAATGGAGAGGGCACGTTTTGCATGGAGCACTGGGTGTTGTGCAAAAAGAATGAATACTGTTACGCTGAAAAAAATAAAATGAGAAAAAAAAATATACAGTTCGGTGGTTTTTAGTATATTCACAGAGTTGTGTAACCATTATCATTATCTAATTCCAGAACATTTTCATGACTCCACCACAAAACTCTATACCCATTGACATTCTCTCCTTGTTTCCTCCCCGTCTCTCCCCCAATCTCCTGGCAACCACTAATCTACTTTCTGTCTCTATGAGTTTGCCCATTTTGAATATTTCATACCAACGAAAGCCTACAGTATATGGCCTTTTGTGTCTGTCTCCTTTCACTTAGCATAATATTATCGAAGTTAATCCATGTTGTAGTATTGATCAGTACCTTAGAATGTTTTTTTTTTTTTTCTCACCAATGAATAGTTCCTGCTTTCTCTAAATCTTTTTGTTTCTTTCTTGTTTGTTCACTTTGGGGTCTGTCTTTCATGTTGGAAGTGTTCCAGGGATGTCTGATAATCCATGGATGTTTGCTAATGTTTAAGAGTGGGGGAACAGGGACACCTGGGTGGCTCAGTCGGTTAAGCGTCTGCCTTCAGCTCAGGTCATGATCCCAGGGTCCTGGAATCGAGTGCCGCACTGAGCTCCCTACTCAGTGGGGAAACTGCTTCTCCCTCTGCCTGCTCTGCCTGCTGTTCCCCCTGCTTGTGCTCTCTCTCTCTGACAAATGAACAAATAAAATCTTTAAAAAGAAAAGAGTGGGGGACCAAAAGTTGATTGGAAACTCTGAGGGTATGGGTGGGCTTTGCCAGCTTTTGAGTTTCACTGCAGGGTGGTATGACCAGGCTGTCTTGGGAGGAATTCTGCTATAGTGTTGTTATTAGTTTGTTTCTGTCACAAAGTACCACAGGCTGGGGGTGGCTTAACAGAAATCCCCCCACCCAGTTCTGAAGATTGGAAGTTCAAGACAGGTTATCAGTAGGGTTGGTTTCTTCTGAGGTCTCCCTCCTTGGCTTGTAGATGGCCACTTTCTCCCTGTGACTTCATAAAGTCTTCCTTCTGTGTGTGTCTGTGTCTAAATTTACTTATGAGCACATTAGTCAGATTGGATTAGGGCCTACTCTAATGACTGCATTTTAACTTAATTACCTCTTTAAGATCTGTCTCCAAATACATTCACTTTCTGAAGTCCTGGGGTAGGACTTCACATAGGAATGGAGCAGAAGAGAGCTGGAGAATTGGCATTCACTGAAGCCATCTGCTTTCAGTTACAGTCCCCTCAGCCCACCATAGTGTCTGATGCCCCCTATCTAGAGACCAGCTGTTCTATCCTCTCCAGACAACAACCTTCAGTTCCAGCTGACGTTAGGGAAGGGACCTGGAGTTTAAACTACATTCTCAGTACATTTTCAAGTGACCTTTCCTCCCATCCTGTCAGAACTACCTACTTCTCCTAATTAGGCTATCATCAGGTATAGGGATTCAGCATTATAAATTGGGTTACTTTTTAGCTTTCCCTACTGTCAGTTCAGGATTTGGCTTTCTTGGTTCTACTAAGTCACAACTCGGATGCTTTCTAGCTTCTGAAACTGTGTTGCTGTTTTTTCTTCTCCCATTATTTTTTCCTTGTCAGTTTGGACCTTTTAAAAACCTTTTATTGTTGTTTTAGTGGCATTTTAGGAAGAAGTAAAAGCAAATGTGGGTGTTTAATCCATCATCTTTACTCAGAAGTCCCACACATTTATATTTTTAAATGAGCTCATGCTATACAGACTGTTCTATAATCCACTTTTACATGAAAGAAATTCTAGTGAATATTTATGTTGTATCCATGTCAATAAATAGAAAGTCTATATCAGTGGTTCCTGAGCTTGGCTTCACAGTGGGATCTCAGGGAGGGGTCAGGTGGGGGGAGCTTTAAAGAGTACTGATGTCTGGGTCCCCCCTCCAGAAGTCCTAATGGAATGGATATGAGTTGTTATGGGATAACATATGATATATGTTATGCTATAACATATATGTTACATGTCATATATGATATGGTAAACTTTACGTGCTGATTGGTTACATATATGATATGTATCTATATGATATAACCCCTAGCAGCCATGGGAGTTATAAAATCTCCCCCAGGCAGTTCAAATATGAAGGAAAGTTTAAGAGCCACTGACCTACACTATTGTTCACCGTGTCAGTACAGTATTCCACGGACGGGATGCAGAACAGTGTGTTTAAACAAACCTCTTTCTCAGTGCATACGTTATTTCAAATGGTTTGATATATACAAATGGTATGATATATATTGATTGATATGATTGATATATAAAAAATGCTATTATGAATATCATTGGACTTAAATATTGTATTGCTGATATTTTATTGGCTATATTCCTGGAAGTTGAATCACTGTGATAAAGGATATGAATATTTATAAGATTTGGGGGTACAATTTACCATAGTTCCTCTAAAGTGGTTTGGTCAATTCAGACTCCCAATAGTAGCATGTGAGGATACTTGTTTCCCCACACTCAGAAATCCTGTGTACTATCATTAACAAAATGAAAAAAAAATAGTTTTTAAAATTGAAAAATTGCATTGCACTGTTGTTTTATTTTTTTCTGATTCTATTGTATTTTTAAAGATTTTATTTATTTATTTGACAGACAGAGATCACAAATACGCAAAGAGGCAGACAGAGAGAAAGGAGGAAGCAGGCTCCCTGCTGAGCAGAGAGCCCGATGCGGGGCTCCATCCCAGGACCCTGGGATCAAGACCTGAGCCGAAGGCAGAGGCTTTAACCCACTGAGCCACCCAGGTGGCCCCTGTTGTATTTTTTACTATTGTAAAATATGTATAACAAAATTTACCATTTTAATTTTTTAAAGATTTTATTTATTTATTTGAGTGAGAGAGAGAGAGAGAGAGAGAGCATGAGCAGGGGGATAGGGAAAAAGAGAAGCTGACTCCCTGCTGGGGGAGCCCGATGTGGGACTCGATATCCAGGACTCTGGGATCATGACCTGAGCCAACGGCAGATGCTTATCTGACTGGACCACCCAGGCGCCCATATTTTAATCATTTTTAAGTGTATAGTTCAGTGGCATTAAGTACACATTGTTGTGCAACCATCACCAGCATCCAGTTCCGGAACTTTTTTGTGTTCTCCACCTGAAACTCTCTTCTTTAACTCCCCATTCTGCCCTCCATCTCTCCCCAGCCCCGAAAACCACCATTTCACTTTCTGTCTCTGAATTTCATTATTCTAAGTATCTCATATAAATAGATTCATAAGATATGTGTCCTTTTGTGACTGATTTCACTTAGCATAATGTCTAAGGTGCTATTTTATTTTTAATATATTATTTGTGAGGTGAAATAATCTTTCTGCTTATTGTCTATCTCACTTGTTCAGTGTGACTTGCTTAATCATAGGAGGAACATCCGTGAGGAATGTTTTTGGCTCAAAGTATCTGAAGCACCCATCATCCGTGGCTTAAACTCATAAGGGTTCATTTTTCCTTGACACAAACAGGAGTCTGGAAGTAACCAGCTGCTGGTGGTATTGGTTCAGTGGCTCAATGATACCATATTTGCGAGATGACTGCCGTGGTTTCAGCCATCCCATCCTTGTCCAAGGCAGGAAGAATAAGGTAAGGGACATGGGTGGTAGCTGTACTTTTAATCAAGAAAATATAAATTTTCCTAGAAATGCCCCTCTCTTTCAGCAGATACTTGTTTGCAAGATTATGTCACATTGTGACCCCTGGTTGCCAGTGATATAGGTAGGAGAGGGGCGGTGATGCTGGGAATGCTTGCTGAGCTGGACAATCAACAGTGCATGATGATCCTTTGCCTATTTATCTGTTAGAATGCTTGTCTCCTCTCATTGATTTGTGAAATCTCTTTGTATATTAACAATATTAACCCTTTTTGTGTATGTCATATTTGTTTGGCAAATACATCTTTCCAGCTCCTTTTTTTTTTTAAGATTTTATTTATTTATTTGAAAGACAAAAATTACAGGTAGGCGGAGAGGCAGGCAGAGAGAGAGAGAGGAGGAAGCAGGTTCCTTACTGAGCAGAGAGCCCGATGCGGGGCTTGATCCCAGGACCCTGGGATCATGACCTGAGCCGAAGGCAGAGGCTTTAACCCACTGAGCCACCCAGGTGCCCCAGCTTCTTTTTTTTTTTTTAAAGATTTTATTTATTTATTTGACAGACAGAGATCACAAGTAGGCAGAGAGGCAGGCAGAGAGAGAGAGGAGGAAGCAGGCTCCCCACGGAGGAGAGAGCCCAATGTGGGGCTTGATCCCAGGACTCCGGGATCATGACCTGAGCCAAAGGCAGAGGCTTTAACCCACTGAGCCACCCAGGTGCCCCTTTCCAGCTTCTTGTTTGCAGTTGAATTTTGTTTCAACATACAGAAGGTTGATGCTTTCTAATTGTTAGGTCCATATATCTTTTATGGTTTCTTCTTTTGTTCTTGTGCTTACAAATGCCTAGTCCATTTGGAGAAAAGATGAATATTCTTTTGTATTTTCTTCTTGATATTTCATGGTTTCATTTTAATTTTAAAAAGCTGGAATGGTACTCTGCTTGACTTCTTCAGAGGAAGCACATTTAATCTATCACTGAACATGGGCAAAACACTGTCTTGCCAACTGTGTAAGAAAGGATCTCATATTACAGTGTTTAGTGGTGGGTAGTGGTGGCAGCTGGATAAGGGAGACTCTTGGCATATTTAAAAGCAAGAAATGTGGGGCGCCTGGGTAGCTCAGCCAGTTGAGCATCCAACTCTTGATTTCAGCTCAGGTCATGATTTCAAGCTCGTGAGATTGAGCTCTGCCTCGGGCTCCACAGTGGGGGTAGATCCTGCTTAATATTCTGTCTCTCCCTCTGCCCCTACACCCTGCTGCCATCTCTTAAAAAATAAATAAAGGCAGGATATTTTGTGTTAACTTCGCATACTGATTGCAGAGAATGTGAAACAAAGACAGTGGTTTAATTTCAGAAATAAGAGGTATGAATGTACAAATGGAAAGACAACACAGCGATCAACTTTGCAAGCAGTTGTGCTATGAAACATCCCATAAACCTGATGTACAGTCTGAAGTTTGGTGAGAATGAGGCACCCAAAAAGTGCAGCTGGAACTGCCTTAGCACAGTGGCCAAAAGTAGTTTTTATGAAGGGCAGAAAAACCCAGTTTACTTTATAAGCTCTTTCCTATCTTCTTCATTAACCTGGGGCTGGACACTCTCTGTGTCCCAGATGAAATTACTTTAAGGTGACAGCCAAGTGATAACCCAGCCCTGTATAATAATGAGAAAATATACAAATATCCAAGACATTTTAGGCTTAGAAAAAAATATCTTCCCATATGTTTGCATCCATTCCCATCTGTCTTTGATATAGTAAGATGACAAACTGAAATTGACAATGAACTTCTAAATTATTTTTTTCTGCACCAAATGGAAACTACAGAGTGGCCTGAAGAATAACCTGTAAATCCCCAACCGTGGCATGAAACCCAGTGACATCGTGGTGTTTTCAAGTTATCTTGACACTGCAAGACTAGATTTGAGAAAAGGTACAAAATGGTGATGCCATATTTTCCCATATTTATTTGTCTTTTCTGTGTTGGATCAAGTATTGGGTGCTTGGACTCATGGCTGCTTTGATAGAAATTAGTTCATTTGATGAATATTAGCCTCAGAAAGGACCTTTGAGTTCTGTCACTTGTTCACGGACCTCCAGACATCTTATGTTACGTAGGAAGGCTGTTCTTTAGGACTTTTGTTTACTTCAGAAGTACTTGTTGATCAAGGCGAAGGTAGGAAACTACAAAAACATCCATTTAACTAATTATTCTTCCTGAGCTGGTCTTTCAGTGACACTCAATATTTCCTCAAGAGTTGAGTTGTGCTTCTTTCCATGTTTTAATCAAATATTTTTCTGTCTACTGCACTGACTCCTTCGATTTCAGGTCATTTCAGAAAATTGCATGAGTTGACAACTTTGTTCATAACATTCAACCTTTAGATTTACAACTACACACATTTTCACTTTGCTTTTCTTAGTACAATAGTCCCTGAAAAAATGGGTTAATTTGACATCATACTATGTGCCCATCTTATTACATTTGGTTCTCCCACAGGATGCTATTAATGACTAATGTTAAAGGCTTTGCATAATTGGTTTCTTTCTGCTTTTGTCCTAACAGTTCTTTTGATCACAGCTAGATCCAAACAACAACTGGCTTAAGGTGACTTATTCCTTAAAAAAATGGTATTTCCATCTGTATAAAAGAAAGGCTAAGGCACTTTAATAATGAGAACATAATAGAGAAAATTGGGACTTATGATTCATTAAGGGTATTAGCAACAGGTCTCTTTTTGTCTAGTGTCTACCAAACACCTTAACAACTTCTTCAGGTGCTGCCATGTTGAATCATGGCTGATGCTTTGTTAAATCTTGCAGTGCACATGTGGGTCTTACCTTCACAAAACATTTTCAATGGTGGGGCTTTGGGCTTTGTTGGATCTAATTGCACTTCCTCCAACCCAGTATATATGCACTGTAAGTGCGCATTTCCCATGCACAGTGTCTATATGAACCTTATATCTGTAAGCTCTTGAGTTACCTGTCTTTTGCTGGCTGGGGACTTTAGAACAGATGGAGCTTCTGTTTCCTGATGCCTTAAGCAGGCTCTCCACTGCTTATAAATACAATTTGTGCCATTAGCTTTTAAAATACAGTGTTTGGCCTAGAGTGATACTACAATGTTAATGATCATGCCTGGACAATAGAGAAGCGGTCTTCCATTTTCTGGAGAACAGGTCCCCATGTCTGGTGTTCTACTAACAACATCAACATCTATCAAGAGATGGCAACATCATGACAGATCTTCTGTAAGTTGGTAAGGGGGTTAAATACTTGATTACAAGAGAGCTGAGTCTCCTTAGAGTCTCCATTTGTATTCATGATCTCCTTTATAAAGATGAAATTGAACTGTTGCTGTGGTATTGATTCATTATATGTAAGCCTGCGAGAGACAACAGTAAGCTTCATGGTGATGGATGGGCACTTCAATATGATGGGCACTTCCAGCTTTGTTTGGTAGCTTTTCTTCTTAATGGCTTTATTGTCTTCAGGCATGGGTGGTGGTGGTGTTGAGCTCCAGGAAAAAGAAAGCAAGCAAGGGGAGGGGAATCTGGAGAGATGGATCAGTGCTCTGGTCCAAGTTTTACTAGCTTTGTTCCTCAAAGCTCTCATGAAAGCAGACAGGAGATAAATGGTGAAGTATACCATGTGATCACAGCTATGTGAAAAAAATATGCATTGCGAAACAAGAGGAAAAAATAAACCAAAATGTTAGCAGTTGTTATCTCGTGGGTGGGAATAGCGTTGACTGGCTTTTTTTCTTATGTATTTTGCATTTTTCCATATTTTCCATGCTGATTATGCATTGTTTTATAATAGAGCAATAAATTTATCAATTAAAATTGTGAAGAAAAAACTTCCACATGCCGAGATAGATTTGCCTCTATGCTTTAGTATAAATATATCATACCATGAAACATAACAACTAAATATTTTTTTTCCTGTTGCTGGGAATAAATAACAACATCAGATCTTGGCTTTACTCAGCATCTTTGGAAGAACACAGTTAAAGGAGCAGAAGTGCATTGTCAAGTATTACTCCAAAACCAACAGTGTTTTATAAACAATTTTAAAAATTTAGTAGCAAATAAACTCAATGTGAGGATCCCTCAGATATACTGCTTGAGGCAAACATCATACCTTTATTTATATATCAGCTTTATTGAGATATAATTCACACACCATGTAGTTCACCTATTTAAGGTGTACATTTCAGGCATTTTAGTGCATTCATAGAATTACAAAGCCATTACTACAATCAATTTGAGAACAATTTTATCACCCCCAGAAGCCACCCCATATCACCTAGCCATCACTGTTCATTTCTTCCCACCCAACTCCCCCAACCCCTGGTAACTGCTTATCTACTTTCTGTTTCTACAAATTTGCCTGTTGGCACATTTTATAAATGGAGTGATACAAAATGTCTTTTGTGACTGGCTTCCTTTACTTAGCATGATGTCTTTGGGGTTCATCCATGTTGTATTATGGATCAGTACTTCATTCATTTTTGTGACTGAATAATATGACAGTATGCATATAACATATTTTATTTATCCATTTATCAGTTGATGGATATCCATTATCAGTTGCTTTTGACTATTATGAATAGTGTTGCTGTGAACATTCATGTACAAGTTTTTGCATGGATATTTTTGTCATTCTTCCTCTCCAGTTTATACCTAGGAGTGTAATTGCTGGTCATATGGTGACTCTATGTTTAACTGTGGAGCTGCCAGCTTGTTCAACAAAGCAGCTGCACCATTTTACATTCCCACCAGCAGTGTATAAGACTTTCCATTTCTCTACATAATCATCAACACACTATCTTTTTGCTTATAGCCCAACTAGTGAGTGTGAAGTGGTATCTCATCGTAGTTTTGATTTGTATTCCTGTTATGGCTGTGACATCTTCTCATGTACCCATTGGTCATTTTTCTATCTTCTTTGGAGAAATGTCTGTTCAAATCCTTTGCCCGTTTTTAATTGGGTGTTCTTTTTATTGTTGAGTGGTTGAATAATGGAAAGGATTTGGAGCCTGGCAATCCTGGATTTGAACCCAAGTGCAGGCACCAAGTGAAGGTGCTCAATAAGGGAGAACCATTCTTACTGTTTATCATAGAGCTCTATAAGGGATGGAATGTTCTCTGTGAAGGAATGGGGTTTTCTCTGCAACTGTATTTTTCACAAAAGTGGTTTATCCCTTTGCTTGATGAAAGTTGAAAATTTTCTAAACCACCTTATGTACTTTGTGTTTTACTCAACAGAGAACACTGAACCTGATTTAACCCTGTCTTGATAACTACTTGGAATATCCTGGATTGTACTGTATTTGTAGGCCCTGTCAGGGCATTCAGGGTCCACTAAGGTGTGGAGAGTTGTTTGCAAGGTGCTTGTGGCTCTTCTAGTGACTTCTTTCCTCTGTTTGGTGTTCATTTTTCAGTGAAACTATTTCTCACAGTGTTCTTCCTTCACTGGCTCACTGTGTCTAATTTCACTGTAATTTTAGAAGGAATGGAAGGTTACCAGGGGGAACCAGATAAGGAAATTGGTTAAATATCACACAAAATTCAAAAATAATAGTTTCTAGTTGAAAAGTCAGAGGGTAGGTTTTTGTCTACTATGCAATAAAGGCCACACCCTTTGTTTCAGCTGTTTTGTTAAAGGTTCAGGTATGTTCTCATTTACTTTTAAGGTCCTATTTGAGGTTCAGTTTGTTGAAGTTGCTGGAAGTTATATTATTAGGCAGGTAGAATATTGTACTCATTTCATATTAATTAAGGACTATAGCTTCATTGTCTGTATTCTTTCAGGTATATGTAAACTTTCAAAATTCAGAAGTCCCCAGATTTGAATTTTAAGGAACATTTAATAAAAAATCAACCAAAATAGACCCCAAACCTTTCATTAAATAGGAGTTTTTTTAAAAAAGAAAATCAGACTCTTATATCTAACTTAAAAAAAAAGATTTTATTTATTTATTTGTCAGAGAGAGAGAGAAAAAGACAGTACAAGCAGCAGGAGCAGCAGGCAGAGGGAGAAGCAGGCTCCCTGCTGAGCAAGGAGTCCAAAGAGGGACTCAATCCCAGGACCCTGGGATCATGACCTGAGCCAAATGCAGACGCTTAACCAACTGAGCCACCCAGGTGTCCCTAACTTTTAATTATCTTGAGGTAAAACATCTGTACTTGGGATTTCCATAGGGAAGTACCATCAAAGTACCCCATTTGGGCAGCTGGGTCAACTGACAACACTCTTTTGAAAATTAATATCTATTCCAGATGGACCTTTGGTTTTTTGCATATAACTTGCACCCTAATGGGAATTTAGACTTAAAAACATCACCCTAGTGGGGGACCTGGGTGACTCAGTGGGTTAAGCCTCTGCCTTCGGCTCGGGTCATGGTCTCAGGGTCCTGGGATCGAGCCCTGCATTGGGCTCTCTGCTCACTGGGGAGCCTGCTTCCCCCTCTCCCTCTGCCTGCCTCTCTGCCTACTTTTGATCTCTCTCTGTCAAATAAATAAATAAAATCTTAAAAAAAAATAAAAACACCCTAGTTGATGACCTAGATGATGACTGACACAAAAGGGTTAATTGCAGGGGCTGGGACCCACCCACTAGAAGCCCTGTGTGGAGGCCCATGCTCTGGGGAAATGCCGGTCTGCAGGTGCCTGGCTGTGTCAAATATTACACCGTACTGTTTATCTGTTCAAAATATTTTTTGAGGATTATAGGATTATGTTTTTGGTCATGAGAAACCAGCTTGAAAATTTCCTGACAGTTTTAGTAGATGTGGGGCTTAATAAACAAGCCAATGGAATGCGGGAGAGCTCAGCCTGGGATCTTGCTAAAACTGCAGAACCAGGTGTCACATCCCTCGAGGGAAACTGTGACTTAGAGGGTTAATTGCTGGCATTGGCTTGCCTGGAGTGAGTTCAGCTGCAGGCTGGAGATGGCTAACATGGCTTACAGCTGAAATCATGACCTACCAATGAGCCAGCTGGGGTGCTGCTGGTTTAAGGGCGTGGTATGTGTTGGGAGGATGTTGTCACTGGGGAGGACGTTTGGCAACCTGTTTTTGTCGGAAGTCTATGCCCCACCATGGCAGACACACCTTGTTCTAGGATCTGGTTCTGTCTATCCTACCTGATCCCACTGGATTTAATTCTTTCATGCTCAGCCATATCAGGAAACATTAAGTAGTAGGCTAGGTCTCAATTCTGTTTTATTGTTGTTGTTTGTTTATGGGATTATTATTATTATTATTATTACTGTTAATATTATTTTGTCTTCTTTCTTCCTTTTGGTGGCACGTGTCAGACCTATTTTGGATATCTCGTTATACTTGCTAGTGGACATCTGGGGCTACCAAGATTCCCTGTGCATTTCCCAGTGTCTGTGATTGTGATGCAAAACCATATGCTTTATTTGCCAGTTCTCTGCTACTGTTGTTACCACTTCACTTGTGATTGCTGTCATTTGTACCCTTCCCTCCTGGCCTCTGCGCAACTGTGCGTTGTCCTGTCTTTGGGGTTCAGGTTCCCTTGTTTCCTATCTTTTGTCTGATATGATCTCTCAAGGCTGCTCTGCTCCCTCAAAGGGTGGGCCATAGTTCTCACAATTATCCTGAGACCCCACCCCCCGCCAGCTTGGTTGCATGACCTTGGGGTCACACCCTCAGTGTGAACACTGCTTTCCAGTCTGTGTGACAGCCCTGACTCCTGTGAGGAGTGGAGACTTGCTGTGATACCAGACACCCCAGCTTTGCAAACTGCTGACTTCCCTGAAGCCCTGTTTCCCACCGTACTTCGGCTGTTGGACTTCGCTTTTCATCTTCTCTGTGGCCTTAGCCAGGAAGGAATAGCAGCTTCTGGGCAGTATGCCATGAGAAAGGCAATTCCCTCAGGAGCAGCACTTTTTCTGCTTCTCATTTTCAAATGTTCCTGCTTTAAATCTTCTTTCCCTTCCCCACCATGGCATGCAGGTTCCTTTTCAATCTATACAATCTGTGACAGAAACTAGTAGTTCCTCACAGTGTGTACCACCAACTAGTAGTACATGTATACCACAGAAAGAACAAATTCCGAGAGATAGCAAGATAATCATGACTGCTGTGTTGGAAAAACAGAAACAAAACAAAAACCTCACGAAGAGCAAAGAGGAATTTCCAAGAGCTTCTGATAACCCTGACCTAGAAGGAATTCTACTGAAATTTACTCATGGAAAATATCACCCAGAAAGTCACGTGCAAGTGCAAAATCAAACGCAATGCTTCTGACACGAGACAACCAAGTATTTAATTAAACTAACTTTTGATTCCCCTGGTAATGTGAATTTTCTGTGTGTGTTTCCTGGAAGGCTTGTAGTGGGGAGATTTTACTTTTTACTTCTTCACAGTGAGTTTTTAGCCCAAATAAATGTTAAAATGCACAGTAGCAGCTTAAAATTTGTAAATGTTAAATACAGAGGAGCCTCTATTTTACAAAATGTGTATTCCTGAAAAGCTTTGTGTAGTAGATACAATTTTGGAAAACCCAGTCACATCTTAAGGGCACAGAGGGAGCAGTCTGTTTAAAGGAACTCTGTGTGCAGTGAACTTTTTTTTGGGGGGGGGTAACATGAATAATCGCTTAATATCCCTATTTCATGAGTTTCGGTTTCTTAAGGCATGGGGCCCCTACATTTTCCCTTTACCTCAATAATTTCATAGAAGAACATTGAAGGAATGGTGATTTCAGTTTGAATTATTTGTTGATTGATCCAAAAGCAAACACACATAAGAATGCTTTAACAAACCTCCGCAGGGCCTGAAGGAACAGCCATTTAATTGATTCTGTCAACAGCGGAGCTTGACAGAAGCTTTCTCTTAGGGTTGATGCTACTTAGCCAGTCTTCTTAAGAGCTTCAAGTCACTTTTGACTATGCCCCCAAATCTTTGTCTTTAGTACCTGACTTTGATTTTTTTGCTGCAGAAAAATCCTTTATTGAAAGCTTTTAAATGGTCGCAACAGTCTTTTTCATGAAGAAAGAGAATCTAGACAGGAGTGCAGCCTGGCTTTTGAAACATGCATGGGTATGTGCTAAGATTTCAGCACTTGTCTGGATGGGGAAGTGTCCGAGTAGGGTCTCTGAGCAAGGTGGGGCTAGGATAATTTAATTTTGCACTCATGAACTTAGCCAACAAATATTTGTTAAATGTCTACTGAGAGGCAGGCATTGTAGGCATTTAACATTTCCTGTCCTCCACAGGGAGAACAGCAGAACAGAGGTAATGGAGCTCTAAGCGAGGAGAAGGATTAAAAAGGGGCCAGGGCAGTATTTCCCCCACCCTGCACACACATACCGTGTTAGGTCACTGATGATTTATCACCACCGCAGCATGTTGAAGTTGTAAATGTTCAAGTTGTAAAGAAGTTTTGAAATCCCTAGCCCACAGCTTGCTTTGTACAGAGAAGCAAGCCAAAGCACAGTGTCACATGGCGAGGAAGTAATAGAGCTCGAGCAAAACTCGTAATAATAGTATCCACCTCATAGGGCTATTAAGAGGATTAAATTAAGTTAATATTTATAAAGTGCTTAGAATAGTGCTTGGTCCTAAGTAAGCATGATACCAATATCTATTAAATGACTGCATCTCAAGCAGATCTAAGCTGACCCTTTGTATTCTTTCCTGATGCCTTCAGAGGCTTCCACAGGCCTTCAGAAGCTTGGAGTCTCAGGGAAGGAGTTCGCCTCCTTTCGGTGCAGTCAGACTTGTCCATAGGAAGGGAGTCAGATAAAGGCAGGTCTTGGGGTTAGACTTGGGGTTAGAAGCTCAGAAGGCCACAGGTAAGGGAACCACACCCATACATCCTGGATTATGCAGGTCATTCTTGATTTTACCTTCTATTGTGTCATAAGCACATTTTCCCTTTTCAAAGCACATGTGATGTTTTTTTAATCAACTCTCTTCTTGTATTGCTCGGTGAGATGGATGCTTCATAGTTCGTACTTTATTTGACCTCCAGGCAGTGTCTGACTGTTTTGATTATCCCCTCCTGCTTAAAGAATGGTTTCTGTGACTTCACATTCTTTTTCTTTTCCTCCCATCTCTCTGGCCAGCCTGCCTTTCTCTCTTCCCCTCCCCTCCAATCACTTCCCTTCTCCTCTTTTCCCCTCCTCTCTCTTTCCTTCTCTCCCGCTCTCTCTTCTGTCTCTCCCTCCCATGGAAAATTTCAAATGTATGTAAAAACAGAATAGTACTGTTTGTCTCTTGTGAGGTTATGCCATGAACTCAGTATACAGTTAGGTTTATTTGCTTTGTTTTGCTTTCAGTTTTTATGGGTTTTATGCTTATTGTTAAAAATTACTTTTGTCTTATATAAAATATTTCTGTAGATTTGAAAGAAAATCTACAAAACAAGGGCTATTCAGAGAAGTATAGCTTCTGTCTTTGTCCCTCTCACCATGTTTCCTCTTTCTCTCTCTCGAGGTGGCCATTTAAGATTTTGTTTGTAGTTAATTCTTCCATTTAAAAAATATGTTATGTATTATTCAGGTTTTACCCTCATCTTTTACACCTGTGTTTACGTCTGTTTCCATGCCCTCCTCTATACACATGTACTGCTGTCAAGTCATATTGAATGAATTGTTTGAGGTTGGACTGTGTGTGTTTATGTGTGTGTGTGTGTGTGTGTGTGTGTGTGTGTAAACCTCTCCTGCCTAATTTCTTGCCTTTAACCCCATCTTTACACCTGTATTTACCTCTGTCTCCCAGTCCCCCCCACCCCCAATACTGTACTTCAACCATACGGAATTATTTGAAAGGTCCCAAAATACAATGCTTCCTATTACCTTGGCGCTTTCTTGAGTGCTGTCATTTCGCACTAAACCCTGCTTAGAAAGAGTTCAAGGGGGGCGCCTGGGTGGCTCAGTCATTAAGCATTGCCTTTGGCTCAGGTCATGCTCCCAGGGTCCTGGGATGGAGTCCCTGCATCAGGCTCCCTGCTCTGCGGGAAGCCTGCTTCTCTCTTTCCCACTCCTCCTGCTTGTGTTCTCTCTGTCACGGTGTCTGTCTCTCTGTTAAATAAATAAATAAAATATTAAAAAAAAAAAGAAAGAGTTCAAGGGAGAAGGAGCAGAAAGGGTGTGGAGAAACAGACACTGGTGCACATCGCTATTGTGGTGCATGGAGTACAACCTCTACGATGGGGGAGCCTAAGCATTTCAGCTGGTTCTTGGACCTTATTTACCAGTGACACTACACATGTGCACAATTTATATACGGATGTATGTGTGTGTATATCCCTCTCTATTGGTATTGTTTGAAAACCAAGAGTCCAAGTGTTCTGCCACTTGTAAGCTAGTTAAATAAATTACGGAGGAGAGCCTGGGTGGCCCAGGGGGTTAAAGCCTCTGCCATCGGCTCAGGTCATGATTCCAGGGTCCTGGGATCCAGCCCCACATCGGGCTCTCTGCTTGGCAGGGAGCCTGCTTCCCCTTCTTTCTCTGCCTGCCTCTCTGCTTACTTGTGATCTCTCTCTCTTTGTCAAACGAATAAACAAAATCTTTTTTAAAAATTACAGAACATTCACAAGATAGAATAGGATACAGCTGAAAAAAATAATGAGGTTGATTTCCATGGATCACTGGATATTGGAAGATCTCTAGGATATGTTGCTAAAACCACATATGGAAAATATGGAACAGTGCATGCTACCTCTGGCATAAGAAAGGGTGGGGAGGATAAATGTCTGCATTCATAAATGTTTTCTTTTTATAAAGAAACACTGAAGGATAAGAAAGGAAATAATACATATAGCTGCCTATGGGGAGGAAAGGGATGGATGGGGTAAGGAGAATTAATAAAACAAACTTATGAAAGGAGAGGAATTAGAATTGAAGAGAGGGATTGGAGAGAGTATTGGCAGCTCTTTTGAGGAATTTTGCTGCAAAGCAAATGTAAAATTGTGTTCACAAAAGGAAGCTTAAAATTGTCATGACTCATCAAATTCGGTATTTAACTTCTTCCTTAATGCTTGGTATTTTGTTTTTCTTAATGTATTTTCTGATTGTATAATGTCAAGAAAATGTAGTGTTTTGTTTTGTTTTTTTAAAGAACTCCCTTTTAGAGGCCCCTGATGCCCTCTACTTTATCCCAAGGCACTATGTAAATATCACTTCCTATGTGTGTTCTACTATGAAAAAGGTAGAAAGTGCTGCTTACAGAACGGTGCTTGAGGGGGGTTCTCCAAGCATGGGTAACATAACTCACTGCAGGGTCTTTGGAAGGTCAGAGCAAGGCCTGGATGTCATTTGAGTAAGGATCCCTGGACCTCATACAAAGAACTGCAGGGAGGACTGTAGAAGCTGACATTAGTCCCAGAGGTATTCTGACCCTCAAGGCAAATAGTGGAGATGAGGGCAGCACAACCTTTAGAAAAAGGTGCCCCAGGAAGATAGAGATCTTGCCATTGTGACTTGGGGGTTGTGGGCAGACTCAAAGGTCATGAGATTTTATAAAAAGTCTTATGTAAATAAGTACAGTTCAACATTAGTTTCATGAGAGTATACCGTTTCGGCCAAATTGACAATTTTCCCTAATCCAGGTTGGGCAAGTCTCAGCCTAATGAGATGTGGTCTCATTATCTGTGAATGAGGGATTGTGGTTGGGGGAGTGAAAGAGAGGTCTCTGAGTGGGGGTCTAGGCACAATGAAGCATACATCCTATTTTTGTTTTAATATTAAAAAAATTATTAAAGTCTAATCAACGAGATTAATTAATACCACCAAACAATACATACCCCTCAGTCCTCTTGTTTCTAAAATGAGTGGATGGTACAATATGTTATAAGAAAGTGAATTATTTTTTTTTTGCAGTTTTTTATCTGTATTTGACAATCAGCAATTAGTTCTCATTCACATTAACTGTAGATTTTTCAAAGTGGTGACAGGTACATAGGGAACCAACGTATAGAGCTTGTTTGTGAGTCTTCGTCCTTGTTACATTTTCTGGACAGCCGCACACGGATACAGTATGGAACGTTCCTTATCCCTTTGGCTCATGCAGCTTTGTTGAGCCTGGTGCCAATGTGCACACGTGGAGTTCCCATCTACTTTGTGCCACATTTCCAGATCTCTTTGAGTGTCCGAGGAACAGCCTTCTAGAAACCCACTCCATGGATATGCTTGTGAATGGTGATGATGGTGTTTTCTCTGGTCACTATCTCACTGGTGGCAGAACAACCCTTCTTCTCATCACCCTTCTTTGTGGGAGTCATTGTGCCCAGCCCTGGATGGAAAGGAGAAAGCGAATTTCTTGTTCAGAAGTGCATTTACAAGTAGAGGTAGCCAACAGTTTTTTATGCCTGCCTCAACCTCTGGCATCGTGAGGGCCGGGTTTCTGGTTTGTTTTTCTCACTGGTGTATGCCAGTCATTAGAACAACTATGGACATAGAATAGGTATGCAATAAATGTTTGTTGAAGAAAGGCATAAAGAAAGATTTTATGCATGAAAGGCTTCTTGCAATGTCTGATCAAATGCTTTTAGAAGATCATCTCTTCAAATTCTTGATAGTTACCACTGATGAGAAACTTTATTCAAAATATAAAATCCTTGCTTATAATTCAAAATGTACAATAGTTGAAACTATATAAGGAACTCAACAGCTTTTTTTTTTTAAATTTCATTGACAAATGTAATACTGAATTTTGTTAAGTGTATTTTGGTATCCAACTGAATATTTTCATACAAAATTGTTGAAAGTAATGCCAAATGTCTATGCATTCTTAGAGCAATCAACATGCAGCTATCTTGGGTCACCAATGAAAGATGATATTGTCATAAAATAGACAGAAAGGCCCAATATATAGGACAGAGATTGGGGCCAATGCTTGGGGATGTGCTAGCTAGAAGCCTCTGCCTGGATGCTGGTCTGCTCCCAACAATTGCTAGTATAGGATTTGGGTGGGGGTGGCAGTTCGTGTCATTGCATAGTGTGTACCATTTCTGTGTTCCAGTTGGGATACAGAGCTGTAAGAGAGCTGCTGCTTTGACTATGATGAAGATTAGGCCTGACTGTGACCTTTGCTCCAGGTGTAATATCCCACATATAGATTATCTCTGCAAACCAAGGTGTCTGCTGAAACTCCATAATATTAGAGTATTCTAGGCCAGCACTATCCAATAGAAATATAACATGAACCACATGTATAGTTTAAATGATCTACTAGTCACATCACCAGAGTACAAAGAAATAGGTGAAACAATTTTAATATTACATTTTATTTAAAGCAATATGTTTGAAATTTATGAACATGTAAATAATAAAAACGAGTTTTACAATCTTTTTTTAATGTTAAGTACTTGAAATCTGGTGTATATTTTACACTTGTAGCACATCTCCATTCTGATGCTAAAATTTCAGTGGTTAAAATGAAATGTAGTCCTATCAAAATAATGAAAGTGTAACAGGAAAATATTTCACATTGCTTCAGTTTTTTAATTAATTTATTTTTTAGAGATTATTTATTTATTTATCAGCGAGAGACAGAGAGCACAAGCACAGAGGCAGAGGGAGAAGCAGGCTCTCTGCTGAACAAGGAGCCTGATGCTTGACTGGATCCCAGGACCTGTGGGATTCCATCCTGGGGCCCTGGGATCATGATCTGAGCTGAAGGCAGATGCTTAACCAACTGAGACACCCAGGCATCCCTGATTCAGTTTTTTAAAAAGATTTATTTATTTATTTGAGAGGGAGAGAGAGAATGTGTGCACTTATGAGCAGGGGGAGGGGTGGAGGGAGAGAGAGAATCCTGAAGCAGACTCCCTACTGAGCATGGAGTCTGTCCCTAACATGGAACAGGATCCTAAGACCCTGAGGTCATGACCTGAGTGGAAATCAAGAGTCGGCCACTTAACTGACTGACAACTAAGATTGTCACTAAGCAACTAACATTGCTTCAGTTTTAAAATTCAAATTAATTAAAATTAAATACATGGGAATGAAACAAAAAATATAGTTTCTCTGGGGGAGTAGCCACATCTCAGGTGTTCAAAAGCCGCATGTAGCTGGTGACTGCCATAGCCGAGAGCACAGACCTACAACATTCCCACCGTGTTGGTCATTGTAGCTCCAGCATCATCTTCCTTATAGCTGAAAATCAGATATAAACCTCACCCAGAAGACAGATATATTATGAATTATTGTTTAGCTATTAACATAATAACTTAAAAAGTGACCTAAAAATTGTCAAAAACATATTTCTTAGAGAAAAGTTTCCTGGCCTTTAAATTACTGACTTTTATCTTTTACAATTCACTTTTGGAAAATCTCCAGAAGTATAAGATAGCTAAAAGATCCAAACTGTAGTAGTTGAGTTGTACCACAAGAGGACCTGCAAAGACAAGTTGAGCTCAAATTTCAACCACGTTGATATTATTAAACTGAACTGTAATTAGGAAAACATCTCACTCTCAGTATTAATATTCTCATATATGCCTTCATTAAAATCTAAAAATTTAATCCATTTTAATCTGATTTTAAAATAGCACATGGTATGGGGGCTATAAATGGTGAACTGAAGCTCCAAAAGTGCCATTTTGGCAGGAATTAGGAGACAGTATATCTTGGTTAAGAACATGGGATATGAAGTTGTACAGGCCAGGGTCAAGTTGTGGTTAGACCCCATACCAGCTGTATGACCTCTGGCAAGTCTCTTCATCCTAAAATAGAACTAATTATACTACCTTTATCATAGATTCTTTAGAGGATTAAGTACAATATCACATATAAAGTGCATATCAGAATGTACATCATAAGTACTCAAAAATGTTAGTTATTGTATTGTTATTAACTGTTATTAGCTATTTATCCTCTCAGGATTTAGGACATTTTTTTGGCTACAGAAGAACATTGCTTTAACCCTACCCTAGTTTGTAATGTAACTCTTTGTAAGTAGTGATGGGAAGACTTACATGCATATCAAGACAGAAAGTGACTATGTTGTGTGTGTAAGGGGTCCAGCCCTGCCTGGCTTCAGCCCACGTTTGCTTTTCTCAGGCTTAGATTGGAATCAAGTTCCTTGACCCCTTCCAAGTACCTGTTTCTGTGCTAGGACCACTTTCCCTGGCTACAAACTATGTACTTCACACTCTCACTTCCATTGGAGCTGCACATTTTTTGAGGTTTAATGTTTGGTACCATATTCCCTGCTGTGACCTTGACCTTACCCCTTGGCTTTTCCCTCTTAGCCTGCTTCAGAAAAACATCTTTCCTAGTTTGATCTGGCATCTTTTTGTTGAATCTTACCTCGATCAGTAAGAATTTGCTGTGACAGAACAAAAGAGCTGTGACTACAGAATGCCCAGTGAGTCACTTTAATTCATTTATAAAGATATTTGTTGACTCAAATAATAGTGTGTGCCTTCAGAATTGGTCATGTGTATATTTTGGATTTGCAATATTCTGTTAAATGTATAATATTTAGGGGCACCTGGGTGGTCAGTGGGTTAAGCCTCTGCCTTCAGCTCAGGTCATGATTCCAGGGTCCTGGGATCAAGCCCCACATCAGGCTCTCTGCTCAGTGGAGAGCCTTCTTCCCCCACCCCCTGCCTACTTGTGATTTCTGTCTGTCAAATAAATAAATAAATACAATCTTTAAAAAATGTATAATATTTAATATAAATATGCACGTCTTTATACTTCCACCCCACAACCCAAGCAAGTACTCTTTCCCTCTATTCTTTGCTAGATTTGCCCCCATAGCATTTAGAACCATCTGATAAACTGGACATTTTATTTTATTATATTTTATTTATTTTATTATATTTGTTGTTTGTCTCCCTCTACTAGAAGGTAAGCTTCATGAGAGCTGAGAATTTTGTCTCTCTTGTTCAATGTTATATCCCTGGTACCTAAAACAGTGACCGTTTGAGTGTAGGAGCTCCATAGATATTTGTTGTGTGACTAACAATGCTGATAACAGAGAGTACCACCAGTGGATCAGAAATTATGAGCGATTCCTGGAAGATAGAAAGCAGATAAGATCAGATAGACAAGAAGAAAGGACACTAAATCCCAAAACACATATGGGAGAAAACTGCTGAAGTAAGAACAAACCTGAAAACCACCAGTAAAATTCACTAAAGAACTACATTAGAATCGTAGGACTAATTTCCTTTCTTCCTCAACCCTTTTTCACAATACCCTCCCATTCCTACAGAACTGAAGACTGCCAGACATTTAACCACAGGGGCAAAACAATAAGGAAACTGCACTTTACAAAACTAAATGAGCCACCTGGGAACTGCTGTTAGTATGGGTATAGAAGTCAGAGGAGAAGTAGAACAGAACTTGAGGCAACAGTGGCCTTCATGACAGACCCAGGAGGGTGGGATGGGAAGGAAAGATAGTCCTACTCAAAAGAGAAATTCTTTAATATGTTGGCAATTGCAACAACAGTGGTCTACTTTAGGTTGACATACCTTTAAGCAAAGGTATCCGAAGCCATGCTTCATGAGCTATCCAATTATATAGAGAGCTGAGCTCACAGAACTTACCTCCCATTCACCAGAGCAGCCTGGTGGGTAAACATACCTACAAACCACAGAGAAAAACCATGCTAGCTATGTACAATTTAGAGCCTAGTCCTTCATTTATAAACATGAACCAACAGCCAACTACCACTGGAAAAAGAAAGGCTGATCCTAGAAGAAGCAGGAATAATGCAGGCTACACACAAGGAATAAGACAATAACAAAAATGAACTTCTTCAGAGATGTTTGAAAAGATATTACACCCAATAAACAAAACAGGATTTACCACAAAAGAAAAGGTCAGAGAACAAGAAATTACATTTTTACCAAAATAAGGAAAATATAATAAAAGGGTTAAATAACAGAACATACATGACTGAAGACTAAATTAGTGCCCTGGACAATAAAATCAAAGATTAAAAAAATGAAACAAGTAAAAAAACCTCATAAACCTAAGAAATGAAAATTTTAAAGTTAAGCAATATTGTTAGTTACTCTAGGAAGTTCACTCTCCATTTAATAAGATAACATAGTGAGATGGAAGAAACAATAATAGAGGTAAGTATTAGTGAGGATGTGAAGAAAAAGAACGCTTGTGTGCTCTTGGTGGGAATGCAAACTGGTGCAGCCACTGTGTAAAACAGTTTGGAGGTTCCTCAAAAATTAAAAAGAAGACTACCCTGGGGCACCTGGGTGGCTCAGTCAGTTAAGCATCTGCCTTTGGCTCAGGTCGTGATCCCAGAGTCCTGGTGGAACTGAGACTGGAGGTGGGCTCCCTGCTCAGCAGGAAGTCTGTTTCTCCCTCTGCCTCTGCCCCTCTCCCTACTTGTGTTCTTTCTCTTTCTTTCCCTCAAAATAAATAAATAAATAAAATCTTTTTAAAAAAAAGATTACCAACGAGTACAAAAACACTAATTTGAAGTGATAGATGCACCCCTATGTTTATTGCAGCATTATTTGCAATATGCAAGGTATGGAAGCTGATCAACTGTTCACGGATAGATGAATGGATAAAAAAGAAGTGGTGTGTGGGGCGCCTGGGTGGCTCAGTGGGTTAAAAAGAAGTGGTGTGTATATATACATAATGGAGTATTATTCAGCCATCAAAAAGGATGAATTCTTGCCATTTGCAACAACATGGATGGATCTAGAGAGTATAGTGCCGAGTGAAATAAGCCAGCCAGAGAAAGACAAATACCACATGACTTCATTCATATGTGGAATTTAAGAAACAAAACAAAGAAGGAAAAAAAGAGACAAACCGAGAAACAGACTCAGCTATGGAGAACAAACTGATGGTTACCAGAGGGGAGCTTGGTTGGGGGGATGGGTGAAATTGCTGAAGGGGATTACAAAGACACTTATCTTGATGAGCAATGAATAATATATGGAACTGTTGAGTAACTATTTGTACACCTGAAACCAATATAACACTGTATGTTAAATATACTGGAGTTAAAATAGAAAAAACAAAACCAACAATGAAACAACACCTTCTGACAAAGTCTAGTTGTATGCCATGAAGAGATACAGCTAGAAAAAGGCCAAATGAATGAACTGACACTGAGAAGTTGAAAGTAAAGAGATAGAAATAAATACCAGACAAATACTTTTTTTCTTTGTAAGAAAAACCATGTATGACTATGTTAATATAAAATATAACTTAAGGCCAAATGTCAAATGTGGGATACAAAAAGCAGAATAAAATGAGACATGGAGATCTATCTTATACTGATACAAGCTATCATCCTCCAAGAAGATGTACCATAATAAACTTTTCTGTATCTCCCAGTATCATTCTGAAATATGTAGAGCAAATACTGTTATACATATAGTGAACTTTAACATTTTTCTCAGAAACTAATAGATCAAATACACAAAACATAATTAAGATTAGAAAAGATAGACCAGAATTAAGAAATATATATATTAATTCATATATGAATTAATATATATATTTACATATACATGAATTAAATGTATTATATATGGGGTGCCTGGGTGGCTCAGTGGGTTAAGCCTCTGCCTTTGGCTCAGGTCATGATTCCAGGGTCCTGGGATTGAGCCCTGTAATGGGCTCTCTGCTCAGCAGGGAGCCTGCTTCCCCCCGCCCCGCCCCTTCCTGCCTCTCTGCCTACTTGCGATCTCTGTCTGTCAAATAAATACATCTTTTTTTAAAAAGTATTCTATATGAATTACATATATGTATAACACATATGTATGAATTTATATTCATTCTTATATATAATGATTCATTCTATATATATATTCCTTCTTAATATATATATGTACTATATATTTATCAAAGAAAGACTTCACATTCTTTTCAAGCAAGTATAAAGCATTTACAAAGGATAGTGGTGAATTTGGCTATAAAGGAAAAGACAATGAATTCCTCAAAGCAGAAATTAACCAAGTGATTTTCTCTTACCACGGTATAGTAATATAAAGAATTTAATAAATAAGACAGTAAAAAATCATCTGTGTATGAGTTTCTTGTTGCAACTGTAACAAATTATCATACAATTAATAGCTTAAAATAGATTTATTATCTTACTGCTCTGGAGGTCAAAAATCCAAAATGGGTATTATGGAGCTAAAATCAAGGGGCAGTAGAGCTCCATTCCTTCTGGAGGATCTAGGGAAGAATATTTGCCTTGCTTTTTCCAGCTTCTAAAGGCTGCCTGAATCATTCCTATCTCTGCTTTTGTCATTTCATCTTCTCTGACTTTTCTGCATCCCTCTTTTATCTTTTAAGGACGATTGTGATTTCAGTGGACTATCCCTATCTTAAGATACCTAATTTAATCATATCTGTAAAGTCTTTTTTGCCAAGTAAGGTAGCAGGTTCTGGAGGTTAAGATTAAGATGTGGACATCTTTGGGAATAGGGCATTATTGTGTCTGTCACAACCTGGACATGAAAAGACACCCTTGGATGACTGAGTGCAATTTATTTACAATAAATAACGGTGTTATATATCCAATCCTATGTGATACTTGAAAGTTGTACCAAGAACAAGGTGTAGCTCTCAATTTATTTATTAGAAAATAAATACCTGAAGAAAGGAATTAAGTGCTCAATTCAACAAGATAATATTAATAGAAAAGACACAAGAAATCAGAAGTAATTGATACAGATAATACAATAGAAAAACATTGAAACAAGTCAATAATACACTAAATTATATCAATGAAACTGAAATCTGATTCTGGAAAGAATGGGAAAAAAAACTTGACAAGTGAAATTATGAGAAAAAGAACAAACACAAATAACATTAAGAGTGAGAAAGTGGGAAAAAATGAGAAAGTAGACTAACGAAAGATCTAGAGGATATTGAAAAATTTATGAGGAATTCTGTCTAATGTTATACCCTACGTTTAAACTCTAGGAAATGGTTATTTATATATCAATATAACCCAAGAAGTAGTAGAAAATTTGAATTAAAATGGCAATCTAAAAATCTGAGAAGATATTTTAAAAAAATTATCTTCCCAATGAACTCAGATGATTTTACAGTTGACTTCCATCAAACCTTCAACAGACATGTGATTACAGTGCTATGCAAACTGTACCTGTCATGTAACAAAAGTGAAAAGCTTTCAAATTCAGATTTTTAGATTGCCATTTTACTTGTACTCACCACACAAGCACATTTCCTGTTTCTCCTTTTCTCTGTCTCCCTATGCATTAGTTAGATCAATATTCAGCATTAATGTTATTATAACACTGGGGATATTAATGTATACAGAGGTTTTTTTTAAAGTTTTCTTTTCTCTGCAACAGCTCTGTTTCTTCCAGGTTTTCCCTTCTGCTTGTTTTGGTTTCTCTCTTTCATGTTAGATTTTCCTCAGATATCTGTGGTCTTTGGGTATCTAATCAGATTTACACGGGATACACCAAAAAGATTACTAGAGAATGCTGAGTGTGTGGGCAGGGCTGTTTCATTGGGGTACCCCTGATTGTAACTTCAGACTCAGTATCTTTAGAGCTTTCCTCTTAGACTGGTTGTATCATATGAAGAGAAATTCTCCTATCTCCTGCCTGGAGTGTACAAACTGGGAGCTGGTGTTCTGGGACCCCAGTTGGTTAAAAAAAAAAAAAAAAGCAGCAATAGGTCTCAATATTGTACTTAATATCAATTTCCTGTATGTTATCCTCATCCTCATCTGTGCATAGTGTCTTCCTGTCCAGACACCATTTGTCTAATTCTCTCCCCAGGTTATACCTTTGGCTTTTGAGCAAGTTGGGGAATGGTCGTCAGTCATGCAGTTGTAGATCTGAGGTCTAGCGCTTCCTAGGCAGACTTACTAGCACTTTTCATGTTTTCAGTCTTTCCTATGTCCCTCTTTCCAGAATTATCTGGTATAGTCAATTCCTGGGACTTAGGGAGGCTCTTCAGTACAATTCAGGTGGTTTCTTGACTTCTATCACCTGCTTAAGATTCAGGTTTCTTTTGTTTGCTAAGTCAGTTACTGTCTATTCTTTTGCTTTCTGAGTTCTGAAATATGGATTCTCTTGTCTCTTCCTTCTGCATGTGTGTTTCCATCTTTTAGTCTATCATTTTTGTGGTGTTTCACCAGGTGATATAGGCCTATCATGTTCATTTCACCATCTTTTTCAAGCCCCATACTTTAACCATCATGTAACACTGTCTGGTAAGTCAGACTGAGGAGTTAGTTGAGAGTATTGGAAAATCAAGATGAAATTTGCTATTTTAGTAAAATTATTCCAGCATGGAATAGGAGAGGAGAAGGGTGGATGGAAAGGGGCGATTAGAGAAGCAAGTTATTACTCCATTCTTCCATGTTGGTAGTATCCTTCCTCTTCCTTCATAATTTTTAAAATCCACAAGACCTTTAAAGTTTGTCACATATTACGTAGTCTTCACAAAAATACTTCTCGCTTCCCTGGGCATCTGGGAATTACTCCCTCCCCAAAATTCCTTTAGCATTCTACTGTGTTTTGTTTGGATGTTAGCATATGATTAATTCTTAGCACCATTAACTACCTTTTAGTGCACATGTCCTATCTTTTAGATGAGATTAGGAGTTCCTGTTTTATGGCCTTTTGGCACCATTCATCAAATACCTCCTAAATGAAGAGAGCTGTCCAAGAAAGAATCACTAATAAAGATAGGGCAATGTGCCTTTAATAATAGGTCAAGTCATGCTCATCAAAGATGTCTTTGAGATATTAAGCTGTGTTTTTCTCCCCTCTGGGTATTTACCTCTTTCTCATTTCTCTTTTCAAGCACACAGTTTCCTCTATGTTGATTAGGGATGGATATGACAGGGCAGAAGAAGGATGCAAGTCCTTCTTCTAGTTTTTTTTTTCCAAAAATCTAAGCCCTTAGAGTTACTTAGAAGATTCTGCAGGGGAGGGGTGGGTGGAGGACAAAGGTAGGAGAAGGAAATAAATGGGAAGTCTCCCTTACTGAACCAGAAAGAGATTCCTTCAGGTTGGAGGGAGGAAACAATAGAGGGAGCTTGTTTAGAGCAAAGATGTAGGTGGGCCCTGGAGAGAGGGACATGCACCCATCCTGTTTCCCATTCCCAGGCAGAGTCCCAGAGAGGGAACAAAGGAATGACTGTGAGAGCAATCTGCAGTGTCCCCAGGTTTCATGTTATTCTAGCACAGAAGCAGCCAGACAACTCCTGCTGTGTGGGACAGAAGCTGCAGAAAGAGTCAAGACCTTAAGATGACAAAAGACATTGGTAAGGACGTGTGCTTGCTCCAGGGGCAGATTCCACCCGCCTCTTGTGCTTTAGCATTTTAGAAGGTCCTCGGGACGTAAACATAACCCTGGGGAAATGGACCTCAAATTCACCAAGATCATATTTTTGCCATCCAGTGAAATGGAGCTCAAAATAGAAATTAATTTGCATTGTAGAAAAACAAAAAGTGATATTTCTTGTGCACTTGACATTGTGAAATGAGATTCATATCCGGTATATAATCATGAATAAGGTCAGTTCTCAATTAATAGTAACATTCTACTCATGCAGGGGAGAAAGAATTGAGCCTATTTTCCTTAGGAGGAAAAACCAGAGACAACAGTGTATATATAGATAAATCTTTTCAGGAAATGCTTTTTTTTTTTTTTTTAGATGCTTTAAATGATCACATGCAAATTCGGTTGCTTTTGAACACTAGTCCAGCATCATTCACTTGAATTAATTGGGAACAGACTTGTTTGAATTAATGAAGCATCAGAATTATAGACAGTTCTCCAATACTTGCAATAACATGGGGTTGGCTGTAAAGCCCATCAATTACAAAGGCTGTGACTTCAAGTAAATCATTTACAGGCTCTGAGCTGATTTCTTCAGCCCTGGAGTTGATATAGTGATCCTTGTATTACATGGTTGTTGTGAGGATTAAATGAAAGACTGCTTATGGAGGTACCCAGCAAGAAACAATCACAAAATAAACTATGGTTTCCTTTTCACCCTTTCCTGAATGTGGAATTGATGGAAATGCATTGGTTTCTCTGAAAGTCCAAACTAAACCTCAGAACATAATAAAGACATAAGTCCTAGGAATATGGGCTCCATTCTACAAATGGGAAATTAGAAACCAGGGCCCTATCTTTTAAGTTCTGAACCCATTGGTTAGCTTGCTGTATTTTTCTGATATATCTAATATATCTGACATTTTTCATCTTATATCTGAGCCTTTTAACTAATTTGGAAGGAACTGATGTTTATTTTATTTTGAAACTGATGTTTATATTAATTAAAAATTAATCATTAAAAAATTAAATGATGTACGGATAAAACTCTACTAGGTTCAACCTGTAAAGGTTTCACCTAGGAGTTTAAATGTCAGAGTTTCAATTTCTTTGTCCTCAACCTAATCACATCTGTTCTAAACAGTAGCTGAGTGTAACATTTAACAACTCATTTAAACAAAACCTTATTATAAAGAGAACAGGCACAAAGGGGAACATTTGACAGTTTATGATGAGTGTGGTTTGTATCCACAAGCTCCAAACAACCTAGGAATAAAGCAAGTTTTACAAAGGGTAAATAACGCCTTGATGGTGGAGTCTGTGAGGTTTATGTTGTTGTTAAGAGAATTAGGGCTGTTAGGAAAGGTGCAGCTCATATTTCTCAATTTGTGGGACAATGCAATAGTAATAGTTATTATTTATTGAAAGTCTTCTATGTGCCTGGTGCTACAGTAGCTCCTTCACGTATGTAACTGGAGGTGTATTTAGTCAGGAAGATTTTAAGTCCTTATTTTATGACTCTTTATCTTAGAGAAAATAGCTTGGTGACACCTAGGAATGTGACACCTAAGTATAGGAAAGAGGTTGTTTCAAGAGGTTGTGCAGTGTGTTTGTGGTGACATCGCTAGGTGGAGAATAGCCCTGTAATTTTTCTCTTGCCCTAGGTATCACACTGCCTTTTTCTGGTGTGGGCAGAGATCTGTGCAGACCATGTTTACTTTAGGGAAATTTTCTTCTTACTCAGATTGGAACTAGGTTGTGTGTGTGTGTGTGTGTGTGTGTGTGTGTAATGTATTAATATAGATAGATAGATGTGTGTGTGTAGTCGTGTACATGTGTAGTGTTACTGGTCTGAGAACCAGCTGAAATGACTAGGCTCCCCCATTGTAAAGGTTGTACTCCATGTACCACACTAGCGATGTGCACCAGTGTCTGTTTCCCAATACCTTTTCCATTCCTTCTCTCTTGAACTCTTTTTTTTTAAAGATTTTTTTTTATTTATTTGACAGAGAGAGAGAGAGAGAGAAAGAGGTCACAAGTAGGCAGAGAGGCAGGCAGAGAGAGAGCCCGATGCGGGGCTCGATCCCAGGACTCTGGGATCATGCCCTGAGCTGAAGGCAGAGGCTTTAACCCACTGAGCCACCCAGGTGCCCCTCTCTTGAACTCTTTCTAAACAGCGTTTTGTGTGAAATGGCAGCACTCGAGAAAGCTCCAAGGCAATAGGAAATACTGTATTTTGGGACCTTTCAAATAATTCTTTATGGTTGAAGAACAGCATTGGGGGTGGGGGGACTGGGAGGCAGAGGTAAACACAGGTGTAAATATGGGGTTAAAGGCAAGAAATTAGGCAGGTGAGGTTTATATACACCCACACACACACACAGAGCACAACTTTATTTTTTAAGATTTTTAATAATTTGTTTATGAGAGAGGGAGAGAGAGAATGAACTAGGGGAAGAGCAGAGGGAGAGGAACAAACAGACTCCATGCTGAGCGTGGTGTCTGACATATGGCTCGAGCTCAAGACCTCAGGATCATGACCTGAGCCAAAATCAAGAGTTTGATGCCTAACCAACTGAGCCACCCAGGTGCCCCCAGAGTGCAATTTTATTTTTTTAAAAGATTTTATTTGTGTATTTGACAGACAGAGATCACAAGTTGGCAGAGAGGGTGGGGGGAAGCACGGTCCCTGCTGAGCAGAGAGCCTGACACAGGGCTCAATCCCAGGACCCTGAATCATGACCTGAGCCAAAAGCAGAGGGTTAAACTGCTGAGCCATCCAGACTCTAACAATTTTAAATAATTCATTCAATATGACTTTGTGGCAGTATGTGAGGGAGTTTTTTGAGAGGGAGAGGGGAAGTGTGTATTTGGTTTTGTATTTCCACTCTTTGCACTGGCATGAAGATCTTAGAGTGGAGGACCAGGTTTAGGGGACAAAAGGCTCTCCAGATTTTTGTTCTGACAGTCCAGGAGGATGGGCCTACAGAGTGAGCAGAAAGGTTGGTAGCTGGGAGTATCCTAGCTGGAAATTCTTTGAAGAGAAACTTGTGACATCCTTTTCTCCTGGGCCATGGAAATGGTCATATGGAGAATACAGTTTCAAATATTTTTCTTGCTGTGTTGCAGTCCCCTTTAGTAACCCTTAACTCCTCAGGAAAGACTCACTTGCCACCACCTTGGGTGGTGGAGGTGTATGGAGTGAAGGTACAGAGCTGCACAAGGAAATGTGAACTGCCCCACATTGGCCCTCCTGCTGATGCCCATGTGCAGGAACAGTGTGCTATGTAGTGGGCGATTGTATTCAAGTGTTTTCTGGAGGCGACCAGAATCTAAGAAAGAGGTGGCTCCTAGCCAAGTTGAGAATAGCAAGGAGGAGCAGCTGTAAGGTGGGAGATTCAGGAGCAGATGTGAGATAAGCCTTTTCTCAGTATATCCTAGAAGGTGATCCTTGCAAAGGGAAAGACTGACTTGGATTTTACACAGACCATCTTTTATTTTCCCAGGAACCTGCATGATAGGTATTATTCTTACTACTTTATGTATTATAAAATAATAACAATAATTTTCTTATCTCAAGTTGTAAATAATGATAATAACAATAGCTATTATTTGTTGTGTACCTACCATGTGCCAGGCCCTCGGCAGTTTTTTCTTTTCTTTTTTTAAAAGATTTTATTTACTTATTTGTCAAGAGAGAGAAAGAGGGAGTGCATGAGAAAGAGGGAGGGGCAAAAGGGAAGGGAGAAGCAGGTTCCCCACTGAGCAGGGAGCCCCATGTGGGGCTCTATTCCAGGACCCTAGGATCATGACCTGGCCCAAAGAGATGCTTAACAGCCTGAGCCACCCAGGTACCCCAGCAGTTTTCTTTACATGCTTCATTATTATGAAAAGACTGATGCAAGGAAAGAATCATTTTCTCAGTTTTACAGGTGAAAAGCCAGAGAAAAAGATGTACTCAGGGTGATGGGAGTAATAATTGCCTAACTGGGACTAGAAGTCAGGACTGTGCAGCCAGAGCCATGCTTTCCCCTGCGTACATTGAAAAAATAGATGAAAGAGGCAGTTAGGGATGAGCTTCCCCAGGACTGTGCAACCAGAGCCATTCTGACCCCCTGCATACATTGAAGAGATAGATGAAAGAGGCAGTTAGGGATGACCTTCCCCATTCCACTCTTTTGCCTTTTTCAGACTTACTCATAGCCTTACCTTCTTCTGATATCTGTACTTCCTTCTGTCTGGGTTATTTTAGCCAAGTGTCATTTGGATTCCATCTCTTTCTGCCCACTTGAGACTTTTCTCTGGCAATTATTTCTCTTCTGTCCCAATCTTAGAACTATGATCTTTAGAAAAAGAACTTCTTCACTCAGTTCTTTCTCTCTTTCAAGGTAGTCTTCTTCAAAGAAAAGTTTCTATTCATATGTTCTATTCATTTGTCCATTCTCTGAATGAAGCACTCACTGAAGTTATCATGGACTTCCTGACTGCCAAACTCCATGGCCTACTTTCAGTTTTCATTCTTTTGAAACTTTTGACACCATGCTATTGACTATCTCATGGTTCTTAAAATTCTCTCTTTCTTCAGTATCCATAACACCAATATCTTGTTCTCTCCCTACTGTTCTTGGCATTCCTCTTTAGTCTCATTCAGGGACTCTTTCTTTTTCCCTGCCTACCTCTCACACACAGATTTTACTCAGGGTTTCCTCCTCTGGGTTAATCCTTTCTTTTCTGGGATGAATTTATTCTATTCCTTTGCTCTGACATCTAAACCTGAAGCAGAATTTCTTTCTGAGATTCAGAACTGTATTGGCAATGGAATTGTTCTAAAACCATGCTGAAACAGAACCCTCATCTGTAGAACCTTTTGACTCTCTCAAGTGGATGCTCTCTCATTCGTTTGAACCTCCAGTAGGATCGTGCTCTCACCTCTTAGGTGACACTCATCACCTCAGACTTTGGGAGCTATTTGATGCTTGTCTTATTCCTTATAGTAGATTACAAATTCTTTTAGGGCTAGAACTTTTCTTATCATTGCATTTTCTTTAGAACACAGTGTCATGTCAACAATAGGAGATTGATATTGACTAAATTTATCTTTATCTATTTTCACAATTAAGTGGACTCTGATTCTATCTTCTAGAGTTCCTGGCCCTTTTGAGCCAGGAACACTACTTGACAGAGTGACAGGGGTGACCTTCTCACCAAGCTGCAGTAGATTGAGGGTCACAATTGGATCTCTGCAGAGGATGTCATGAAACATTCATTCTTCCTTAGTTTGGGGAAATTAGATCCACAAATCCCTGACACTGTGTCCATATTTACAGTGAAGGAGATCTAGTTTCAAAAGGAGACCAGCCTGATTTAGGCAGTCTGGCTGTCCATATTGTAGCCACTGAATTCTACAGTGTCTAGGCCCAAGAATTCCACACCCCTCACCTCACAGGTAAGCCCCTGACTATATTCTCCTTGCTCATTGCCTGCCGACCTGCCTGGAGGTGCTGATCTAGTCACAAGTCCCCCGCTGCCTTCCCAAAACCAGATCATTGGCCTGTTGGCCCAACCACTGGATTGTCTGCTGGATGCTAACAGAAATAAGTTTGTGCTACTTGTCCTCTAATATAAAAAATGCATAATTCTTGTTGTCCTTGTCACTACTCACTATTTCTTTTATATGAATAAATGTATATATATAATTCTAATTTTTTTCTTTGCTTAATGCCTTCCCTTAATATGTGTGTCTTGGTCAACATTGGTTATATTATATTATAAATTCTAAGAGGAGAGGGATGATTCTGGTTAACTAATTTGAGAAATTCTTATCTTAGCATCATTGGAAATGTGCACTTAATAAGCAAAATGACTTTGATGATGATTTAACACCATCTACTGGTCTTTGATCAAATATATCAGTCTTTAAAATCTATGGTGATTTATAAGCAGTACAACTATAGCCTGTGTTCTTATGATCTCAACCAAACTGGTATGACTTTAAGACAATAACTGATAGACATCTTTCATCATATTGAAAAATTAGAATGTAGTGGGGGGTTTACACTGAGTCAAACACAGATAACTGCAACATAAGGCAAAATATCTGTGCCTCCGTGATGGTAGTGACGACATGCTCTCTCAAAGCAAGCAGGAGTTTCATCTGGTGAGGAGTTTAGGAAAAAACTTCATGAAGGAGTTTATGCGATACAATCAGATTTGTAGTTTAGATGGCATTCTTATGGCTGAAGTATGAAAGATGAGTCAGGAGAAGACAAGAATTAACATAGGCAACTAATGAGAAAGAAATGTAAAAGAGCAGCCACTGATAATCTGGCCTGGCATTCACGACCTGTGGGACATAAACAATTTCATAGAACACTAACATCAGAGAAGGTTACTCTGAGACCATGATAAAGTGAAATAAAACATGACCACTTCATAATTTTGTCTAAGCACAGACAAAAATAAGGTGTTGTGCCACCTACAGAATACCAAACATCCTCCCTTTTCTGTCAAAATGAGTGACTGATATTTCTTTACCAATCATAACTTTATTTCTGCTTTGGTCTGTTCTTATAAATAAGATTTATTGAAATACCCAATTATTAAATTGCCCCTGTTTTCTGACAACATCCATTCCAGAGGGAGGTTCTACTTCCTCAGACCAACTAAACCCAAATCCTATAATAGTTTCTTTTAATACCCTTTTTCTGAGATAACCCATGGTTCACCATAGTATGTGTTCTTCTTCACTGCAATGAGTAAAAACCCACCAGGTGTATTCCTGGTGGTCTTTGGCTAGAGGACATTGATACTAGCAAGAGGACTACATAAGTATATGCATGCCATAATGACAACATGAAATAAGCAGTGATACCAGGGATGGAGAAGAATGTGCACAGTCTAGAAACATTTAAAAGGTAACATCAGTAGTACTATTATGCTGTTGACAAAGTCAAAATCTCTAGCATGGGTAACTAGGTGGATAATGGTGCTATATTCGTGAATAAGAGGAACATAGAAAGAGAGGAACATTCGGCGGGCATAGATTTTTGAATATTTATAATGAAAGTACCTATGAGATACCAGATACAGAGGTCCAGCAGGCAGTTGAGTGTATGGGTTAAAGTGAGGAACGATCTGGTCTAATAGTTAAACCCCAAAGAGGGGATGAGATCATTCTGGAAATATGTATTTGAGAAAAGGATCTGATTGATATTGAAACTCTGAGATTTATTAGCATTTAAAGGATAGGAAGAGGAAAAAGGAGAGCCAGAAGAGATGACAGTCACAGAAGCAAGAAAATTGAAGATTTATAAAAGTGGGAAGCCATGGATGCCATCAGATGCAGTTGAAAGATGAAGTCTGTTAGGTTTGGAAACTATGAAATTATTGGTGACCAGAAAGAGAGCAATTGAAGTAGAATGGTGGGGGTGTATGCAGACAGCAGTGGGTTGGAGAGTGAATGGTAAGTGAGGAAGTCGAGGCAGTTAGTGTGAACAACTCTTGAGACATTTGGATGAGAAGAAAAATAGAGGGTCAGGGTAGAAGCTAGGTAGAAATGTGGGGTCAAAAAGTAAAGAAGGATAAGATAAAAATACCAGTGGAAAGTGTTTTGTTCACTGATGCATCACTAATGACTCCAACAGTGTTTGGCACTTAGGTAGGCATTCACAAAGTATGTGCTGAATGAATGAATGACGGAGGGAAATCTGTAAAGATCTTTAGAGAAGATGTAGAAGGGGTTGGAGTCAAAGGAGCAAATGATAAAGTTGTTGTTAACCTGAAAATCACAGTTCTTTCTCTGTAATAAATTCAGAGACATCATCCCATTTAATCCCAGGGTCTTTTTCTAGACTCATTTGATCTTTCCTGTTATCCCATTATGTATAGTCTCATGTAGTTCAAAACTTTGAATAGATAACTTCCAAAGGTCTATTGTAATGTGGAGCATCTAAGATTCTGCTACTGTGTGTCCAAATAGTACTATTTCCTATTTTAAAAGAAATTGTGCCTCCAAAATTGTCATCTGTTATTTTATGCTGTTGGAGTTAAAACTTTGATATTGGAGAACAAATTTTGAACTTTGATAATTATATCATGCTTAAGGGAGTTTACATCATGACCAATAATCTAAGTAGTCTTTCCTAAGAACTTGAGAGAGGGGGGTGGGGCAGGGAGGATGAGAATGAAAACAAACTACTGAACTTCATTTGCTTTCTACTAACAAGTTAGGATTCTCCTTCTATCAATACTCAGAAGCTCTAGACTGAGATTAGCGATTTCTTTCTTTCTTTCTTTCTTTTTTTTTTTTTTTTTTTTACAAAGTAAGAGTTACTATTTGGAAACTATATTTTTTCCAGTGGAGCATAAAACTGTGCCTGTTCTCTTGAGATCCCTGAGAGATTTTTTTTTGTTTGTTTCAGGGGTCTGCTTTGTCAATTCCACTGGATAGTTTTACTAGTGCAAACTGACTGGCTTTCCAGAATAGCCTGTTGTCTGCTAGCTGCCAGGTGTCTCCTGATGAGAACATTATAAGGCTAATATTGCAGAAAAAATAAAGTGCACACATGACTGAGGGCAGATGTGATAAGGGCTAGACTATGGAAACCCTTCCTTCTCCAAATCTGGCAGTCTCCATCTAGCCCTAGCCCAGGATATAAGCTTTTTCAAAAGCCATAATCTTGGCCCCTGGATAAGGAAGACCTTGATGGGAAATCATGAGTCTTGTGAAGTGATCTGTGTCTCAAATAGGAAGTCAGTGTAAAGGGGCTTCACCAACCCAGTGCTTTCCTTAACATTGCTGCTGTCTTCCTCCTGGACACTTCAAAGCTCCTTGTATAAGTTCAGACCTGATAATGACTGAACTCCTAACACCTTTTCCTTTCTAGTGATCTGAAACTTTGTGATTCTTTCACAAAGTCATATAGAATAAGTACTGTTTATTGATAGTCTATACACAACACACTCCAATAGTACACAATACACTCCATAGATTATCCTCATACTAACTGTGCCAAGCTGGTATCATTGTACAGATGTATAAACTGATGTACAGGTTAAGTGACTTGCCGATGGTCACACAGATATTAAGTAGATCTAAGATTTCAGTTCTGGTCTGTTTGGTTCCAAAACTAGTCTTTTCACTACATCATTTGTTTATGAATCAATCAATAATGGTTCTAATGTCTTCTTACATTTAAATCATCAAATTTGATTTTCTTCAATGGTTAAATTGATAAAATAATTGCCCAATATGATATACATCTCCTGAATACGAGATACATACTTTCTCTCTCTCTTTTTGAAAGACAGTTTCACAGTAAAGATAGTTTTTCAAACTAACATTACCTTTTTAAAGAAAATATTTTATTTATTTATTTGACAGAGAGAGGTCACAAGTAGGCAGAGAGGCAGGCAGAGAGAGAGGAGGAAACAGGCTCCCCACTGAGCAGAGAGCCCGATGCGGGGCTCCATCCCAGGACCCTGAGATCATGACCTGAGCCGAAGGCAGAGGCTTAAACCACTGAGCCACCAGGTGCCCCCTAACATTACCTTCTACCCACTGGTTGAATTTCAAGCTTGTGATAAAATACAATTACCATTAGTATTAGCTGGTTGGTCCCAGGTTTTCAGGATTTCAGCAGTTCAGAAAGCCTGAACTTGAGCTCCTAAGCATTTTCCCCCTATCCTATCACTCCATCCCCTCAGGGCCACCTCAGATGGGTTGCAGATGGCATACCAAACAACTCTACGGAGCATCATCCACATCATATTCTATATGAATGACACCTGATCTCCTCTCCTCTCCACTTCTGTTTCTGAACACACATAAGGACTATCTGACAGGGAAACTAATTAAAGAACAAGTGGTGATAGTTACAGCATTAATTAAGTATTGTACTGTCAGATAACATAGGAAGAATGGCACCTATAAGTTTAAACTTTGACACTATATCTACCTCAGAACTAGAAACCAACAAAGTGGCAAAACAAATTATGAATTCTCTGGGATATTTTGTTCCTGAAAACTCAGACATATACATCCAGTCAGGTCAGCAGTTTATTTCTGGTATTGAGTGACATGTTTTGAAATTTTAACTGTGCCAGAAGAGAGGGGAGGATAAGAAAAAGCTGACTAAAGGGTCCCCTTGACCTAAATTCCAAAAAGATTCCCAGTAACAAATGGCTTCCTGATCTGAAGGGCTGCAAGCCTTCCTTCTGGGAGACATTTTAGATTAGGTCAATAGGACAGAATCTAGAAGTTGATTAACCATATACCTAACTAGTTGCCACTGTTGGAGTCTTTTCAGGAAAGTAAATATATGCTGTCAAGGTACACTGTTGTCTTTCTGAAAGGGAGGACAGTGGCAATGGTAAAGGCCAAGTGGAGGGAGTGAGCAGAGCAAATGGCATTCCTTGAAATTTCAGATAATGTAAAAGAAGAAAATTATGCTGTTTTGGGATGAGACAGGTTTTTTCCATGTGGAGTATATAAATGTCAGGCCACTGAAGACTTTCATTTTGAGTCTTCTTTTAAGATCCTTGTGTTAGTTTCCTAGGGCTATCATAACTAAGTACCCCAAACACTTAGCCCATGACAGAGCCCTTATGGATTTCTTGGATGCAAAGATGTATTTCAAATACAAAAGATATTCAAGAAAAGAAATACTGCATCTACAGTAAAAATCATATTTATATGTCATTTTTGGAGATTTAAGATGGCAGAATAGTAGGAAGACCCTATGCTTGCCTCATCCTTTGAACACAGATAAATATAAAATCATTCTGAACACCCAAGAAATCGATCTGAGGCCAGAGAGAACAGAGTGTTCAACTAGAGGGAGAGAAGAGGTCATATTGTGGAACGTACTAAGTGTGAAGACATGATGTGGGGGAGAAAAGGATCACAGGTGCTGCAGACAGAGGGAGCTCTTGTCATGGGAGAGAGGAGAGAAAGAGAGTGAGAGAGGGCGGAAGATACAGAAAGAAAGAACAGCACAGAGGGGATCACTCAAGAAAAACACTTACCCCAAACCATTAACTGGGAAAATGAGAGGGACTGATTAATCGTGACTTTTTCCAACCAGCAGAGCTCAAAGACTAGAATTTTAGAAGTCTTCACTGTGGTTGCTGCAGAACCCTGTGAGGGCAATGGTGCTCCTTTGGAGAAGGAGGGCAGAGGCCTGGGAGCTTATGGTGCAATCTGAGGATCCCCTGGGACACAGTGGAAGAAATGTTTTCCTCTTCCTGGAGTGCATCTGGGAGAGGTGGAATTACCTCTAAGGGGATAAAAGAGCTTGTGGGTGACATTACACTGCCCCATTCCTTAGCAGAGGGTGAAGGCACCTGCTGAGGGCAGTTAACCTGGACACTGGCTTTTTGCTGTGCTTTACTCTAAACTCCAAGCTCCTACACATTGGTGCAACTGCCCTTCTGGGACACACTGACACTAGCTCCAGTGCAGTGAGACCCTCCCCCAGAGAGCGAGCATAAGACCGAGCCATACTGGGTCCCTAAAGTTTGGGGTTTTGAAACTCTGCCAGCACATCTGAGATAAAACACAGGTACACTGCACGGCTGGGGAGGCAAATGGCCTGGACACAGGCAGGGTGAAGGCATGGATCTGAGGGATGCCTGGGGCATATGAGGTGAGATTGTTTTATTTCTGAGGGCTTCTCAGACAGTGGTGGGTACCAACTCTGCTCTCTAGGGATGAGGAAGAGGGAAGGCACCATTTTTCTCCCCCACCCATCAACACAGACAGACTTCAGTGAGTAGAACAGCACCAAGTGTGGAGGACTGGGACACTTACACCGAGCCTCACTCCCCTGACCACCGCAGGTGCTGCTTTACTAGGACAAGTATGCCTAAGAAGGGGTGTGGCTCTTTACCCAGAAGACCAACACAAACCCCTGCATGCAGCATACTGAACACAGAGTGCTGCAAAGCTTCAGCTCTAGGATCAGGCCCCCCCCCCTTTTTTTATTTGTTTATTTACAGCATAACAGTGTTCATTGTTTTGGCATCACACCCAGTGCTCCATGCAGTACGTGCCCTCCCTATTACCCACCACCTTGTTCCTCAACCTCCCACCCCCCCCGCCCCTTCAAAACCCTCTGGTTGTTTTTCAGAGTCCATAGTCTCTCATGGTTCATCTCCCCTTCCAGTTTCCCTCAACTCCCTCTCCTCTCCATCTCCCCATGTCCTCCATATTATTTGTTATGCTCCACAAATAAGTGAGACCATATGATACTTGACTCTCTCTGCTTGACTTATTTCGCTCAGCATAATTTCTTCCAGTCCCATCCATGTTGCTACAAAAGTTGGGTATTCATCCTTTCTGATAGAGGCATAATACTCCATTGTGTATATGGACCACATCTTCCTTATCCATTCATCCGTTGAAGGGCATCTTGGTTCTTTCCACAGTTTGGCGACCGTAGCCATTGCTGCAATAAACATTGGGGTACAGATGGAAGACTGTTCCATGCTCTTGGATTGGAAGAATAAATAATGTTAAAATGTCTATACTGCCTAGAGCAATCTATACTTTTAATGCCATTCTGATCAAAATTCCACTGGTATTTTTCAAAGAGCTGGAGCAAATAATCCTAAAATTTGTATGGAATCAGAAGAGACCCCGGATTGCTAAGGAAATGTTGAAAAACAAAACTGGCAGCATCACGTTACCCGATTTCAAGCTTTACTACAAAGCTGTGATCACCAAGACAGCGTGGTACTGGCATAAAAACAGACACATAGACCAGTGGAACAGAGTGGAGAGCCCAGATATAGACCCTCAACTCTATGGTGAAATAATCTTCGAAAAAACAGGAAAAAATATTCAATGGAAAAAAGACAGTCTCTTCAATAAATGGTGCTGGGAAAACTGGACAGTGATATGTAGAAAAATGAAACTCGACCATTCTCTTACACCGTACACAAAGATAAACTCGAAATGGATAAAAGACCTCAACGTCAGACAGGAATCTATCAGAATCCTAGAGGAGAACATAGGCAGTAACCTCTTCGATAACAGCCACAGCAACTTCTTTCAAGATATGTCTCCAAAGGCCAAGGAAACAAAAGCAAAAAATGAACTTTTGGGACTTCATCAAGATCAAAAGCTTCTGCACAGCAAAGGAAACAGTCAACAAAACAAAGAGGCAACCCACGGAATGGGAGAAGATATTTGCAAATGACAGTACAGACAAAAGGTTGATATCCAGGATCTATAAAGAACTTCTCAAACTCAACACACTAAACAGATAATCATAACAAAAAATGGGCAGAAGATATGAAAAGACACTTCTCCAACAAAGACATACAAATGGCTATCAGACAGATGAAAAAATGCTTATCATCACTAGCCATCAGGGAGATTCAAATTAAAACCACATTGAGATACCACTTGACACCAGTTAGAATGGCCAAAATTAGCAAGACAGGAAACAACGTGTGTTGGAGAGGATGTGGAGAAAGGGGAACCCTCTTACACTGTTGGTGGGAATGCAAGTTAGTGCAGCCACTTTGGAGAACAGTGTGGAGATGCCTCAAGAAATTAAGAATAGAGCTTCCCTCTGACCCTGCAATTGCACTGCTGGGTATTTACCCCAAAGATACAGATGTAGTGAAAAGAAGGGCCATCTGTACCCCAATGTTTATTGCAGCAATGGATCAGGCCCCTTTTAACAAGAAGACCAGAGCACACCTAGTTAAAACTTGCCACACTCTGGACAAGTTCCAAACACTCTCCACTGCAGGCAAGGAGAAACTGCAGAGGACTGGTGTTAAGGAAAGGGCAACCAAAACACAGGAGCAAAGTGCACATAGCATACACCAGAGACATTTCCTGAAGTGCCAGGCCCTGGACAGTCTATGATCTCTTCTTTATAAAGCTGTTACTCTCAGGAGCAGGAAATATAAAGGCTTTCTTAACACACAGAAGAAGACTGAGACCCAAACAAATTGCAAGATGGAGGAATTCATCCTCAAGGAAAAAAACAAGAAAAGGTCACAGCCAAGGACCTAATCAAAACAGACATAAGTAATACACCTGATCCAGAATTTAAAACAACAATCATAAGGATACTATCTGGGCTTGAGAAAAGCATAGAAGACAGCAGGCAGTCCCTTACCACATAGATAAAACACCTAAAAACTACTCAGGCTGAAATAAAAATTGCTATAACTGAGATGCAAAACAGACTGGATGTGATGACCACAAGGATGGAAGAAGCAGAGTAATAAGTGACATAGGTGATAAAATTATGGAAAATAATGAAGCTGAAAAGAAAAGGGAAAGAAAAATATTGGATCATGAGAGGAGACTTAGGGAACTCAGAGACTCCATAAAGTGTAATAACATTCATATCATAGGAGTCCCACAAGAAGAAAAGAGGAAAAAGGGAGCAGAAGTTTTTTTTTTTTTTTTGAGCAAATTATAGCTGAAAATGTTCCTAATCTGGGGATAGAAACAGAGATCCAAATCCAGGAAGCACAGAGAACTCCCATCAAAATCAATAAAAGCAGGCCAACACCAAGACATATTGTAGTAAAATTTTCAAAATACAGAGATAAAAAAAAAAAATCCTAAAAGCAGGAAGGGAAAAGAAAACCCTAACTTATTAGGGAAGACAAATAATGTCAGCATCAAACCTAGCCACAGAAATTTGCAGGCCAGAAGAGAATGGTATGATATATTCAACACACTGAATGGGAAAAATATGTAGCCAAGAATGCTTTATAAAATAAGGGTGTCATTCTGAGTAGAAGGAGAGATTAAGAGTTTCCCAGACAAACAAAAACTAAAGGTGTTTATGACGACTAAACCAGCCCTGTAAGAAATATTAAAGGAGAGTCTTTCAGGGAGAAAGACAGACCAAAAATGACAAACACTAGAAAGGAACAGAGAAAATCTCAGAAACAACAAATTTAAAAGTAATACAATAATACTAAATTCATATCTATCAATAATCGCTTTGAATGTAAATGGATTAAATGTTCCAATCAAAGACATAGGGTATTAGAATGGATAAAAAATGAGAACAAAAATAAACAAGAGCCATCTATATGCTGCCTACAAGAGACTAATTTTAGACCTAAAGACATCTGCAGATTGAAAGTGAGGGGATGAAGGACAATTTATCATGATAATGGGTGTTAAATGAAAGCTAGAGTAGCCATCCTTATATGAGACAAACTAGATTTTAAACCAAAGACTGTAATAAATGGTAAAGAAGGACACTATATGATAATAAAGAGTGTATAATAAAGGTCTATCCAACATGAAGATCTATTATTTGTAAATATTTATTCCCCCAACATGGAAGCACCCAAATATATAAAACACTTAATAAGAAACATAAACTCATTGATACAATAATCATAGAGGACATTAACGCCTACTGAACAATGAGCAGATCTAGGCAGAAAGTCAACAAAGAAACAATGGCTTTGAATGCTACACTGGATCAGATGGACTTAAAAGATATAATCAGAACATTTCATCCTAAAGCATCAGAAAACACATTCTTTTCAAGTGCACATGGAACATTCTCCAGAATAGATCACATACTGGGTCACAAATCAGGTCTCAACCAGTACAAAAAAACTGATACCATACCATGCATATTTTCTGACCACAATGCTATGAAACTAGAAGTCAAACACAAGAAAAAAATGTAGAAAGACCACAAATACATGTAGATTAAAGAATATCCTACTGAGAATGAACTAAAAAGAAAAGGGAGAAAAGTTGTACCTACAAAATATACAGGCTGTGGGGCAATAGTGGGAGCTTAATATATTGTTTTCCCTTGATGTTGGGGTTTTACAGTTTTATGGGGGCCCTGTGGTTGTTATCCTTTTGTTCTTTTGGCTTGTCTTCTGGGGGAAGGGCCTGCCATGTTGTTTTTCAGTCAGTTTTGCTTGGGCTAAGTTTCCCTGCCCCCTATCAAGTGCCTGGGATCTGTGGAAACCAGTTTTGCAGACTTCTGTTCTCTGGAGGTTTTTGTTCTTTGCCCTTCAAGGGACGAATGGATAAAGACGATGTGGTCCATATATACAATGGAATATTACTCAGCCACCAGAAAGAATGAATACCCAACTTTTGCATCAGCATGGATGGGACAGGAGGAGATTATGCCAAGGGAAATAAGTCAAGCAGAGAAAGTCAATTATCATATGGTTTCACTTACTTGTGGAACATAAGGAATAATATGGAGGATATTAGGACAAGGAAAGGAAAAGTGAAGATGGGGAACTTGGAGGTGGAGATGAACCAAGAGAGACTATGGACTCTGAGAAAAAAAAAAACTGCAGGTTTTAAAGTGGGGGGATGGGTGAGCCTGGTGGTGGGTATTAAAGAGGGCATGTATTGCATGGAGCACTGGGTGTGGTGCATAAACAATGAATATTGGAACACTGCATCAAACACTAATGATGTTTTTTTTAAAGATTTTATTTATTTATTTGACAGAGTGAGAGAGATCACAAGTAGGCAGAGAGGCAGGCAGAGAGAGAAGGGGAAACAGGCTCCCTGCTGAGCAGAGAGCCCAATGAGGGGCTACATCCCAGGACCCTGAGATCATGACCTGAGCCGAAGGCAGAGGCTTAACCCACTGAGCTACCCAGGTGCCCCAAAAATTAATGATGAATTTTATGGTGACTAACATAACAATAAAAAATTTTAAAAAGGAATATTTCTACTAAAAAATCAATGAGTTAACCAGGAAATTAAAGAAGAAATTAAAAAATACATGGAAACAAATGAAAATGAAACCATGACAGCCCAAAACTTTTGGGATGCAGCAAAAGCAGTCATAAAAAGAAAGTATATAGCAATGGAGGCCTACCTCAAGAAGCAAGAAAAATCTCAAATATGCCATCTAAACTTACACCTAACAGAGGTAGAGAAAGAACATCAAATGAAGCTTAAATGAAGCAGAAGATGTGACAAAATATTAGAGCAGAAATAAATGATACAGAAACAAACAAACAAATCCAGTTGAACAGATAAATGGAATTAGGAACTGGTTCTTTGAAAGAATTAATAGAATTGGTAAATCCCTAGCTAGACTTATCAAAAAGAAAAGATAAAGGACCCAAATAAATAAAATCGTGAATGAGAGAGGAGAGATCACAACCAATACCACAGAAATACAAACAATTATGAGAGAATATTATGAAAAGTAATATGCCAACAAATTAGGCAATCTGGAAGAAATGGATACATTCCTAGAAACATATAAATTACCAAAACTGAAGCAGGAAGAAATAGAAAATTTGAGGAGACACATTACCAGCAAAGAAATGGAAACAGTAATCAAAAAAATCTCCAAGAAACAAAAGTTCAGGGACAGATGGCTTCCCTAGGGAATTCTACCAAACATTTAATGAAGAGTTAATACATATTCTTCTCAAACTGTTCCAAAAAATAGAAATGGAAGGAAAACTTCCAAATACATTCTACAAGGTTAACATTACCTTGATTCCAAAACCAGATAATGACCCCACTAAAAAGGAGAATTACAGACCAATATCCCCGATGAACGTGGATGCAAAAATTCTCAACAAAATACTAGCAAATCAAATCCAACAATACATTTAAAGAATCATTCACCATGATCAAGTGGGCTTTACTCCTGGACTGCAAGTGTGGTTCAATATTTGCAAATCAATCAACGTGATACACCACATTAATAAAGAAGGATATGAATCATATAATCCTTTCAATAAATGCAGAAAAAAGCATTTGACAAAGGACAGCATCCATTCTTCATTAAAAATCCCCAGTGAAGTGGGATAGAGGGATAATACCTCAATATCAAAGAGGTCGTAAACAAAAGATCCATAGCTAATATCATTCTACATGGGGAAAAACTGAGAGCTTTTCCTCTGTGCTCAGGAACAAGATAGGGATGTCCATTCCCACCATTGTTATTTTACATAGTAGGGGAAGTCCTAGCCACAGCAGTCAGACAACAAAACGAAATAAAAGACATCCAGATTGACAAAGAAGAAGTCAAACTTTCCCATTCACAGATGACATGATACTCTATGTAGAAAACCTGAAAGACTCCACCAGAAATTCCTAGAACTGATACCAGAATTCAGGAAAGTCCCAGGATGTAAAATCAATGTACAGAAATCTGTTGCATTTCTTTTTTTTTGTTATTTATTTTTTTTATTTGTTTATTTTCAGCGTAACGGTGTTCATTGTTTTTGCACCACACCCAGTGCTCCATGCAGATCTGTTGTATTTCTATATACCAATAATGAAGCAGTGGAAAGAGAAATCAAGGAATTGATCCCATTTTCAGTTGCACCAAAACCTATAAGATACGTAGGAATAAACCTAAGATACCTAAGATAACTAGGAATAAACCTAACCAGTGGGTTTAAATATTTGTACTCTGAAAACTATAGAAAACTTATGAAAGAAACAGAAGAGGACACAAAGAAATGGAAAATCATTCCATCCTCAATGGATTGGGAGAACAAATATTGTTAAAATATGTATACTACCCAAAGCAATCTATACATTTAATGCAAACTCTATCAAAATACCAACAGTATTTTTCACAGAACTAGAATAACCCATCTTAAAATTTGTATGGAAACACAAAAGACCCAGAATAGCCAAAGCAATCCTGAAAAAGAAAGACAAAGCTGGAGGCATCACATTTCTGTGCATCAAGCTGTATGACAAAGTTGTGATCATCAAGACAGTGTGGTATTGGCACAAAAACAGGTGCATAGATCAATGCAACAGAATAGAAAACCCAGAAATAGACCCATAACTATATAGGCAACTAATCTTTGACAAAACAGGAAAGAATATCCAGTGTGTGTGGGGGGGGGTGGGGCAGTCTCCTCAACAAATGGTGTTGGGAAAACTGGACAGCAACATGCCAAACTGGACCAGTTTCTTATCCCACACACAAAAATAAATTCAAAATGGATGAAAGGCCTAATGTGAGACAGGAAAACATCAAAATCCTAGAGGAGAATACAGATAACAACCTCTTTAGCATAGGCTGTAGCAACTTAAAACTAGCCATGTCTCTGAAGACAAGGGAAACAAAAGCAAAAATGAACTATTGGGATTTCATCAAGATGAAAACCTTCTTCACAGCAAAGGAAACAATCAACATAACTGAAAGGCAACCTCTGGAGTGGGAGAAGACATTCGCAAATGACATATCAGATAAAGGGCTAGTATCCGATATCTATAAAGAACTTATCAAACTCAACATCCAAAAAACAATAACCCAGTTAGGAAATGGACAGAAAAAATGAATAGATACTTTTCCAAAGAAGACATCCAGATGGCTAACAGACACATGAAAAGATGTTCAACTGATCATCAGGAAAATGCAAATCAAAACCACAATGAGATACCACCTCACACTAGTGAAAATGGCTAAAGTTAACAACACAGGAAACAACATATGTTGGTGAGGATGCAGAGGAAGGGGAACCTTCATATACTGTTGGTGGTAATGTAAGCTGGTACAGCCACTCTAGAAAACAGTATGGAGATTCCTCAGGAAGTTAAAAAGAGAACTATCCTATGATCCAGCAATTGCACTACTAGGTTCTCATTCAAAGGGGTACATGGTCTCTAATATTTATAGCAGCATTATCAACAATAGGCAAATTATGGAACGATCCCAAATGTCCATCAACTGCTGAATGGATAAAGAAGTAGTGTGTGTGTGTGTGTGTGTGTGTGTGTGTGTGTGTGTGTGTGTACATACGTACATACAATGGAATATTACTCAGCCATTAAAAGAATGAAATCTTGGCATTTGCAATGAAGTGGCTGGAGCTAGAGAGTATTATGCTAAGTGAATTAAGTTAGTTAGAAAAGACAAATACCAGGTGATTTCATTCATATATGGAATTTAAGTAACAAAACAGATGAACATAGGTGAAGGAAAAAATAAAAAACAGGCAAACCAAGAAACAAACTCTTAGCTATAGAAAACAAACTGAAGGTTGCTGGAAGGGAGATGAAGGGGAGATGGGTTAAATGGGTGAGGAGTGTTAAGGAGGGCACTGGTTATGATGAGCCATGGGTGTTATGTGTAAGTGATGAATCATTAAATTCTATAGTTGAAACTAATTTTACACTATATTTTACTAACTAGAATTTAGTTTTTAAAAAAATTTTTACAGATATTGATATTTTTATTTTTTAAGTTTTTAGACTTAAATTCAATGTAGTTAGCATACAGTCTATTATTAGTTTCAGGGGAAGAACTAACTAGAATTTAAATAACCACTTGAGGGGCGCCTGGGTGGCTCAGTGGGTTAAGCCTCTGCCTTCGGCTCAGGTCATGATCTCAGGGTCCTGGGATCGAGTCCCACATCGGGCTCTCTGCTCAGCAGGGAGCCTGCTTCCCTCTCTCTCTCTCTGCCTGCCTCTCTGTCTACTTGTGATCTCTCTCTGTCAAATAAATAAATAAAATCTTTAAAAAAAATAACCACTTGAAACATTAAAAAAATAGATATCATTTTTAGCAATTCACATATCCTCAGCGTGTTAGGGCAGGCCCCCTCCTAACATTTTCAGACCGTAGAACAAGATTACAAATGGAGGTCCACATATCATTTTATCTAAATATTTAAAAGTTATAAATCACGGGACACCTAGGTGGCTCAGTCATTAAGTGTCTACCTTTGGCTCAGGTCATGATCTCAGGGTCCTGGGATTGAGTCCCACATAGGGCTCCCTGCTCAGTGGGAAGCCTGCTTCTCCCTCTCCCACTCCCCCTGCTTGTGTTCCCTCTCTCATTGTCTGTCAAATAAATAAATAAAATCTTTTAAAAAAGTTATAAATCCCACTAATAGGCTATTAAATGCAATATGTTTTTTTCTTCCACCTTGACAAATATACTTTCATAATAATCTTGAGGGCAGGATCCAATTTAGAATTCTCAGACTGCTGTGCCCAAGGATAATGGTGCACTTCTCTTCCCAACCCAGCTCAGAACCCCTCGGGAGGGATCTCCTGCACTAGAGTTTGGATGCCTCAGGCCATATATTCAAGTCCCTTCTAAATGCCCATCCATTGGCAGCCCTCAAATCTAGGGTGCACATGCCTTGGTGTGGTCAGCCCCGGGAAGACAAACCACAAAAGACACATGAGCAGGCCTTGGAAGCAGGCTGAAGTCATTTGGAGAGGGAATTTTTGGGTCCTGGGTGCCCAAACTAGTATGTGAAAGGGCTATGGACTCCATGGAGGCGCACCCTCCTCCCCATGTGGGCTCTTCTCCCCTGGAGAAGGGTTGTAGCCCACAGAGGAAGGCCACAGCAGAATTTGTTACATAAACCAGGGTAGTGTTACAGGCCAAAGTTTTACTAGTGTTCACCACTGTTCCTAGGGCTTTCCCTCTCTTGAGGAAACATGGCTCGAGGACATTCCAGTTAGATAAAATGCAATGCCCATACTAAGCAGAGGCCAGGGACATTTGAGTCACCTTCTGATGAAGAAGCTAAATGAAATCAAGCAAGAACAGATGAAGAAGGGGTCTGCCAGGAGTAAGCCACTTGAGAGAGGGCTGGGCCTCATCCCTGCTGGGACCTGTGGGTAGTAGAGGAGCCCACATTGTCCCTAAGGGCTCCTTCTATGAGGCAGGAACAATCCCAGATCTTAGCCAGAGAGACACAATGGAATGTATCCTAGGTCATGCTGTGCTGTCCTCCCAGAAGGGTGGGGCCTGGATGGCGCTGGAAAACGGAGAGAGTGCTAAAGAGAAAGCATTTGGCAGGGTGGCCCCCTCTCCAAGAAAGACAGGCCCGGTGTCTTGCAGACCACTGTGCTGCTTCCAAAGTATGCTCACAAGTGGATTGGGGGTGATTGATTCTGCAGCCCTTATCCTGGCCTGAAGACAATGGTCCCACAGCGAGGCCAGTCCCTTTTGCTCTCATTTCAGACTGGAAAAGTAACCTTTAGAAACTTGGGTTTCCCGGCTACCTCATTACCAGTGAGCCCTCACATGCCAATCACAGAGCACAGAGCTGTTTCTTTCACACAACACAAACCCTGGGTTTCTGCTTTATCAATTAATTTCATTGGCTTGAATCAGGTCCTCAAGCAGAGGACAGACTTTGAATAAATGAAGTGCCCCAGTGAGCATAGCCAAGCTGCTGACTCTGGCTTTTCCCTCTCTCTCCCTGTTTTTTTCTTGCCTCCTGTCTCTGTAGTCCTTCCCTCTGTCTCTTCTCCCCTCCTCCCCCTTTACTGGCTCCCTCTTTCTTTCCTCTCCCTGCTTCCCCTCAGTCTCTCTCACCCCTTCCCTCCTCCCTCTGGTTCTTTCCCTGCTGGCTCTTTTTTCTCTCCTCTGCTCCTAGCCCCTTACCTTCTTCCCTCTTTCTTCCCTTTCCAATCCCCTTCGGGAACCATTGCGAAAGTTAGTTGATCATTTACATTTTCAGATGTTGCAGTCTATAGTTTACTTCACCAGAATCTAACTTTCCTTTCCACCAGAGAATTTAATGTAGTAAAACAAAAAAGAGAACAGGATATTTCCAAGAGCAGTAACTCAAAATTTTAACCCTCCCACGCACCCTCCCCACACTCACACCATCCCAAGGTTCAAGGGACATACTTATGGTACCTGAGATCTTACACTTGAAATTCTGCTTATATCTTTGTTTTGTTTTGTTTTGCTTTTCCTCTCAGTTCTGGATGAGGCCTCATGGGGGAGCTGCTATCTCGCTGTAGATAAGAGTATACTGTTGTTTCCAACAGGGATTGACCTTTACAGGTTGGAATGAAGCATGACTTTGCTACAGAGAAAAAGGTTCTCTCGATTGTTATTTTCCTGCAGGTGTCTTTATTTCCTTCCCTACAAGAGCCCATAAACACGTTTTAATCAAGTTTAGAGCTCCATGTTGCCTGAGCAAAATAAAATCTCAAAATAAAAAAAATAAGATGTTCACTGTAGAAAGATTTTACTTGTTGAACATTCAAATCAAAGACAATTTCAAGCAGTTTTTTCTTCCATGGCGGGGGGGGGGGGGACGTTCACATGTAACGTCTTCAGAGAAAGAGTTCATTGTGTATTAATTTTGTTTTTATAGCTACATCAGATATGTAAATCTTAAAATATGTCCAGGATAAAAATGTAAATGAATTATATGGACATACCTTGCAAATTAATTTACAAACACAAATCTTATCAGTTTTTCTTTTTTTAAGTGAAGTTCAAGGATAAAGTAAATGAAAGTAACTGTGGCAAAAAATTTATTTAGTATTCAATCAATTGGAAATGCCTACAAATCCACATTTTGGTACAGCTCCAGGACATGAGGATTGATGTTCCTATTGATGACCCACAGGCACTGAAGATCCTTAGCATCTCCTGAATCATCATAAAAGAAACAGTTTTGCCCAGCAGAGCTGTATTGCTAAGCAGAGTTTTTTCTGTGTGTATATTTTTAAAAAAAAATTGACCAGAACATTTGACACGATTAAAGATTATTTAGATTGTGTTCCCCATTTTGCAGTAGAGGAAACTGAAGTCCAGAAAGTGTAAGGGACTTCTCCAGGGTTACCTAGTTGCGGTCCTTTTCCAACTGTGTTCCATGGGATCCTAGTAAATCCTGGGCATACTTTCAGGGCCATCACTGAGAGAGGGATACTGACTGGCCATCCCAGGGTCCAGTCTCCAGTTTTGACCAGAGCATCCCTGCTTTTATCTGTGGGGTAGGTATAATATATGGGGAATATTAAACCAGTGTAATTACTTCCTTGCTAAGCTCCTAGTTCCTAGCTGTCCCAAGGTTTCTGAATCAAAAGCCATGCCTGGCCAAATAGGTCAGGAGGTTTCTGCCATAATTTTTGTGGGTTGTTTCTTCTACATTTAGGTTTAGTCATTCACCTTACTGCCCCCAGAAAAAGGAGTTGGCTATGACCTAAGGGAAGTTTCTACCACAAAAGTAAAGAAGGGAAAAGTAAGTCCACCCCTTTACTTAAATAGACATTGGGAAGAAAAGAAGGTTGACATAGAGGAAGGTAGTGTGAAACACAGGAGACTTAACCCCCTCTATAGGCTCAAGTCCTAGATGTGGGAGGCTATTACATGGGGAAAACTAAAAGCAAAGAGACTTCTTCCTCACTCCTTGTTTAGAGCCCCAGCAAGTGATGAAGGAAGGTGGCTAGATAGATGGATTTGGCTCTCCATGGCCTGCCCATGGTATGCAGCAGATCCAGAAATTTCTAGGTTTCATACACTTGAGATGATCAACAGAAGCCTGGGGTCAGGCCAAGGAAGTGGTTAGGGACTTTAAGGTTGTGACAAATGGGCTCCAAGGGTGAGTATATAACCTCAAAAAGCCAGATGGGACTGGTTACATCTTAGTGGACACCAGTTCAAGAGCCAGAATAGTGCAGTCATTCCCCTGCAGAGGCCAAAAAAGAATGAGAAGAGCCAAGGGAGAACTGAGGTCCCACTTGTCTCCTTCCACTGCTGAGATGAAGTAAGCCATCTCTTCTCAATAGGAGGAGGATCAAAGGATCAAGGAAACAATATGAGAGAATAAGCATTTACCTGAAAGTTACTGTTATCCAAAACAGACTACTTAAACCACCACTGTTTCGGGAGTTGAAAAAAGCCCCAGGACTTGCAGGCCCTCACTGTTACTTCTTCCTTTGCATCTTCCTAAATATGTTCAGGGTTTGGTCACTCAGAGCTGCGAGGACCCAGGAGGCAGTGTGATGAAGTGGAAAGCCAGGAGAACTGAGGTGTTTTGTTGTTGTTGTTGTTAAGTAAGCTCTACACAGTCAACACAGGGCTTGAACTCATGACCCTGAGATCAAGAGTCATATACTCCACCAACGGAGCCAGCCAAGTGCTCCAGGAGAGCTGAGTTTAAGTACTGGCTCTGCAAGTTAAGTCCCTGTGACTCTGGGGAAGTGACATCACTTTTCTGGGCTGCAAATTCCGTATCTGTGCAATTGGGATGACTAGTCCTATGAGATTCCTTTTAGCATTTGCATTCAATATTATAGAAATCCCACTGTTTCCTTTGGTGGACTCCAAGAGCCCCTTCTACGTTCCTCCTCTGGCAGGTAAGAATGAAGTTCAAGAGAGAGTCAGCCTCGTGGGGGAATTTGGTGGTGGGGTCACTAGAGCTCAGGGCTTGTCCCTAGTCTTACCAGTTCAGGACTTAGATGGGGTCAAAGAACGTGAAGGGAAGGGAGCTGTGGGGACTGACTCAATTAATCAGGTTCACAAGACACTGAGGGAGTTCTGTTTTTTCAGTCACCTCAACTCTTGAACTCTAGAGGAAGGTTAAAAAACAAATACCTGCCTGCTTTCCCAGTCTCTTCAGAAGCTCTGTGGATGTCATGGGGCCTTAAGCACTAATGGGAGGTTGAGTTGTTGGTGTCTCCAGCCTAACTCCAGAGTGTCACATTTAAGAATTCAAAGATGTTTTTTCCAGGTGCTTTGACATCATGTGACGTTCTGCCTGTAGGGAACTGAGAGGAATGGAAGCCACAAATATTCACCCAGTGTCAATTGATTAGAAAAAGGAATGCAAGAGCCCAGGAGGACAACAGGGAAGAAATAGTAAGTAGACTGGATCTGAGTCAAGATGGAGTTAAGTGTGGGGCCCAAAGCAGAAATCTGATTCTTGCTGAAGAGACCCAGTGGTACAAACCACAATGCGGCAGTGTAATTTAAACAGAAATACAGCTGCATTCTCTGCCCTTTCGGAAACTATACACAAGGAAGCAAATCTCCTATCAGGAGATGTCTTGGTGTGCATGGACTCAGAGTAGAGGCAACCTGCTGACCTCCATGGTCAGTGTCATTAGTTGTCACATCCTGATGATACTAGGACTGAGATGAGAATTAATTTTTCAATGAGCAGAACCCCTGGGCTCAGGCAAAGCTGTGGACCTGGGACTCAGTCCAACTCTTGCTTCTTTGGCTGGACTCCAAGCAGGCCTCACCCATCTGTTGCCACATGGTTGCTTCATGCAGTCCAGTTACCATGCAGTTGAGTCAATTACATCTTCCCATTAGTTACATTCTAGTTCCCAGGAAATAGTCTGGGTTTTTGATGGATGCTTTAGAAGTCCCCAAAGCTGGAAGCAAGGAATTATCTCCTTGTGTCTTATCTTCTCTATCACAGGCTGATCTGTAATACCTTCAACCTCAAAGGGTGGGGCTTGTTGTTCTGTAGCTCCCTGTTCATAAAACTGTTCCTACTGCCCCTTCTCCCTACCAGCAGCAGCTGGAACCAAACTCCGAGGTTCCCTTTATTTACTGCATTCCGAAAATCATCTCTTGTCAGGGTGGTGGCATGTGTTTGAGGTAGAAAATCCTCCAGAGAATCCACTTTGCTCTGCTGGAAATTTAAGTCTAAGATCTGACTATAGAGGGCACTTCCTAGTATCAGACCCGTTAGCTATCTCGTCATTTCAGCCTCATGCCAGGCCTGCCATATTGAGAATTCTTCTCATTTTATAAATAGGAAACCAAGGTTCAGAGAGGTTAAGTAGCCATCTAAGGCTACTGTCCACTGTTGACTGATGAATAGTCATATTCTGTCTGGGAGAGTTGTTTGCTTGGAGCTATTGATGGAGCTCGAAGCAGAATGCAAATGGGGTGGAAAAGGAGGAAGGCAATATTTGGCCAGGCAGATCTGACTCCTTTACCCTGGTGACCAATGGAGTGAAAGAAAGAATAGCCAGTTTCATTTCAGTTTTAAGGCTATGCACTGGTAGGTGATTAGTTTCTACTAGAATGGGAACTAGAAGCCCAGTCACTCTGACTCTGAAGCCCAAGTTTTCCATACCACCCCACACTGCTAGCTACACTCATTTTTAGGTCTAAGCATTCACTGCTTTTCTCTAGAGGCATCAGTTTGTCCTTGTGAGGTTCCCTGCCAGCTGGCAACTAGGTGACTAGGTGACTAGGTCTTCACTTCGCTGCAGAGCAATCTACTCCTGGCATTGGCTTTTTTCCTTTTCCACTTTATTTGTATCCCACTGAAAACTCCATCGATAGGTTGGTAAAGATTTTTATTCCAGATATAGGAGAACCAGTCATCAGTGAAGAGCAGGGTAGCAGGTGCTTCCCCTTAGGAGTCATCCCTGTGATGTGGTCACAGCCTTCAAGGGGAATCCTGAGCAAACTTATCTTCAGCACTGGTCCAATTCTGCCACATGGCATCATTAATCTTTTGTCCTCTGAATCTCCATTTGTGAAGTTGAAGGTTTGGATGTTATTGAAAGCTTTAATTTCCTCTTGAATCCCTCTGTCCCTTTATGTTGTTGTTGAGGCACTATCCTTGTAAGCAGGATGGGGGAAGTCAGCTGGTTAAGGAAGTTGGAATGCAGCAAGAGTCTCCTGCACACCATTTAGCAGCTTTGTGTGGTCCAAGGAGTTTCTTGTGCTCAGCTGCAGAGAGAAACTTCCTCCCTGATCATTCATAAACAATAACCAGACCACAGACTAACTGAAACCTTTCCCGACTACCCTGTGTTGGAATGTGGGAAATAGACATTCATTCTTGATGCTAGAAAGAAAAAAAGAAAAAGGGTGAGTGGCTATCAGTTACCAATTCAGGCATAGTCAGAAGATGAAGGTCTTCTCCCAGGTCTACTCCTACAGAAGCATGAAATTGAATTGGGTGGCCCTTGGGAGTTTTTGTCACCTTGATACCTTCTCCCTAGCCAGCTCATAGGTCTCAGTGGTATGTTCAAAGCAGAAGAACCATGCAAGCCCTGTCAACAAGCTAGATGGGGAGACTCACGGTGCCTTGTCTATGCAAGGTGACTAAGAAGAAGAATCTACATTGAGAACCAGCACACAAGTCTGTTTCTGACTTCTCCCTGTATGTGTGTATTTTCTTTAAAAATTAAAAACAAACATCTTTCATGGTAGTTACATGTAACCAACAAATTATAGAAGTGCAAATCATGGTTCCTAAGGAAGTAATAAGACAGTGGCAACTAATGGAATGAAAGGAAGGCAATGAGGTTCCAAACTTCCTTTTTTTCTGTTCCATTCAAAATTTCCCCCATTGAGCAGACCCTTGTGGGGCGTGTGGTATATGTACCACTTATCTACTAGCTCCTTAGAGGGAAATGTTTTTGTTGGAGAGGGAGTTGCATTTATTCCTTTAAAATACAAAGCACAATGGCAACTGAAAACTTGATTTGCAATAGCCTCATGTTTTTGACTATTCAGATGAAAGTACCAGACAGTAAAAATAGATAATAAAATATGGAGAATGCTATATAACGGATTTGAACCCTAAAGTATCATCAACCTCAATGTTTTGTGAGAATATCTTTTCAGTTTGAGTTGCAAATGTCTTAAGAATGTCAAGTTGAAGGACAAATTCAGTGACTTGGACACAGCCTTATATTGATCTGGTGAACAATCACGAACAATTTTCTCTATAATCTCATAATAACCCTTTGCCTTTACATATATCAGGCACAGTGTAAACTTTCTACAGAAAACAGTCTGTGTGCAAATTCTAGAGATTGTGGGTAATAGCAACAGTTTAGTAATAGTAGCAGCTATTTTGAAAGTCAGTGATATTAAATGATATTTAAAAAATCCCATCCTGTGCCTTCTTCAAAACCTGTAGTTGCTGTGTATCAGGTTTACTGAATTCATGTTGTGATTATATTGTTTCAGTGAAACAAGTCTGCACTGTTCTTCCTAGGCATTGATTTCTTTCTTGGTTAGAGCCCTGGTTGATGAACCTACTCTTCAGGCTACAAAAGTACAGTCTCAGATAAAGGTTTCCAGAGTATGAATGTGAACTATTGGGGAAGGGGATCCCTCTTTTTGTTGATGGGGCTTCTAATCTGGCATTCATGTAAGGCTCCTGAGAGACCAGATACATGCATAAGATATTCCAACTAAATATGGTTTCATTCCTAAGTCATGTTTTTTTCCCCTGAAACCTCACTTTCTTTTCTTTGATGAGTTGGGATGGGCAACCTAGAGGGAAAACTCGTATTTTTCTTCTCTATCTTCTTTATAGCCTGTAGGCAGTCCTAAGAATCTAGCTCCCTACCCTCTGCTATCTGGGGCCCTGACTTGTTTTCTTAGCTCTCTGAAGCCAAAGATACTTCTATTGATTTCCAAGCTCAAAAAAAAAAAAAAAAAAAGAAAGGGAAAAAGGACCCTTCACAACTTCCTTTCAGCTTTTAATAATTCCTTGCTTTAATCTTCTCTAGAAAAAGTTCCATCTAATCACAGCACTATGACATCCTCCACTAGGGGTGAGGTGAGAACATGACAGAGCCCTTCACTCTACCCAGGGTAGTCCTACCTGCTACTTTGCTCCAAGCTTTATCATTCTCTAGGTGAAGGTCCTTGATGGCTATCATGGTACCCACTCCCAAAAGAAGCCAGAATGGGATATGGGATTTGCCAAGGGTTCTTCTATTTTTTAAAATTTAAATTCTGTTCAATTGATATATAGTTCAATGTTGGTTTCAGGAGTAGAGTTCAGTGGCTCACCATTTGCCTATAACACCCAGTACACATCATAACAAGTGCCCTCCTTAACATCCTTCTATCCCATCCCCAACCAATTCCCTCCATCAACTTTCAGTTTGTTTTCTGTAGTTAAAAGTCTCTTGGGCACCTGGGTGGCTCAGTGGGTTAAGCCTCTGCCTTCAGCGCAGGTCATGATCTCAGGGTCCTGGGATGCATCGGGCTCTCTACTCAGTGGGGAGCCTGCTTTCCCCTCTCTCTCTGCCTGCCTCTCTGCCTACTTGTGAACTCTCTCTCTCTGTCAAATAAATAAAATCTTTCTAAAAAAAAGTCTCTCATGATTTGTTTCCCTTTCTCTCTCTCTCTTTTTCTCCCCTTCCTGAATGTTCAAGTGTTTTCTTTTCTTAAAATCCACATATGAGTGCAATCATATGATATTTGCCTTCCTTTGATTGACTTATTTCACTTAGCATAATACACTCTAACTCCATCCATGTTGTTGCAAATGACAGTTTCATTCTTTTTGATGGCTGATATATATATATATATATATATAAGTTATATATATATATATATATATATAAGTTATATATATCATATATATATATATATATATATATGATATATATAACTTCTTTAACCACTTGTCAGTTGATGCCATTAGGGCTATTGTGGACAATGCTGCTATGAACATCAGGGTGCGTGTGATCCTTCAAATGTGTATTTTTGAATCTTTTGGGTAAACACCTTGTAGCATAATTGTAAAATCATAGGGTAGTTCTATTTTTTAGCTTTTTGAGGAACCTCCATACTGTTTTCCAGAGTAGCTGCACCAGTTTGCATTCCCACCAATAGTGTAGGAGGGTTCCCCTTTCTCCCCATTCTCACCAATACCTATTGTCTCCTGTGCTGTTAATTTTAGCCATTCTGACTAGTGTGCAGTGCTATCTCATTGTGGTTTTAATTCGTGTTTCCCTAATGAGTGATGTTGAGCACCTTCTCCTTCTCATGTCCCTGTTAGCCATCTGGATGTCTTCTTTGGAAAAAGTATCTATTCATATCTTCTGCCCATTTCTTAACTGGGTTATTAGTTACTTGAGTGTTGAGTTTGATAAGGTCTTTACAGAGTTTGGATACTAGCCCTTTATCTGACATGTCATTTTGCTAATATCTTCTCCCATTCTGTAGGTTCCCTTTTAGTTTTGTTGGTTGTTTCCTTCACTGTGCAGAAGCTTTTTATCTTGAAGAGGTCCCAATAGTTCATTTTTCTTTTGTTTTCCTACCCCCAGCGGCATGTCTAGTAAGAAATTGCTATGACCAAGTTCAAAGAGATTGCTGCCTGTGTTTTCCTCTAGAATTTTGATGGTTTCCCATCTCATATTTAGGTCTTTCATCCATTTTGAATTTATTTTTTTATATGGCGTAAGAAAATGGTCCAGTTTCATTCTTCTGCGTGCTGCTGTCTAGTTTTCCCAACACCATTTGTTGAAGAGACTGTCTTTTTTCCATTGGGTGTTCTTTCTTTTTTTTTATTGATTTTTTTTTTTCCCATTTTGGGTGTTCTTTCTTGCTTTGTCAAAGATTAGTTTCCCATATAGTTGTGGGTCCATTTCTGGGTTTTCTTTTCTGTTGCATTGATCTATGTGTCTGTTTTTGTACACTATGTGCTCTTCTAATCATTCCTGGTAATTGTTTTACCATCCTCTGTGTAGAGTTTTTGAACTCCCAAACAGAGACGAAATTGCCAAGCTTGTGGACTTTTTTAAGTAGGCTCCATGCCAAGTGTAGAGCCCATTGCGGAGCTTGAACTCATGACTATGAGATCATGACCTGAGTTGAGACCAAGAGTCAGATGCTTAACCAATTGAGCCATCCTGGTGCCCCCCAAGTCTGTGGATCTTGATGTGACTGTTGATTCTTATCCTGTATCTGGGAAATGAAGAGAAGCTTCTCATGCATTTCTTGAAGGAACTGAAGTAAGAACCTTGAAAAATCTTATCTTTCAATTAGTTTTACCATAATTCTGCTCAGCATTGGATAATAGGGAGTGCTACTTAAAGCATTCAATAACTATAAATACTCCAGAGATAAAAATGGAAAAATCCAGTTGAGAAACTGCCTTAATTCAGAAAAAAAAATGTCTGTATTAGCACAATCTACTGCCTTCAAGAGGTTGAAACAAAGCTAATACTATTGGCTCTATATATCAGTTCCACTCATGATGGCCAAGGCCTGCCCAAGATACACAGTAATGTTTGCCTATGAAAGCACATCACTATATATGAAATTTCCTAATCATTGTAGCATGGCGTGAAGTTAAGACTTGGATGGAAGACAAAGCTGGAGGCAGGTCAACAGAATGTCATTGCTAGGAGTAGTATTGGTGGGTCTTATCCTTTACAGTTTTTAAGATATAGCAGCAGGGTTTGGGGGTGATTTTTGCCAAATAACCTATGAAATGCAGCTTATTTGAATGTGTGGATACTTGATAAAGGTCTCATGGATTTCCTACCCCAATTTCTAGCCCAGGCCATTCTATTCCTCTTCCCTGAAGGTTATGCTTGGAGAGTTAATTGGAAAAATTGGATCAGAGGAACTCCAGGTAGCAGTGCTGTCTTGCTGCCAGAACTATCCTGCATTCTCTCCCAAACTTTGTTCATAATAGTTTTGGCTTTAGGCCTCATATCTAAGTTCTTTCAATCTTCTTCTTCTCCCCCCCTCCCAAGAAAGAGAGTCTTGCTGATCTTCTCCTGGGTTTTATATAATTTGAATCAATTTGATGGGCACCATACTTTCCTTGTTGTGCTATTTACCTTAGTTCAACTTAAGGAGCTCCTGGATGGCTCAGTTGGTTAAGCATCTGCTTCTCAGCTCAGGTCATGATCTCAGGGTCCTGGGATTGAGTCCCACATCAGCCTCCCTGCTCATTGGGTAGTCTGTTTCTCCCTCTCCATATCCCCCAGCTTGTGTTCTCTCTTTGTCTCTCTAATAAATAAAAATAAAATATTTAAATTAGTTCAGTTTAAGAGAATTGGGTCCACTCTACTGTTCGTTATACAGACCTAACAATAGTCACTGAAATACTTAAAATAAGAATCTTTTTTGTGTTCTATGGAATTGTCCTAAGGAACGTGTCTTTCCTTGGGATAGAAGTGATTTTTAGAGTCAAACTAATACTTGATAGTGATATTTAACTTTTCATCAGGAATTATATATTAAGAGCTATGGTAGTTCTTTCTCATTTGATAAATAGATACACATTCAGAGAATCTGGTGCTGAGTACACTTTGTGAACTTGACCACTTGAAGACTTCCAGTGTGTGCCAAATGTGGATGCAATGGTTGTTTGTTCTCCAAATAAATATAGTGATCTAGAAATAATTTTGAATTAGTGTGTCTTGAGTGTATCTTTTATTCAGTGAGTAGCTTCTGGAAGTCCTGTGGAAGTAAGTCTTCTGTAGTTTACAGATAATAATTATGAAAACTTATCAGGTAAAATTATACATGGAAATATATAAAGAATAAGTCATTGCTTTTCATTTTTATAATTAACAATCATGCTTGCATATTTTCTTTACATTTGTGATATTTCTAGAATAAGTAATAATATGTGTAAGAGAAAACATACTGGAAACATAAGTAGGTGGAAAAAAAGGAATTTACAACACAAAGAAGATTGTACCGTCATCACAGTTCTCCTGAAGGCAAAATGTCTCCCTTTTGCCTATTACCTTCAGTAGGCTCAGTATCAACATTGGGGAACTTATTGCTGGGTATGGCATTTATTTCCATGATGTATGGGCTAAATTATCAGGTGAAATATTCTGGACTCATGGGCAATGCTGACTTTGTGTTTTAATATGAGCGCCCTCTAGAGTCCTGGCTTATGAACTTCACAAATGACGTGTCTTTAGTGTGCTTTGGTTTCTGGTCCTTGAAAGCAGCACATCTAATGTCCCACATTTCGAAGCCTCTTGGTATAGAGATTGATTGCAGAGCAGAGCATTGCAGGTAGAGGGAACAGCATGGAAAAAGGCTTGAGGTTGAGAAAGTATGTTCAGAGAACTACAGTATACCTATAGCTTGTTTGGAAAATAAGGTTTATGTTGGTAAATAATGGGCTGTAGATTTATGGTGGGCTTTTGATGTCAAACTTCTGGAAAGTGAATTTATTCAGTCTAGACTAGGGGTAAGCAAACTGTGGCCCTTGGGCCAATCTAGTTGACCACCTGTCTTTATAAATAAATATATTAGAACCCTGTGAGGTTCATTTGTTTATGAATTGTCTGTGGTTGCTTTCATGCTACAACAGCATAGCAGAGTAGTTGCAACAGAGGGCATATGGCCCACAAGGCCAAAAATATTTGCTATCTGGCTCTTCAGAGAAAAAAATTGCTGATACTTAGGCAAGGGGGAATGGATACTGTTGGAGCAGAGGAATGGCAAGATCAAAGTGATAATCCATGATAATTCTAAAAGTTACAGGTAGGTGATTTGAGACTGAAAGATTACTTCTGAGGCTTTTGGAGTATACTTTAGATCTTAAAAGCTAAGGTGGTGGCAGGAAGAATAGAATGGAGGAGATAGAGGTGAGAAACAGTGAACAGGGAGAATCAACTCTTCTTGACAGCAGAAGCAACGTAAGAGGTAAAAGAAGTAGAATCAGATGATTGGACTTTTCTTTCTGAGTCACTAGATGATGTTAGTATTATGAAATGAGATAGATAACATGGCGAGACAACCGGATTTCACAGGCAAAGCAAAGGTGATTGTGGTTTTAGACATGCTGAATTTGATGTCAGTGTGACACCAAGGTATTAATGTCCAGTAGGTATGAGTACTGAGCTCAAAAAGGAGATATGTGGTGGAGATTAGGAATACTTTTACCTGCGTGGAAGGAATTTGTGAAGCCAGGGAGAAACTGGGTGTGCTGAGAAGAAATGTTACAGAATGGCCACATTGGCAGTTAGAGAAAAAGAGGAAACAATGTAAATACAGTGACCCAGGAGATGAAAGGAAAAGTGAAACTAGAAAGTGTTTCTGAATGTAGAAGAAGAGATTCAAGAAAGAGGGCATTGTCAGCAGTGTCAGAGCACAGAAGCATAAAGGTCTGGGAAGTTGAGGAATAGGAAAACAACCGTGTTTTGCATTTAGAAGTTCAGTAGTAGAGAGCCGTTCTGAGGAACAAGATAGGACCAGAATCCAGGCTTCCAGAGGATAAGAAATAAGTGGTGGTAGAAAGATGGACTGTTCTTTTGGGAAATGTGGGCCAAAAAGGAAGGGGGAAATTGGAGAGTGTTTGAGAGGGTAAAATATTTCACCTCCCTAGAGCCATCCCTTGATCTGATTACCCTCTCCACACTGTTGTACACTGGGAGAGGAGGTGGGGCTGGCAGGAGGAGAGTGGAAAGGGGCTAGGGCCTAATGGATGCTTATTGGAGATCTTGTAGGTAAAAATCCTGCCCTGCGTGGGAGGTTTCAAATGGATGCTCTCTTCCTCATTCCTTTACACTCAGAGATTCTGGATTCTGTGGCCAAGCTCAAGTAGGGAGGTTGCTTTGAATGCCAACAAGGCACATTTAGAGCATGACTGTAGACCTGTGAAGCTCCATACATGTACCATACTGAGGCAGAAGCTTCAACTTCCTAACATACCTAATGAGGTTTTTTCTACACAGATCAAGTGCAGAAGGCACTAGAAAATGAGCTTGTACAAAAGAGCATCGGTCCCTATACTCATCTGTCTCTTTCCCAAGTGACTGCTTTTTGGGAATCTAGAGCCTAGCTCAGTTTGCAATTGGAAGGAATTGTTAGGGGTTCCATGTGTATATTGTACCTACTGGAACGAAAGGATTTTCTTGCCTGCCTTGCTCAAAAGCCAACTGGGTCAGATTGCATTACACTGGTCACTCGGGACAAGGAAGGTATCAACTGGGCCATAGAAAAGCAGACAGCACAAACTGTCATTATGCAGCATAAATTAAAGTTGCAGAAGTTCCGAGGAAATGAGCACATGGGAGGCATAAGACAGCTAAATTTATATCCAAAACTCAGATATTTTCCTGGCTTTAAAATTGGAATGTCTGAAGAATGTCTGAATATGTCTTCAGAGAGTCAAACCAGGACTGATGGGGAGGGAGTTTGAGGGAAGCAGAATTTCAGCTCAACATATGGAAGAGCTTTTAGACTCCTAGGACACAGGATTCCAGGAACTGTTGTTTAAGCCTACAACTGCAAGTCTAGTGGCTCCTTACCTTTTGGTGTGTGCGTGGAGAGCATGCACCAAAAGAGTACTGCCCCAGGAGTGGAGCTTTATTAACCATGCAGGATGATCTACCCTTCTTTATGCCTCTTTCCCTGTGTGTGACTTGAAGATGGACTAATGACGCCAGAGGGCCTTCTAGACTTATTATTCCTAAATTCAATGTTCTTGGTAGGACACAGAGGTACAGTGCCTTTATTATTATTGTTTTTTTTCTTTTTTGGCTAAGGGAGGAGTCTGATATTTCAATAATTTTTCTTTTGAAGGGAAGCCTTCATGAGGCAGATCTTGTAATCTTGTCTTTTTTCCATTAACGTTTCAAAAAAACCCAGGGATCTGAGATCCTGTAGCTTAAAACTTTTTACATCTGTGAAAAACAAATCTGACTTCAACTGTCAGATGGTTAAAAGCACAGACTTGGGAGTAGAACTGGGGTAGAATCCTGACTCTGATTCCTAATAGCTGTGTAACCTTGAGCAACCTGCCTCCTCTTCATGAGCCTCAGTTTACTTGTCTGAAAAATTGGGATGATAATAGTAATAGTAAAAAAAATAGTAAAAATGGGGTTGATAATATCTCAGAGTGTTGTTAGAAGAATCAAACAGGACTGTAACAATTGTAGGAGGGCCATGGAGTGTGGGTAAAGACCCTACAACTACCTTTGTTCAGAGGGAGGTCATTTCCTAAAGGATCCAAAAATCTCACAGGAAGTATAGTGGGCACACAAAGACGGAAAGTAGCAAATTTGGCTTTCCAAAGCTCCCAGAGTCCCAGCCCAGCTGCTGGGGGAACTGTCTCATTCAAGATGAAGTTCAGTCAGATTTCTGAAGCTTCATTTTTGTGCTACTCCACAATCCTTTTATTTTTGTCTGGCATGACCTTGTTAAGCTTATTAAGTTTTATGGTTTTTCCCCCCTAGATTCCTATGGATTTTTAAATACAGACTATCATGTCATTTGCTAGTAGGGATGATTTTAAGTTTTTTCATCCTTTAATATCTGCATGAATATAATTTTCTTTCCTTATTGCACTGCCTAGAACTTTCAACATTATGCTGAGTCAGAGTCCTTTTGTTTCTGGGAGTCACACCACCATTCCTAAAGAACTGACTCAAACAGCCTACACACTAAATTTGTCCATCTCAAAGAAGGTTTGGAGACATCTGGCCTTTCCTCGTCCTCAGGCCAAAACCAAGTAACACCTTTTCAAACCTGGCTCAAAACATGGAATCAGCTCTCCTAGTTTCCTGAGCAATTTCTCCGCCTCTGACTCTCTAGGCCTTCAGGGAAGCCCATTTCACCGTAGGCAAATGTGTGGGGACAACTTAGCAGACAGCCCAGCAACCATAAGCACCACAATAAGTGTTGGTTACTCTTATCATTATTACTAGATCAGGGCTTCTCAGACTTTGTTTGCATGCTGATCACCAGGGGATCTTGTTAAAATGCACTTTGTAGAGTATTTTGCTTTTCCAATAATCTCCCAGGTTAATACTAAGGTCTGGCCTGAAGACCAGACCTGGAGTAGCGAGATGTGTAGGATATCTTCTTATTCAGTTGGTTTAGCGCCCTCCTTCTTAGGGGAAACTTCTTCTCGCTTGGTGACTATGATACAGAACTCTGACAGGGCCCACACTCCTAGCTTTCACTGGTCCACATCACCTGAGCTAGTTAAGCAAGAGACAGGGACCTATTTCTTATTGGCCTATTTATGCCAAAGACCTACTTGGAGAAGTGTTAGCTCAGCCACTTTATTTTGCACAGGGAGACCAAGTTAACAAACATGAAGAAGACAAGCTTTGGTGGCCAGACCTCACTGACTAGGACATTTTAAACTGAGATATGGTTGGTATGATTTGTTTACTCCATTATTAGGGTAAAGTAAACAAATATATAATTTTTTTAAAGATTTTATTTATTTATTTGAAAGAGTGAGTAAGAGAGAGCATGAGAGGGTAGCAGAGGGTGAAGCAGACTCCCTGCAGAGCTGGGAGCCTGATGCGGAACTCGATCCCGGGACTCCAGGATCATGACCTGAGTTGAAGGCAGTTGCTTAACTGACTGAGCCACCCAGCTGCCCAACATATATATAATTTTAAGAAGCATCTCATGTACCATTACTGAAACCAGAACAAGACAATAAACAAGCTACTGTAAATTTCTCATTTTCCATGGTCACCCCTGGATCCATACCACTTGCACTGCACAAATCTACAGCATCTCATGAGGGAGGTATTATTTCTGGCCTACTTGCCTCCTTTAAGCTCCACCATCTTCTCTAGGACACAAACTAACCATTCTGTGTGAGGATAGTTTCAGACCAATCTCCTAGGCTTAGTTCCCAACAGCTTCTCAAACCCACTAGACATTATCCTGCTTCTATCTTCTTGGGCAGTTGACATTACAGTTTGCTTTTCCATTTCCTCCTTTGTTTTGCTCTTGGGTTTGTGAGTTGAAATGCCCTGTAAAGCAGGCATTCAAGGGCAATAGGGGTAATGAGGAAATACATTGAAGGTCTGAGTGTCAGGGAGCATTGTTGTGTGGTAGGGCTCAGCCCTGAGCACCCATATTCCAGGTGAGACTTACAGAGGTAGGCTTCCAAAAAGTAAATAAAAGGAGAGAGGGGAGCAGTAGTAATTTTCCTTCATATGATCTTTAACCCACTGAGCCACCCAGGTGCCCCTTCCTTCATATGATCTTGAGAATAATTGCAGGCATGTATTTGCTTCACTGTTTTATGCTGGCTGGACATTAAGCTCTGAATAGGAGTTAAAAAGAACACACTGTGTTGGGGTGCCTGGGTGGCTCAGTTGTTGAAGTGTCTGATTTCATTCAGGTCCTGATCTCAGGAGCCTGGGATCAAGCCCCATGTGGGGATCCCCACTAAGTGGGGAATCTGCTTCTCCTTCTCTTTCTGCCCCTCTCCCAGCTCATGCTCTCTCTCTCAAATAGTTTTTTTTAAAAAGCACACTGTGAGTCTGGAGATCTGAGCTTGAGTCCCAACCCATGTATCTAGCTTGAGAACCTTGACTGTGCTATTTTCTTTTCTCTGGGTCCCATTCCTCCATCTCTAAAATGAGGCAAAGTGGTTGTGGACTCTGTTTCTTTTTTTTTTTAAGATTTTATTTATTTATTTGACAGGCAGAGATCACAGGTAGGCAGAGAGACAGGCAGACAGGAAGGGAAGCAGGCTCCCTGCTGAGCAGAGAGCCCGATGCAGGGCTCGATCCCAGGACCCTGGGAGAGCCCGATGCGGGGGCTCGATCCCAAGACCCTGGGATCATGACCTGAGCCGAAGGCGGAGGCTTTAACCCACTGAGCCACCCAGGCGCCCCATGGACTCTGTTTCTGTGGGCTTGTTCAGCAGTGATAGTCTAGGATTTCATGTGCTACTCAGCCACACAGACTAAATCCAGTCAGCTCAGTACTTAAACTGCTAATCTGTTTTTTCTTTTTATCACATTTCCTTAGGTGACTTGACTTTTAAATGAGTAATGGTGCTTGGGTTTACCCCAGGTCTATTAGCTTTGCTATCTGCCAGAGCACCCACTAGGCAATAGACTGATTGATTTTTCTTTCTGAACTTTTGTGAAGAATGTGAAGAGCAACAGAACACTTGCTCTCTGTATCATCATTTACCAACTACTTTCTTGTTGAAACTTGTTAAATTCAAAAACTATTTCTGCAGCCATTTAATTTCTTCCATTAATTCAAATATTGATTTTGCTTTTCCTAGAGACATTAAATAGATGACATGTGTTTTTATCTGAGAGATTTAGAATGCTTTACATTTTCTCAATTAGAGCCCTCTATATTAATTAAAAAGTACTTACACTAAGTTGGGTAGGGTGGATTTATGGAGCTAAACTCCCTTCCTCCCTCCCTCCTTCTTTCCAAGTATAGAGAACAGACATATTGAGCACCTACTATATGAATCAGTCCTCATGTTAGATGCTTTCACATGCATTTAATCATCATAAAATATTTTTAGTTAAGAGTTATCACTATTTAAGACTGAGGATCACTGAAGTTAAGTGATTCATTCAAGGTTCTGTGACTAGTGCTTCTGCTCCATACATGCCTGCTCTCTCTGGTGTGCCAAACCGAAATCCATTTCTCCACCCCAAAAACCATTTCACTGGATTCCCTAATCCAATTTATTAAATAGAAACAATGTCTACTATTTGCATTGTAATTTACAAGAACATATTATTTTTCTCTCTAGCTTTCTGTAGAAATCTGGGCAGTACAGATGAGCACAGTGAAGAGAGTAAAAAAAAAATTATGGTCCTATCATGCAGAAATAACCTTTTCTAATATTATAGTGAACATCTTTCTAGTATAAAACACGTTCACATATATAATTTGTGCTTCTCAGCAACCCCATACAACTTCATCTCCATTAAATAGCAGCAGAAGCAAAAGCTCAGATAGATAAAGAGCTTGCCCAAAGTATATAGCTGGAATGTGGTCGAATCCAGAATCACCCCTAAGGTTGACATTAGTCCAGGGCTGATTTTACCACATAAACCAACTTATGTTAAGGGAGAAGAAAGGAAAGATTTTCAAGAATCACTTATCCTCATTATTTGAGTAGATGTCAATATTTGGTAAAACGCAAATTCTGTCAGAGCCCAACTCCTGATCATTTGCCAGGCACTCAAATGAAGCCAGTCCTTTTTTGCAGTTCTAGAAGGAGATCACAAGTTGGCCTCTGAAAAAGGTACTTCATTAGTGGTTTCCAGTGGGCAGAAGTGATTCTAATGCCTTGTTTGTTCTCTAGTTGTTGGCTCTACCTTAGCTGGTCTCCAACTTGGAAGATGTCTGGCCTCTTAGGAGTTTTGCAAACCCACTGTGGATCTGAATTCAAGCTGTGGTTTCCTCTAGGCATATATAAATATTCATTTGAATACTTAAGAGGGGCAGGTAATTGAAGGTACCACTACAGTCTTCTGGCTATGAACAGAAGTCCTTTAAAAAAAGGATATTTTGGGGTCAGAGACTACCCTTAAGTGTGCCTCAACCCTGAAAACCATCAGGGTGGGAGGCTTCTCCTGCTGTTTTATAAGCCCATGCATCTCCTTCACCTTGCTAAATTTGCCCTTTGGGAAAAGTGTCTGAGGGCAGGTGCTTTCTGAATTAAGCCCAAGTAGAATCTATGATTTAGATCCCTGGCTATTTTTAAAGATCTTATTATAAAAAGTAATGCAAGATGTATGTGTTTATTTTTAAAAATTCAAAATGATGGCAAGGCGTAGAAAATTATAAGAAAGCCCCTTTTCATTCTACCCTCCTCTCCAATCTAACTCCCTAAGAGTAACCTCTGTTGACAGTTTGATGTGTATACTTCAAAACTCTTATCAGTGCACAGACTAAGTATAAATATACATATATAGTATATATATAATTTTTATTGACATATATGAAGAAAAGTTTACAATTATTAAATATATTGCCTTTTTTTTACATCAGTATACACCTATGTAACCACTACCTAGATCAAGATAGAAATCATTGGTATAGTTAAGGGGAAAAAATGGAAATAGGATAGTAGCATACATGTAGCTTTGTAATTTTATTTTATCACTTTTTTGTCAGTACATACAGAACTACCAACTCAGTGAACACAAAATCCCATACTATGGATATATAATTAGGTATTTAAACATTCACCTATTAGTAAACACAGATCATCTGCCCAGATTTTGCTCTTACTGTTTTGGTGACTATCCTTATGCATACATTTTTATGCACGTGGTTCCAGACTTTTGTATAAAAGTATTTGAAGCAGTGAATGAAATAATCCCTAACATATGCATAGTGTTCTCTGGGTTCCAAGAATGGCCACAGTTATTATCTTTTTGGCTGTTATTAACAACTAGGCAGTTCTGACTATTTATATTCCCTTTATGGAGTCAGAGACTAAAGTCAGAGAAATTACAAGTCTTTGATACCTATTAAGTCACATGGTGCTTGGTGGAGGCAGGAACAGAAGCTAAGCACAGATGTGTGACCCCAGATTCCATGACCATTTCCATTATTTCTCAAGTACCTTCCCATAGAGCTCTCCCTTTATGTATGGACCCAGTCCCCAGATTGTGTTACCAAGTCACCTCTGATCAGAAGAGTTTATTCAGTCCAGCAGGGAGAATAAAAGAGTGGACTATGGTTCCAGGCTAACTGGATTTGAATCTGAGTTCCACTGACAATTAGCAAGATGATACAGGACCAGTTCTAAGCTGCAATTTCCTTTAACTATAAAATGGAATGAAATATGGCATCTCTTTACAAGGTTATAGTCAGACTTTCAAAGGAGAAAATGAGTGTAAATAACTGAGCAAAATTCCTGGTCCATTAGAAGAATTTACTAGGATATTTTCAATAATAATTTTATTTGAGATATAATTCACATTCCATAGAATTCATCATTTTAAAGTATATAATTCAGTGGTTTTTAGTATATTCACAGAACTATGCAACCATCACCATGATATATTGAGAATATTTTCATCATCCCAAATAGAAGCCCTGTACCTGCTAGCTGTCACCCTCCAATTTCCCTTAACAAACCTAGCCCTAGACAACCACTAATCTACTTTCAGTCTCTATGGATTTGCCTCTTCTGGCTATTTCATATAAATGGAATCACAATCTACTTGTCCCTTTGTGTAGGGCTTATTTCCCTTAGCATAATGTTTTCAAGGTTTATCCATGTTATAGCATGTATTAGGACTTCATTCCTTTTTATTGCAGATTTTTTTATATGGGTATACTCCCTTTGTTTATCCATTCATCAGTGTATGGACAAATGGGTTGTTTCTATTTTTCAGCTATCATGAATAATGCTATGAACTTTCATGTGCAAGTTTTTGTTTGAATACCTGTTTTTAATTTTTTATATATATACACACACTCACACACACACCTAGGAGTATATATACATTATATTACTCCATATACCCCATGATTCATATACCTCATTAAAAGAACTTGAACAAATTCCACCAGGACTGGAATTACTAGGTCATCTGGTAACTCTGTTTCATCTTTTGAGGAAACTATATTCCAAAGGGGCTGCAATCATTTTATAATCCCACCAACAATGTATGAAGATTCTAGTTCTTCTATATTTTTTTAGAGAGGGAGAGAGCACACAAGCATGGGCCAGTGGGGAGGGGCAGAAGGAGAGGGAGAGAGAGAATTTTAAGCAGACTCTGTGCTCAGTGTAGAGCCTGACTTGGAGCTTGATCTCATGACCCTGAGATTTTGACCTTAGCTGAAATCAAGAGTTGGATGCTTAACTGACTGAGCCACTCAGGTGCCTCTAGTTCCTCTAGATTCTTATAAATATTTGTTGTTTTCCCTTATTTGAAATTGTAGCCATCCTGCTGGGTATGAAGTGGTATCACACTGTGGTTTTGATATGCATTTCTTTAGTGACTAATGATATTGAGCATCTTTTCACATGTTTTCAATATGATTCTATCAGTTACTCAAGAGATATTTACTAATTCCTACCTTGAGCAGGTCATCCTTATCCTTTTATAAGGCTTAGAATTCCCCAATTAGACCATGAGCTTTTTGAGAACAAAGACCATGGCATGCATTGCGCTAACTCCAAACTCTTGCCCAGTGATGGCCACTTCAAAATACCTAATATAAATATTGAATACATAAGTGAATAAATCATCATTGGATATGGGAGTTCATTGGTGAAGTCAAAAGCAAACATTTCTCTTTTTTTATAGATCTAACTTTATTAACTCATGAATTGGGCAGCAATGTGTCTAGCAAGTAGAGGGGGTTCTGAGAAGATGTACAAAATGGAAGGTTTTTGTAGCAGGAGGGTGAGGCAAGAAAGTTGTCAACAAAAGAAAATGGTTGTTTCAGGCAAGTTGGGGTTTTCTTAGAGAGAAAGGCAAGGGGGCTTGTCATGCAGATTATCACATTTTTCTTTAGGGACTAGAGATAGCCCAAGTGACAGACTCATTGGTATCCACCAGAAGATTACTGACTAACCTGCTAAGAGTACATTTTTGGGGGAGACTGAAACTTCAGATTATATATTAAGCCCTGGCTTGGGAACTTGGGTCTAAGTGACACCATGTTAGGCCTGTGGTTTTATCCCCCCGGCCACCTTTTGATCAGAGTTAGCTTAACTGAAAGATGTTATCAAAATATGGATATTAGAGTCACTCTCAGCTACCACTCTGACATTTCCACAGCTTTGTAGGCAAGCATTCCTTAATCATACTCTTTGTGTGTGTCTGTTGTTTGTGGTTGGGCTTTAGTGGCAGGCAAATTATCTCTAAAGTGATTTGTCATGACCCCAGTCTTCATTCTGCTTTATGTGACAATTTTAGCTCTGACAAGGTTCTGCCAATACCTGGATGCAGGTTAAGCACAGGTACTATATTCAAGCTCATGGGAAGAGAAAAAACCAATCCTACTCTTGGCAGGAAGTCAATGTGCCCCCTTCTGGAAATTCCATGAGACTTGGGTAACTCCTGACAATTAGGGGCAATGTGTGCCTGGTGTACTGAAACCCTTCTGCTGTCTTTTAGATGTTAGTGGATCTAAGAGAGTGTTTTGTGTTTAAAGTGCTTTCAGTTCTGCCAGGCAGAAGCATACTCAGTCTTGGGTTAATTAGAGCAATTCTGACAATTTTCATCTACATTTATTGTGAAAAGTATATATGTACTAAATATACACCCTTACTGTTCCTTTAGAATATGGAGTGAAACAGCATTGATTTATTTGCAACTTTGACTATTTTGAGTATTTTATTCCAAAGGTATAAGTCATGCTGAAAGTTGGAAACAGACTTTATTGACTAAACAGATTTCTGCTTTGCTTAAGACATTTTTTTCCGGGCGCCTGGGTGGCTCAGTGGGTAGTCCTCTGCCTTCGGCTCAGGTCATGATCTCAGGGTCCTGGGATCAAGTCCCGCATCGGGCTCTCTGCTTGGCAGTTAGCCTGCTTCCTCCTCTCTCTCTCTGCCTGCCTCTCTGCCTGCTTGTGATCTCTCTCTGTCAAATAAATAAATAAAATCTTTAAAAAAAAAGACATTTTTTTCCTCATCTATTTTCCTATTATTATATGCTCTCACAAATTAAACATATTAGAAAAGTGGGGTAGATACATGGGAAGATCTTGAGCCTTAATACCAAGTAGACATCTGGTTCACATCAACTTTGGACCTTTGCTAAATATGTGATCTAGGGGGATGTGGTAGGTAGAATAAATCCCCCCAAAGGTGCCCATGTCCTAACCTCCAGAAGCCATGCATATGTTGTCTTGCATGGCAGCATTGACTTTGCAGAAGTGATTAAGGTTATGGACCTTGAGATGGGGAGTGTCCTGGGTTATGCAGGTAGGCACCATCTAATCACATTAGCCCTTAAAAGCTGGAATGCAGAGAGGAATGCAAATTGTTTCAAGGGTATGGGGACTTATTTTTTTTTTAAAGATTTTATTTATTTATTTGACAGAGAGAGAGATCACAAGTAGGCAGAGAGGCAGGCAGAGAGAGAGGAGGAAGCAGTCTCCCTGCAGAGCAGAGAGCCCGATGCGGGGCTCAATCCCAGGACCCTGAGATCATGACCTGAGCCGAAGGCAGCGGCTTAATCCACTGAGCCACCCAGGCGCCGGTATGGGGACTTATTGAGGAATAACAGTAAAATGCTTTATCTTTTACTTTTGGGTGGGGCAAATTTGGTTGGACATGTCCCTGCAGCCTTGACAGAACCCTGCTTATTCTGGATGCTGGTCAGCCTCACAGAGACTACTTCACCTAGATGCTTTGCATTCAAAGCTATTTTGACTCAAATTGAAAGAGTATCAAAGAAGCCTTGGTTTTTGCTTTGCATTAGAAAGTGCTTTGTGGTGGAGAGAATCTTGTCACAAGGAGCCTGTTTGTATTTGAATGAAAAGAGACAGGTTCCTGTCACCAAATGGGCACTTGGGAAAGGAGCAGGAAAATTCTTTATGGCAGTACTTTCTAAGGCACAACCAAAACTGAATTCTGATATTCATCACAACTGGTCTTAACCACACACACACACACACACACACACACACACACAGCTTTTTTTTTTTTTTTTTTAAAGATTTTATTTATTTATTTGACAGAGAGAGATCACAAGTAGACAGACAGGCAGAGAGAGAGAAGCAGGCTCGCTGCTGAGCAAAGAGCCCGATGTGGGACTCGATCCCAGGACCCTGAGATCATGACCTGAGCCGGGGCAGCGGCTTAACCCACTGAGCCACCCAGGCGCCCCACACACAGCTTTCCGATTAAAGATCATGAACCTAGAGTGACCCCTGTTTGGTCAACCCTCTACTGGATCTATACATGATGGTTCTTTCTTGATCCATGAAAATGAGGCTTAAATCCCATTCAAAGACCTGTGGACTCACCAGAAGGTGACTTTTCACCCCCATGTTAGCATAACTGTCATAAGCCTCTTCTTTCTACTACTAAATCAGTTTCTCGATTTTTATGCCTCAGAGAATTCCTTAGGAAATTTCTTTACTGGTGTGTCAACTACAAAAACTGTCTTTTTTCCCCTCTTAAAGAAAGTCTCTGGGAAAGGGTCTTTTTTTAATTCTTTGAAGTATAGTTTCCTATAAGAAAAATTTTCTTTATTAAATCTTTTATCCCATGGGGGCGCCTGGGTGGCTCAGAGGGTTAAAGCCTCTGCCTTGGGCTCAGGTCGTGATCCCAGGATCCTGGGATTGAGCCCCACATCGGGCTCTCTGCTCGGCAGGGAGCCTGCGTCCTCCTCTCTCTCTACCTGCCTCTCTGCCTAGTTGTGATTTCTCTCTGTCAAATAAATAAAATATTAAAAAAAATCTTTTATCCCATGGCACCTGGGTGGTTCAGTCAGTTAAACATCTGCCTTCAGGTCACGTCATGAGAGTTATGTTGTCAAATGGGATTAAAAAAAACACACAACTCAGTATTGTCACTCTCTGCTCAGTACACTACTTACTACTTGTTGAACATAGTGTAAAAATAGTAAAATTACCATTTAAAGTTTTAGGGTGAAATGAGGATGGGAAGAGTAATGTTTTCCTGTAATTCAGGTATTCTATGATTTTGTTATCCAGTCTAGGCTCACTCAGTCCATATTTTCATTTATACAGATTTGAACCTATCCCTTTATCAATCTTCATCCTTCTATATAAAGAATTTGAACATATTTTAATCTGTTCCTATAAGTCGACCCTCCTCTAAGCATATATCCTTTTTTTTTTCTCATTTTATTTATTTTTTCAGCGTAACAGTATTCATTCTTTTTGCACAACACCCAGTGCTCCATGCAAAACGTGCCCTCCCCATTTTGATCATTTATATTACCCTTTTCTATAGCAAAGTCAAGTATAGTACACCTTTTTTAGGGTGTGGTCTGAGCACTGGCCATCGTGTGCCAGGCGGGAGAATATAAATGAAAGGACCTCTGAGGAAAGGGTTCTACCTTCTAGAAAAGTAAGATATCCAGAACAGTCATGGATCCCAGACTGCATCTGTCTGTGGTTTCTCGATAAGTGCACTTTGTGTTTTCTTTCCTATTTTGTTTGTAGATTTTAATGACCCTGAACCCCTCACCCATACACATACTCAAGCAGTCTGATATTTCTCTCAGGGACACTTCTCTCTGAGACTTGGCCTCTTGTAGTTCCCAATGTTCCCAGGTCCAAAGGGTTAATCCTTGTTTGTTGCTGAAGATTAAATAAATTGTGAAAAGAGATGTTCTAATTGCTGTTGCTGTTCTGCGTTGAAGGTCTGGGATCTCTACAGAAACTAAGGCTTGATTCCCACCACTGGTGCTGCTGTTGCCTCTGCTGCCTAATTGGAATTTGGAATAATAGATAGCATACTCCTCCTCCTGGTGTTATGATCATTTCTGGATATTCTACATCTTAATTGGTATGGGCCTCAACACTTAAAACTTGTGATAATCCTTCTCAGACCCACCCCTCCACACACGCCCCAGTTGTTTTCCTCAATGTAAAACCGTAACACTAATACAGTTAAGCCAGCAAAAGCTGATAGATACAGCAACTACCACTACAAATAGAACTAGCTTGACTTCTTTCTTTTTAAGATTTTATTTATTTATTTGACACAGAGAAAGAGAGCACAATCAGGGAAAACAGGAGAGAGAGAAGCAGGCTCTCCATTGAGTGGGGAACCTGATGTGGGACTTGATCTCAGGACCCTGGGACAACAACCTGAGCTGAAGGCAGATGCCTAACTGACTGAGCCACCCAGGTACCCTAGCTTGAATTCTAAAATTGCATTTGAGTCACTAGTCCAGACCTTTCTCTCTCCCCCAGGAATCCTTTTTGTCTTTCACCATTTGACCTTATTAGGGGCCATCCCACCTATCAGACTAGATTTACTACTATATTTTTGAGCTGCAATGTGGTGGGAGGTGGAAATTCTACTCATTCTGCAGTAATGATCCTTGGTTCCTACATAAATTTATGGGTACAAATCGATATGCATGGGAATGATAAGAAAAACACTATCTACAATCACTCAATATGAGTATTGAAAAAAACCATTGTCAATTTTTCCTCCTATACTTCATGACAGTATCCAATTACATCCTTATCTAAGAAGAGTGGTAGAGTACTGATTTACATAATTTAAAGGGGGCTATTATAAAGTTTTTTTCTTAAAGAATTCTTACAGAATGAAGAAAATCTGTTCTTTTTATTTATTTATTTGAGAGAGAGAGAGACTGAGAGTGAGCAGCACGAAGGGGAAGGATGAAGAGAGAGGGAGAAGCACACTCCTCACTGAGCAGGGACCCCCGACACGGGGCTTGGTCCTAGGATGTTGGGATCCTGACCTGAGCCAAAGGCAGATGCTTAATGTACTGAGGTACCGAGGCGCCCCAAGAAAATTTGTTTTAAAGGTGAATGGCTCTCTAATTCTTGAAAAAGAAAAATAACCGCTAGGAATTTTTTTAAAGTGTTTATTTAAATTTCAGTTAGTTAACATACAGTGTAATTAGTTTCAGGTGTACAATATAGTGATTCCACACGTCTGTATAACACCTGGTGCTTATCACAAGTGTTCTTAATTCCCATCACCTGTTTCACCCATCCCCTGTCCCTACTCCCCTCTGGTAATCGTAAGTTTGTTCTCTATAGTTACAAGTCTTTTTCTTGGTTTGCCTCAATCTCTCTTTTTTGTTCCTTTGCTCATTTGTTTACTTTCTTAATTTCGACATATAAGTGAAATCCATGGTATTTGTCTTTCTCCGACTGGCTTATTTTGCTGACCATAATACTCTGTATCTCCATTCTTGTTGTTGCAAATGGCAAGATTTCATTCTTTTTATGGCTGAGTAATATTCCATCGAATATATATATCACACCTTCCTTATCAATTTGTCAATTGGACACATAGGCTATTTCCATAATTTGGCACTATAGAAAATGCTGCTATAAATATCAGAGTGCATGTATCACTTTGAACTGGTTCTTTTATATTCTTTGGGTAAATAAATACCCGGTAATATGATTCCTGGGTTGCAGGGTAGTTCTATTTTTAACTTTTTGAGGAACCTCCATGCTGTTTTCCACAGTGGCTGCACCAGTTTCCATAACCACTAGCAGTGGTTACTTGACCATGTAATTGTCAGTTCATTTCTGGGGTTTCTATTCTGTTCCAATCATTTATGTGTCTATTTTTGTGCTAGCACCATACTGCTTTGATTACTACAGCTTTGTAATATAACTTGAAGCAGAGACTTGTGATGCCTCCAGCTTTGTTTTTATTTTTCAAGATTGCCTTGACTATTTGGGGGTCTTTTGTGGATCTATACAAATTTTAGGATTGTTCTAGTTCTGTTGAAAGTGTTGTTGGTATTTTGATAGGGATTGCATTAAACCTGTAGATTTCTTTGGAAAGTATGGACTTTTAAAAAAATATATGCCTGTATGTATGCATGCATTTATATATTTATTTGTTTGTTTATTTTTGACAAAGTACAACATCCATTCATGATAAATACCCTCAGCACAGAAGGTATAGAGAAAACACTTCAACATAATAAAGACCATATGTGAAAAACCCACAGCTAACATCATACTCAATGGTGAAAATCTGAGAGCTTTTCCACTAAGATCAAGAATAAGACAATGATATCTACTCTTACCACTTCTATTTAACATAGTACTAGAAGTCCTCACCACAGCAATCAGACAAGGGGAAGGAATAAAATGCATCCACATCTATAAAGAAGAACTAAAACTTCCAGTTTTTGTAGATGATATGATGCTATATACAGAAAACCCTGAAGAGTCTATCAAAAAACTAGTAGAACCAATAGATAAATTAGGTGAAGTTGCAGGATATAAAATTAATATACAGAAATCTATTGCATTTATATATACTAATAATGAAGTACCAGAAAGATAAATTAAGAAAATAATCCCATTTACAGTTGTACCAAATATAATAAAATACCTAGGTATAAACTTAACCAATGGGATAAAATACCTGTGGTCTCAAAACTATAAAACATCTATGAAAGAAATTGAAGATGGGGCATAAGGAGTGCCTGGGTGGCTCAGAGGGTTAGCCTCTGCCTTCAGCTCAGGTCATGGTCCCAGGGTCCTGGGATTGAGTCCCACATCAGGCTCTGTGCTCAATGGGAGCCTGCTTCTTTCTCTCCCTCTGCCTGTCATTTCCTCTGTTTGTGCTCTCTCTCTCTCTGTCAAATAAATAAAATCTTAATATGGGGCATAAGGGGACAGAAAATTTATTTGAAAAAATAGTAGCTAAAAACTATCTTAATCTGGGGAAGGAAGCAGACATCCAAATCCAGGATGCACAGAGAACTCCCATCAGAATCAATGAAGGCAGTCCAACACCAAGATATATGTAATTAAACTTGCAGAAGGTAGTAATAAAGAAAAAATCTTAAAAGCAGCAAGAAAATGTCCTTTACTTACAAGGAAAAACCCATAAGGCTAGCTGGAGATTCCTCACCAGAAACTTGGCAAGCTAGAAGGCAGTGGCATGATATTCAAAGTGCTGAATGGGAAATATCTACAGCCAAGAATACTCTATCCAGCAAGGTTATCATTCAGTATAGAAGGTGAGATAAAGAGTTTCGCAGACAAACAGAAACTAAAGGAGTCCATGACCACTAAACCAGCCCCACAAGAAATATTAAAGGGTACTAGACAGCCACATGCGAAAGAATGAAACTGGACCACTTTCTTATACCATACACAAAAATAAACTCAAAATGAATTCAAGACCTAAATGTGAGACCTGAAACCATAAAACTCCTAGAAGAATACATAGGCAGTAATTTCTCTGACATTAGTCGTAGATACATTTTTCTTGATATGTTTCCTCAGGCAAGGGAAACAAAATCAAAATTAAATTATTAGGACTACCCCACAGTAAAAAGATTTTGCACAGCAAAGGAGATCTTCAACAAAGCAAAAAGGCAACCTACTGAATGGGAAAAACATTTGCAAATGATATGCCTGATAATGGGTTAATATTCAAAATATATAAAGATATTATACAACTCAACATCAAAATGCCCCCAAATTTTCTGATTAAAACATGGGCAGAAGACCTTCATTTTTATGAAGAAGACATACAGATGGCTAACAGACACACGAAATGATATTCAGCGTCACTTATCATCAGGAGAATGCAAATCAAAAGCACAATGAGATATCACTTTACACCTGTGAGAATGGCTAAAATCAAAAAGCAATAAGAACTGTTAGTGAGGATGTGGAGAAAAAGAAACACTTGTGCACTGTTGGTGGGAATGCAAACTAGAGCAGCTACTCTGGAAAACAGTATGGAGTTTCACCAAAAAATTAAAAAGCATTACCATATGATTGTGTAATTCTACTGCTGGGTATTTACCCAAAGAAAACAAAAACAATATCTCCAAAAGATATATGTACCCCTACATTCATTTTGGCATTGTTTCAATAGCCAAGATTTGGCAGTACCCTAAATATCCATTTATATAGATGAATGGATAAAGAAGATGTGATTTATACACAATGAAATATTACTTAGTCATAAGAAGAATGAAACCTTGCTTTTTGCAATAACATGGATGGACCTAGAGGATATGATCCTAAGTGAAATAAGCCAGTCAGAGAAAGACAAATTCTACAGATTTTACTCATGTGTGGAATTTAAGAAGGAAAACAAACTAAGAAAAATAGGCAAACAAGTAGACTCTTAAATACCGAAAAAAAAACCCTGGTAGTTGCTAGAGGGGTGGTAGGTGGGAGGATGGATAACAGAGATAAAGGGATTAAGAGTACACTTAATTTGATGAGCACTGAGAAATGTATAGAATTGTTGAATCATTATATCATACATCTGAAACTATTTAACAGTGTATGTTAATTATCCTTAAAAAAAGAGTAAAATATTTTCTCTACCAGATGCTTTCTGACATTTATAAAAGAGAAGAGTCATAGTTTCGGGCATTTTTGATGAAGGTCCTTATGTCACAACTTGATGGGCCATTGTCTTTGGGCAAAGTCTAGAACTCTTGATCTCTTCCCAGAGTTGAAATCTGAGGAGTAAGTGTAGTTTGTATTGTCCAAATATGTGCACATCTAGCTTTTTAGGACTGCAGCAATGAGGTGACATTAATGTACCCTGACTGATCCTCTAATCAATCATATTGCTGTATAAAATAAGATGAACCTGACTAGTTAAATAGAATAAGAGAGGGATGCCTCTCCAAGGTGATGTCAAGCTTCACCATCTTCCTCTCTCATTAATTTTCAATTTCCAGTGTGGAGCCAAATGCAATTCTGCTTGCCCTGTTACTCACAATGAATTCATTGAGTAGTGCCTAGGACATAAGCAGTTGTCTGTTTTTCAGTTTTTTTAAATGAAAAATGAATACATTAATTTCAGTCTACTTGCATGGTGATTTAGTTTCTTATTACCAATTGGAATAAATAAAAAACCTCATCTTAATGTCTGAGGAGAACAACATATTTGAATAAAAATATTATTAAGCACCTGGGAGTTCTGGTTTTCATGGTTCCAGTGAGGGTTGCCAGATTTAGCAAATAAAAACACAGGATGCCCAGTTAAATTTGAATTTCAAATAAATAAGTTTTTAGTATAAGTAAATTCCATGTAGTATTTGCAATATACATATACTAAAAAATTGTTTCTCTAAAATTCACATTTAACTAGGCATCTCATATTTATCTGGAAAACCTACTCCCAGTATTGTTGATCTCTTGAGGTGGTAGCTATTATAAATCTTAGGAGCAAGCAGTTAGCAGGCAGTTGGCAGCAGGCTGGTCCAGCAGAAGGCAGACATTTTGAAATGAGGTAGAACATGGCATGTGAAAAGTATTAGATAGGTGTTCAGGCAGGTAGACAGGCATGATCATGGTGATCCAGCCATAAGGATACTGCCTCAAGGTCTGAAGACCTAAGATCTAAACAAGAACCTAATGGGAAAGAAATTTATATATATATATATATATATATATATATATATATATATATATATATATCTCATTGGATTAAGGTGCCCATAGGGGTTAGGCAGTAATTGGACGGAGCCCAATTTTTAGAATGGGAATATATGATAAGTTCCTAGCTACTACAACCAGGTACAAAGTTAAAGCAAGATCAGAGACAAAGTTATTCATATCCAGTTATTATCATACAGCTCTTTACATTTCCTTATCAGAATAGATTTGTCAAGTACATGGTCCCAAAGCCTTGGTTGGGACTGAGCTTACATTTAGGATTAAGTAACTACAGCTTCATAGATGAAACAGCTATTAGGGTGTTAGGCAACTGGGATGTGGAAGGTTACTAGAGTCATTTAATGACATTATTTCAATTTTTAAGGGGTATTTATTGAGCCTCCACTAGATGTCCAATACTAGGTTAGGTATCATGGGCAATATGAGACATCCTACTTGTGTTTATTTTTCTGTAAACACATTACTTTGCTGAGTAAATAATTGTATTTGAACTTCAGTCTGGACCAGAAGGTTCCTTCCTGCTCCTATTTGCTAAGTACCACCATAATCCCTGGAAATAATCTAAGAGACAACCAAGAGGAACTTGGAAAAGTAGGGGAAAATTGGTAAGAATACACATTGGTGTTTTTGCCAAACATCCCACCTTTTCCCTGACCCAACAGCAGAAGTCAACACAGACCCAGCAGTTACTGACCCCCCCACAACCTAGCAGCCAAAGAAAGTAACCTAGACAGCACCAAGGAAGCAAGTACTGCTAGGGGGATAAACTGGTAACTCCCCCTGTATTAGTTTGTGAGCGCTGTCATAACAAAAGACCAAAGATCAAAGGAATGCTTGCAGACTGTACATCTGTTTGTTTGTTTTTTTTTTTTTAAAGATTTTAGTTATTTATTTGAAAGAGAGAGAGAGAAAGAGAGAGAGTGCAAGCGCACAGTGGGGGAGGAAGAGGGGTAGAGTGAGAGGGAGAGAACTCAAGCAACTTCAGGCTGAGTACAGAGCCTGATGTAGAGTTACATCTCATGATCCTGAGATCATGACCTAAGCCAAAATTAAGAGTCAGATGCTTAACCAACTGAGCCACCCAGGCACACCACAGCCTGTACATATCTTAAACTCCAGACCCAATTTTCTAATTAATATATTCAAATGGTTGGCTAATGAATATCTGAAATTCAAAATGTTCAGATCTGAATTGTTACCATCACTAAAGCTATTCTTCCAACAACCTTCCTTTTCTCCATTGAGAGCAATTCCATCTTTGCAATCACTCAAACCAAAAATTTCATATCACTTCTTGTATTTCCTTTCTCATATCCTATATCCTGTTTTTTTTTTTAGGAAATTTTATTGACTTTAAAAAAATATACAAAATCTCACCATCTTTAACAACTTCCACTTTCCACTATACTGGTTCAAGCCACCATCATCTTCCTAAATTACTGTAATAGCCTTAATGGTCTCCCTCCTTTCCCCCATCTCTCAATTTATCTTAGATGTTAGTACCAGAATGGTCTTTTAAAAACCCAAGTCTGATCATATCATTCTTCTAACTCAGAGCCCTCCAGTAGTTCAGTGTGCACTCAGAGTAAAGACTAAAGTCCTTAAAATGGCTTACAAGGCCTTAAATAATCTGATCTCTCATCACTGATCTCTCATCTCTGATCTCTCATTCCTTCCCGCTCCCCCAGTTACTCTCCTCTAGCCACACCTTGTGGTGTTCTTCAGATACTCCTGCCTTGCATTAGCGATTCTACTCTCCTACTGTTTCTCTTTGTAACTAGCTTACTTACCGCCTTCAAATCTTTGTTCAAATGCCACCTTGTCAGTGGGGGTTTCTCAGACCATCCTTTTTAATAATGCAGTTGGCCCCAATCTGGCATTCCTCACCCACATTGTATTCTCTGTTTTTTAATAGTATTTATCCCTTTTTAATATATCATTCATTTGCTGTTTATGCATTGCCTGCTTCTCCCCACTAGAATGTAAGCTCTTTTAGTGCAGGGATCATTGTCTATTTTGTCCACCATGGTACCATGTTTAGAATGGTGCCCCTCACATAGCTGTTATTCAATCAGTACTTATTGAGTGAATGAATGAAACAGTGGCCTGTATTCTTGAGAATGAAGTCTGTGATACATTAATGCAGGGAGAATTAGGCCTCACACAAGAGTAATAATATTAATAGGTATTATTGGTTATCATTATTGAACATTTGATATGTGCCAAGAACCTTGCTGAGAAGGGTTGTCTACTCCCAGTTTTATGGGGGATTTTCCCTTGGGGATTGGTGGTAAGGACTTCATATTTCTATTAAAACACAAATAAGGTGTTCTTCATATATAGACAATATTTTAGCTACTACACATGTAATACTGAGCATTCTAGTCAATTCTAGGACAAATTTATGCTTGAATTTGATTCTGTATCCATAGTTTTTCATCAGGTGCACAGTAGATATTCAGTAATTGTTGGTCAATAGAAGGAGTTGGCTGAATGAATGAAAAGAAACATATCCTGATTTATGTTCCCATGTACCTTCTCCTCCAGTCACATTGCATTATTTGCCTTTCTTAATGTATCATTTATCCTTACACTCTTAACACCTAGCATTTCGCCTGTCACATAGTAAGTACTCACAGTACTTTGGATGGGTGGGTGAATGAATAATGAGTCACTAATGTACTGGAAATGTTCATTAAATTCAGTCAAATCATTGCTTTGTCAACTTCATTTGACCAAGTAATATAGATGTAAGTTAAACCTAGCCACACCGTTGAAGGATTCATGCTGTATCCTTCACTGATTTTGGCCTCTACGTTTTCATCTATGAAGAGAGAGAATGTAACTTTTCTGAGTTTAACTTACTTATAGTCTCAGCATTGTCACTCTTTTTAAATATTTCAACAACTCCCTAACTCCAGTTTTTCTATTCATTCACTGTCATGGGTGAAAACTATATTGCCTCCTTGAGAGGGTTGCCAGCATATTAAAAATAAGAATACTTCCATGGAAAAACCTTTTAATATTAAAATAAAATGTGTAAGTATTGACAGAACAATTAGATTAATTCACCTCTTAGGTCTAGCTTGTTGGGAGCTGACTCATCTAAAATGGTGTTAAATGATTCAGTTATACAATGAATCTATAAAGAGCTGACATAAAATATTAGCTTCATTTTACATTTACCTTTGTATTTTAACATTATTAAAGTAAAAAACAAAAGCATTCTTCATAAGAAACATTTATATTAATTTGGGTCATCATTCATGTAATAACAGCATTAAAATTACAAAATTGTCTTGTCTTCTAGATTCAGGATGAAATTAGGCTGTGTATTCACAGAGAAGAGGCTATTAGGATTTTTAATTCAAATGGAATAATGTGTACTGATTAAGGACATCTTTTGCATCAGTTAGGATTAGGTTTGGCAGTGAGTAACAAATATGTGAAAATTAGTGCCTTAAACAAGATGTAGATTTATTTCAGTCTGGAGAGAGGCAGTTCCGGAATGTGATGGCAGCTCCATGGTGTTAGGTATGTAAGCTTCTCTTTTTTTTTTTTTTGTCATTTTTCTTATGCATTTTTGCTTTTTTATTAGTGAAGTTTTAGAAACTTTTATTCACTTAGAAATAGGCAAAAGCAGTAATAATTGCTAACATTTGGAGTACTTCTTTTTTTTCCCATTTTATTTATTTTTTTCAGCATAACAGTATTGTTTTTTTTTTCCATTTTATTTATTTTTTCAGCGTAACAGTATTCATTCTTTTTGCACAACACCCAGTGCTCCATGCAAAACGTGCCCTCCCTATTACCCACCACCTGTTCCCCCAACCTCCCACCCCTGACCCTTTAAAACCCTCAGGTTATTTTGTTGCTCAGCCATGCTTAGACTTAGATTCCCAATGTTGCCTCAGAGACTGAGATGATTCCAGCCATTGCATCCACATTCCCTATAGCAGAAGGGGAAGAGGGAAAAAGAAGGGTGCCACCTCCATTTTTCTTGGAACTACCATGCCAGACTTCTAATTGTCTTGAACTCAGTCACATGGCTATGCCAAACTGCAAAGAGGTCTTGGAAATGTTTTCTTAGGCAAGTGACAATGTATCCAGCTTAAAAATTGGAGTTCTTTTATTAAGAAAGAAGGGGAAAATGGATATTGGGAACACAAATGGATAAGAAGTTCCCCTTATCCAAGTGGACTACTGGGGAAGAATCCTTGCCTTCTGTTGTCTTTACCTGATGATTATATTAATCTTTGTCAGAGCTGTAATGGATTATATTGAATTCCAACAATGCCTCTGGGGTGATGGGACTTTTTTCCTGTTTCATGAACTTGTGAAATTTGTTTCACATCCTGGCCATAAATATTTCTCAGCAGTATTCTTCATGATCAGCTGGCTGGTTTACAACTGATTTTGGAGAGAATTAACTTGTTATTCTGATTTTGGTTAAAAGTCTCTTAAGAGAGGAGAGGGAGGTGGGATAGGGTAACAGGGTGATGGGCATTAAGAAGGGCATGTGATATAATGAGCACTGGGAGTTATATATAACTGATGAATCACTGAGCTCAACCTCTGAAACTAATAATACACTATATAGTAATTAATTGAATTTAAATAAAAATAAATAAGTAAATAAAAATAATAAAAAAAAGTCTCAAGAGAAATTTAATCTATTTCTACCTTTGAATTGACTCACTGACTACACAGGACTTCCAAATCACCAAGAATTGATAGAGATAGAGATAGTCTGTTATAGCCAAAGCATTTTTGAAAATTTTAGCTTTCTCTCTAGCTCCTCCCAAATAAGCAACAGACAAGAAAGTTAGAGAAACATCATTTGTTTTGATATTAAGTATTTTCCCAATGGCATAATAATAAAAAGTCTATTCATACTAAAAATGTAGGATTGTTTGGCATGATGTTATATAACTGATATTATCAGATCATTGTTTGAGTGGACATTTTTTCTTTTTTAAACTTTATATTTTATTATGGTAAGAATACTTAAAAATTTAAGTGAATAGATCCCATGTTAAGTGTACAGTATAATATAGTATTGTTGACTGTAAGTACAATGTTGTACAGTATATCTCTAGAGCTTATTCATCTTGCTTCACTGAAACTTTATGCCTGTTGATTAGTAGTTCCCACCTCTTTCCCTCCCCAGCTCCTGACAACCATTATCCCACTCTTCGTTTCAGTGAATTCGACAATTTTATATACCTCATGTAATTGGAACCTCTGTAATAGTCTTTCTGTGACTGGATTATTTTACTTAGTATACTGTCCTGAAGTTTTGTCCTTTTTAAAAGGCTAAATAATTTTCATTGCATGTATATAGCAAATTTTCTTTATCCATTCATCTGATGATGGGAATTTAGATTATTTCCACATCTTGGCTATTGTGAATAATGCTGTAATGAACATGGGAGTGCTCTTACCTTTTGAGATTCTAACTTCAGTTCTTCTGGGTAAAAACCAGAAGTGGGCTTTCTGGATCATATGGTAGTTCTATTTTTAATTTTTAAAGGAACCCGCACATTATTTTCCATAGCAGCTACACCATTTGGCATCCAATTCTTCATATTTTTCCAATACTTGTCTTTTGTTTGCACATTTATTATCTCTTTCCAGCAACCTGTCCCACCTTCCTTTGGGGAAGTTTTTCTGTCCTTATTACAGTTTACATGTGGGTAGATAATCAAACCAAGGCAATCAAAATACTCCATCCTCCTGGCCATATCGATTGGTCCAGGGCTAAGCTTGAAGGATTAGAATTGAGGGCTAATTGTAGCCATAATTTCTGTAACAAGGAGGAATTCTTACTGTATTAGAACAGAATGGATGGAGTCAAGCAAAAATCTGTGATCACTGGCAGAAATGGGAGGGGGGAGAGCCTATGCAACTCAGAAGCGTCAGGTCTCCTTCAGTCCAAGCCCCTGAGGCTCATTCTTTGATTCTGAGAGCCAATATGTCACCCTTATGCTTAAGTTGGTTTGGGCTGGGTTTTTGTCACCTTCAACCAGAGGAAATCTAACCTGCACAATTTTACTTTTTAGACCATCTAGCCACAATCTCCCTTGGAGTCTAGTTATCTGTGTTTTCATCTTATCTCTTACCCTCAGGTGTGAACTTCTTAAGAAACAGCACCAAAACCGACTTGTCCTATATCTTAGATAATTCCTGTTTCATACTAAGTGGGTCTTAGTAAGCATTTGCATTTGGTAAAGAAGTTAAATAGATATGTATTTTTTCTATCTATAGAGTCATACTAGCTACTTTTTGTTGAGTGGTTTCAGTATAGTAGGTACCTTCCAGAGTGCTGTATATGTTATTTAATCTTTACAATTCACTTGGGAGGCACTATTACTAATTTTACAGATGAGTGAACTGAGTTTTAAAGCAGTTAAATCCACTTGCTAAAGGTCTCCTAGTAAGTGGTAAATCTTAGACTCAAGCTAGGACTCTCGACTACAAAACCCATGCCTTCAGTTATTGCCTATCAGTATTGGTCCTTTCTACCCTAAAAATTAGATTAGACATGACTCCCAAGTACCTACCCACAATGGGAGAATTTTGTTGCCTTTAAAGAAAGTTTTGATGTTTGTTACTTTTTACATGATTAGAATCAAATTGAATATAGTCCTCAAAGGTAAACTTATTCTGTCTTTTCCGCATATTAGATTGAATTTAGACAAGTGGGCTTTAGATATCATAAAGTCCTGCTTTCTGAAGGAAGAGAAACTATTTGAATACTTAGTGTGCTAGAGATCAAGACTAATTTGACCACTAATATTTAGGCTTACAGTATGCTTTTAGGGGTAGAATTTCATGTTCACCTCATACCATAACAGTAGGTTTTGATTAAAAGTTGTAGAAATTATAACTACTTGTGAGAAACACACTTATTCAAAATGCCTCAGCCAAATATAGAAATACTACAGAAGGCAAACTTCACCATTTCTGTTTATTCAAGTTGCCTATATCATGTGGTATTCAATGAATTCAAGGTGTTTCCAATGCCATGACTAATTTAAAGTAAGAGGGAACTGACTGCATTCTCATCAATAATGCTAATAAGTCTCAGGCTTAAACCCTGTGTAGGCTAGTTAGTGATTTTCAATGCCACAGACTTCACAGGTTTCCCTGTGCTGCTGGCTATGAGAGATGACATAAGAGAGCATGGATCATTCAGTACAACCCAAAGTACATGTTTTCTCATGGCTCATTTATTTTAAACCATTTACTTCAAACCATTACTCCTCTCTCTCATTCCATTACTGATTACCGAATGTGGGTCAGGTACTATGCTAGGTGCTGGGCACTCTCATGATGAACAAGACACATACAGTCTCTGTCTTCATGCAACTTAGTTAAGGAGACCAAAAATAAAGAACTAAAGAAGTAAGAAAATATCAGGTGGTGATTAGTGTTATGTTGAAAATAGTATAGAGTAATCTGATTGGAAATTATTAAGTTCTAATATGAGGAAAGTGATATATAAGGGAACATTCTTCTGAAGGAGTACAAACATGAAATACCAAGAAGAAAACAGCCTAGAAGTTGTAAGAGAATTACTCTAGGCAGAAGGAATGGCTAGTGCAAAAGTCCTGAGACAGGAATAAATTTGGTGTTCTCAGGTGTTGGAAATACGATTGGTTAAGTGTCATTTTTTGGTAGAATAGGATACAACAATCTAATGGCCCTGCCACTGTTAACTAGAGGAAAGACTTATAATGATTCCAATCATCCTCAAAAAACTTTGCAAGTGCTAGCAGTGGCAATCACAGAGGTGGTAGGATTAGGAATTTTTATTTTTGCTTCTCTATATTTTCTCCTTTCTTAACTCTTTTTGCTGAATAAAACAAACATATCCCATGGAAGGCATGCACTTGAGGACATAAGTAAAAGTAGATTTTATGGGGCGCATGGGTGACTCAGTCTCTTACTTGTCTGACTCTTGATTTTAGCTCAGGTCATGATCTCAGGGTTGTGAGATTGAGCCCTGTGTCGGAGCTCAGATTCTGCTTAAGATTCTGTCTCTCTCTGTGTGTATGCTCCTATTTCCCTCTCTATATATATTGAAAAAAAAGTAGATTTTTAGAATGACAATAAAATAAAATTCATTGCAAATTAAAATGTAATTTACTGGAAAACATAAATATGATTTTGGTAGACTTGGAGAGGGAAGGTTTCAGGAGAGCATGGGGCAACCTGTCATGAAAGAGGGAGTTAAAATGAGTAATTGGCCATATTCTGTCACCTAAACTGGAGTGAAATCTCAGCCTTTCATAAGAAAGAGGGTGGTACTGTCCTTCTGGATTTATGTGCTCAGGCACTCTCATTTTCTTGGTCACTGGATTCATATAGGGGAGCTGAGACCCTGAGATCAAGACCTGAGCTGAGATCAAGAGTTGAACACCTAACCGACCGAGCCACCTGGACACCCCAAGGGCTCTATTATTTATTAATGGCTCTTTGGACTGGGGTTCGGCCCCCTAATTTGTCCTTTAGATGGATCTGCTGAAGTCCCCAGATCCTCAGCTGGCCAGTGATCAAGCCCTAGAGAAACTCTGACTTGAGCTATAAGTCAGAGTAGGTAGAGTAGAAGAGCAAGCCTGGGTCACCTGAATACTGTCTATTCCCTGTCATTTACTAGGCTATGTGTGGCCGAGCTACTCTCTATCTTGGGAGTCTCACATTTTCTCATCTCTAAAATGAAGAGGCTGGACTAGAACAACTTTATGATTATTTCTAGCTCTGAATTTCTATTTCTATTCTAAACCTCTTACTATGAAAATTCTTGTGGCTATATTTCTCCCTGAGAGGAGCATAGCACTGACTGATAAGCAGAATTTGGGCCAGTGAAGCATTCAAGCATGCATAGACCAGAGAGAGAAAAATAGTTGATATGGTAATTTTTACTTTCCCTTTCCTTAGCCCTTTATACAGAAATGTTAATATTGGTGACATTCTTAGGGAACAGGAGCTGGTCAGTAGGCCTTGGATTCTGGCTTATACATTTAGAGAGTATTTCCTCATAAGCCAAGGCTGAAAAGGCTTTTCCAGAACATCTCTCTTCTCCCTTGAAATAATTACTATCAACTCCTCTTTTGTTTTGGTGGAAAGAAGGGTTGGAACAGGGAGCACAAGGTACCTAAAGAGGAGGAGGGGTGTTACTGAGATGCAATGGAGTGGAGAGACTTGCCAATGTCCTCATACTTCCACTGCGGACTGATGGACTGACCGTTTATGTCTTCTATTGTTCGAGAATGGATGGAAGCTGAGGAGGACAAGCTTCATCGTATAAAAACACACTACAGTGCAACATAATAAGAACATTATCACTGAGTTGCACCATTCATACCCACGTATGATTTTTTTCTTGTTATTATATTAGTATTGTTAGTATTATAAAGAAAGCCTTATTCCAATAGGGCTTATTAATTGACTGAGGTGGGATGAGGAACTGGAAATCTCTCCCCTTGTCCTTCTACCAGCAGATTGCTTGGAATTAAAAAAAAGAATCTAAAATGAGCTGATGCCATTCCATGCTGCAGGTTATTGAGTTACTGATAATAGCAGTGAGCACTGCTCCAGGTACAAAAGATATTAAAAACATTAAAAAATGGGAGAAATTACTTTACCAATTCTCTGTACCTTGATTTCCTCATCTCTAAAATGGGAATAGTTTTTTTTAAATTATAAAGCCTTTAAAGATATATATATATATATATATATATAAAATTAGTTTATTGAGCATTAATAAATATGACGTGGAAACTTAGTGGAATGAAAGAGTTAAGGCAGTTCTTCAAATAATTAATCCCCCCTTGGGAGCTCACTTATTCACTGTGAGAGTCTCACTAATTATTTGACTAATGCCCACTATATTATACCTACTATGTGCAGGATATTTGGATATAAACAGGCATATATACAGGTTTATATTGAAAACAATCATAAGAACAGAGTACATAAATTCATAGGAATGTCAAAGCTCTCATATGAATTTTGCCTGCCATAGATTTGAATTTCTCTTGAGCACTGTCTAATGTTTGGGGAATTGCTGGTGCTAATCAATTTAGGGGGAAACTAAGGAAGGATTTCTTCAATTTATTGTCATTAAAATAAGCTTTCAATTGGAAATAAGTGTTCATGTAAATTGGCATTGTGTATAAGCCTAGGGAGTAGAATTTCATTAACTACCTACTATGTGGTAGGTTTTGTAGTTTTGTATCTTACAATGAAATCGCTCAGTTCAGGAAGGGGATAAAGAGTTAAAATGTATAAATGGCAAAATAAGGTCCCCTTCATATGTGAGTGATACTTGGTGGCCATTTGAGAACAAAGTGAGAGTTGGGGCAGAAGATACTTGCTGCAGTTTGTCCTTGCCCTGTGTGAATTAATGATTGAGATGTGAGTCACAAGGAGAGTAAGACTCTCCCCAAAAGAGGTAACTGAGGGGACTCCCAGGGAAGGGGAATGTGGAAGGCATTATGAAGTAAGATATTCTTAATCTTTTCATAAAATCCATCAGAATGATTGGACAGTCCATTAAAAGTTGGCATGTTACCAGCCACATCTAGACATCCAGAGAGCCTGCTGCCATCAGTCACAAAGGACATTCTGTCCTACACACCCAAAGCCAACACCATGTAGTAATGGCAGCATCAGTGACAGAGAGTGTGTCAGTGGGATCATGGTACAAGTTCTGTCTAATATCAGTCATGAGAGTTTTTGTGCACCATATCCTAGGTGTTATTAGAACCATAATGGGAGACACAGAGAGGTCATTTTGTCAAGTCTCCTCATTGTGTGGAAGGGGATACTGGCATGCTGAATGACCCAAAGATACACAACAAATATCCTGTTTCTTAATATGATTATCTTCCTACTACAAGAAATAACTCACTTCAACTCTTGCATATATTCCTTAAACATAGCACATAAGGCATTTGAACTGTATGTTCAATATATACAAGGAAAATCAATACAGAAGGAAAATGATTGCAACCACCACGGCCATATAATGACACTTTTTGGAGGCTGCTGGGGTGGTCCTAACCAAAAGAATAGTAGCTTTATTAAAGAGACCAATTGTCATGGCTCTTTATGTGCCAACACCCTTCTACAAACACATTCTTTCCTGTGTATGTCACACCACCTGAGAAGTTTTGAAATAAAAGTCCAGCAAAAGAAAAATGCCAAGTTCTATTACCAGTTGTTTCTAATCTGGGTCATATCAAAGATTGCATAACATTGCCTACATGTTCACCATACTCCCAGTGGGAAAGAATAGTAAGTGCTGTCTGATGCACATTTTGTTTCTTGAACACATTCCTTTTATACCAATAAGTGTGGTGGTCTGGTGGGCTCCAGGGGCAAAGGTGAGGACCCACAATGATTTCTTCTTGGCAAAGAAGTTGTTATTAGTTTCCCTGTGTGCTCTTTTCCATTCCCAAATGGTCTCCCTCGTGGACCTCCCATGATTACCCCCACCCCCTTCCCTCCCTGCCCTGTGCACCCCCCAGCCCTAAAAATGTCTGTTACATTACACAAGCCCACACTGTTACAGCAATCTGGACCCAGCTCCCAGACAGATGCTTTGATTAATGAAATATTTGTTAGAACACAGACACAGCTTATATCTGTATGGGATAAAAGAATTACAAGAGCAAGTAAGTCTTCCGTTCACTTGCCAAGTACACAGTCCATAGGCACAGAATACTTTCAAGCATGTGTTGACTGGGGATACATGTTAGTTATATGTTGTAATTCATGGAAGCATCCTTAGTTCCTTGTAACATTTCGATTGTCATTCTTTGGTGGGAAATGAGCTATTTCACATATGTGAGTTATTCAGGTAGCTTGTTGTTTGCCTTTAAGTATTAAAGCTTGGTTTATTTAAGCCTCTTTTATGGACAGGTTGCTTAAATGAATTTTATACACCTCTGCCCTATATACTGAATATCAGAATAAAACATACCAACGCTGTCGTTGAAGTTTAAGCGTGAATATGAGCATCAGTGATTTTATTGGGTCCTGACACAGTGCTCTCCTAGGGCACTATTAAGGGGTGTGGGACAACTCATCCCTAGCCTCAAGTGACTCCAGCCTGTCACACCAGAATATATAAATTCTGGTTCCTGCTTTGGAAAGTTCTCTATCTTGCTTCCATTCCTCTGAGCTACCAGTTACAAGAATCTCTTCCTTCTCTCCTGCACCTCCATCTTCCCCTCCCGACTGCACAATGGCGACCTTTCAGTTGTCTATAGCTGATATTCTGCACACTGGGAAATGACAACCAGGCATTTTAGAATCATGCATGCAAGAAGAGGGAATGAACAGATTCTGTAAGGTTGCATAGAGGAACAGAAGTACCTGAAATTTGACACATCTCATTTGAATGCTCAAGGGTTTTTTTGTCTCCTTCCCAATTCTAGGCTGTGTTGTAGAGAAATGAAGTTTACAGTATCTATTATGGCAGGGACCTCAGATTCTGCTGAGATGCCAGAGGCAGGAGAGGTGTGTGTATGCGAAGGGGGACAGTTGCAGTGTTAGGTTTGTGGCCTGTTGAAGAAGGAGGCCAGTGATCACTCTCTGCCTCCATTCTAACCATAACGACACCCCTTCACATATCTTGTACATTGAAGACATGTAAATGTCTTCATGCAAATGACAAAAAAACAAAACAAAAGCAACAACTGAAAAAATAAAACAATTTCTGTTCTTAAAAAAAGATAATTAGGATAACTAATATGGTAATATAAGCAGATAAATAAATGTTCAGTCACCTTCTCCTAGAACATGTTTTATAACCTGATGTTATCATGGATAGGAAAGGCATTTAACATTTTCTAGATATTAGGAAGCCATCTAGTCCAAAGAGTTTTAACTCACTGTTGAGGATAAATAACAAAGTATTTTCAAATTGTAAATACCATTTTACCTAAACTGTACATTTCTTTTTCCTATCTGAGTTGAGCAATGGAGCATGTTTTAAAACACTGAAGGCCAATAGAAATATGGTGTTAGCTACATATGGAATTTAAGATTTTCTAGTGGCCATGTTAAAAAAGTAAAAAATAAATATGTATATTCTTCCAATCCAAGGGCATGGAACAGTCTACCATCTTTTTGTGTCTTCTTCAATTTCTTTCATGAGTGTTCTGTAGTTCCTCGAGTACAGGTCCTTTACCTCTTTGGTTAGGTTTATTCCCAGGTATCTTATGGTTCTTGGTGCTATAGTAAATGGAATCGATTCTCTAATTTGCCTTTCTGTATTTTCATTGTTAGTGTATAAGAAAGCCACTGATTTCTGTACATTGACTTTGTATCCTGCCACGTTACTGAATTGCTGTATGAGTTCTAGTAGTTTGGGGGTGGAATCTTTGGGGTTTTCCATATAAAGAATCATGTCATCTGCAAAGAGAGAGAGTTTGACTTCTTCCTTGCCAATTTGGATACCTTTTATTTCTCTTTGTTGTCTGATTGCCGTTGGTAGGACTTCTAATACTATGTTGAACAAGAGTGGTGAGAGTGGGCATCCTTGTCTTGTTCCTGATCTCAGCGGGAAGGCTGCAAGCTTTTTCCCATTGAGGATGATATTTGCTGTGGGTCTTTCATAGATAGATTTTATGAAGTTCAGGAATGTTCCCTCCATCCCTATACTTTGAAGCGTTTTCATCAGGAACGGATGCTGGATTTTGTCAAATGCTTTTTCTGCATCCATTGAGAGGACCATGTGGTTCTTCTCTCTTCTCTTATTGATTTGTTCTATCACATTGATTGATTTGCGAATGTTGAACCAACCTTGCAACGCAGGGATGAATCCCACCTGGTCATGGTGGATAATCTTTTTAATGTGCTGCTGGATCCTGTTTGCTAGGCTCTTGTTGAGAATCTTTGCATCCATATTCATCAGTGATATTGGTCTGAAATTCTCCTTTTTGGTAGGGTCTTTGCCTGGTTTGGGGATCAGGGTAATGCTGGCTTCATAAAAAGAGTCTGGAAATTTTCCTTCTGCTTCCATTTTTTGGAACAGCTTCAGGAGAATTGGTGTTATTTCTTCTTTGAAAGTTTGGTAGAATTCCCCAGGGAATCCGTCAGATCCTGGGCTCTTGTTTTTTGGGAGGTTTTTGGTCACTGCTTCAATCTCGTTACTAGATATCGGTCTATTCAGGTTGTCAATTTCTTCCTGGTTCAACTTTGGGAGTTTGTAGTTTTCCAGGAATGCATCCATTTCATCTAGGTTGCTTAGCTTATTGGCATATAACTGTTGGTAATAATTTCTGATGATTGTTTCTATTTCCTTGGTGTTAGTTGTGATCTCTCCCTTTTCATTCATAATTTTATTAATTTGGGCTTTCTCTCTTTTCTTTTGGATTAGTGTGGCCAATGGTTTATCGATCTTATTGATTCTTTCAAAAAACCAGCTTCTAGTTTCATTGATACGTTCTACTGTATCTCTGGTTTCTACCTCATTGATCTCTGCTCTAATCTTGATTATTTCCCTTCTTGCATGTGGAGTTGGTTTGATTTGTTGTTGATTCTCCAGTTCTTTAAGGTGTAGAGACAGCTGGTGTATTTTGGATTTTTCAATGTTTTTGAGGGAGGCTTGGATGGCTATGTATTTCCCCCTTAGAACCGCCTTTGCTGTATCCCATAGGTTTTGGACAGACAAAAGGTTGATATCCAGGATCTATAAAGAACTTCTCAAACTCAACACACACAAAACAGATAATCATATCAAAAAATGGGCAGAAGATATGAACAGACACTTCTCCAACGAAGACATACAAATGGCTATCAGACACATGAAAAAATGTTCATCATCACTAGCCATCAGGGAGATTCAAATTAAAACCACATTGAGATACCACCTGACACCAGTTAGAATGGCCAAAATTAGCAAGACAGGAAACAACGTGTGTTGGAGAGGGTGTGGAGAAAGGGGAACCCTCTTGCACTGTTGGTGGGAATGCAAGTTAGTGCAGCCACTTTGGAGAACAGTGTGGAGATTCCTGAAGAAATTAAGAATAGAGCTTCCCTATGACCCTGCAATTGCACTGCTGGGTATACAGCAGTATACCCAGATACAGATGTAGTGAAAAGAAGGGCCATCTGTACCCCAATGTTTATTGCAGCAATGGCTACGGTCGCCAGACTGTGGAAAGAACCAAGATGCCCTTCAACGGATGAATGGATAAGGAAGATGTGGTCCATATACACAATGGAGTATTATGCCTCCACCAGAAAGGATGAATACCCAAATTTTGTAGCAACATGGACGGGACTGGAAGAAATTATGCTGAGCGAAATAAGTCAAGCAGAGAGAGTCAAGTATCATATGGTCTCACTTATTTGTGGAGCATAACAAAGAACATGGAGGACATGGGGAGATGGAGAGGAGAGGGAGTTGAGGGAAACTGGAATGGGAGATGAACCATGAGAGACTATGGACTCTGAAAAACAACCAGAGGGTTTTGAAGGGGCGGGGGGTGGGAGGTTGAGGAACCAGGTGGTGGGTAATAGGGAGGGCACGTACTGCATGGAGCACTGGGTGTGATGCCAAACCAATGAACACTGTTATGCTGTAAATAAATAAATAAACAAATTAAAAAAAAAGATACAAATGTAGTGATCCAAAGGGGCACGTACACCCGAATGTTTATAGCAGCAATGTCCACAATAGCCAAACTATGGAAAGAACCTAGATGTCCATCAACAGATGAATGGATAAAGAAGGTGTGGTATATATACATAATGGAATACTATGCAGCCATCAAAAGAAATGAAATCTTGCCATTTGCGACGACGTGGATGGAACTAGAGGGTATCATGCTAAGTGAAATAAGTCAATCGGAGAAAGACAACTACCATATGATGTCCCTGATATGAGGACGTGGAGATGCAACATGGGGGGTTAGGGGGATAGGAGAAGAATAAATGAAATAAGATGGGATTGGGAGGGAGACAAACCATAAGTGACTCAATCTCACAAAACAAACTGAGGGTTGCTGGGGGGAGGGGGGGTTCGGAGAGGGGGGAGGGGGGTTATGGACATTGGGGAGGGTATGTGCTATGGTGAGTGCTGTGAAGTGTGTAAACCTGGCGATTCACAGACTTGTACCCCTGGGGATAAAAATACATTATATGTTTATAAAAAAATAAGAAATAAAAAAAATAAATAAATATGTAAAAATAATTTCAATGATTTTAACATTTTAACTCAATATAGCCAAATATCTTCATTTTAACATGTAATCAATATAAAAATTATACACTTCAGTTTTAAAATTTAAATTACTTAAAATTATGTGAAATTAAAGATGCAGTTCCTCATTCACTCTATCCACATCTCAGATGTTCTGACACATGTCTCTAAGTTCATATTATATTAACCAATATGGTTTTGGAACATTTTTGATACATCTAAAATGTTCAACATAGATTGGTTGGCCCTTTCGGAGGAAGAGCTTAAAGGAAAATCTCATTAATTCGGGCTCCACTAGTTTGGAATTATGATAATTTTATCAAAGTTCAGCTGAAGTTTACACTGATTGTTCTGTGGAGAAAGGTTTTACTTGGCACATTCACCATATAAATCAGATCACAGGAGGCATGCTTAATCCACTTAAGAGTATTAAGCATTTTGTGGGACTTTAGTACATTTATGAATGCAAAAATATTCTGTATGCATAGCAGAGTGTCCCATATTCATTAAAGGATATCTAACAGGAACCTTTCCTTTGGGACACATTGTTAGCAGTTAGTTACACTTCGCAGTTTTCAAAAGATTTATATAAGTCAAATTTGCTTTAAAGTTGTCTATAAACCTGATTTGTTAATATTTCAGATAATTATTACTTAAATAAAACTTCACAAATGTAGTCTATATCAACTTAAATGTAACAATAACATGGTGCTTTCTTTCAAGGTGATACTATCTCATAGGGTGGTGAAGTTAATATGAGATAAGACACTTCATAGCTTGCAAAATGTCTCATGCATGTTATTCATTCATCCAGTACTTCTTTCCTGGCTTTTATATGCCAAACTTTGTGGTATATAGTAGGGATATAGCTGTGATCTAGATGGACAGACATGACCCCAGCCCTCAGGGAGCTTACAAGCTAGTGGGGAGAGACAGACAAATAAGTAGGCAATGAAAATAGAAGGTGGTAAGCAGTATGATAGGGGAAGGGCCAGGTGCTAAGAAAACATAGAGGAGAGCCATGTAGCTCCAACTAGTTGGAGAGGATAGTCAGGAAAGCCTTCCTGCAGGAAATGGAATCTAGGCTGATACCTGCAAGTTGACTTGGAGTTAGCCAGGTGAAGGAGTACACTGAATGCTTCAGAAAGAGGAATAGCATGCATATAAGAGGTGAAAAGAAGAGCATGAAGCAGTCCTGGAATGGAAAGTAGTTCTGCGTGACTGCAGTAGCGAATCTGCATGAAAGGGGGAAACACAGGCAAGGTGGGAAGGCCAGTAGCAACCTGATCAATTGTAAAGGAGCTAAGAATGTTAGACTTTATTTATTTATTTGTTGGTTGGTTTATTTATTGTTTCTTTTAAAGTTTTATATAAATTACAGTTAGCTAATACAGTGTAATAGTTTCAGGTGTATAATATAGTGATTCAACAATTCCATAAAACACTCGGTGCTCATCACAAAAAGTACACTCTTTAATCCCCATCCCCTAGTTCACACATCCCCCTACCTCCCTCTCCTCTGGTAACCATCAGTTTGTTCTCTGTAGTTAAAAGTTTGTTTCTTAATTTGTCTCTCTCTCTTTTTTCTCCTTTGCTCATTTGTTTTGTTTCTTAAATTCTGCATATGAATGAAATCATATGGTATTTGCCTTTTTCTGACTAATTTTGCTTAACATTAGACTCTCTAGTTCCATCCAAAACATTGCAAATGGTAATATTTCTTTGTTTTTGATGGTTGAGTAATATTCCACTGTGTGTGTGTGTGTGTGTGTGTGTGTGTGTGTGTGTACCACAACTTCTTTATCCATTCACCCATCAGTGGACATCTGGACTCATTACATAGTTTGGCTCTTGTGAACGTTGCTGCTATAAACATTCAGGTGCAGGTGCTCCTTCAGATTACTACATTTGTATCTTTTGGGTAAATGCTCAGTAGTGAAATTGCTAGGTCATAGGGTAGCTCTATTTTCAACTTTTTGAGGAACCTCCATATTATTTTCCCGAGTGGCTGTAGCAGCTTGCATTCCCACCAACAGTGTAAGAGAGCTCCCCTTTCTCTGCATCCTTGCCAATATTTGTTGTTTCCTGACTTGTTAATTTAGCCATTCTGACTGGTGTGAGGTGTTAGCTCATTGTGGTTTTGATTTGGATTTCCCTGATGAGTGATGTGGAGCACATTTTCATGGGTCTGTTGCCCACCTGGATGTCTTCTTTGGAGAAATATCTGTTTATGTCTTCTCCCCATTTCTTGACAGGATTTTGTTGTTGTTGTTGTTTGCCATGTTGAGTTTTATAATTTCTTTATATATTTTGGATGAAAGTGAAAGCACAATGATTCAAAACCTCTGGGATGGGGGCACCTGGATAGCTCAGTGGGTTAAAGCCTCTGCCTTTGGCTCAGGTCATGATCTCAGGGTCCTGGGATGGAGCCAGCATCTGGCTCTCTGCTCAGCAGGGAGCCTGCTTCCCCCCCCCCGCCCCCCCACCACCTGTGTCTCTGACTACTTGTGATCTCTGTCAAATAAATAAATAAAATCTTAAAAACAAAACAAAACAAAAAAACCCACAAAACCTCTGGGGTGTAGCAAAAATAATTCTAAGAGGGAAGTTTATAGTAATAAAGGCCTACCACAAGAAGCAAGGAAAATCTCAAATCAACAACATAATCTTATATCTAACTGAGCTAGAAAGAGAACAATAAACAAAACCTAAAACCAGCAGAAGGAAGGAAATAATAAAGATTAGAGCAGAAATCAATGATACAGAAACTAAAAGAACAATAGAACATACCAGTGAAATCAGAAGCTGGTTGCTTGAAAAAAAAATCAATAAAATTGATAAACCTCTAGCTAGACTTATCAAGAAAAAAAGAGAAAGGACTCAAATAAAATACAAATGAGAAAGGAAAAATACTAACCAACACCACAGAAATATAAGAGAATGTTATGAAAAGCTATATGCCAACAAATTGCACAACTGGAAGAAATGGATAAATTCCTAGATACATATAAACTACCAAAACTGAAAGAGGAAGAAATAGAAAATTTGAATAGAATTACAATCAGCAAAGAAATTGAGTCAGTAATCAAAAAACTGCAAATAGCCTCTCCCACAATACCTGTTCTTTTCCTTTCCAACCAGGGCTCAGCAGAATGGCTTCCACAAAGAATGGTGGTGAGAAGGGCTGTTCTGCCATTAACAAGGTAGTGACCTGAGAAAACACTGTAATTGTTCACAAGTGCATCCATGGAGTGGGTTTTAAGAAGTGTTTCACTCGGGCACTCAGAGAGATCTGGAAATGTGCCACAGAGTAGATGGGAACTCCAGAAATGCACTTTTATACAAGGTTCAACAAAGCTGTCTGGGTCAAAGGAATAAGGAACATTCCATACTGTGTCTGTGTGTGGCTGTCCAGAAAATATAAGGAGGATGAAGATTCACCAAAGAAACTCTATACGTTGATTCCCTATGTACCTATCACCACCTTCAAAAATCTACAGTTAATGTGGATGAGAACTAATTGCTGCTTGTCAAATAAAGACATAAAACTGCAAAACAGTCAGACAAAAAAAACAAACAAACCCAAAACACCCAACTCTTAACAAACAAAAGTCCGGAGCAGATGGCTTTATAAACAAACTTTCCCAAACATTTAAAGAAGAATCAATACCTATTGTTTTTAAACCATTTCAAGAAATAGAAAAGGAGGGAAAGACCTCAAAATTCATTCTATGAGGGCAGCATTACCCTGATACCAAAACCAGATAAAGACCCCACTAAAAAAGAGAACTATAGGCCAATATCCCTGATAAACATAGATGCAAAAATGCTCAACATATTAGTAGCAAACCAAATGTGACAAAACATTTAAAAAATCACTCATGGGCACCTGGGTGGCTCAATCATTAAGTATCTGCCTTTGGCTCAGGTCATTATCCCAGGGTCCTGGGACTGAGCCCTATGTTGGGCTCCCTGCTCAGTGGAAAGCCTGTTTCTCCCTCTTCAACTTCCCTCTGCTTGTGTTTCCTCTCTTTCTGTCTCTCTGTTAAATTAAAAAAAAATCATTCACTACAACCAAGTGGGATTTGTTCCTGGGATGCAGGGGTGGTTCACTATTTGTAAATCAATCAATGTGTTATATCACATCAATAAAAGAAAGGATAAGAACCATATGACCCTTTCAATAGATGCAGAAAAAGCATTTGACAAAATACAACATCCATTCATGATGAAAACCCACAACAAAGTAAGTTTAGAGAGAAAATACCTCAACATAATCAAGGTCATATATGAAAAACCCACAGCTCCCATCATCGTAAGTGGGGGAGAACTGAGAGTTTACCTCTATGGTCAGGAACAAGACAAGGATGTCCACTCTTACCACTTTTATTCCATGTAGTACTGGAAGTCCTATCCATATCAGTCAGACAACAAAAATAAATAAAAGGCATCCAAATCAGTAAGGAAGAAGGAAAACTTTGACTGTTTGGAGATGACATGATACTCCGTATAGAAAATTGAAAAGACTCCACCAAAGAACTGTTAGAACTGATAAATGAATTCAATGAAGTTGCAGGATACAAAATTAGTGTTGCATCTCTATGCACCAATAAAGAAGCAGGACAAAGAGAAAATAAGAAAACAATATCATTATAATTGCACCAACATAATAAGATATTCAGGGATAAAACTGACCAAAGAGGTGAAAGACCTGTACTCTGAAAACTATAAAACAGTGATGAACGAAATGGAAGATGACACAAAGAAATGGAAAGACATTCCATACTCATGGATTGGAAGAATAAATATTGTTAAAATGTTTATGCTACCCAAAGTAATCTACACACTTAATACAATTCCTATTAAAATACCAATAGCATTTTTAACAAAACTGAAATAAACAAACCTAAACTTTGTATGGAACCACAAAAAAACCCAAATAGTCAAAGCAATGTTGAAAAAGAAAAGCAAAGCTGGAGGCATCACAATTCCAGACTTCTAATCATATTATAAAGCTGCGGTGATCAAGACAGTATGGTACTGGCACAAAAATAGACACACAGATCAATGGAAAAGAATAGAAAACCCAGAAATGAACTCAATTATGTAGTCAATTAATTTTCAACAAAGCAGGAAAGAATGTCCAGTGGGAAAAAGACTCTCTCTTCAACAATGGTGTTGGGAAAACTGGACAGCCATATGCAGAAGAATGAAACTGGACCACTTTCTTTTACCACACACAAAAATAAATTCAAAATAGATGAAAGATCTCAGTATGAGACAGGAAACCATCAAAATCCTAGAAGAGAACACAGGCAGTAAGTTCTTTGTCATTGGCTGTAGCAACTTCTTTCATGATATGTCTCCTGAGGTGGGGCGGGGGAAGCAAAAATAAACTATTGGAACTATATCAAGATAAAAAGCTGCTGCAGAGCAAAAGAAACAATCAACAAAACTAAAAGGTGACCTGTGGAATGGGAGAAGATATTTACAAATGATATATCTGATAAGGGGGAAGCTGGACTTTATTTTATCTCAAGGACAATGAGTGATCATCCCAAGATTTTATGCAGGGCATTCTCATGATCTGGTTGCCTTTTGCATTGAACACTTTAGCTACTTCAGGGTGAGGGGGCTGTGGGAGGGTGAGAATGGAAGCACTGAAATCAGTGAGGCCTTGGCTGAAGACATTGAGGGCCTGAACCAAGAGAGTGAGGGGAGGGAGTCAGAGTTTTATTGATAGTTAGGAGGCAAAAATAATAAACCTTAGTGTTTGATGGGATGTAGTGGGAGAGGGATAAGGAGGGGTGATATGGGCCACTGGGTAAGTGGTGGTACCTGCCATTCATTAAAATTGCAGGTGGAGAAGTTTTGGAGGAGGGTAATGAGAGCACAAGGTCACTTGTGACCATTCTCCTGCTGATGTCTTACAGGCAGTCTCCAAGTGGGGATATCCTGTAGTCAGTTGTATTTGTCCATAACCAAAGTCTGAGATACACTGGCCTTTGAAATTCAAGTGGAAATGATTCAAACCACATTCCACATGCAGTGGGAGCTCTACATCCTTCCCAAAGTCTCTGTAGATTCTTGAGGGTGTGATTAATATTTTTGCTCATTGCCTGTAGAACTCAATTCTGGGCTCTGCTGAATTGGTTCAGTTGATGGATCTTGTTTCTGCCTGGTTTCCTGCTGCATTGCCTCAGCTGTTGAACTAAGCTACTTCTCCTTAATTTTCACAAAACCCAAACCAAAAACTCAGTCACACAAGGCTATTGTATATGCGGCAGATTTGACTCAGTGATTTGTGGAGATGTGAGGGGTTTGGGTGGCAGCAATGCAGGACAATTTTAAAGTGAATAATCATCATCCTTGTTCCTGAGAAGCCCTGGGCCAACCTGCCAACCTCAGCTGCTGCCTCCTCTGAATTGCTTTGCCTTCTCTCCTTTCTCTCTTTCAGTGCTCAGTAGGGATGGAAACAAAGGCAAAACAAAACCAAACTTCCTATTTTATTATGCTAAATTTCCTTGTAGTTCTTTTCTTCAAGCCATCTTTGCATATCCAAAGATTCATAAGGTGCTCCACTAGCAGTGGAATTATCTTCTGGGTCCTTCCCATCCTCCCTCCCCTCTTTTTCCAACCACCACATCTTAGTATGGAGAAGGAGAGGTATGAGTTATTTCACCACTGATAAGAATGATACCCCCTAGAAGAGAAAGGGTCACAGGTAGTTTTTATTTTAAATATCCATATTTAAAAAATCCATTGTTTCCCTTCATTATCTGAGGCTGGCTCTTAAGAGTGGGCTGGAGGTTGAGGTTTGACAGTCAACAACAGAGAGCATCTACTTGAAGCAGGATGAGTGAATGTGATCATCCAAAGAGAATGCATACAATGAGAAGAGAAGGGCAGCCTAGGATGAAAATCTGGTATCCACAAACATCTAAGCCTCACATTTTAAGGGAGCTATGGAACCAAAGGGGCCCTTGGAGTTGACTGAAGAGGAGGAAAAGAAGCAGTGTTTTGTCGTGAATACCAAGGTAGGAGGGTACTATTTCTTAGAAAGGAGGTGAAATCTGGTTTGTGTCTTTTTTTTTTTTTTTATTTGACAGAGAGAAATCACAACTAGACAGAGAGGCAGGCAGAGAGAGAGGAGGAAGCAGGTTCCCCGCTGAGCATAGAGCTCCATGCGGGGCTCAATGCGGGGCTCGATCCCAGGACCCTGAGATCAGGACCTGAGCCAAAGGTAGAGGCTTTAACCCACTGAGCCACCCAGGCACCCCTGGTTTGTGTGTCTTTGTAACCTAAGCCCTTGTCAGAGTGCTTGGACTCTAATAAATGCTCAGTGAATATTTGTTGATTTCAAACAGGCAGCCTTGCTAATCTTTTACTTTTTCATAGTTGAGAGAGCAACTGTTTTAGTTCTTTTCTATATATTTCCAATAGACTCCTCACACTCTCATCACATGACTTAGCTTGAGAACCTTTGACAAGTGTTCCCTCAACATCTTTCTTCTCAAGCTTATAGCCTGCATTTGTCTCTACAGGTACCCTCTCTACCTCAGCATATCTTTGTCTCTCTCTTCTTTCCATTGTGTCTTAGAGAAAACGGTGTTGTTGTTCTCCTCTTTTGGCAGGGCTCATTGTACTCTCTACTAGCTCTTCCCTTCAAGGGAGCTCTGATTTGTGATAATGAGAAGGTTTAGTGAGCAACTAGCCTAGATTAAGAAAAATTACGAACTCCATTATCATTAAACACCATTTGATAAACAGTAACTTTCAAAACATTGCCTCCAGGATAGTGGTGCTAGTGAGGGGAGAGAAATGAAAAAGGTTCATGGTGATGAAAACCATGGGAACTTCTGGTGTATGTAACCTCTTTCCTCCTTTTCCACTTGAAACTTCTGGAGAGAGGACTATATTCAGTTTTAGTTCTTTACAACTCACTTTTGCTTAACCCTTTGTAGTTTATCTTCCTCTGTTGCCAAAACTGTTCTCCAGGGGATTTGGCTCACCAAGTTAATGGATTTTCCCTCAGGCCTTATTTACATCATCTGATTTGAGTAGTATTCCATACTGTCAGCCTCTTCTTTCCTTCCTTTGATTCACTAATATACCATTCAATAGCTTCTCAGCTTTTTTCTCCTCTTTCTTATGGAAACTTGTCATCCTCTAATGTCCTAACTATAGACCATCTTTTTTTTTTTTAATTTTTTCCACTTTATTTTATTTTATTTTATTTTATTTAGTGTTCCAAAGTTCATTGTTTATGCACCACACCCAGTGCTCCATGCAATGTGTGCCCTTCTTAATACCCACCACCAGGCTCAACCATCCCCCCACTCCTTCCCCTCCAAAATCGTCAACCCGTTTCTCATAGTCCACAGTCTCTCAGGCTTCATCTCTCCCGCTGATTTCCCTCAATTCACTTTTCCTTTCCTTCTCCTAATATCCTCCATGTTATTCCTTATGTTCCACAAGTAAGTGAAACCATATGATAATTGACTTTCTCTGCTTGCCTTGTTTCACTCAGCATAATCTCTTCCAGTCCCATCCATGTTGATACAAAAGTTGGGTATTCATCCTTTCTGATGGAGGCATAATACTCCATTGTATATATGGACCATATCCTCTTTATCCATTCATACAGACTGACTTTTGAACGACCGGCACTTTGAACTGTCTACTGCACATTTAAATCAGACCAGCAATTTTAAATGACGTATCTAAAAATAAATTTGTACTTGATTGGATCCTGATTTAAAAACCAGCTATAGATAAATAACTAGTTGTAAAATTGGATAAATTTGGACATGGACTAACTATGATGTTAGGGGATTATTATTACTTTTTAAATTTTTTATTAACATATAATGTATTATTTGTTTCAGGGGTACAGGTGTATGAATCATCAGTCTTACACATTTCACAGCACTCACCATAGCACATACCCTCCCCAGTGTTCTTAACCCAACCACCCTCTCCCTCCCCCACACCCCTTAGCTGCCCTCGGTTTGTTTCCTGAGATTAAGAGTCTCTATGGTTTGTCTCCCTCCCCAGTCACATCTTATTTCATTTTTTTCACCTCCTTCCCTCCCATGACCCCCCACCCTGCCTCTTAAATTCCTCATACCAGAGAGATCATATGATAATTGTCTTTGTCTGATTGACTTATTTCGCTTAGGATAATACCCTGTAGTTCCATCCACGTCATTGCCATGGAAAGATTTCATTTTTTGGTGGCTTCATAGTATTCCTTTGTATATATATATACCACATCTTCTTTATCCATTCATCTGTTGATAGCCATCTAGGCTCTTTTGATAGGCTTTTGTGGACATTGCTGCTATAAACATTCAGGTGCATGTGCCCCTTCAGATCCTTACATTTGTATCTTTAGGGTCAATTCCTAGCAGTGTGATTGCTGGGTCATGGGGCAGTTCTATTGAAATAAGTCAATCAGAGAGAGAGAGAGGAGGAATCAGGCTCCCTGCTGAGCAGAGAGCCCAATGTGGGGCTCGATCCAAGGACCCTGGAATCATGGCCTGAGCTGAAGGCAGAGGCTTTAACCCACTGAGCCACCCAGGTGCCCCTAGAGATGCTTTCTTAAACAAATACTTTATAAGGCAAAAATTGTCAAATAAGTTGTCTGAATTTATTATTTTAAGGCATTCCTGCCAGTTTTAAATGGTAACAAATCATAGGCCTTCTAGATTTTATTCTGTTATGGTAGGATGTCTATTTATCCAATTAAAAAAGGAACTCCTTGAAAAAAACTCTTCTCCCAAATAGGAATAATCCAAAACACAATTATATAACCTAAAAACCTAAAAATTTGCCTGCCATATGCACCGTCATTGTTTGATTTTTTTCAGTCTCTTCCTTTATTTGTAGAAATATATTTTAGTGTCTTTTGAAAACTTTATTTTCTATAAACAGAATTCACTAAAAGCTTCAAAAGGTAAAGTTTTTATCAGTCCATTTACTGAAGACTCAGATAAGATCTGTAAATGTCTTTTAAATGATTCTGAACAAAATGCAACAAAAATTTCAATAACTAGAAGAGGGATGCCTGGGTGGCTCAGTTGGTTAAGCGGCTGCCTTCGGCTCAGGTCATGATCCCAGTGTCCTGGGATCGAGTCCCACATCGGGCTCCTTGCTCAGCAGGGAGCCTGCTTCCTCCTCTGCCACTGCCTGCCACTCTGTCTGCCAGTGCTTGCTCTCTCCCTCTCCCTCTCTGACAAATAAATAAATAAAATCTTAAAAAAAAATTTCAATAACTACAAGAAAGTTCAATTTTAGAGGAGACTTAGGTTGATTTAAAATGTAGTTCTTCAAAGGCTCAAAAATGTCTAAAATGTAAAAGATGGTGGTCATCAAAGTGAAAAAGCACATACCAATATAATGGGGTAACTTTTGGTGTTCCTATTAGCTTCTTGATGAAAAAGCTGTAATTGACTTAAATTACTGTATATATGTAAAAATATTTGTACATTTTGACAAGTGCAGTTTCTGTTTCAAATGGGCGACATCCAACTTCTTTGGGCATACATAAGAATTATGTGTGCACCATAAATGAATCAAAGTACATTTGTGCTCCATAAGTGTACTTGCAAAAGCAATGTTTTTACAGTGACATTGTGTCTTACTTATGTTTTGTAGTTGTATTGCCACTCAAAAACAAATATTTTATGTTCAATGTTAAAACTTCTAACTGAATTTACAATCAAATTCTCAACAAATTCAGATGTTTTACCAGAATTAACTTCCATTGCTTTAATGTGATTCCGTGAATTGAATGAAAGAAATCAAATTATTGGATATTCTACTTGAAGCATCTGACAGCTCAGATACAGTTAGCATCTTTTAACTCTTGGTGAAATTTTTTCTGCTAGTGGGACCAATATTTTAACAGCTATAGCTTTACTTTCCCTCAAAGTATTAGGAAATTTGGAATGAAAAAATGATTTAAATTAATTAAGAGCAGTCATTTGATCTAAATGAAAATCACATTTCACAGAGTGTTATGCAAGTCTACCCTCTGCAGCTGCATGTTTTCTTTGGGCATATTCTTCTTAAAATAACTATTCATCTTTGAAGGAGATGCTGATGCTTGTTCAGCATATTTGTGTCTTCTGGATGTCATGTGGGCACAATGATATCACTTTGGCTCCCATGGTAGAGAGTAAATGCTGGCAAACATTTTGTGTAAGTTTCCCATTCATCATCCATTTTGGGGGGAAATGGAAATTTGGTACTTATTTTTTCATTAAATATCCACTTTAATATTTTGAGTTTATTGCTTCCCAGAGGGAATCTTATAAAATGGAAAAGCATCACCAAATAATAAAAAGTTGTACATTTTACACCATACAGTAAATAACAGATTCACTGTAACAGGAGCAATCAGACTTCTTTCCATATACAAGTGCAAGGCTATGTCTCTATTCCCTGTTTATATACACCAAACATATCCTGCTCTGAGCAACTTGCGGGTCAAGGTCTGGACCACAGCAGAACTTGCTTGTACATCGGGTGTCTGGCTAGGGCAATAGAGGCAAACAATTTCCCCGTTCCACCGGAGACCAGGGTAAAGTAATTGTCCCTAGCAGTGAGTGTGCTGCACTTATGTCCTTGAATGGAGGGTATTCATCATGGGTCAGCAGAGATGGTCATCTTTTTACTTGGTCATCTTTTACTTTTAACAGTTTTTTCAAAGTGAGCCAACTGTGTGCCATACATGCCTCTCACACACTTCTTGAGAAAACCATGGCAGAAACTGGATCCCTAAAGCAGAGGGTACAAAACACACCCCAGCTTGTTTTAATGCAAGTACTACTACTAATGCTTCATTTAAAAATCACCAGGGTGAATGCTAAACTAAATGGGATTCTGGAACAATAGGCATATACTGGGACTGTTCTGGACAACTGGGATATATAATTACCTTATGTTTGGCTCAATCTAGGAAAACCCATACATTCATGGATAAAGTTCATTTAAACTTTCATCAAATGTGGACTGTATTTGTTTCTGATTGGGGTCCTCATAAGCCTCTCACATCCAATAAACATAATCATTCCTCTTTGAAAAAGGAAGTTTGACAGAATAGGAAGGGCATGGTTTTGACTCTATTGTTTCTAGGTGTGTGACCTTTGAAATTTACTTCATTTCCTCATCTGTAAATAGGGGTCAAGATGCCCATCTTATAAGTGGGTTGGATTGTTGATTGTCCACCTAGCATTGCGCTCATTGCTCTCTAAAATTTCCCTGGCTCACGGAAGAGAAAGTTAGAGCAACATTTCAAATAATCCCTTTCTGGCATGAGTCTGGGTTATAATCTCCCAGTGGAGGGGGACTTGTGTGAATTTTGAAAGGGGAAAGAGGAAGAGAAGTGCTGTAGCAGCTGAGATCAGCACAGTGGCCTCCTTGAGATTTCTGCACTTTTGGATTTTTGGAAAGTGGCTTTCCTGACTTTTATTCGCTTAGCTCTGCCAAAGGTGGTCAAGCTTCTAATTCCCTACATTCAACCTTTCTATTTAATGTACAGAGTTTCTCAGTTTTCCTGATAAGCTCTAACAGATACGTGGCATGATTGTAAGGGTGAGATTACTGGGAAGGTGTAAATCACCTACCACAGAGCTTGACAGGCACCAAGTAGATGCTCAGACAACAGTAGCTGTCCTTATACTCATCAGGAGAATGCCTTAATTGATTCTGTTTCTCATTCTTTTGCTGGGTGAACTGGGGAGAACTCTGGGCCCTGAGGATTCTCCCTAGGCTGTCCCTGGGACTTCACTGGAGGATTAGTCTCTTGGATGAGAAGAGAATTCCAGGATGGACCATACATAATTTTTGAGTGGTGCAAGTGAAGAGTTTGGTTCTCTCTCTTTTATTGACAGTTGTTCACTAAGGGGTGGAACATTTGTAATCTGGGGAGGGGATTTCTTTGGGAGCAGGGTTTCAGTGCCTTTTCTCCCTTACTTGGTCAGGGTTTCTGGCCTTTTTGTCTTGGGCCTGCTGGCTTGAGCTGGCTTCTTGTGGCTTTGTTTCTGGAATGCTGCCAGGAAAAGTTGCTAACTTTCCTGATAACAGGCCTTTACTCCCCCTTTGCTGGCCTCCAGGTATCCTGTTAAAGCCTAACTAACTGCCTACACTAACGGTTCTATCTCAGGACAAAAGCCTATGCTCCATCTTTATGCCTTTGAACCTTTTATTTGCTCAGAAGCCTCTGAAGTATGACCATCCGTTGGAAGATCACTTTTGCCATTCATGGCTCCACCTGCTCCATCTCTGACTATTGTTGGCTCATGGTTCCCTTTCCTGACTGCTGCACCAGGCATAGTAGGTCCAGGTAAAGAAGATTCACAAGGATGACATCTGATCTTCAGAGGAGGAATGTAGGACAAGGAGAGGAAAGCCTAGGGCCTTCTGCTTAGTCAGTGACCCATAGAAATAGCTGGCTAGCAAAGGGATGACTCTACCTTGTCCTGGTGCTAAAATCCACCCAATTCTAAAATACTGTTCCAGACTGTTGTGATAACACTGCTCTATCATCAAGAGTGAGTAGATGGTACTGCCTCTCCTCATTCTCATGTACACAATTTGTGACTTAATTTGTCTCTGTTTTCTAATCTATCCTCACCTATAGGGATGTTGAACAGATAAAGAGAGGAATAGTATTTGCTTTAAGCTCTACCATCCTCCCTTCCCCCTTTCCCACTACAAATCACACCTTAGGGTATAAGGCTCGTCTCTCTCTCTCTCTCTCTCAAACAACAAGTGAACAATGGGGATTAAGTGGGTTGGACTCTTTTAGCCTGCTTTTCTGTTTGTCAAATGATGCAAGCCAAATTTCTCTTGCAAGACACCCCACAGATGTGCCATTATCTCTAGGGTGGTAGCTGTGGAAATAACATTGATACATTAAATGGAAGAGCTGTGTTCTCAGTCTAGCTATGATACCACAGACAGTGCATTTTCTGTTTTCTAGAACTTTGGTTTCTTCATGTGTAGAATAGGGAGTTAGACAGATCTATAAGCTTTTACCCAAAACCCTTCAGTCCAGATATGAATAAGATTTCAAAGTTTTTCAGAATACTAGAAATGTAATATATCTTATATTATGTAACACCTTCAACAGGGTTAGGGACAATATCCTATAATCAAATACATTAATATTTCTGCAGCAAAATGTATGAAAATACATAATGAGTGAGATCGATACTGTAAATAGCCTCATGTCTGATCAGGTCAGACTTAGCATTTTGGAGGAAAGAACGCTTGAGTTGAGATCAGAATGACAAGATGGATTCTGCCATGTAAAGATCAGGAGGGAGAGAAGTTCAGGTAGAGGATCAAGCTAGGGCAGAAGTCATGAGGTGAGAATAAGCTTAGCACATGTGGAACAAAGGGAAGGTCACTATGGCAGAAGACAGGCAAGGATGAAAATGGCATAAGGTAGTCAGTGAGGGAGTTAGGACTCAGATTGCAGAAGGCCCTGTTGGCTTATGTAAGGAATTGAGATTGGGTTCTAAATATAGTAGGGAGAGTTTTGAGGGCTTCAAGCAGGAGATTACCATAATCTGAATGAACCTGGAACAAGTTCCTGCTGACTGGCACGTGAAGGGTGGAGATGAGCCAGGGAGATAGGAGGAGAGGCCAGGCAGGTGAAGGGAAACCAGGAGCGGAGGAAGTCACAAAAAGCATTTCAAAAGGAAGTATGTGGCCAACTATATAGATAGCTAATGAGGGGTTAAGTCAAATAAGAATCAGAAACTGATCTTGAACTTGGCAATGTGGAAAAAGTCATTGCCCTGGAAGTGGTTACCATGGAGGGATAGGGACAGAGGCCTGATGGGAGCAGGTTGAGGCAAACATGACCTTACTCTAAAGGGGAGTAGAGCAATGAGGCTGAGGTTGAAGAGAGATGTGGGGTGAGGGTCAGTGGGTACCATAATCTGAATGTGGGACTAGGATTGAGGCCTGGGACACATGTTAGGGACAAAGAGTGAGGATGGGGTGGAGGCAGTCACAAAGCTTGAACCCAGTATCACAAAATGCAACCAGCCATAGCTGATGGGCTCTAGTCCCAACTGACACTGTCCAGATTGCCAAGAATAATTCCTGTTAGCTCAAGAGTCTACTTGAGGCTTTCTCTCGCAAATGTACTGGGAATGATGATAATTAAAAGACTTGGGAAAATGTCAATACCGGAAAAAAAAATGTTCCAAGCTTACCATTCCCATGAGGTTACCTCTTCCCTTGGCCAGTTTTATCTGTGGTAATTGATCTGTTACTTAAGAATTTCCAAGCGTGTCTTAAACCTGGCTGTTTTTCTGCTTTCTCATGGTTAAAAGTTCATTCTTATGAAATTGGAACAATCTGGTACTTCTCAAAGTGAACAGCAGCTCACTGGAAGCCTCCACAATTGTTTCTCTGTGAAATAGGAAGCATCAAAGGCAGTCTGGTCTGCTTGGGTACAGTTTGAAAAGGGCAGTTCCAATTTGTACCCAACTGTTTTGTCTAGCAGGGCATCCTGTAAATATTTGCCAACTGTGTGCCCTATGCAGGACTCTGGAGAACATGTCAGTGATCAAGACTGCATGGCATCTCCTTTCAAGGATTTTTTTCATTTACTTGGAGAGATGATCAGTCATTGTTGTTATGTGCTGAGTACGTCACTTTCATGACCTTGCTGGATCCTTATTTGTGAAGTTGATTCTCCTCATACTTTACTTGACAGATAAGAAAACTGAAGCTCAGGGAGCTAAACTAATTTGCCCAGAGATACAATGAGGAAGTTTCAGGGCTAGGATTTCAGATTCTGGGGCAACACTGTCCAAAAGAACTTTTGACAATGATGGGAATGTTCCAAATCTGTACTCTCTCGTGTGGTACTCATGAGCCACCTGTGACTATGGAACAGTAGAAATGTTGCTAGTGCAACTAAGGATCTTCATTCATTTAAAATTTTAATTGAATTTCTTTACATGTAAATAGCTCCTTGTGGCTGAAGGGACTGTGTGTTTTCTACTAGACCATGCTGGTTCACTGTAAGAACAGTGGAACAAAGACTGCCATTCCTTTATCCTGCCACCCTTGGGTGCACTAGCATTCTCCAGTCCATCCCTCGAGTGTGGAATGTAAGCTCCAGCCTGAAGCACACATAGCAGCTAAGGGAAACAATGAGCACACCATCTAAGTACAGAAATGGGGAGGTGTTGTGACTTGAATGGTGATTGGTGATGGGCTAGCTTTCTCTCCTGCAGCAGGTTGAGAATCATTAGGATGGTGGACTGCTGACGTGGGCTGTGACCCAGGCTGTGACTCTGCAGTAGATCTTTCTTCCTGGCTAATGCTCAGCACTCAGCACTCAGCATATTTCCCTCCCTCAGGGGCTAGCTTCTCCTGGGCCTCAGCCTATAGTGCAGGGCCAGACGCATTCAGGTGCCCATCCTTTATTGGCCTGAGAAACACCATGCATTCTTTCCTCAGAATCCTAGTACCTTTTTTTAAAAGGTGGGGCTCACATTTTTAACTTGTTTGGGTGGGGGAGGAAGGGCAGGGGTGGATTCTCTATTTCTGCTCATCCTTCTTTTGTTTGTTCACTTTGATTGTCTTTTGAGATATGACCAAGGTGACTTCCTGGTATGTTTCTCACTAAAGCTGAGGTTAAAAATCTTTTTGTATTTGTCTCCCTCCTCAGTTTGTCTTCAGGGAATGGAAAGCATTTTCCCAAGGTCTTGCTAGCTCTGTTTTCCATCCAGATCCTTAGAATGGAAATTTGCACATACAAAGCTGTGCTCTGGTATGTGGGTGGTATTTACCCTGGGCTTCCCAAATGCTGTGTAGCTGAGTCTGGAAGCTAGATGATTCTCTTGCTTCCCTTTGCACCTTGGGGCCAGAACTTTAATTTGTATGGTTCTTAGTTTACCTGTATATGATTCCTAAAACTTAAAAACAGTTTTCCCACCCTAATCTTACTGATTTACCTACTTCACTCCCCTTTCCCACACCTCCAGTCTGGAAGCACACCCTCAGGTTCTGCTTGGGTAGCTATACCCAGATTCTTTCCTGACTAACTCTGATTTATCATGTCTGGGGGCAACTTCCTCTCCTAGTTCTCCTTGGGGCAAGAAGCACTTTCTGTGGCTCCCCTTCACCTTTGTTGCCACTCTTTAGTATTTGAACACAGGAAGGCTCCTGGGTCTTCCTACCATGGGTTAGGTGTGTTCTTTCAGAAGCTGGCCAGCATGATTCCTATCATTGGTCTCTAAGGTCCTGTGCACACTGAGTCAGGTTCCTGAAAATCTCTCTATCCTGACTTAATCCAAAGTAGAAACTGATTAGCAGCAACAGATTCCCCTTACATATCAAGAACTATGAGGCAAATCCTGGTAGTTATCAGTCTTGTTCTCAGAATGTCATATTGGTTCCTCTTTGCAGTCTGGGATTGTGCCCCAAATTAATTTGCAGGTTAGAAAAAAAGCCAAACAGACTCTGTGGTTTGGAGATTTCATGTATGTGGCAAATAGAGATCTTGGATTTCCATACCCCTACTAGCTGAAGTATTTCTCAGAGTGAATGACTCTCAATGCTTTTCTCTTTATCTTAGTGGCTGAGCAACCCAACTATACTTTAAAATTTGGTGCACAATGAAGGACTTAGTAGAGCTATTAAATGCTAGAACATATACCTATATACAATATCTGATCACTATCTTAACATCTGATCACAGACCTCTCTCTCACTCTGAAGTTGTAGGAGGCTGAGGAGACCGAGAATCTGCTTCTAGGGACTATTTCCTTTATTGTTTATTGATCTTGACCTGATAACTTAGGGTTACATCTAGTCAGGAAAACCAATCCACTCTAGGTGTTTCAAATAGCTGGAATTTAATATGGGGAACTGGTTACACCAATGTGGGAATTCCTAAATAAGCAGGATGCTAGAGCCAAAGCTGTTCTCTGTTGCTAAAGTCATGCCAGTGGTAAGCACAATCCATCAGGACATCTGTTCTCCCCTCCTCCTCTCTTCTAGTCTCTTGCTAGTCCTTCCCATTAGTAGAACCATCCAGGAAACCGCCAGCATGGCAGTCTGGAAAATAGGGTGTGCAGAGTCCCAGCCCCAGAATCATAGAACATAGTACTGAAAGGTGGGCTTGGAGATGAGAGAAAATTGTGAAATAACCAATGTAATTATGCAATGGCTTGGCAAATATGACCTGGTTGTTCATAATTATTCCTTAGAATCCTCTGAATCCAGGAAGGTCTTCAGTTCTCCATGGCTAGTAGAATACAACTAGTATCATTTTGAGGTCTGGGGCTTGCCACATGCTGGGACTCTATGTCCAATGTATTTCACTGAGGTATTTGGAACTGGTATTTATCAAGGGATAGTTTCAGACATGCCTTCCCCAGATACTAGTATTTTAAGGTGCATTGAAAGGTCATGTCATTTAAATAACCTAATACTTTAAAATACTTTTTGTTTCCATTCTCTAGCCACTGAGACAACTCGAGGCATCATTTCAACTGAAAACTTCTCAGAACATGAGAAATCAGTTTTTTCTTTGTTCCTAGTTACCATGCACATTTGAGATGCAATGGTGCAAGACATTTGAACTCAGGGTACAGTATATATTTTGTCATGCCTGTTCAGAATATGGTATTTTATACATATCTGTACCTTGTGTGATATGGCTGTATATAGGCCATAAGACTCTTTTAATATGTTCTCAAGGAATGGAAAGAGTAATTGAAAAGGAAAATCTAAGCCAGGAATAATATTTTCTGTCTCCATAAACAGGACCTGAGTTGGGCTTATAGTAAAAAACTTAAAATAGATCTACAAGACCCTCAACCATTTTAGGAAAGGTCTAGAACATTGGACAATAGAACTTAATCACCCCCAAGAAAGACTAGATCTATTAAAAATAATAGGACTATTTAATATTTCTGCATTGACTTATCCTTCTAAATGTGAGAGTTTTCTGGTATCTTTTCTCCCAGGAAAAATAGAGATAAAATGCAAAACATTCTATTGCCCAAGCTACCGTATTGCTCAACTATGGACCAGAGGCTGAGTGAGGATTTAAATATACTTTCTGTATAATCAACAACTGTGTAAGGTAAATGTGTTGCCTTATCCTCAAGATGAGAAAATCTCCTCATGGATCTTCCTCAGACACAGGAGAGTGCTCAGTGAATAACCCAGCAAGCAGTTCAGAGTTCTAGATCCTCACTACCCAAGGGGTGGTCTTTGGACTAGCAGCATTTGCATTATCTTGAGAGCATGTCAGAAATGTGGAATCTCTGGTCTCACCTCAGAGCCACTGACTCAGAATCTACATTTCAACAATAGTCCTTAGGTGACTCACAGGCATGTGAAAGTTCAAGAAGCCTGGCTCTGGGGCTGAGGTCAGCATTTTTTTTTTTCCTGTAAAGGGTCAGGTAGTAAATAGTTGAGGCTTTGAAGGGCATGTGGTCTCTGCTGCAGCTGCTCAGCTCTACGCATCCTCCCCCACCACCTTGTAGCACAAAAGCAGCCACAGCAGACAACGTGTAAATAAATGGATGTGGCTGTTTAAATAAAGCTGCATTACAAAACAGGCGTTTTTGTGCTATATATTGCCTATGGGCTGTTGTTTGCCCGTCTCTGTCCTAGATGGAACATAGTTTATTTTTTCTTGCCATATTAGACTGTAAGCTCCTTGAGGGCCATGACTTCTCCAGCACAGTCTTTGTCTTTGACACATAGCAGTGCTCTATGCATTCTTGCTGGTAGGTTGCTTCACCTTGTGGATAAGATGCTTTATTCATTACAAATTCAAATGAGAGGGAAAATATGTGTGCCGGAGGCGAGGCTGTTGTTCTAGCACTGGAGGCTGCACAGTGTTTGGCATGAGTCCAGTGCCATCTGTCAATCTTGCAAGCAGAAGAACATGCTTAGTTAGCCCACTGAGAGTGAATTCAGTTCTCAGAGCTGAATTCATAGTGGCCAAGTTCATAAGAGGTATGTATAAAGCCAGAATGAGCAGTTACTAATATACACTGAGAAATCATTTTCACTGGAGTGAAAATATACACCAGCATGACCAACATAGTGATTTCCCTTAACCTGGCCCTTCTTAATCTGGGGTCTTGAGATTCAGATGATCACAGGGCACTTGAAAATTATATGCAAAATATGTGTCTATTGCATTTTTCTTGAAAGAGAATCTATAGTTGTATATTCCTAAAGCGGTCTATGAATGATATAAAGAAGGTTAAGGATCACTGTAGGTACACCAACATGAAAATCTAAATTGTAATTTAAATGCCTTCTTACTTTAATGAAAACTGTTAAAGTTATGACAAGATAATATTTTTGAAAAATTAACCTCTGCTTATTTCCCTGGCATTTTCAACATCCCCTCCTCTCTTCTTTTCATCTGCTACAGCTGTACCATTCTTTGCCTTAGGGGAAGGATGACAGACTAGACTGGAGAAATCAATTCTTAGCTTTTTAGTTTCGAAAGTCTAGCCCTGGGAAAGGTGGTGGGTGGGAAATAAGAACCAGAGCAGTAACAGTGAACACTAAATTTGGCTAGGAGAGCACAGTTTGTCTGCTCCAGCTAAGGATTCTTTAGATGGAGGGACAGGAAGTCAGTGTGAAAACAGAGAGTCTGGATTTTGGTGGGGTCCTTGAGGAAGTGGCTTAATGCTTATCTCTTTAGGTTAAGCCCTGGTGTTGGAGGACCACGATTGTAAATAGTTTGGGTAACTGGAGAGCACAGAAGATCTACGCTCTCCACTCTCCTTTCCCAGATAGAGTCCATTGTAGCAGTGACACCCCAAGGTAGAAATGTCTGAGTGGTGTGGCTAGTGGGTGGGCTTGAGAAAGCGTCATAGACTACCCGGAGTCCAAAGTAGTGCAGAAGCAGCCGAATATTTTTTGAGTATGTGGGAGCTACAAGACATGTCACAGAGAGACAGTAAACTTCAAGAAGTATTATGGTCAGGGCAGGGAGGATGTGGTAGTGGTCTGCGTGAACAGATGACCTAAGACCATATGGAAATGAAGACAGCTCCATGGGTGTGAGTGAGGAATGTGGGACCAAGGACAAGCCTGAACCAATCATGCTCTTATCTTCTCACCAATTTAGCAATTTAGGAGAAAGGGAGGCAGCGAAGATTAAATTTTCCCTACCTGGGATTCAAAATGGCAATCAATCACAGCTCTGGGGAAAAAAAAATGAAAACTTTTTGTTTGTTTGTTTTTTTTGTTTTCAAGATTATCTTTATTTATTTGACAGAGAGATAGAGAGAGAGCACAAGTAGGCAGATCTTGGTAAGCAGAGGCAGAGGGAGAAGCAGACTCTCTGCTGAGCAGGGAGCCTAATGCAGGGATCGATCCCGGGGTCCTGGGATCTGGGCTGAAGGCAGGCACTTAACCGACAGAGCCACCCAGGGGCCCCAACATTTTTTTTTAAACCATATTTCTGAGTTTGTGGATGCTAATTTGTACCTGCCCCCTGTCATGGTGTGTACCTAGAGTACTCTGAATCTGTGGAAGCCCATATTCTTTTTTAATAAGTCAGTAATTCAAATCCCTGCTTGCTCGTTAGATCCACACAGGAAGTTTTAAAAATCCTCACTCCAGGCCATTTTGCAGATTAATATTTTAAAAAATACTTTATTTATTTATTTGAAAGAGAGAGAATACGAGAGAACACATGAGAGGGGGTAGGGTCAGAGGGTAAGGTCAGAGGGAGCAGGGAGCCTGTTGTGGGACTCGATCCCAGGACTCCAAGATCATGACCTGAGTCGAAGGCTGTCACCCAACTAACCGAACCACCCAGGCACCCCAGTTTTGCAGATTAATTAAATTAGAACCTCTGGGGTAGGACCCAGGCATCTGTATTTTTTTAATTCCCCAGGTGATTCCAATTTGCAAACAAGGTTGAGAATGGCAGCTATAGACTAATCTCTGTGGGAAGGAGACAAGAATCAGAAAGTTACGTGGTAAGAATGGAAGTGAAACCTAGTGGATAAGTTATGTGAATTGCATGTGTGATGCTTTCATGTATTCATTTTCACTACAAGGTTGGTCTTACTGATGGGGTTAGAAAGTCTTAGCCTATGACAGAGTTTGGATGATCCTGCCAACATCTGCCTCACCTACTCTTAATGTTTCCCTGCTTTTCTAGGTAACAAAGCCCTCTTCTGACTAACACATTCTTTAGTCATATTAATGGGTTCAATCTGGTATAGTCCTGCTGGCTTGGGAGATCTTCTCTATCTTAAACGTGATTGTGTATCTCTGCTCTGATTCATTACATACTGATTTTAAAGTTTAACTCAGAGGGTTGCCTTATTTTTCCCTTTTCTAAGTTCTTAGGGATGTTTTACTGTAATTCCACCCCCTCCTAGTCTTGACGACAGTCACATCACAAACTACATTATCTCTTCTTAAAGACTGTTAATAAATGTTATTGCCAAAGACACATCTGTCACCGACTTAAAAGGAAATTCCCGTGAACAACTTCTTTCAAAATATTGTTCAAATATCATGGTAGACAATCTCCTGTTGTGTTAGCTAACAAAGGTGGAGAAATAATGCAAGTATGACCATGTAATCTTACAGCAAATCATATGGAGCAGTGTTCTTAAAGGCCAAGCAGATGAATTTGCTAGCAAGCATTTATTTTCTGTCAAAGACTGTTCTTGTGAAAACAAAATTAAGAAACCTGATACGTTGCTGAAGAATGGCTGGATCTAGTCTACAACCTATCTGGGCACTATGTTTATTTCAACGTGTACATTGTAATCACTTACGAATCTGGCAAAATGCCTGCATTTTGAAAGAGCTCATGAGGAGTTTTGATGAAAACATAAGGTTTGTTACATAATACACACACACACAGACACACACACACACACATACACACACACAGAGCGATTCCTTTCGTCTAAGCCTGGTTGATGTAACACAAATTCTTAGGTGGTGCTTTTTTTTTCTTAGCAAATTTTGGAGTGAAGCCATTTTTGCTTAACCTTTAAAAAGGAGGATAGAATGTACATTTTTAAACTTTCAGAATATTATTTTTCAAATATACTATACGTTTCCCTGCCTTCAATCCATATAGTAGCCAGAGTGACTTAAAAATCATTATCTCCCATCCCTATTTGAAAGTTTAGATGTTTCCCACCATTCCTAGAATAAAGTTTAAAATTTTAAACATGATTAACAACTCCCCTCCCCCAGCTCTTACAGGAAGCATTCCTCAATTTTGTATGTACACTAATCCTACTATCCCTGGATTAGATGTTCTTTCTGGATTCTGTAATCACAGCAAATATCATGCTTCATTTTAAGTGCTTGCTAAATTGCTCATTCTGTTTCCCCAATAGACATTAAGACCAAGTGTAGATATTTACAGTTGTACCTCAGGCACCTATCCCAGTACTTGGCACATAGTAAATGCTCAATAAACATTTATCAAATGAACAAATGAATGAATGAATGAATGCCTAAGTCTGTATGGGCTGCTTTAACAAAAATACCATAGCCTGGTTGGGTTAAATAACAAACATTTATTTCTTATACTTCTGGAGACTGGGAAGTCCAAGATCAAAGTGCTTGTATCTTGTGAGAACCCTCCTTCTTGTACATAGATGGCTGTGTTCTTACTATGTCCTCACATGGCAGAACGGACATGGGAGTTCTCTGGAGTCTTTTTTATAAGGGCACTAGTCCTACTCATGAAGGCTTCACTCTCATGGTGTAATCGCATCCCAAAGGTCCTGCTTCCAGTGATTATCACAATAAGGACTAGGTTTCAAATTATGAATTTTGGGGAGAGACAAACATTCAATCTGTGGTAGTCTTCATATAAGCTTATGTTTTCCAAGTGCCTTCTCTACTAGACTATAAATTCCAGGAGGGCAAGAGTTGTCTTTTTCACCTTTGGGTCCTCACAGTGTCTAGAACAAAGCAGGAGTTCAATATCTGGTAAATGAATGAATACATGCTGCTCTCTCTCTATTCTCAGGGTCTTCTCCTTTCTCAGGGTCCCCCTACTTTCTTTCTCTAGAAAAAGCCTCCTGCTCAAGACCCTGCTCACTTATTATTTCCATTGGGTAACCTTCCCTGACACCCACGGGCAGAGCCAAGTCAGTTTTCATCACTACCTTTCTACACTCTGATGGAGCCCCAGCCAGGGTGTACAACTTTATGGTCACAAAATGTGCCACACTTAGAGGAGGCCTTCACTAGGTTTAATGCTCTACTGTCACCAAATTAAAATTCATAATTATTTTGAGAAAGGGGGCCCTGTATTTTCATTTTGCCCTGGGCTCTGCAAATTATGTAGGCATTCCTGTTCCCAGTGTAGTCCATGGCTGAACATGGGGTTCAGTAAATGATTTTGAATTTGAATGTTGAATTATCCATAGTTTCTCCTGTCCAGAAAAGGAACCATAAATGTGTTCCTGTGAAACTCCTTTGCATTATTTCAACACATTTATCAAACTCTCACTACTCTCATAGATAATTCTCCATTCACACTTGACATTCCATTCACTGAAACCACAAAGGAAATGTTCTCATTCTCAAAGAACATATCCTACTCCAACTTTGCATTCATTCAAATGATAGAAAACAGAAGTTACTTTATAATTTATCTTTAAGAGGATTCATTTGGATTTGCTGAGTCACTCATATGAGAAAGCAAGGGCAGGTGACCTAATCACATACTTGGGAAGTGCATTTTACCACTTTCCATTCTTCACCCACTCAAGAGAAGTACAGGACTTGGCTTTCCAGGAATGGCAGAAGAGCCTTCGCTGTGATAACACCTCTAAGAGAGGGCTGTCAAGAAATTGCTTTTCAGTTGAAATAGGAAAATATGTTGTGAAACAAATGAATGCCCTCTCAACCTGGTTTGATGTAGAAGTATGATTTAGTAGTTCTGCTTGATGATTCTATTCATTTGTTGTGATTTGTAGAGAACTTTGGTTTAGGAGTGTATGGAAGTCATCAAGGTCAGTTACAAGAGTCAAACACTCTCAATTCTCAGATCTGGATGCAGCTGACAGAGTGTACAGCACACTCTGTGATTAGAAACAGCTTGAGTGGTACATAGCACAGTATTTTCATTGACTTGTTTAAAGTAGTATTGGTTCAGTGGTTGTACTGCTTTGTTTAAAGTAGTATTGGTTCAGTGGTTGTACTGCTTTATTTATTTTGAAAACCTTAGTAAGGATGTGGTCAGGACCATGCTGCTGCCATCATTATCATCATCATCATCATCATCATCATCATCATCATCATCATCACCAAACACATTATTTTAGGGCTTAACAGTTTCCAAAGCATGTTTGAATCTACTGCCAGTCTGTTAATGCCAAGAGAGCATGCATTTCTAGTGAAGGTATATTGGCCATTTTTGCCTCACATCCACTTACTGGAGATGTTGCTTTGAGAAATGAAAAGGAAAACTGGAATAGGCTGAAAAAAACCCTGGAAACTCAGAACACCAATTCTGTAATAAATATAATTGGGTTAGGAGGAGGAAGAAGTCGAAAATAACAGGGAAACATGACTTACAAACATTAAAGGGAGTGATGTGGGCTCTGCCTCATAGGGTTGCCCAACCCCCCCACAAGTGCTGAGTGTTTGGCTTTCAGGGGTTGTTGCTGTCCTCTTCTATCAGAAGGAATGGGTTAACCCAATTAATTGCTCTTTATGTAGGCTCCCTGAGTAAATGATAAAGAGAGTGGGGGGTATTCTTGTTAATTTCTGGTTGGAAGCAAATGCATTATGGAGATGAAAGTAGTCACCTAACAAAAAGACTTCTCTCACTACAAAAGGGATGACAGGTCCTTTAAAATAGGGACTTCTCAAATATTTGTTTATGAGTCATTAATTACTCAACTAAGAAACTAAAGCCTCTGCTTTAGTTAATCAGAAATTAAGAAATGTCAATCAGAAATTAAGACAAAGTGAATCTAAAATCATACTGGTAAAAGGATTATAGAGGCCAGGTTTTATATGTGTCATTTTATTGGAGAGCAAGTTAAAATTCCAGAGTATGCATCAATTCCAGGCCCTTGGCAATCTTTGAGAGAAAGCAAGTGAAAAAGATCAGAGGCTTTCAAAAAAAAAGAATCAACCTTATATTTAAATTGCAGCTAATATTGATAAGGACAGCATATTTTCAATCCCTGTTAGATTCCAAGTTCTGCAAGAGTAAGGACTGTGTCTGGTTTATCTTGCAGTGCAGGCATAAAATAGGAATGCAGGAAATGCTGCCTGACTTCAAATAAAATTTAGAGGGATCCTGGAGTGATGAGGCAACATATTTGCATATTTGGTGTAATGCGTCAGAGTAAGTAGTTAAGTGTTCACCAGAATTTGACAACTTGAGATACTTAAAAAACGTGCTTGGTATCCCAGTGTGAGGCCTTTTGCCCTGAGAAACATTATGGCCTGTGTTGTGAATATATGTTTGGCTCTTTGGGGAGGCGCACACTGGGGCATCATATACCCTTCTGCTACACAAATGATAGCATATGATTTGATAGACTTGATAAAGCAGAAGGACTCTGGACAGGCCCCTCTTTTTACTTCAGTTCCTTGAAAAACGAGGAAGATTTTTTCCTACCTTCTCTGCCCACCACCATCACTAAGCCATTAAGCCTAGATTTGGGAGGAAGGCTTGCTGCTACCTCTTCCACTGCCATATAGTGCTGCTGCAAAGGTAGATCCTAATAGTCAAGAAATATCTCTTTAATGCCTGTGAATCAAAAGGCTGGAAGTGGTGGGCTGAAGCTACTAGTTGAGAAGATTGAGAAAGTATTTTCCTCCAGCATCAGCTGAGTGGATATTGACTTGTCAATTCTACTTTCTTTTTTTTTTTTAATTTTACTTTCTAAAAGTATCTTAAATCCATGCCACATCTTAACCTTTCAGCCTTCTAAGCCATCGTCTTCTCATCCATGATTATTGCAATGTCCTCCTCACTGAACTTCTTTTTCCACATTTGCTCCCCTTCAGTCTATCATGCATACTGTAGCCAAGGGATCATTTAACAACTTCAGTCAGACCATGTTAACTTTCTTTTCAAATCTCTGCAATGGCTCTTGATTTCACTCAGTGAAAAGCCAAAGTCCCTCAAAAACCTTACATAGAGGGCACCTGGGTGGCTCAGTGGGTTGGGCCTCTGCCTTCGGCTCAGGTCATGGTCTCAGGGTCCTGGGATTGAGCCCCGCATCAGGCTCTCTGCTCAGCGGGGAGCCTGTTTCTCCCTCTCTCTGCCTGCCTCTCTGCCTACTTGTGATCTCTCTCTCTCTGTCAAATAAATAAATAAAATCTTTAAAAAAAAAAAAACCTTACATAGTTACCCAGTGGTCATTTTGACTCTTATTCCTTTCCTCCATCCCTTCTCTGCTCCATCCAAACTGGCTGCCTCTCTGTTGACAAACTCCTGCCTCCGGGATTTTGGGGAGAACATTTTTTAAAGGATTTTATTCATTTATTGGAGATAGAGAAAGAAAGAGAGACCACAAGCAGGGGAAGGGGCAAAGGGAGAGGGAGGAGCAGGCTTCCAGCCCAACAAGGAGCCCGATGTAGAACTGGACCCCAGGACCCTGGGATCATGACCTGAGCCAAAGGCAGACACTTAACCAACTGAGCCACCCAGGCACCTGGGAGAACACATTTTAGAAAAGCTCTTTACCTACTGACTCTTACCTGTCTTTCAGGCAATAGCTTACTTGTCCATGCCTCAGTCTACTCAATGTATCTTTCATAGGATTCTGTTGGCTTCCTTCCTGGCATTTACTATAGTTTCTTATTCTATACTGTAATGGATATGATGTCTACTCCACCCCCATTAGAACATAAACTTCTTGATGGCAGAGATCATGCAATTTCTTGCTCAACATTGTATCCTTAGAGCCTTGTAAAACATCTGGTGCATAGTATGTATTTAGTAAACATAACCAATAACCCTTTACTTAGTGTGAGGTATAAATAATGTACCCAAAATTTGCATGCTGCTTACAGGTGTGCATTCCATCTAGTGTTTCTTTTGTTTCCTATGAGCTGTTATTAAATCAATTGTACATCTCAATCAGTGGTACTTTGAATAAAGGAGATATGGCATGCAAAGTCACCTTAAAGTAATGCAATGATTCATGGGTCAGTAGGACTTCAATGTAGCCTGATAGTAACACATCAAATGAAACAATGTATTCTTATAAAAGCTGTTTGGGCTGTTAGTGCCAGAAGCTTAAGGAAAGATGCCCTAGTGATAATTATATTATTCACTACAAATAGGTATACTGGCCTCTGGTTTTATAAGTTAGTGTCTATTAATGTGACTTTGCCCTTGAGAGATGAATCTATTCCATTTCAGGTGGGCTAATAAACGATAAAATCAGATTCTAGAGTCCATAAAATTGAAGTTCAGACATTTAAATTACTTTTATAATTCATCAACTTAGTTACTCTGATAGGACTCTTTACATAGGATTCATCTTGGTACTGTGGATTTCAATGCATGGAATGTCCTCAATCCTTGAACTTTATTTTTTAAATTTTTATTATTTTTAAAATATTTTATTTATGTATTTGAGAGAGAGGTCAGAGAGAAAACAAGCAGTGGGGAGGGGTAGAGGGAGAGTGAGAGAGAGAGAAGCAGACTCTGTGCTGAGTAGGAAGCCCGACATGGGGCTTGATTCCAGAACCTGGAGATCATGACTGACCTGAGTCAAAGGCAAACACTTAACTGACTGAGCTACCCAGGTGCCCCTCAATCTTTGAACTTTAACTGAGGCTGCTACTGTTTCAAATTTATTGCAAACATGCTTTAGGGTATAGAGAAATGCTAAACAGAATTAGAAGAGTTTCTAAGGAGGAAATGTCTCTCAAAATTGAGCATAATTAACTGGAAATTATTCCACACTACAGTGAAATGTATATATTATAGTCAGTTCATATTACTACAAATTTATAAAATAAAATATGCTACCCCTCATTCTTTTACTCTCCCATTTTGAACTACACAATATAACATTAAATTTCTTTGGGGCGCCTGGGTGGCTCAGTGGGTTAAAGCCTCTGCCTTCGGCTCAGGTCATGATCCCAGGGTCCTGGGATTGAGCCCCGCATCTGGCTCTCTGCTCCGCAGGGAGCCTGCTTCCTCCTCTCTCTCTGCCTGCCTCTCTGCCTAGTTGTGATTTCTCCCTGTCAAATAAATAAAATATTAAAAAAAAATTTCTTTGATCTTCTTGACTTAATAGGTAGTTCCTTTCTTCTATGGTTTTCTTTTTTCACTTTTCTTCCTAATGAGATTTTTGTGGCAATTCATGAGACTGTCTCTGTCCTTTCTTTTTCCCCATCTTCTTCCTTTTTCTCCAGTTACTTCTTTTCTTTCTCTTCCCTGCTGCTTGTACCTTGGCATTTTGATGCTATAGATATTTTAGTACTTTGTATGATATTGTAGCTTTTCTCTGGGAAAAAAAGCTCTGTATTCCCTCTTTTTTTTTTAATTAATTTATTTATTTTTATTTGCTTATTTACAGCATAACAGTGTTCATTGTTTTGGCATCACACCCAGTGCTCCATGCAGTACGTGCCCTCCCTATTATCCAACACCTGGTTCCTCAACCTCCCACCCCACCCCACCCCCTCCCGCCGCCCCTTCATAACCCTCTGGTTGTTTTTCAGAGTCCATATTCTCTCATGGTTCATCTCCCCTTCCAGTTTCCCTCAACTCCCTCTCCTCTCCATCTCCCCATGTCCTCCATGTTATTTGTTATGCTCCACAAATAAGTGAGACCATATGATACTTGACTCTCTCTGCTTGACTTATTTCGCTCAGCATAATTTCTTCCATCTGTATTCCCTCTTGAGAAAAGTATTGATTATCGATCTTTGATCTTTGTCAGGAAAGACCATTGAAGTACAGGATAGTCATTTGTTTGGAAATTGTAGTAATGATAGCTTAGCTGTGTATCTTAATTATCTATTACTACATAACAAACTACCCAAATTTAGTGAATTAGCACAATAGTTATCTTACTATTTCACATGATTCTGTGGATTGATTGGGCTCAGTCTGGTGATTTTTCTGCTGGACTTTCTTGGGATCTCTTACATGACCCTAAGTCAGATTATGGTTGAGGCTAAAACATATAAGCTGTCTTAACTTACATAGTCTGATACATTGGTTGGTATTGCTCAAGGCTGGGCTTGGCTGGAAAGATGGGACAGCTGGGTCACCCCTTCTCCACATGACCTTTTCACCTGTTCTCAGTATCTTGGTTGCTGGACTTTTTACATGGTGGCTCAGCATATCCAATAGCACAAAAGCAGAAGCTGTAAGGTATTCCTAAGGTTTTGTTCCAAAACAGGAATAGGGTCACTTTGGTATTCTGTTGATTAAAGTAAAACACAGAGCAAACCAGATTTAGTATGGGTGGGGCCTACCCAAAGTCATGCATAGCATGAGGCATCATTCATTTGCAACCATCTCTGGATTAACTACCACACTGGAGAGTACAATTCATATCCCTTTAGGTATTGCTGGACGGAGGCTTACCAGTCAAAAACCATATTTTCCAGAATACATTTTTTCTTGTGGCCGTTGACTAATTATCACAATGGAATGGGAGTGAAAATGATATATTTTGCTTTAGGGTTAAGGCTTTTATGAATGGTTGTGCCTTTTCTATTCTCTTTCTATTTTTCATTGATTAGATGCAAACAATAAAATCTTGAGGATGACAGAGACACAATTTAACAGGAGCCTAAGTCCTTGGAAGATTGTATGGAGGAAAGCTGTCAGTAGAACAGATACTCTCACTTTGTACTATTATAAGAATAAGAAATAAATGTAGGTTGTGTTATGTTCTTGAAAATTTGGAGTAAATTTGATACTACAGGCTAGTGTTACCATACTAATGAAGAAATGTAGTATTTGCACTACATCCACAAAATGAAATATAAAAATCATATGATCATTTCAGTAGACATAGAAAAAGCATTTGACAAGATTCAATATCCATTCATGGTAAAAACTCTCAACAAAGTGGGTGTAGAGGGAATATACCTCAATGTAATAAAGGTCATATATGGAAAACCTATAGCTAACATCATACTTAATAGTGAAAAACTAAGAGATTTTTCTCTAAGATTAGGAATGAGATGAGGTTGTTGACTCTCACCACTTTTATTCAACATAGGACAAGAAGTCCTAGCCACAGCAATTACCTAAGAATAAGAAATGAGAGGCATCCATATTGGTAAAGCACAAGTTAAACTCTCACTATTTGCAGAAGACATGATAGTATATATATAGAAAACCCTTGAAGACTCCACCAAAAAAACTACTAGAAGTAATAAATGAATTCAGTAAAGTTGCAGGATACAAAATTAATACCTAGAAGTCTGTTGCACTTTTATACACTAATAATGAAATAGCAGAAAGAGAAATTAAGAAAAAAAACCCCTCCATTTACAATTGTACCAAAAATAATAAGATACATAGGAATAAACTTAAGCAAGGAAGTGAAAGAGCTATACCCTGAAAACCATAAAAAACTGATAAAAGAAATTGAAGAGGACACAAAGGAAAGGGTATTCCATGCTCATGGATCAGAAGATTAATACTGTAAAAATGTCCATATTACCCAAAGCAATCTTCATAATCAGTGTAATCCCTATCAAAATACTAACCACATTTTTCACAGAACTAGAATAATTACACTAAAATTTGTATGGAACCACCACAAAAGACCCCAAATAGCCAAAGCAGTCTTAAAAAAGAAGAAAGAAAAAAAAATTGGAGGCATCACAATTCTTTACTTCAAGATATACTACAAAGCTGTAGTAATTAAAACTGTGGTATTGGCACATAAACACAAACATACATCAATGGAGCAGAATAGAGAGCCCAGATATAAACCCATACGTATATGGTCCATTAATATATGACAAGGAGTCAAGAATATACAATGGGGAAAAGACAGTCTCTTTAAAAAAATGTGCTGGGAAAACTGGATAGCTATCTGCAAAAGAATGAAACTGGAAAACTTTCTAACTCCATACACAAAAACAAACTGAAAATGGATTAAAGGCCTAAATCTGAGACCTGGGACCATAAAAATCCTAGAAGAGAACACAAGTAATAATTTCTCTGACACTGGCCATAGCAACATTTTTCTAGATATGTCTCCTAAGGCAAGGGAAACAAAAGCAAAACTAAACTACTGGGACTATATCAAAATAAACAATCAACAGAACAAAAGGCAACCTACTAAGCTGAAGAAGATATTTGAAAATATATATCCAATAAGATGTTGATATCCAAAATATTTAAAGGACTTATACAACTCAGCACCAAAAAAATGAACAATCTAAAAATGGACCTGAATAGACATTTTTGTGAAGAATACATATGGATGCCCAACAGACACATGAAAATGTGCTCAACATCACTAATCCTCAGGGAAATGCAAATCAAAGCACAGTGAAGTATTACCTATACCTATGAAAATGGCTACTTTCAGTAGGACAAGTAATAACAAGTGCTGTTAAGGATGTGGAGAAAAAGGAACCCTCGTGCACTGTTAGCAGGAATGTAAATTGGTATAGCTACTGTGGAAAATAGTATAGGGATTCCTCAAAATTAAAATTTTAAATTAAATTAAAATTTAATTATAACTATAATTATATATAACTATATATAATTATATAAATATATATAAGCAAATATGGTATTTTATGAAGGCTAATTGGTACTGATGGCGATGCTAAGTATGAGAATACCATACATCATAGTTTTCATGCCTACTTTGTGGTGACACTAAAATGAAGATCATAAAAATTTCAACTATTTAACTCAGAGAAAATGCAACTTATGCCTCTGCTGACTAAAGAATTTCCCATTAATTCATGGTCATAGCCAATTAATTTTCTGCTTTGAGTGATAGTCAAAATTTGTGCTAAATTTCTGTTAATATACTGCAAATTGATATGAAAACTGTTGAAGAATTGTATAAATTGTATAAAGGATGTTAAACACTGTAGGCATACTAAAAGATAGAGATCTGTATTAGTGTAAAATTACAAACACCAAAATTTATGGGAACTTAATCATCAAAATCTGTGTATAAAAAATTTAATCTCTTAAAGTTATTTTGCATGGATGAAAAGTTGAGGCAAAATTATAATGGACACATAAACACGTCGATAGAAGAGTACAGTGTCATTTAGAATAGCTTAGTGTCAAATTGTGTCAAAATAGCCACAAGAGAATAGCAGACTTAGATTCATCATGAGCCTGCTATAATACCTGATATTACTAGTATCAAAGTCTCACAGTGGCCAAGAAGTCATGCAGTTAACATTAGTTCTGGTGTCAAAACCATAACAGACTGGGGGGCGCCTGGGTGGCTCAGTGCATTAAGCCTCTGCCTTCAGCTCAGGTCATGATCCCAGGGTTCTGGGATCAAGCCCTGCATCAGGCTCTCTGCTCAGCAGGGAGTCTGCTTCCCCCTTGCTCTCTGCCTGCCTCTCTGCCTGCTTGTGATCTCTGTCTGTCAAATCAATCAATCAATCAATCAATCAATCTTAAAAAAAATAACAGACTGGATTGGGATAAATGTAATGCAAGACAGGAAACAATGTGTGTTGGAGAGGATGTGGAGAAAGGGGAACCCTCTTACACTGTTAGTGGGAATGCAAGTTAGTGCAGCCACTTTGGAGAACAGTGTGGAGATGCCTCAAGAAATTAAGAATAGAGCTTCCCTATGACCCTGCAATTGCACTGCTGGGTATTTACCCCAAAGATACAGATGTAGTGAAAAGAAGAGCCATCTGTACCCCAATGTTTATTGCAGCAATGGCCACAGTTGCCAAACTGTGGAAAGAACCAAGATGCCCTTCAGTGGATGAATGGATAAGGAAGATGTGGTACATATACACGATGGAGTATCATGCCTCCATCAGAAAGGATGAATACCCAACTTTTGTAGCAACATGGACGGGATTGGAAGAGATTGTGCTGAGTGAAATAAGTCAAGCAGAGAGAGTCAAGTATCATATGGTCTCACTTATTTGTGGAGCATAACAAAGAACACAGTGGACATGGGGAGATGGAAAGGAGAAGGGAGTTGAGGGAAACTGGAAGGGGAGATGAACCATGAGAGATTATGGACTCTGAAAAACAACCAGAGGGTTATGAAGGGGTGGGGGGGGTGGGAGGTTGAGGAACAAGGTGGTGGGTAATAGGGAGGGCACGTACTGCATGGAGCTCTGGGTGTGGTGCAAAAACAATGAACACTGTTACGCTGAAAATAAACAAATAAAAAAATATATAAATAAAAAAAGAAAAAAATGAAATGCAAGATCCTGCAGAGTGGAGAATAGGCAGGCTCAGATATCACACTTGGAACTCAAGTTTCAGCAAGTCCATTAAGCTCCCTTGATTTTGAAAAACAAGAAGCCCTCAAGATGCCTTAAGTAATTAAGGTTTGTTGTAAGAATATAGACGAGGAGTAACCTCACTGGGTAACAGGTAGCTGTCACTCTGGATCCAAGGAAGCTGCTCCAAGGATGGGTTTTCTTGTTGTATACCCTTAGTTCAACCTATCATGGATCTCCACTGCAGAGCTCTATTATTAACTGGACTTTGCTACTTGTTTTTGCTTCTCTTTTTTCCAGTTACAAGAATAGACTGATCTGATGAACCACACCCCCTAGCCTCTGTGTGTCTTTTCGAATACTCAGGCTTCTCCTGGTACAATGGAGGACATATAAATTCCTACTACAACCAAACTTTCCACATGTGCCATCAATCTCAGCCCTTCCTGCCTGACCAAAGACATTCCAGAAATTTTCTGTTTACTCCTTTTATCCTCAACATTTCCCATCTCAACTGCATTATTCCTATGAGCACAAAAATATGTTGTAATTTCTCCATTATTAAAAACAACACAAAACAAAATCTTGGCCTCATATCCATCTCTGACACTGTCTTATTTGTCTGCTCTCTTTTATAGCAAAACTGCTTGAAAAGAGTTGCCTGTGCTGTCTTCATTTCATTTCCTCACATTCCCTCTTAAGGCCTACTCAAATTAGGGTTTCGTGCATAGCACTGTACTTATATGGCTATTGCCAAGGTGAAAGACCTTCTCATTGAAATCAGTCATCAATTATCATACCTCATTGTGCTTGGCCTATCTGTAGCATTTGATAGAGTTAATCATTTCTTCGTCCTTGAAACACTTGAACCTGGATTTCATGACCTGTGCTTTCCTTGTTTTCCTTCTACCTTACTGGCCACTCCTAATCAATTTCAACTGATGATTCCTGTACATCTTTTACCTCTAAGGATTGGGTTGCCCTGGACTAGGTTCTCAGACCTCTTCTCCCTATATACTCATTCCTTCTTGACTTATCCAGTTCCCTGGCTTAGAATATCATCTATATGCTAATGATTCCCAAATCTGTATCTCTAGTCCAAAACCTCTTCCCTAATTGCTTGATACATATATCCAATGACCTCCTTGACAGCCTCACATTAATAGCTTAAACTTAATATTTCTGTTATGGACTAAATGTTTATGCCCCCTCAAAATTCATATGTTGAAACAAAATCCCCAATGTGATGATATTTAGCAGTGAGACCTCTGGGAAGGATTAGATTATGAGGGCTTAACCTTCATGAATGAGATTAATGCCTTATAAAAGGGGATCTGGAGAGCTCCCTCAGCCTTCTGCTATGTGAGGATACTATAAGAAGACAGCCATCTGTGAACCAGGATACCAAATACCAGATACCAATTCTGCTGGCATTTTGATCTTGGACTTCCCAGCCTGCAGATCTGTGAGAAATAAACATCTGTTGTTATAAGCTACCCAGTCTATGATATTCTGTTATAGCAGCCTGAATGGAATAAGACAACATCTAAAACAGAACTCCTGATGTTCTGCCCCAATTTTGAGCAATCTGCAGCATTTCTTACAGTCAGGACTTGGTAATCCCATTCTTCTAGTTGCATAGGCCAGCATCTTAGAATTATTCTCACTCTTCTTTTTCTTCTCTCACAACCCACATCCCATATGTGAGCAAATCTTGTGTCTCAACTGCCAGTTGAAACAAAATTCAACCACTTCTTCTTACCCTTGGACTACTCTGGTCCAAACATCCACCACCTTCTTTCTGAATTATTGTAATAACCTATTAACTAGTCTCCTTAATTTTATCTTTTCCCTCTATAATCTATTCTCAGCATCCAGTGATATTTTAAAACTTTAAATCAGATCAATCTCCTGCTCCAAAGCATCCAGTAGCTTACCATATCAAAGAGGCTACAATGCCTACAAGGCATCTGTTATCTCTTCTAAAAACAAGTTTTCCCACCTTAGTCCAATCCAGATTTCTTGATATCTCTCTCACCTTTTTCCCCCCAATTTCTATTTTGGGGATGAATATCTGATTGGTCTAGTCAATTATATATCACTGTTTAATCTGTATTTATTGGTTGCTTCTGAGTCAGGGCTTACTCTTCATCTGAACAATGAATAGAGGCTAAGGCTTTCTTTTTCCCACAGAAGAGGCCTGTGCCCAGGTTCTGTCTATTGCTGTTTGGTGTGATGAAGATTTTTATATACATTAGGATGTGGCATGGACTGGATGCTCTGGTGGGAGATGGGCTTAATGTATTGCCCTATAAGACTTCAGGTTATGACTTCATTTTCTAGGTAGTTTATATGATTTTAACTCCCACCTACACTTGAGGATGGAATTTTTAACTGTAAAAATTGGAAAATGAACAAGTATATTTGGGCTTGGGGATACAAGCTATGTGACCTCAGAAAAATCACTTACCCACTAAGCTTTAGTTACTTCAACTGTAACATAAGGAATAATCACAGCATTTCCCTCATAGGATTTATATGAAGATTAAATGAGAATATATATGTATATTTGAAAGAGAACCAAATAGGAATTCTAGAACACGCACAAAAAAGTAAGTGAAATCAAGCTCTACCATGTAGATTTAACACCTAGAGAGAGAATTAGTGAGTGAAATAGATAATTCAGAAGAAGTTATCCAAAATTATACAAATAGGATGGAAAATAGAAAAGATGATAGGAGGCAGATAAAGATAGAGAAGCTTGAACATATATTCAAAATTGATGTCCAAGAATGAGAATGATATTTGAAGAGATGATGGCTGAGAATTTTTCAAAACATATAAAGAGAATAAGGACAAAATAAAGATTTCAGAGTAACAAAAAACAAGAAACTTTCTATAAACAGATTTAATGGGTAATATTTACACAGAAGAAAAATAATCGTCAGTGGAGGTGTGGAGATGCAGGAAAGAATAATGATAAAAATAGAAAATGTTGGTAAGTCTAAATGAACATTTTAAAGTTTAACAACAACAGTATATTGCATGTATATATATATATATATATATCCCATATATATTACATACACAGATATATTTAATATATATGTAATTGAAATACACAAAAACCTTAGTATATAATTTATACATTGTCCTTGAAGAGATGAAAGTACTCACTTAACAGCAGTATATAACTGGAGGAACAAAGGTGAGTTATTGAAGAATGCATATAGTATAGATTTATTTATAGAAATTTCAAAACATACAAATTTAACACATTATTTAGAGGATAAACATGGGGCTAACCAGTAAAGAAATTCTGAGAATGATAAATACAACATTCAGTGTGAGAATAAGGAGGGTCCTGCAGAGACTATCATTATCAGTGACACTTAAATCAGGTGGTAGACAGTGTTTGTTGAATTCTATTTCATAAGTTTTGTAAGAGTCTCATATCTGCTCAGTGTTACTCGAAACAGTGAAAGAGACTATAATGTCTTACGAGATTAAGAAGTAATTTAGAAATAATAAAACTTTGGGGCACTTGGGTGGCTCAATGGATTAAGCCTCTGCCTTCAGCTCAGGTCATGATCTCAGGGTCCTGGGATTGAGCCCCGCATCGGGCTCTCTGCTCAGCGGGGAGCCTGCTTCCCCCTCTCTCTCTGCCTGCCTCTCTGCCTACTTGTGATCTCTGTCTGTCAAATAAGTAAGTAAAATCTTTAAAAAAAAAAGAAATAATAAAACTTCAAGAAAAAAAACCTAAAATGTAGCAAAAAATGATGAGAACTCCTTTAGGCCTTATGCAGTTAGCACAAAATAATTAAGCCCAAAAGATAATATAGCTATTAAAAAAGATCATAAGACTGTGTAAATACTGATAAAATAAATTGTATTAACGCACTAGAGAACAATTGTAAGTATCTAAGAATAAATTATTTTACTATCAAAATGTTATATATGATTTTATTTTAAAAATATTTTATGTTAGGTATTTTTATTTGTATATGCATATAAAATTTTACATTTATATCTATAAATTTAAATTTGTATATATTTTATAATATACTAAAATATTATGTATATTATATAAATTTATGTGTAAATTTATAAATAAATAGTTGTATATTTTATATATATGTGTATATACATATACATCCAATAATTATATATAATACACCTCCATATATCTATTACTCAGATGCAAAAATTATCAAGTTCTTGCAACATGTGTCTCATTACCTTTCCCTATTGCTTCTTATGTTGCTGAAGTAGGCTGGATATTAAAATATGAGAATTAAAAAACTATAAAAGAAGTAAGGGAATATCCAAGAAAATCTGAGCAAAGAAAGTTTCATTATTGCAGTGAAGAATTCTACAATAGTGGTTGGACAGCTAACGTCAGATCTCTTAGAGTTCGAGTAGGATAGGATTTTAAACTTGTTAGACTTCAAAAGAACTTTGGTTGAAAGTACTGGAATGGAGGACAAAGAGCAGTAAGATAAGATCCTTATCCTGAAGAAGCCTACTGTGGGTGTCAGCAACTCGGCTACAGTGTGGCGGTACAGTGTGCACTGTGAGTGGTGGGAATTTAGCACAATGGCACCAGAGAGGAAGGTATGATAAATCACATCTGAGGGTCAAGAAGGCGGCATAATCTGTAATATACCTTGAAGGATGGGATAAATCTTGCCACGTGGAGAAAAGCAGGAGGGCACAGAGCTATCAAGAATGAATAGGAGGGGCACTTGGATGGCTCAGTGGGTTAAAGCCTCTGCCTTCAGTTCAGGTCATGATCCCAGGGTTCTGGGATCGAGCCCCGCATCGGGCTCTCTGCTTGGTGGGGAGCCTGCTTCCCTTCCTCTCTCTCTGCCTGCCTCTCTGCCTGCTTGTGATTTCTGTCTATCAAATAAATAGATAAAATCTTAAAAAAAAACAAAAAAGAATGAATAGGAGGAGGAATCTCTCTGCACTGAACATTGGCAAGTCAAGTTCCACAACCCTTTCCCTCACCAGCTCTAAGCCCTACCATTGGATCCTACTGTTAGGCTAAGGGCACCCAAAGACTCTGGTAGTAAATCATATAATGCAAAATGAGAATTAATTAAGCTGGTCAGTTGCTGTGACATCACATATGCCACAGGATAGGTCATTTTTATTAAAGAGGTTGGGGAGTCTAGAAAATGGAAAATGGATAAATCCTGGGGTATTGCCAGGGGTGGGACTTCGGGGTTTTGCGTGAGAACCCCTCATAAATAGATCGTCCGTGTGTAGGAAAGGGGTGAAAACAAGATGGCAAGCTTTGGTTCCTGACTGTTGCAAGGGCTGTTCTCAATCTTAGCTGTGCATTAAAATTGCCCTGGAGCTTTAACCTTTGACCCAGCTTTGCCTGTAAGGGTTTCATTTCATTGTTTTAGGGCATGGCCCTGGAGTCAGAATTTTACATGTTTCCCAAATGATTGGACTGTGCAGCCAGGGTTGAGAACCCTCACTAAATCTATCCAGTCTCTTCTGGAATAGCTATATTGAAGTAGGACAGGGACAATTTCTTATTCATCTTTATGCCCACTGATATACCTAGCACAAGGTCTTATAGTTATAAATTTCTTAGGAAATGCTCCTTAAATACTCAATTTCTAGAGAACATGCTGTACTAAAATATTGGTGTGTGTCTTTTTGGTGCAATGGAATCACTGTTTTCTTTCAGATATACATTGGTTAGATATTTTAGTGAGAATGTCTAAAATAGTGTATTAGTCAGCTCTATACCTTGTTGTGGGAGACATTCTAATTTTCTTTCCAAAAGTACTTTCCCCCACCTGGCTTTTCTTTGCTAACAGAACCCTGGGTCTTGTTCAGTGGAAAATGTGCCCAATCTAAACCAATTCCCACTGACCATTGACTGGTCTAGAAAGAGGTATGTGTGACACAGTTTTTGGCTATCTAGATTACAGGGGGGAATATGAGAAAGGCTTTTCTTCTTATAAATAGTTGTATAAATAGGGTCTCAGGGAACCCTCTTCCTTCCTATTGTGATTTGAATCTTGTTATATGAATGTCTGGAGCTGCGGAAGACATCTTGTGACCAAGAGGTGACAAATCTGAGAAAGGTATAACAGAATGGTAAAAAGGGCTTGACTTGTGGATCATGTCTTTGAGAACTCAAAGCCTGGTACTGTTTTCCACTAGATTTCTAATTCAGTATACAATAAATGTCTTCCTGGAATAAGCTGTTGTTGGTGACAATTCTGTTACTTGCAGCCCAAAGCATCACACATTGAACAACTCCTTTTTAAAAAAATCAAGATATTTCTTTATTTTTAGGATATACTCATCTTTAATGTCATAATTTTCTCATAACAATAAGGTATTTTCAGTTTCTTTTTTATTGAGGTATAGTTTTTTTTCCCATTTTATTTATTTTTTTCAGCATAACAGTATTCATTGTTTTTGCACAACACCCAGTGCTCCATGCAAAACGTGCCCTCCCTATTACCCACCACCTGATTGAGGTATAGTTTATATACAATGTTACACTGGCTTTAGGTGTATAACAAGGATTCAGTAACTCTATATGTTATGCTATGCTCATCACAAATGTAGCATCCAGCTGTTGCCATACAACACTATTACAGTAACATTGACTATATTCTCCACAGTGTACCTTTCATCCCTGTAACTTACTCATTTCACAACTGGTAGCCTGTCTCTCCCATTCCCTTTCACCCATTTTTCCTATTCACCCATCTCCCTCCCCTCTGGCAACCGCCATTTGTTCTCTGAATTTATGGGTGTTTTTGCTTTGTTTGTTCATTTGTTTGTTTTTTAGATTCCACATATAAGTGAAATAATCACATATTTGTCTTTCTCTGTCTGACTTATTTCACTTAGCACAATACCCTCTAGTTCCCTCCATGTTTCCACAAATGACAAGATCTCCTTCTTTTCTATGGCATGATATTCCATTTTGTGTGTGTGTGTGTGTGTGTGTGTGTGTGTGTGTGTGTGTGAAATCTCCTTTATCCTTTCATCTATCAATGGTGATTTAAGTTGCTTCCATATCTTGGCTATTGTAAATGATGCTGCAATAAACATAGGGGAAAATATATCTTTATGAATTAGTGTTTTCATTTTCTTTGGGTAAATACCCAGTAGTGGAATTACTGGATCATATGGTATTTCTATTTTTAATTTTTTGAGGAACCTTCATACTGTTTTCCACAGTAGCTGCACCAATTTACACTCCCAACAACAGTGGATGAGGAATCCTTTTATTCCACATTGTCACTAACACTTATGTTATTTCTTATCTTTTTGATACTAGCCATTCTAAGAGGTGTAAGGTGATATCTCATTATGGTTTTGATTTTCACTTTCCTGATGATGAGTGATGTTGAGCATCTTTTCATGTGTGTGTCTATTGGCTGTCTGTATGTCTTATTTGGAAAATTGTGCAAATCATCTGCCTATTTTTTAATTGGATTGCTTGTTTTTTTTTTTGTTGTTGTTAACTTGTGTAAGTTCTTTATATATTTTGGATATTAACCCTGATAGTAGGTATTTTTAATCACAATTGTTGAGTTTCCTGTTTTTCTCTGTCTTTTCTTAATCTGCTTATAATAGTAATCCAGTTTCATTAAAGAGAAATTTCATAATACACAGAAGTACAGTGAAGAAAATTCAAAACACTCGTAATCTTACCACATAGATATACTTGCTGTTAACATTTTGGTTTGCTTTTTTTTCAGTATTATTTGAAATTTCATTTTTATCAAACTTCTATGTATTTATAGTTTAAAATAAAATAGTTCTATAAAATGTATAAAAATAACAAGTGTCCCATGTTTCCCAAGCCTCATTGCCACTTCACATATATACTTAAACTTTTACCTCTTTCTTGCCATATTCATCTCCAAATATATAGATAACTTATAATATTTATATTTCTTTATATTTTAGTTTCACATGTTCTCTTTTACTTCCAAATATGAACAAAAGGGACTTGACTTTCTTACATAGCTTGCAGGCTTCCCAGCCTAGTTCATATCTTCTATCCCATCCTTCTAATAAGGTTATATTATAATTATATTTACTTTTATAGTTCATCTTTACATTATTATAGCATAGAAATTTTAATGATGGTTAAATCATGTAGTGTATTATGATTTTATTTCCTTTCTTATGTAAGTCTCTAATCTCCATGAATTTAACACTTAACTTTTTTTCTCTCATGTACTTATAGCACCTGTCACTATTACACCATCATATTCTCTTGAAAGATATGTATATTTCCTCTTGGTAGCTTCCCCCAAGATACTGAAGGAAGTAAACTTCTGCAACCTCCTATTTCTGAAAAAATGGCTACTTTTTGTGTCTTTGTTTTATTGTTATCTATTTCAAGAGATTTCCTTTAGTGTATCTTCCAGTATTTCTATTGAGTATTCAACTTTCTGCTGTATTATTTTAATTATCTAAAGCTATTTTTGGGATATTCCTTATAGGATTCTATTTTTATTTTATAATTTTACATTGCTTCCTGTTTTCACCTTTTTCTTCATCTTCCTCTTAAATTTGTTATTCTTTTTGTCTGATCCTTTCATGTTGGAGCTGTTCCTCGAATGTATGGTGCTACTTAGATGTTGTTCATTGATAGACATAGTGGGATATCTCTGCTCAGGATGCTGTCTTTTCCTTAATTCTCCTCTTCTTTTCATGCTTCTATCCTTGGCTCTAAATGGTGTTTCAAAATCCAGAGTTTCTATGGATCAGCTTCTCCACAGTCTATCTCTGTCAGTATATGTAAGGGCTTCTCAATCAGACTTTCAATCAATCCTTCTGGTTTTTAGAGCCATCCACACCCTGTCATCAGTGATACCCACCATCTCTAATTCCTGGGCCTTTCCAAGGTCGTTTAATCGTTTATTATAAAGGATTCATGTGAACAGCCAGATGAAGAGGTACATAAGGTGAGCTCTAGAAGGATCTTGAACATAGGAGCATCTGTCCCTTTGGAACTAGGGTATGTCCAGCTCCTGAATGACTCCATCTTTTTGGTTTACTAGAAACCTCCGTGTATATGAACATATGAATGAATATATATATTTATATTTATATGCCTATATGTATACATACACACTCATTGTGAATTTTTTGATAATGTCAAAAAAAGTGGAAGGAAAATAGACATCTATCAATAGGGGAATGGTTGAATAAAATATGGTATGTCTAAATCATAGAATATTATTCAGTCATCAAGAAAAAAATATTTGAAGGACTTCCACATATTAGTATTAAAATAGCAAGGTGCAGAAGACTGTCTTTGATGATCTTATCTATGTAAAACAATCATCAACAGAAAAAATTCTTTGTGAGATGTGATATATAGGTATGTGTCTATACCTATAATGAACTGTGAGTGTGGAAAAATATGGATTGTTGAATTCTAGGTAGTTAAAGTGGTTTATCTTCCTGTCAGGAGGGGTATGGCTTGGGATCATATGGAGTGAGGGGGAGAAAAGAGGGAGTGGAGAGCCAAGTTATAAAAAAAAAATCGTCATCATAATGGAAATATATTTTGTCTGCATCCTACCCGTCTGGCAGATATCAGATTTAGAATTCTCAAGTTTTTAATTTCCATTTTGCTATAGCAACAGCTAACTAATGGCAGGACCTTATTGAGTGAGTTAATATTTGTTGATACCTCAAAATATAGCCATCTGATTGGAAGATATTGGCCACATATTGGATTCTGAATCACATAAATAAGGGCTATAAATAAATAGAATCATAGTTAAGCATATTAGAGAAAACAATATGGGGTGTTTCAGTGATGTTCTTTAAATATCCTGGAACTTTTGTAACTCAAAACTGTTCAGTAGACTAGGTGACTAATAGTTTCCTGCAAGTTCTGAAATCCTACTCTCCTAGTATCTAGTTCTTTGATTAGATTTGCACATTAAGTATTAAGGTATGAAAGAGGGAAAATAACATTTAATGGCTTGTGGCAAGCCCTGTCCAGTGGTACTTCTCTGGTGTGGTTTTGGGCACCAATCTCCATAAACCACCCTCAATATCACCACACATAAATATATGATCAAAGTAAATATCTTATATTTACTATGCAAGTAGAGCTTCAACACATATCCTCACCCCCTTTCCAGACTGCTATTCCTAAGCCCCCCCTCAGAGATTCTGAAGACTGCCAACAGCAAGCACTTTGAGTTAGTACTTAATTTAATCATTACAACTACTCTGTAAGACTAAGTGGCATTTCCATTTTACAGATAAGGAAATCAGATTCTCAGAGAGAGGTAACATAGGATTCAAGTTCAGATACCCTTCCTGGGAAGTCAGAACCTCCCCTGACTACTCTGTATTCGCAGTACTTTGCATTATTTGCAAATACCAGAAACCACTTCCGGCTGATGTCGGTGGAGAAGGGATTTGATAACTAGGAATGTTGGAATATCAGTCTCAGAACTATGCGAATTTAAGCAATACTCACTCCAATTCAGACCATAGAGTGGACTGAATGAGGACCCTATTTTACTGAATGCTATAGTTTGGCTCACTGACAATGGTTGCTGTTACTGGCATTGCTGTCCCTGCTACCTCAGCAACCCAATTGTCTACAGTCCCCACTGACTCCAGCTCACAACAGTGCTTTCCTTGAAACACTACTACAGCAAAGTCCCAACACCTGTTTGGTGAACTCAGCCTAAAATAAGAGTTTTAAAACTTCACTGTGCATTGGAATAATCTGTGAAGCTTCTTTTACTCTCTTTCCCTCTCTCTTTCTGCCTCTCTTTGCCCCTTCTTCACCTCTCTTTCCCCTCCCCCACCCTCTACCTCAGAGATTATTTTATTTTATTTTTTTAAGATTTTATTTATTTATTTGACAGACAGAGATCACAAGCAGGCAGAGAGAGAGGGGGAAGAAGGCTTCCTGCTGAGCAGAGAGCCCAATGTGGGGCTCAATCCCAGGACCCTGGGATCATGACCTGAGCCGAAGGCAGAGGCTTAACCCACTGAGCCACCCAGGTGCCCCAATTTTTTATTTTTTAAAAAAAGATTTTATTGGTTTTGGAGAGGGAGCATAAAGTGGGTGGGGCAAGCAGACTCCTCACTGGGTGTGAAGCCACACACAGGGCTCAGGGCTTCATCTCATGATCCTGAGATCATGACCTGAGCCCAAATCAAGAGTTAGTCACTTAACTGACTGTGCCACCAAGGTGCCCCCTCCCCAGAGGTGATTTTGATGCAGTTGGTCTGGGTTGGGGTCCAGGAATCATAGGTTCCAAAAAATTTACTGGCAGATCTAATGTACATTGAAGGTAAAGAGCCACTTGTCTATTCCAGTCCAGTGTTTGGTCACCAGGTTTCTTTGATAAGAAGAATCACCTAGGTACTTCCCTGGCCTAATCCCAGAGCCACTAAATCAGAGTCTCTATGAGAAGAGCCTATGTAGCTGTTAATAAGAACCTCAGGTGACTTTTATCATCAGGGAAGTTAGAAAAGTACTCTTCTAGGATATATGAGCATATTTAGCAACAAGGAGCCTGGAAAAGCAAATGTCTGGCATTTTCAGCCTCTCTAAGGGATAAGTGGGCCCTTATTCCCAGCATACACTGAAAGGGGGTTTGTATCCTGGACCCCCAGAAAGAATGACAAATGCCTATTATATTCCCAGACAGTTTCACTGTTGACACCTAGGTTTCTTTAAATGGAGTTTGTATTTTCTTCCGGAGGGTTAATTGTGACTAAAACATCAACTCTCAGCATATATCCTTGCCAAGAAAGCTATATTACTACTGCTTCTTGAGTTAGTCTTTGTCTCAGTACACATAAGAAAAAGGAGAGGGTGCTTGACTTGAGTTGGTGATTAGAGAGGCTGTGATGAGCTCTTGAATGTTATTCTGGTTTTGATATCACTTTGGTAGAAAGCTGTACCAGAATTTAGCCCTCAAGAAGTATGAGAGAATAAATACGACAAAGGCTTAAATATTGCTTGAATAATTATCATAAAATGTGGTTCAATTGTTTCCTTAGTATTGAATGTCTGGATTATGAATGATGTCTAGAAATTAAAATACCTCAGTGTATTGAATTCTTTAAAGATGACTCCTTTGAGGATCTGAAATCGTCTTTTACTTGGAGTTTAATTTATTTTTCTTATGTTTTTAAGAATGGCCTTTCCACAGAATACAGTCTATACCTCTCTAAATGAGTGTACTAATTCCTTCCACAGACCATCAGCCAGTGTAAACATTCCAATTTCAACTGCATTTATACATCAATATGTTCCTTCAGCCAAGAAGAAAAGATCTCCTCATCCCTGCTGTCAATCCATAAACTTTCTTTTATAGCAACATATTTAGGGGGAAAGACATCCATCCTACATATTCTGTACACAATCAACTGCATGTGTTAGAGCGATGCAGATGGCCTCATGGACAGCTTGAACACAGGAAGTTGCCGAAAAGAAAGGTTTGGAATGGTGATGAGGATATGCTACTCAACCTTCTCTCAGTGACATGCATTACAGCTTCACACACTCCAAGCTGTATGTTCACAGTCAGTGGGCTTACCATAATGACATTTGTTAAAGTTGTTCTCAGTAATTTTATAGATCACTCTTCTAGGGCCACGGATGGAAGTTCCCAGGCAAAAGCTTTGATTGATAAGACACTTTCTCCATACCAGCTGGATAAAAGGAAGGGCCAATGCTATTATATACTAAGTAAGGAAACCTCTTTAACAGGAACAGTCTGGTCTCTTTGAGTTCAAAATGTTTAATTGAATTGTGGCTTCTTGACCTCCAGGTGGGACAGGGGCCTATGCTAGTCATCAGAAACATCTCGTGCATCTAGGACTGTGCAACCAGCTTCAGTACAACAAATTACAGTGCCATTTGTTTCATGCTCCTTTTGTGGGGCCAGGTGATAAATGGTGCCAGCTGGGGTTACCATTTCAAACTTGCCAGTCCAGGCTCGTGGGGTCAAGCAAATTGGGATGCCCACTACTACTGCTATTAAAGGGAATAGAATGAAAAGGGGGAAATGATGTGGATTTTAGTCTGAAGGTGTGTCTGAGAAGGTTCATAGTAGGTGGCACTTATGCCTAGGGTCCAAAGGCACCTGCACTAGAAGGCTTGAGAAGTCTACATAGAAATCTGCTGCTTTTTATGCTTTGGCTCTCCTTTTTTAGCATCAAGGAGTCCTGGCCACAAAGGAAGCTGTCACATTTTGGCTCTGCTTTTGGGAAAAGACTGGATTTAGGTGATGATCTGTTTCTAAGACATCGTTTTGTAATTGGTAATTTATAAAATGATTATGTATAGATAGTTTACAATATATAGATTAGTTCACAGTGCCATTAAATAACTTGTTGAAGAGCAGGGGTCTGTCTTTTCTGTGTAGAGGGTGAGAGTAAATATTAGGATCTCTCCAGCATATGGTCTGTCACAACTACTCAGCTTTGCTGTTGTGGCATAAAAGCAGCCATAGACAATATGTAATCAAATGGGTATAGCTGTGTGACAATAAAACTTAATTTACAAAACATCTGGACTGATATAAACTATGTCACACGGTAAACATAATGCCATTGACCAAAGTGTCTTAAGATCAGGGCTCATGTGTAGGCTCTATCACCTACTAACTGTGTGACTTTTTAAAGTCTCAGTGTCCACATGTCAAAAATGGCATTACCAGTCTCTACCTACTTTATATGTCTGTTGAGAGAGTAATAATAATAAAATAATACATAACTAAATAATATTAGTGATCATTACCATCTTTTGAGCACTTACTGAATGCTAGTTATTGGGTTAGGTTGGTTATATTAATCATCTAGTTGTGTCTCATGCTGTGAGAAATGTTCCATTTCGTGTATCTATTACTACTATTAATAATCAAAATTATAAAATTTTCACTGAGCACTTGTTATGTACCAACATTGTGCTATTTTTACATGATTTCTCTCACTTAGTCCTCACAACTTTGGTGGGTATTTTTATTATTAACCCCAACTTACAAATATTAAAGTCAGAGAATGCCACTATTTTGTTGCAGAGTATGCATTAAGGAAGTAGAAACAATACAGATTGACTATTGAGTGAACCCAAATACTTCGTTCTTTTGCTTTCTTATTCTAGAGGGCATTTTCTCTTGAAATTTAATCATAATAGGAGTGTGTTCTCCCTTTTACTTCCAGCTTTGAGGTTGTCCCAATCTCTCTTTCTCTCTCACTCTCTTTTACCATTGTGTCCAGTGATTTGCTGATTCTAATGGCTTACAAATATCCTGAAGCATAAACTGTCCTGACATGTATCTAAGCAATCTGGTTGCTCAGGATCTGAAGCTCCAATGGGTGAGTAATACTATCAAACTGACTGGACAGTTTATAAATACAGGCTTGAGCTAAAGGCAGGGTCTGTGGACTGGGTCTACTCTTGGCTGGGAATAGCTAATAAGTGCTCACTTCAGTTTACTACTGATTCACTGGCTCTAGCATTTTCTATCACACTCCAAATGTGAGGGCTGGTCTCAGGTATGAAGATCAAGTATTTGAAATTGGAATTCAGCGCCACTTCTCTCTATCTCCCTTTCCCAAGCATCTTTCCAGGTCATCATGTACCCATTCATTCATTCATTCATTCAAATATTCAACAAATATTTACTGAGTACCTATAATGGAATGAGCCAAGTACTGAGCTAGATACTGGAAATATAGCAGTGATTAAGTTGTAGAGTTACTGTCCTGAAGCTGCTGGCAGTATAGTGGGAGAGCCAAAGAAGAAAATAAGTGATGTAATTATGAATTATCATAAGTTTAAGGAATTAACAAATAAACAGATTAGCTCAAGAAGGAAGATTAGGGGGTGGAGGGAAGTTAGAGTCATCAGGGAAGACCTCTGCAGAACAAACATTGATGCTGAGAATTCCAGGAGAGAAGGGGCCAACCAGACAGAGAAAATGGGAAGAGCCTTGCAGACAGAAGGAATAGTATATACAAAGATTCTGAGACAAGAGATTAGAGTTTCTGGGGAATAGCAATAACGCTTAGTGTGGCTGGATTTCAGTGGGCAATGGGAGGAGAATGAGATTGGACAGATAGGAGGGGTGGTGGTAAAGACTGAATTTTACTCTTGTCATAATGGGGAGTCATCAGCAGCCATGGAACAGGATGGTGACTGTTCTGGCTTGGATTTTAAAAGAAATCACTGGATGCCAGACTGATAATAGACTGTGGGAGCCAGGATGGGAGCAGAGAGACAATTTAGGATGCAATTGAGATGAGGAGAACGGTAACCTGGGCTAGAGGAGTGGTGGTGAAGAGGGAGAGAAGCTGTCAGAATCAACATATATTTTGGGAGTAGAGGTGACAATGCTTGCTAATGGGTCGAACATGATGTTGAGAGAAAGAAAGCCCTGAAATTAAGACTATGGGGGTTAGGGAAGCACCCCAATCTCTAGGGACTTCTGCAGGAGGAGAACCAGTGGAAAGTAAGTTTGAAGTGGCTCCTGAGATAAAAGGAAAATTAACACTGTGGTTCCCTCTGTCAGGGATTTCTGAGAAGGTATGTAAGATGAGTCTAGAAAAATAGCCCTTGGGTTAGGCAATATGGATGTCACTGGTGATCTTTGGTACCCTGGATGTCCTTATGTGGGCAAAAGACAGGAGTGAATTAAAGAGAGAATAGAAGAACTGGAAACAGTGAGTATAGATAAATATTTTGAGTACTTTAGCTGTAAAAAGGAGGTAAAAAGTTGGGGTTGGGTAGTAGAGTGGAATATGTAGCTGTGGGAGGAGATCTGCAGTCAAATGCTCTACCACTGAGCTATACCCCCTGTGGGAGGAGATCTGAATGCCAGAAGGAGTGGGGGTGGGTGGGTGCAGTGGTGGTAGTGGTCGTTAGGGAAGGAATGAAGGTCTTAAGGATCCCAGGAGGGGGTCAGGACCCAGAACTCCAGTGGAAGTGTTGCCTTAGGGAGGAATAGAGACAGAGCCTTCACTGTAAATAGAATAGAAAAAGGTGCCACTGTGGGTGGGTTTGCGGGTTTGGCCAAGAGAAGATGATGGAGTTCAAGCCAAATGTTACCTGCTTCGTACATTCGCTCAGCATATTTTTTGATCACCAGCTATGTGCCAGGCACTGTGTTAGGCTCTGGGGATATAGCAGGGAATAAAATAGATAAAATCTCTGTCCCTGTGTAATTTAATTTCTAGTGGAACTAAGATTGAGTGCACAAGAGTGGGTATGGAAGGTCTGAGGAACTAGAAGCGGCTTGAAACAGGCCTGCTAGAGGAAACGAGTGTGATCATGACTAGGCATTTGGTTGTCCTATGGTTACATATCCAAGGCTCTCTCCTGAGCAGTGCAGCTCCAGCTTCATTCCCCTGACCATCCCACAAACCTCTTACTTCTAGACATGGCTATCTGAAGCATCTGTTCACTCCTCCTTGAGCCCAGGCTGCCCTGAGTGGATTAAATGTACAGTAGAGGAGAAGAAAATACAACCTTAACTTCTAGATAATACCCCGGTCTATCAATTTGCTGTTAGGTAGGTCTTGGTAATGACCATTTACATGTTCTCATTAAAAACTTTCTGTCCCTAGAACCTGGGCTCTTTCAGCTTTCCCTTTAGAAAAAGTGAATTGAAGTGGTCACACGTGAACAATGTGTGAACATGTCAAACCACAGGTACTCAGCACACAATGTGGGCCAAGAGCTGCCAGACCCTCATTCCATTCTTAAACTTTGCCTGATTTCATTTCTGTATTTGAATGTTTATGGGAACATATAACTTGTATAATCAGAAAAGGAAACAATTTAAGAAAGTATTATGTCTAAGGTTGTACTTGCATTCTTCTAGACCAGCATTATAGAGGAATGACAATAGGAAATGAAATGTAGCTCTGTGACAGGATGATGTCAATGATATGTTAATTTTTTTCCTGGTATGTCCCCTCTTTGCCCTTCTCCTTATTCAGGTAGTTAGAACTGCACTATCCGATGTGATAGTCACAAGCTACATGTGTCTCTTGGGCACTTGAAATATAGCTTGTCCAAATTGAGATGTGCCATTAGTGTGAAACACACTGTATTATAAAGCCTTAGTATAAAAAGCAAAATATTTTATTAATAATTTTACAGTTCTTACCTGTCAAAATATTCTGGATATAGTAGATAAAATAAAATATATTAAAATTAATTTCACCACTGCCCACCCCTTTTAAAAAATGCCACTACTAAAACATTTACAGTTTCATATCTAGCTTATGTTCTACTTCTTTTGAACAGAGCTGATTGAGACCATACGGTGCTGATGGCCTCCTCCATCTGGCCCTGGGCTACCTTGCTGACCTCATGTATTCTCCTTGCTGTTCATGTCTTAGGGGCTTTCCTTTGCTGTTTGCTAGTCCTGCAATGCACTTCTACCAGATAATCACTTGGGCACACTCCCTCCCTTCCTTCAGGTTTTTATTGAAATGTCACTTTGATAGTGAAGCCTTCCAGCAACTCTAAAGTTACAAAATTGCAGCCTCCCTTCCTACTCTCCTCTTGCTTGATCTTTCTTTGTAACACCTATCTGCAACTGAAACTGTGCATTTTATGTAGTCATATACATATTTTCTGTTTGTCCCTAGGAGAGCAAGGATTTATTTTGTCCTGTTTTGTTCACTGCTGGAATGTTGCTTGGAATGTAGTGAAACCTTAGTAAATACTTGCTGAATGAAGGAATCAGTTGCCTCAGGGGCAGGACTTGACAGAGTGGGCTACAGGAAAAAGGAGACTAACTGGGTCTGGTTTACAAAAGCCTGAGTCTTAGGGTAAGAAACCTGTCCTGGACAAACGAAGTATTTGCTTTGCGGGGGCGGAGTGGGGGGGATGTTGGTAAAACTAGCAGGACTCCTCAGTATGGCAGAGGGGGAATAGGGTTCTCTATAGAACTCAAATGTGACCGGGGCAAAGGAAGATGGACCGATGAACTGACAGAGATTAAATTTCTACCAACAGGGAAGGAAGTTTCAAAGTAGAAATCAACTCAAATTGCAGAAAAATAAATTTCTATTTCTCTTAGATCAAAGTTTGTGGCTGAGATTTCCATACTGAAAGAAATGGTAGACATTTCATGCTAGGATTTCCTGTGCCCTCAGGAACAAAAAATAAGAGACCACAATGGGGTCCAAATAGCTTTACTCATTCCTACCTCCCCTCCCATCCTACTGTCATACATATGATCTATCAATAAAATTTCATATTCAGGAAGATTTTCAAATAAATAGTTCCATTAAGACAATCAGATTGCATCTCTCTGACTCTATCTTACATGTACATCTCTATGTATGCCCATATCTCTATCTACCTAGAAAATAACTTCATGTGACCATTGTAACTTCAAAGGCAGAATCTGAAAATGTGAGATGCAAACCATTTAAGAAACAACTGTATTCTGAGAAATAGCTAAAATGATAAGTGACACTGCATTCAAGGAGTGAATTTGGTAAGCATATGATTCCTGGTTTTATGTGAGTTATCTACCAGATGATGTCTCCCCCCCACAACCATGGCATTTCTGTGTACCCTTCCACACCCCATCTCTGAGGTTCAGTCTGTCCTGCATTTGCTCCTTATCTTTCACTCATGCTCTGGAATGGAGGTAGGCCAGAAGGAGAGGCCAAGGGACAGGATGAGGATATGTGCTTCACACACATTTTTTTTTTTTGAGCTGCTTATTTTTTTTTAAGCTGCAAGTTTAATGGCTTGTTCCAGGCATCAAAATCATTGCATAAAAGCAGAAGACCAAAAAATGGCTCATTCAAAACAGCTGCATCTCAATACTACATGCCTTGCCAATAGCTTGCTCAAACTGCCAGCCCATGGTCTGGAGTCTGATGAAGCATGTTCCTTTAAGTTGGGTCTGTATGATTTCTTAACATTGCTGTTGTTCCCCTGACTTAGAAGATGAAAAAAAAAAAAGAATATTTTAATGAGCATTGTGTAGGCTTCAGATTTTTTTGTTTGTTTGATTTTCTCCTTTTAGAATTAGGACAGAGATCATTCTGGCACTCAGTAAATATTGAATTACACTGCTGGCCTGTTCACATTTGCACCCAGGAAAGATATAGGAAAGAATCTAGGAAAGATCATTTCACTTAGTATTCAAAAAAGGAGAATTGCCCTTTTCAGTGCAAGCAGAGACACAGAGGAGTGGCTTTGGTGGCTTTCCAGTTGGTCTAAGATTAAACAGATATTCAATATTCAGTTCCCAGTGCACATGTTCTAAAATCAAATATACCCTGTTAAAGGGTTCAGTCATAGAAAAGGACATTTTTTTAAATAACAAATTTATTCGTTTTCAATAAATTAGGTTGAATAATGAAGTGAACACATCAGTGCTGCTTTGCTCTGAGTCTTGTTTTCTTTCTTCTCTTTGTTACTCTGGAAAATAAAATTTGCTCTTTAAATTAAAGTCAGTTATATGGGGAGTAAAAACACTTTTGTTACTTAGAGATATATTGCAGAAATTTGGGAGCATATGCACCATACTGAAAATGGGATAATCTGTTTACAGTGAAATAAGGCATCCACTAGAATGATGTGTTAAACCTTTCAAAAATTATTTTAGTTGATTTATTCTTTGTCTTGGATCTGATGGGAAAGTGTCTAAGGCAGAGAAATATGTTCTTCATGTGAAAAATTAAAATTACCGAGTTCTATCCTTAACTTTTCCACATACCTTTATATATTGCATCTTGTTTAGTATAAAATAGCTCTGGTGGTCTTGAACAACAATCACAACTGTCTTTCCTGTTAAGGAAATCAGGAGCTGCTCCCTCTTGGCATGAACTCTCTGAATGTTTATGTCCAGTCTGTTTTGATGTCAAAAATAATTCTCATTGGTGATTGTCAAATGTAGTCTCCCTTCAAAATATGACCCCTAGCTGATATCCCTACTCCTCAAACAATATCTAAAGAAGGGACTATGGAACATTTAGAGCCAGCAAACCAATCTTCTGTATGCTATATCTATTTAGCCAGTTTTAAAAGTCATGGGCTCATGGGAATACTCTGGTTGCCATCCAAAACTGTGTTTAGGACCAGTTGTTTAAGCATAAAGCCCAGAAGGTACAATGCCAATAGACACAGGTGTGCATCATACTGTGTCTTGAGACTTTGCATGCAAGGGAGGTACCTCCTCTGGAAAACCCTTCCCTTCCTTCTCCCACTTTGCCTGTAACATTTTTTTCTGCACACCTCAATTCCTATGTCTTTCCTTCTGAGAAGTCCTCCCATGTGCTTTTTGTTGCCTCTTGGCCATGTCACTCATTGCACTTCATTATAATTACCTGTTTACCTTTATGTCCCTCCTCATCAGACTGTGAGCTCTGTGAGAGCCTTTTCATTGTTCCCCTTTTCATCTTTGTATTTCTAGGACCCAGCTTGAGATAGACACTTATTTATTGTTGTTTAACAAATGGATGAATTCAGAAGACCCGTTTTTATGTCCCATCTCTTCTAATTGTTAAACATATGAACTTGGAGAAATCACCTCTTTGAATTTATGTCTTCATTGGTAAAATGGGGTTGATTATACATTACACACTTTGTGGGAAATGGAAGCCCAGGAGAACAAAATGACCGTTTGCGTATCATATGATCACATAGATAAAAAGAGGCACTGTCAGGTCTGTAGGCAACTGTGCCCTATTCTACATTTTAATTTCTTTCTAGAATATGACAGTGCCTCTTGAGTGAAGTAATTTTCAGTTGTGAAGATAACAAAGAAGGAAGTATATTTTAATTGACAAAATATTTTAAGTTTGGTAAATAAGCAAGACTGCTCTTATTAATCCCACCAGTAGAAATGTTGGGTGCAAATCACTTATCATTTTGGATAGTGACTCTATTTTGTGTATTTTTGTAGTCAGAAGACCAGTTTTGGAGTCCTTGGTCTGATTGAAACTTTCTTAGGTTTTGAGATATAGGAAAACTTTTCTTGAGCCTCTGATTACTTGTCAATAGAATGGGGGTAATAATATTTTCCCCCAGGGATGCTTGGGTGGCTCAGTCAGTTAAGTGTCTGCCTTAGGCTCAGGTCATGATCCCAGGGTCTTAGGGTGGAGCCGCACATCAGGCTCCTTGCTCAGTGGGGAGCCTACTTCTTCCTCTCCCCACTGCTCTTGCTCTCTAACAATCCCTTTTTCTCTCAAATAAATATTTAAAATAATAATAATATTTCCCCCAGTAGGATTATAGTGAGGATGAAAAAATATATATAATCTATAAGTTACTGTCCACATATAAGATGGTGGCTTCATGATTATTACTAAGAAATGTCAAGTTAGCCAATATCACATATGATATCCAGGGGTCAGCACCCTTTGCAAAACCAACAGAATTAGAAGATATTAAAATTTAGTTTTTGCAGTATTTATAACTGTCAAAACAATTTACTAGGTTGTATCTTAAATATTTTGAATGAAAATTTTCTCACAATGTCTGAAAGATAGAATGTCTTGTTTTCTAGCTTCCAACCCATGGTATAACCACAGGCAACCGAGAAGCCTCAGTAGTCAACAGACCTTGCTTGAAGGAAGTATACATATTCTAGAGCTGTCTTTCTTCGTTCCACGTCTTTGGAAAGAATTTGAGGCCCACACACTGACCAGCTTTTCTGAGAGTAGCTATAGGTGATAATGATGTCATCCTTCAAGAGTTAAATATATCAAGGGGCACCTGGGTGGCTCAGTGGGTTAAGCCGCTGCCTTCGGCTCAGGTCATGATCTCAGGGTCCTGGGATCGAGCCCCACATCGGGCTCTCTGCTCAGCAGGGAGCCTGCTTCCCTCTCTCTCTCTCTCTCTGCCTGCCTCTCTATTTACTTGTGATCTCTCTCTGTCAAATAAATAAATAAAATATTAAAAAAAAAAGAGTTAAGTGTATCAAAAGGAAATAATAGAATGAATTGTAGTAGTTTCTGAGGGTTGTTATAGCAAATTACCACAAACACAGAGGCTTAAAACAACACAAATTTATCTTATGGTTCTGAAAGTCAGAAGTCTGAAATGGATTTTACTGGCCTGAAAAAGCAAGGCATGAGCAGGGCCACCACACTCCCTCTGTAAGCTCTAGGGATGAATCCATTTCCTTGCCTTTTTCTGCTTCTTGGAGTTGTCTGCATTCCTTGGCCTCTTGCTTGCGTCACTTTAACCTCTTGTTTCCATAGTCACATCTCCTTACTTTCTCATCTGTTGTTAAATATCCCTTTACAGCCCCCTCTTATAAGGACACTTCCACTTACATTTTGGACCACTTGTGTAATCCACGGCAATTTCCCCATCTCAAGGTTCTTAAAGACATCTGTGAGGTCCCTTTGCCATATAAAGTAACATGTAGGGGTTCCAGGGATCATGACATAGATAGCTTTACGGACCATTATTCAATCTACTATGTGGACATATACAGGGGTGTCATCATGATTATTACTAAGAAATGTCAAGTCTGTCAGCCGCTGTCACATATGATCTAAAGGGGGCAACACGCTTTGTACAACCAACGGAATAGAAGGCATTGAATTTTAGGGTTTTTTTTTCCTATTATTCATATAGTTAAAATGGTTTACCAGGATATCAAATGTTTTGAATGAAAACGTTATCTGGGGGCACCTGGGTGGCTCAATCATTAAGTGTCTGCCTTCGGCTCAGGTCATGATCCCAGGGTCCTGGGATCGAGCCCCACATCAGGCTCCTTGCTCCACAGGAGGCCTGCTTCTCCCTCTCCCCCTGCTTGTGTTCTCTCTCTTGCTGTGTCTCTCTCTGACAAATAAAGAAATAAAATCTTTAAAAAAAAGTTATCTGCAGTTTCTCCCCCAGGAAGAGAGCTTTATTCTGGATTTGGTTCTGGATTTCTCTTAAGGGTTAAGGGAGACATTGAATGGGAATGTTACCAGACTTCCGGTTTCAGACTTAGGAGATCTAAGTAAACACAGTTGGTGAGGAACCATGTGGGACATGGAACCTAGGTCTTCTATAAGGAGTTTGAAGTTCCCCCCCTCAACCACATTGCTTAGTGTTAAAGGTAGGAGAGTAGCTGTTCCATACAGTCAAGATGCAGGAGATTTTTCATAGGCTCTTAGATTTGCAGGGTTGGGGTCATACTGCCTAAGACTTTTATAGTTCATAGTGTTCATAGACATTTATTTCATTCAGTCCTTGAGAATGATCCTGAGAGGGTGATACAATTCTATCCTCTTTTTATAACTCAGACACAGACAGGTGAAGAGCTTTGCGTACATAGTAAGGGGAGGCCTTGGACTTGAACTAAAGATTCCTTATCCATGGTGCTGTCCACTCTTCTACAGCTGTCTGAGACCTTGAAGTTCAGTCGTATTCCTGACGTCACATATTTGAAGCTCCTCTCCAACTTTCTTCTAATACGTGAAAGCAGGTTTAACATAATTTTGACTTTGCTCTGCTCATACTTTATCTTGAAATATCTGGGTAATTGAAGCAAGAGATGTGAGTGTATATGTGTGTATAAGAGAACTTGAATGATCTAGATAACTTTCTCCATTTTCTGTTCTATGAGGTGAGAAAGACAAATTCTGTCTTCTGTAAGACTTGTTGATGTGATTTGTATATGCCAGTAGTAATGATTTTGGAAGACATTGAAGGAAAAGCTGAATGGACTTGTGGGCAGTTTTGGTCTAGTATGGTTCTTATTTTTGACTATTATTCTAAGTTCATTCTTCTAGAATAAAGATCTTTCAGTGATTTTGGAGAAAAATGAGAAATTATTAAGGAATAAATATTGACTACAAGATAGTTTTGTTCTAGGAAAATTACCACAAACTGGAAACTTAGAAAAAAAGCTAAAGAACACTTTCTTGTAGTAGTATCACCTTTGGTTTTATTAAAATGTATAGAACCATAAAATCATAGATCTGGAAGGGCATTTGTAATTACTTAGTCCCAATTTCTTATTTGGTATAAGAAGAAACCAAGGCTATGATGTCAAAGTGGAAGTTCATGGTAAAGTTGGGATGGGAAAATAAGTGTTAAGTTTCAGGAGCTGGGGCCTCATCTACCACCCTAGTACATAGTAAACTAACATTTCTGCGTTATGCCTTTTACTATCCTTTTATCTCTTTCATTCAATTCAGAGTAATTTTTTACACATACAGAGATGATAATTTAAAAATACTCAGTGTAAACCAATTTTTATTGATTCTCTTATTTTTGTACCAGCAGAATGTCACACAGTATATGCAAAAGGTCATAAACAACCTTGAATTCAATCATAGTGACAGGAATGAGATACAAAAATGAAGGAATTACATCGGTTGTAATTCAAAATACAAGAAGATTGCCAATTCATGACTTGAAAATCATTTTAAGAGAATATCTTTCTAAGAGGCCATTAATCAGATAGCTCTAATCCATGGAGAGAACCATCCCTCATGAATTAGAGAGAATCTGACAGTTTTGTTAATTCCTTTTAATAGGAACAATTAATAGGGACAGATTTGCCATCGATAAGCTGTCTCCATAATTGAGTCTTAAGGTTCTGAATTTGTCAACAATAATATAGAGTGCAATTAGAAAGTAACTGGGGAAATAATAATAGTTGTGCCTTTAATGAAGACTGAGACCCTTTTATAAACTCTGTGTAATTAGTTTCTGTCTGCTAGCAAATCTTTTTGAGTCCTACAAAATTATGGGCTATATCATATTTGAATGTTACTGATGCCTCTTTCTCATATATAGAGCAATTAGGAAAGATAGCTTAAAAAAAAGACTGGTGAGGTAAGAATAGAGATAATTGAAAACTGAGAAGAGTAATTTCCATTGTCCAAAAAAGTGATAATGGAATCCAGCTTGTAATCTACTATTTTTCATCATTTTGTCATTCTGTGATCTAAAATCAGGTTAGTCAATGGAAGATTTCGTCCATCATGATGGGCTTAATATTCCTCAAAACCAAAATCACTGCAGGAAGTTAGATTAGGGCCAATCAGTTCCTGAAAGATTCAAACATTTCATTGGAAACATTAATGATGCATATATCCTATCATGCATCTGGTTCGTTATCCACTTTCAGTTTATATGAATAACTCCATCAATGTTTCACAATATTGTACTGAGAAGGGAAAATCACAATTAATTTATAATGTGCAGAGAGAATATGTGATTTTTAAAAGTTGGGGAGGTAGGCAGGTTAGAGATCCCTAAATGCCCCCCCCCCCATTTTTTAATGAAGCATTTGAAACTCAAAGAGGTGAATGACTTGTCCAGGAGGGAGTTAAAGACCAAGTCTCAGGTCCAGATCTTTCCATGCCACATCTTTCAATTTTCTTTGTTCGATTTCACCTCATACCAAACATATACTTTTTGCTCTGAATTGAGTTATAAATTTTATTAAATGTCACAGTCTGTACTTTTACATACGGATTCACAGTTAAATTTATCTTGTGATGTGCGCAACATAGCTGTACCTTTCTGAATTTAAATAAACTCCACATTCATTATACATTAGATACCTGGGGATATTCTGATTTATAAGATTCATGGTTGGAGAATGGCATATTCTTTACTTAGCAAAAATCCTTCATAGCTTTCAGAAGGTTGTTCTTCAGATTTATGATTCAATTAGAAAGGGCTTAGAAAAAGTTTTCTTTCAATTCAATGGCAATCTAAAAGAAAATTATTTTAGTGAATTGACACCTAGAGTTTTAATGGAAGTAGATTTCTCTGTCACAAAAAACCCTCCTGGGATTTTGAAATTAACAACAATCCAAGATTCAAACAAATCAATACTGAGGTCGAAAGTGTTGATTGTTGAGTATATGAATTACCAGAGCCAGAGGACATTATTTTAATAACTTCATCCCCAGAGGAAAAATATGTCATGAAAATGGGCTATATTACAGCATTCCCACATCTTTCATTTAACTAGATAATGAAGATAATTTTTTTGGCAGAGTAGATTGTGGGTTGCGAAAAGGAACAAAAGAGAAACAAATAACACTTCTAATCCTTGAAGATTCCTGGATTTCACTGAAGTTCCTTGAAGCTCTCAGAGTTTTCCTAAAAATGCTACCTGGCTTTGTAACTTAGATCTGCTCAGTCTGGCCTGGTACTAAAGAACAGAGTGCTTACAAACAATTTTCCTGATGGGGTAAAAAATCTGTCCACTTTAATTTTATGAGGAAATGGCTTGGGGAGTGAAGTTCTCTTTCCCTATCTCAAAGAAAATGTAGGTGTGATGTGTGATTTCTGGGAACATGCTGATGTCCTGGGGACATTGCTTCCAATTCAGAGAGCCTAGGTGTTCTGAAGGGAATTTTTGGTCTTCTTAAGACAGACTATTCAGGAGTTTTCTTTGGATTTTAAATGTTGATATTCAATTTATTAAACATATAAATCCCCAAACCTAGTTTTTCTTCACTTTTTTTTCACTTTTTTTTATTTTAAAGGTTTTATTTTATTTATTTTTTTTCCATTTTATTTATTTTTTCAGCGTAACAGTATTCATTCTTTTTGCACAACACCCAGTGCTCCATGCAAAACGTGCCCTCCCCATTACCCACCACCTGTTCCCCCAACCTCCCACCCCTGACCCTTCAAAACCCTCAGGTTGCCCCAACCTCCCACCCCTGACCCTTCAAAACCCTCAGGTTGTTTTTCAGAGTTCTACATACAAATTTTTGAATTCTCTTTATAAATCTAATTGATTTTAATAATGTATAATAACATTTACCAATATAGTTAATTAAACATCTTCAACTATTTTAAACTTCATTTATATACTTAATATATAGTATTCATTTTCCTTTCTTAAGTCTTTTAATTGTCTGGTAAATAAAGCCTCTGAGTACTAAATTATATCTTCTAATAAATTGAATTTTTATATACAGTGAACTAAAAGTTCTCTCAGATGCTCCAATAATATTAAAGAATGCAATAAAATTTCACTTAAAATCATGAGTATAATCAGTTCTTCAGCTCCACATTTTAAATTGGAGTTACAAGGTTGTCAATCTGAAAGTTCAAATTATCTTAAAATATCAAGTGCATAGATACCAAATATGTACAAAAATATATAGTTTGATTCTCTGAAACCTTTTATTCATTCCAAATCTTCTCACATTTAGAAGATCTGTACTCACTAAAGAAAATAGTAACTGTTCTAAATTCTCATTTCTTACAACTGGAGATGTTGGCCAGGTATGAGACCTGGAACTACATAGGTCTTTGGACCACCCATGCTGTCATTCTGAGCCCTTTTTATACAGTTACTATATTTTAAATGACTCTACTTCAAATGGAATAGGTCTCTTAACTTGCATTACAACAACCCTAACACATCAGGCTCTGACAAGCCACGCCACAATTGTTTTTAAATATTTTCCTCTCTCTAGATGTAATTGTAAGTATCTAAGCTTGGTAGAGGCTGGGGAATATATTCTACTACAGGGAAGCATGACAAGTTTAGGGAGTGTGAAGAAAGAGTTAATGCAGCCAGGTCTGGTTTTTCACTCTTTGAATATCTCCAAATATCTTGGATTTACTCTGAGCCAACCTCTGGGAATATAGCCCTCAGAATGTTCTCTATATCACTGATGGATTGATTATTTTGTTTTGTATACTTGGGAGAAATAAAGCATACCATAGTAGTTTGTCAGGATTGCTTTGCACAAATATCAAGATTGATAATGCTCACCCGGTTTCATTGTTTTGGTCCTGAGTTTCAGTTGCCATGGCTGATGGCTAGCAAGATGTGCCTAGTGACCAACTTCCCATAAAAGCCTCAGGTCCCAAGATTCAGATGGGTTTCCTTGGTAGAGACATTCCACACTGGTCCCTGCACTTTGCTGCCAGAGATAAAAGCCCATCCTGTGTGGCCTTGAATGAAGGAGGGTTTCAGGAGCTTCTGCTGGATCTCTCTGGACTCTGTCAATAGGTATCTTTTTTTCTTGCTACTTCCACTCTGTCTTCTGCTATGATTAATCTTAGCCAAGAGTATAAACCTGCTCTTGAAGTATGATTCTTTCTAGTGATCATTGAAGTTAAGGAAAAGGTTGTGGGATTTCTTACACAGGAAGAGAACTAATAATTGCTATCGCTAACAACTAGAACAAGGAGTCAAAAGCAGGCAAATATGTTGATGATCAAGGAACAACAGGGATGCCATTGTTTGTGGAGTAAAGTGTTATGAGAAGAAGAGGAATAGAAGGTAAAGTCAAGGAGTAATGGAGGTGGAGCTGGATCATGGAGTGCTTTGCAGGCCATGGAGAAACAGAAAGCCATTGGCGGTTTTGAACAGAAGAGTGGTGTAATCTAAGTTTTAAAAGAGATCACTGGGGCAAGTTTTGAGAATGGGTGGTAAATGGGCAAGGGTAGAAGTTGGGAAACATTGGGAGGCTATTGCAATAATCCAAATGAGATATGTTGGTGACCTGGACCAGGTAACCACAGTGGAGGTAGTTAGAACGGGTCAGAGTTTAGATATTTTGATGATAATTTTTATGAGTCAGGTGGAAGAATAGGATGTGTTAAAGTTTGCCAGACATAAGCAACATGTACAGGTAAATGATTCTTTTGGGGTTTAGAATGTTATTTTGGCCATGAGGATAAATACACTTGAGAGTCCAGAGGGAGGAGGCACGCCCCCATTGCCATGTTCACAGAGAGGGCTTTCTTAGGCCATTCATGAAGTTACAGATAGACATTATTTTTTTCTTTGAAAGATTTTATTTATTTATTTAAGAGACAGCATGAGTGAGAGTGAGAGTACAAGGCAGTGGAGCGAGGGGGTGGGCAGAGGGAGCAACAGAATCTCCACTGAGCAGGGAGCCCATTGCAGCCCAATGCCCAGAAGCCTGGGATCATAAACCAAGCCAAAGGCAGGTGCTTAACAGACTTATCCACCCAGGTGTTACCACACAGACCTTTTTTTAAATTTTCAGAATTTTTTATAAATTATTTTAATAACATATAATGTATTATTTGCCCCAGGTGTACAGGTCTGTGAATCATCAGGCTTACACACTTCACAGCACTCACCATATCACATACCCTCCCCAATGTCCATAACCCCACCCCCCTCTCCCAACCCCCCTCCCTTCATCAACCCTCAGTTTGTTCTGTGAGATTTTGAGTCTTTTATGGTTTGTCTCCCTCCCGATCCCATCTTGTTTCATTTTTTTCCTTCCCTGCCCCCCAAATCTCCCACCCTGCCTCTCGAATTACTCATATCAGAGAGATCATATGATAATTATCTTTCTCTGACTGACTTATTTAGCCCAGCACAATACCCTCTAGTTCCATCCACATCGTTGCAAATGGCAAGATTTCATTTCTTTTGATGGCTGCATAATATATATATATATATATATATATATATATATATATATATAATGTATGACATTTGTGTGTGTGTGTGTATACACACACACACACACACACACACACGTCTTCTTTATCCATTCATCTGTTGATGGACATCTAGGTTCTTTCCATAGTTTAGCTATTGTGGACATTGCTGCTATAAACATTTGGGTGTATGTGCCCCTTTGGATCACTACATTTGTATCTTTAGGGTAAATACCCAGTAGTGCAATTGCTGGGTCATAGGGTAGCTCTATTTTCAACTTTTTGAGGAATCTCCATGCTGTTTTCCAGAGTGGCTGCACCAGCTTCCATTCCCACCAACAGCGTAGGAGGTTACCCTTTCTCTGCATCCTCATCAGCAGCTGTTATTTCCTGACTTGTTCATTTTAGCCATTGTGACTGATGTGAGGTGGTATCTCATTGTGGTTTTCATTTGTATTTCCCTGATGTGGAGTGACGTGGAGCACTTTTTCATGTGTCTGTTGGCCATCTGGATGTCTTCTTTGCAGAAATGTCTGTTCATGTCCTCTGCCCATTTCTTTATTGGATTCTTTGTTCTTTGGGTGTTGAGTTTGATAAGTTCTTTATAGATTTTGGGTGCTAGCCCTTTATCTGATATGTCCTTTGTAAATAATTTCTCCTATTATGTCAGTTGTCTTTTGGTTTTGTTGACTGTTTTCTTTGCTGTGCAAAAAGCTTTTTATCTTGTTGAAGTTCCAATAGTTCATTTTTGCCCTTGCTTCCCTTGCCTTTGACAATGTTTCTAGGAAGAAGCTGCTGCGGCTGAGGTCGATGAGGTTGTTGCCTGCGTTCTCCTCAAGGATTTTGATGGATTCCTGTCTCACATTTAGCTCTTTCATCCATTTTGAGTCTATTTTTGTGGGTGATGTAAAGAAATGTCCAGTTTCATTCTTCTCCATGTGGCTGTCCAATTTTCCCAACCTCATATGTTGAAGAGACGGTCTTTTTTCCACTCGAATTTCTTTCCTGCTTTGTTGAAGATTAGTTGGCCATAGAGTTGAGGGTCTATTTCTGGGCTCTCTATACTGTTCCATTGATCTGTGTGTCTGTTTTTGTGCCAGTACCATACTGTCTTGATGATAACAGCTTTGTAGTAGGGTTTAAAGTCTGGAATTGTGATGCCACCAACTTTGGCTTTCTTTTTCAATATTCCTTTGGCTATTCGAAGTCTTTTCTGGTCCATATAAATTTTAGGATCATTTGTTCCATTTCTTTGAAAAAAAATGGATGGTATTTTGATAGGGATTGCATTAATTGTGTAGATTGCTTTAGGTAGCAATTTTCACAATTGTCACAACATTTTCACAATATTTGTTCTTCCAGTCCAGGAGCATGGAACATTTTTCCATTTCTTTGTGTCTTCCTCAATTTCTTTCATGAGTACTTTATAGTTTTCTGAGTACAGATTCTTTGCCTCTTTAGTTAGATTTATTCCTAGGTATCTTATGGTTTTGGGTGCAATTATAAATGGGATCAACTCTTGAACTTCTCTTTCTTCTATCTTGCTGTTGGTGTATAGAAATGCGCTGATTTCTGTGCATTGATTTTATATCCTGACACTTTACTGAATTCCTGTACAAGTACTAACAGTTTTGGGGTGGAGTCTTTTGGGTTTTTCCACATAAAGTATCATATCATCTGCAAAGAGTGAGAGTTTGACTTCTTCTTTGCCGATTTGGATGCCTTTTATTTCTTTTTATTGCCTACACAGACCTTTTTTGATGAAAATCTCAAGAAACGGGATTGATAGTGCTGTTATTTTAGATTGTCTGTGTTCCAGCCTAACCCACCAGCCTAGATGCATCAACATGGAGGAAAGTCCCTTGCTCTCCCCATTTGAAAGCAGACCTTGCATAATTAACTTTTTTTTTTCCCCGGAAGTCTGTGTCTGTATATTGGGAGAGGATTTGTTCTGCCTTTACTCACTGACAGGCATGTAACCAGGGTGGTTTCCAAGTATAGGTGTTTTCTGTCACCTCATATCATTGAAAACACATGCTGATGTCACATGCATTCCAGAGACAGCTTCTGGGTTGAGGTCATCAGTAAGGATTTTTGCCTGAGTTCTACTTCTGGAGTCCTAGTGGTCCTCTTGTGTGCATTTTCCCTTTACCCAATTCCCCACCCCCAACACATACATAGAGCCATATTTCAGAAGACTTGATTCCCTCTTGTGCCCAAGGATTATACTGCTAACTGTGATGCAAAGGAGAAACTCGAGCTGAATTATTTCTATTGCTTCTGTTCTAAAAAATATCTCTTCCTCTTTTCCTAATGTGTACAGGAAATATGTGCCTTTATTTCTGTATAACAGATGCAGAAGCAACTCAGGTAAGGCAGTAAACCCCAGGTGTGAATGCATTTTGATGTAGTTAGAATTGCCACAATTAGAAAGCTAAGCCCTGATAGAAGACCCAGAGCTAATTATACAGGGAAGAGTCAGGAAATTGGTTTAACAAAGAGAATTTGTGATATTATCCCTGTTGACAATTGAATTCGGGGATGTTCCCAGCTCTGTGGTTTACAGGATATTTTTCTACAAATCATTAGCAAAAGAAATGTCAAACTCCTTTGTTCTTCACCTTGAAAGAAAGCCACAGATTCTTACAGATTCTTTAGGGGATCTGAGTGCAGTACAGCAAAGCAAGCCAGTGTATTTAGAAAGTTGCCCAGCTAACAAGTTGCTTTGCTACTTGGCCCATAAGACTGCGACCAACTGAGGCTGGATACAAGTTGCATAATGGTTTGCTACTTGTTATGCTTCAAAGGGAGAGAGTGCAGTTTTCTGAAAATGTCATTTACCATGCTTAGGAAGGTTTCTATTTGGAACCATATCAGTGCATTTTTCTTTTTTGATGCATTATAGCACTACCCAAGCCTTTATGATATAGAGGGGCTCCTTAGGAGGAAAGAAGCCTTTGAATTCTCTTACCTATCAAAGGTCAAGTGCACGTAGGAAGGAGAGAGGTGGGGCAAAATGGGGGTCACTTAAACTGATTTCCATTCTTTTGTTTAGAAAACTATAGTGTCAAAGTGGCCTAGGCCTGGATTCTAGCCATACCCCTGTTGTTGACAAGCTGTTAAGAACTGAACTTGTTAAGAACTTGGTTTCCTCAACTGTAAAAGGGGGGGCTTTTAGTTGCATTTAATTCATTCAACAGATACTTGTTGAGTAGCTGGTATGTGTCAGGTACTGTTCTAAGTGATTGGGCTATATCAGTGAATGAAACAGCCAAAGACCCTGTCTTCATGGGGTTTCCACTCTAGTTGCAGGTGGGAGGCAAATGACAAGCAATAAGCATAATAAATAAACAAGATGTTTATATTATGTTAGAGGATGACAAGTGCTATGGGACAGAGAAAACAGTAGAGTCAGGGGAGTTTTTGCGGTGCCAGCAAAGTTAGGGTTGGTGAGGGTTGCAATTCTACGTAATCTCTAAGATGCTTACTGGTTCTTAAAATCCATAATTCTATGGTGTTTTTTCATTTAATCATCATGATCATAGCAAATTTATGATATATATCTACAAAGAGACTTTAAACTTCATCATATCTATTAAAATATGCTTTGAAGTCTTGTGTTCTTTCTTCAGACTTTAAATTTCATCATGTCTACTAAGATATCCTTTGAGCATTATTTTCTCTTTTCTATCCTCATTTCAGGAAGATGTGTCTAATCTCCCTCTTTTCTTTTTCCCTGACTTTTTTGGTTCAGTCTCTATTGTGGTACTTCTTCCAGTCTAGTTTCGTGTTCACTAGGCTATGGGCCAGGGCAGATGTCAGGTTTGTTCATATTTATTAATTTCATGAATGAAATTTCTAGGCCTCCAGGCTTAATAGTCCATGACTTCATACTAACTGGTTGCCGGGATAGTGCTAACACCTAAAACCTTCCAGTGAGCAGAATACGCAGTAGTTAGGAACTACTCATTCATGTATCCACAAATTTTATACTGGTGAATGTGTGTTTGTATGTGTGTATTTTAAATGACATTTGAGGATAAGAAATACAAGTACTTTATAATCAGTGATAGTCCTTCATATTGTTTAGAGGCTGCAGAGGGCAGAAGACTACTTTTGGAAGTCAAAAGACCCAGTGGACCATCTGCCACATTTGCTCTTATTCATTCATTTTGTCATTTGTTTCTTTATCAAATATTATTGAGTATTAAGAGCTGTCAGTGGTTACTTTTCATAATATATGCATCAGAGTAGAATTATATTACTTTTGAAAATCTAATGGGGAGCATCACAATACAAATATTATTACTTCAAATCAAAATCAAATAGAAAAATACTGCACTGTTAGACACTGTTCAGAAGCGGATGACTTTGAAGAGCCTTATAGATTGCTAATCATCTATTCACTCTATGGGCTAGCTTACTTGACTCCAGTGAATAGTCAAATAGTGGTATGATTCAATCCAATTCCCACCAATTCCTATCATCTCATAATGTACCTGACTCAGTTACATATTATCTGTCTATACTTCTAGAAAATATATCTTAAATATGGAATGTCATTCCAAATGGGAAAGGACAGGGGCACCTGGGTGGCTCAGTCAGTCAAGCATTTGCCTTCAGCTCAGGTCATGATCCCAGCATCCTGGGATTGAACTCTGCATTGGGCTCCCGGCTCAGTAGAAAGCCTGCTTCTCTCTCTCGCCTCTGATGCTCCCCCTTGCTTGTGCTCTCTCTCTCCCTGTATGTCAAATAAATAAAGTCTTAAAAAATAAATGGGAAAGGACAAACAGGAAACTAGTATTGTTTTGCAGTGTCCAAATGGAAGCCTGTAAATTTGTTGTCTATCCAAAGATCAGATGTGGCAGGCAATTGGTAGAAGTCCAATTTTTAGCCACTTGTTAGAGAGGTGTGGCAAATATCAGAGACTTAGTTATAAGAGGACTAGGGTATAAGACACACATTGTATCTGTTAAGGTACCAGGTTAAAGCCAGGATTCCTAGTCTTTGGGAGACATGGTTATGAAGCAGAGACCTAGGTAATAAAAGGTTGGGGCTTCAAGGTCACAGTGGAACCAGTAGCTGAGTGAGCAAGCATTCTAGGACCTCTATACCTAGGATCAGGATCTGTCCCAGAGTCAGGGGCAGAATTAAGGTGACATGTGGGGGTTAAATATATTCAGTTTACTTGGCTGGAGGGATATCGATCAGAGTACTAGACATGCCATTATGCATCTAATATATAGATAAGGAAGAAGTTGATTATATGAAGCATAGTGGTTAATGATATACATCATACATGAGGACTTGCAACAAATCCAATCAATCAACAAAAATTTATTGGCCACCTAATATATGCCAGGCACTGGATACTCAGTGAGGAAGAAAATGTTGTTCTGAGATGGTCACTATATCTACTATATACCATAAATTATGGTACAATATATATAAGCTATTACAGAGATATGTATGAGCTATTATAAAGGTATGTACAATAGGACCAAGTAACTTTGGGGAATTAAAGAAAGCTATGAATTAGGAGGTATTGTTTGAAACAGATTTTGAATGATGAGTAGGGGTTATCTAGAATAGGAAGGTAAGGAAGATTTTTTTAGGGAACTAGAACAATATGTACAAATGCATGGAGTTAGAAAAGGGCCTATTGTGTCAGTTGAAGTAGAAACACAAAGCACATAGTGAGGAATGTTTAAAGGGATAAATGGAAATATAGTTTGGGCAAGATTATGAAGGGACTTGTATATTAAGAAGTTTAGAGTTTTTAGTTCCACAAGAGCTGATACTCTAGCACCATCAGCTATCATGAACTTCAAAAGTTACACTGGTCTAAGCACAATATACTAAAAAGTTTATTTTTTGCTCACATGCAATCCAAAGTTGTAGTTCTAATTGATATGTGACTCTCCTCCAAGTGTTGATTTAAGAACCCAAGTTCCCTTCTTCTTGATGCTCCATAATCTTTAACACATGACTGCCAACATTGCTGTGCTCTTTTGTATCAAACTGGCAGAAGGGCAAAGAGCAAGGAAAATGATTTATGGGAAGATAGATGTTGAGACCAGGCCTGGAAGTGACATGTGCACTTCTGCTCACATTCCACTGAGCAGAAGCAGTCATATAGCTGTGCCTAACTGCAGCAGAGGCTGGGAGATGTAGTCTGTGAGCCTAGGGGTAAAGGAAATGGTTTTAATGAATAGCCAGTTTCTACCTCTCTCTCTCTCTCTTTTTAGAGAAAGGGGGGTGAGGAGGGGCAGAGGGAGAGAAAGAATCTTAGAGCCCAACATGGGGCTCAATCTCATGATCCTGAAATCATGACCTGAGCCAAATGAAGAGTTGGATGCTTAACTAACTGAGCCACCCAGGCACTCCACTACCACTCTCTTACTGTGTTTCTAGTGCCTAACGTTTAATAGACACTCACTAAATATTTGCCAAATGAATAAATGAGCAGGGTTTTGTTTTGCTCTTTTATTTTTTACTGGCAGAGTTAGTGTTGTGAGTTTATTATTTTTTAATTACAAAGGAAACATAGTCTTCTTGTAAATATATAAATAAATAATTCAGAAATGTGTAATGTCAATACTTTTGTTAGGATAACTGGTGGATATGGAGCAGTTTGAAAAGTATTGGGAGAAATAGGTTAGGAGGCTGTTCTAGCAGCCCAAGAGAAAAATTTCTGACCCAGGGCACTAAGAATGAATATAGGAAAGGCTGAATGTGAGATCCATTCCCCAGGGAGCATTAACAGGACTTGATGGTAAATTTATTGTGTGAGGTTGAGGAAGAAAGAGGAGTGGAAGGTTATACTACACAGTCAAGCTCAGCAGTGGGATGGAGAATGCATTAATATTCTATTGTTGCTATAACATATTATGGCAAACTTGGCAGCTTAAAACAAGATCCATTTATTATCATCACAATTTTACAAGTTTAGACATCTAAGCAGTCTTAACGAGGCATTCTATTAAGGGTATCACAAGAGCAAAATCAAGATGGTGGCTGGCCTAAGATTTATCCTGAGGCTCTTGTATGGGGAGAATCAGCTTTGAAGTTCACTAAGGCAGTTGGCAAGAATTCAGTTCCTTCTTAATGTTTCCACATGTTCTCCTTCATTTTCTAGTCAGCAACATAGGTTGAGTGCTTCTATTGCTTTAAATTTCTCTAAACCCTCTTTTGTCTCATCTTTCTACTTCCTCTTCTGCTTTCAGGGCTCATGTCATTACATTGGGCCTACCCAGATCTAGGACCATCTCCTTTCCTTGAGATCGTCTGTAAAGTCCCTTTTGCCATGCAATGAAACATATCCAAAGGCATTACACCAGTGAGCAAATGTCATGGGGTCAAAATTTGGCTTACCACAGGGAATGTGCAGGTAACTGTGAGTTGACTCAGTTAACAGCCATTCTAGCCTCTCTGGAGTATGTTTCTCTGTACTGCAAAGGTGGGATCTTCTGCAGCTGAGGTTCTGCATATGATTTAAGTTCTGCGAATCAGATGTACTTACAGAAGACTTGACCTTGGGATAGAGGTAAGGGGGAGAGAGGAGTGTGTGAGACACCTATTTTGTCTGGTGAGAATTGGAGCACCACTGGCATGATTCTGATACTACAGCTGTCCTAGTGACTTCTCGATTCAGCAGGCACCTGTAACTTTAACCAGCCAACACTCTTGATTCTCCTTAATTGTTTTGTTAATACACAAATATCCTACTGAATGTCTCTATGCATGCTTGCTGATTGGCAGACCTTACTTACTTTAGTGGAGGCAAAGCTATCCTGTTTCTACAACTGAAGGAATGGCAAATCAGATGTTAAAGGGATTTGTCCAGGGTCACGCAGCAAAGTTCTCTCCGTTGTGTGAGTGAAGTGTGCTCTTTTTTTTTTAAGGATTTATTTATTTATTTATTTATTTATTTGGTAGAGACACAAGTAGGGAGAGAGGCAGGCAGAGAGGAGGAAGCAGGCTCCCCACTGAGCAGGAAACCTGTTGTGGCTTGATCCCAGGACCCTGAGATCAGTACCCTAGCCTAAGGCAGAGGCTTTAGCCCACTGAGCCACCCAGGCACCCCGTTCTTTTTGTTGTTGTTGCTGTTGTAGAAAATTAGGATCATTTCCCCCCAAATCTATAGATTTTTAGCCATGTTCTGGATTCTGACCCTGATCTTATAAGGAACTCAGCTGTTTTCAAAGAGCTTTCAAAGTTATCACTTCATTGAATGTCAGGAGTCATAACTGGGGACTCAAGGATTATGGAAGATGGGGGGAGGAGAATGTGAATATCCCTGCTGAAGTGATCAGTGAAAATCAGCTCTGAAGCCTGTAATGTGTAGTTTAAACTGATTGCAAAGAAAGCCTCACTTTGACTCTTAATCTCACAAAACAAACTGGGGGTTTCTGGGGGGAGGTGGGGTTGGGAGAGGGGGAGGGGTGTTATGGACATTGGGGAGGGTATGTGCTATGGTGAGTGCTGTGAAGTGTGTAAACCTGGCGATTCACAGACCTGTACCCCTGGGGATAAAAATACATTATATGTTTATAAAAAAATAAGAAATAAATAAATAATTAAAAAAAAAAGAAAGAAAGCCTCACTTCTCTACTCCTTGCCCAGAGACCATGTAATTTCTGGAAGACTGCTCCAGAAGCAAAGAACTCAGAATCCATAGACACAGCTGCATCTGCTGCCACAGGAGATAAATGAGGTGCTCTGGCAGGTCAGCCAGAAGACACAAGCTGGGCTGTCACATTCGTGCAGTGACAGATGCCTGTGCTCATGTAGTGTGAGAGAGAATTCTCTGGAGCTGGAAGAGACAAAGAAATGCAACGTTTTTATAATTTCTTTAAAAATGTGAAGGATGTTACAGGGCTGTTATGTAAAAGTTGCTGCTTTGTGAAGATAGGGAATTGTTTCTTTTAGGAAGGGACAACATGAATGGATAAAGGAGGTCTGAGTCTACTTCTGGCAAAGGTAAAAGTAACCTCAGGATGGGCTCACTTGACTAAGTTTGGATGTGGCTGGGGGCAGTGTGCTGGAAGTGTAAGGAAGAGGCTTAGGGAGTAAGGGCTGGTATTTTGCCTTGGGACTCTATCATGGTTCTGGACCTAAGGTGCAAGGTCTTGGAAGGAGTGTATCTGTTTTCTCATTCAGAACTATATTCATAACAATTAGAAAAATACATGCCGTATCTCATGGACTTAATGCATATTTGCAGATTGACCCATTGTAAATAATTACTGGAGCTAGATTGTGTAAAGAAGAGGTCAGCAAACTATTGTGGGCCAAATCTGGGCCACTGTCTGATTTTGAAATAAAGTTTTATTGGCACACAGCATGCTCTTTCACTTATGTATTTTCTGTGCACTGCAATGGCAGAGCTGAGAAGTCGTGACAGAGACCATATGACTCACAAAGCTGAAAATATTTACTATCTGGTCCTTTACAGGAAAAGTTTCTTGACCCCTGAAGTAAAGCCTCATTTTTTTTTTTTTTTTTGGTAAAACAACATTTAAGGACAGTTACTTCATAGCAGATGGGAAGAGATACCTTTATTTGGCTTAACATAGCCCTTCAGCTACCAGAATATTTCTTTGCTCTCATTTGAAGGAAAACTCTTCAAGACAGTTTTCTGTACTGTCTGTAATTCTTCTCCTTACATTTTCTTTTAAATCCACTCCACTGAAGATTTTACCCTCTTTGCAATTGCTCTTGTCAAGATCATCAGTGTTGTGAAATCTGTGGTCAAATTTGTTGTCATACCATTTGACTTAGCAACAGTATCTGACATGGGTGGCCACACTTGGAACATTTTCTTATCTTTGCTTCTGGGTCACCACATTTCTTCTGGTTTCACTGTTTGCTCCTTCTCGGTATACTTTGCTGGTTCTTCCTCAACTTATTGGCCTCTTAATGTTGAGTGCTCTAAGGTTCAGTTCTTGGCCTTCACTTAATCCATCTATCTTGCCTTGGTAATCCCATCTAATTTTATAACATTAAATATCATCTATAAAACCATGACTTTCAAGTTTCAGTCTTCAGCCTGGATCTCTCCTCTTATCGGTCTCTTAATGTTGAGTGTTCTAGGGTTCAGTTCTTGACCTCTACTTAGTCCATCTAAATTGTCTTGGTAATTCCATCTAGTTTCATAACATTAAGTACCATCTATACAACCATGACTTTCAAGTTTCAGTCTTTAGCCTGGATCTCTCCTCTTAATGGCCTTTTAATGTTGAGTGTCCTAGGTTCATTTTCTGACCTTCACTTATTCCATCAAAATTCCCTTGTAATTCCATCTAGTTTCATAACATTAAGTACCATCTATATAACCATGACTTTTAAAGTTTCAGTCGTTAGCCTGGATCTCTCCTCTGATCAATATATCTAACTTGACCTCTCTATTTGAACATCTCAAGTTCAACATATTCCAACAGAAACCAGATAATTCTTCCACAAACCTGCTCCTCCCACAGTCTTCTTTACCTCTGATGATGGAAACTTTCTTTTCCCAGTTCCTCAGGCTAAAATTCTCTGAACCATCCTTGACTCCTCTTGTTCACACTTCACATCCAATCCATAAGCAAATCCAGTAGACTGTACTTTATTTTTTTTTCTTTTTAAAGATACATTTATTGAAATATAATTCATATACTACTCAACTGTCCTTTAAATTATATATCTAGACTCCACCCCCTTCTAACCACTTCCTTGCTAAAGTCATAGTTACCACCGTGTCTCACCTGAATTAATGAGATAGCTTTTGTCTTCCTGCGGTCTCGTCATCCCCTTTATCTATTCGCAACATAACATAATATTCCTGTTAATTTAAATCACATAAAACCCTAAATAAGCCAAATAAAATTTAACTCATTACTCATTTTTTTTCATTTTTTTAAATTTTTATTTGTTTATTTTCTTTTTTTTTTGAGTAGAAAAATCCTTTAATTTTCTTTTTTTTTTCCATTTTATTTATTTTTTCAGCTTAACAATATTCATTCTTTTTGCACAACACCCAGTGCTCCATGCAAAACGTGCCCTCCCCATTACCCACCACCTGTTCCCCCAACCTCCCACCCCTGACCCTTCAAAACCCTCAGGTTGTTTTTCAGAGTCCATAGTCTCTTATGGTTCGCCTCCCCTCCCCAATGTCCATAGCCCGCTCCCCCTCTCCCAATCCCACCTCCCCCCAGCAACCCCCAGTTTGTTTTGTGAGATTAAGAGTCATTTATGGTTTGTCTCCCTCCCAATCCCATCTTGTTTCATTTATTCTTCTCCTATCCCCCTACCCCCCCCATGTTGCTTCTCCATGTCCTCATATCAGGGAGATCATATGATAGTTGTCGTTCTCCGATTGACTTATTTCACTAAGCATGATACGCTCTAGTTCCATCCACGTCGTCGCAAATGGCAAGATTTCATTTCTTTTGATAACAGTGTTCATTGTTTTTGCACCACACCCAGGGCTCCATGCAGTACGTGCCCTCCCTATTACCCACCACCTTGTTCCTCAACCTCCCACCCCCCCCGCCCCTTCAAAACCCTCTGGTTGTTTTTCAGAGTCCACAGTCTCTCATGGTTCATCTCCCCCTCCAGTTTCCCTCAACTCCCTCTCCTCTCCATCTCCCCATGTCCTCCATGTTCTTTGTTATGCTCCACAAATAAGTGAGACCATATGATACTTGACTCTCTCTGCTTGACTTATTTCGCTCAGCATAATTTCTTCCAGTCCCATCCATGTTGCTACAAAAGTTGGGTATCATCCTTTCTGATGGAGGCATAATACTCCATCGTGTATATGGACCACATCTTCCTTATCCATTCATCCATTGAAGGGCATCTTGGTTCTTTCCACAGTTTGGCGACCGTAGCCATTGCTGCAATAAACATTGGGGTACAGATGGCCCTTCTTTTCACTACATCTGTATCTTTGGGGTAAATACCCAGCAGTGCAATTGCAGGGTCATAGGGGAGCTCTATTTTTAATTTCTTGAGGCATCTCCACATTGTTCTCCAAAGTGGCTGCACTAACTTGCATTCCCACCAACAGTGTAAGAGGGTTCCCCTTTCTCCACATCCTCTCCAATACACGTTGTTTCCTGTCTTGCTAATTTTGGCCATTCTAACTGGTGTCAGGTGGTATCTCAATGTGGTTTTAATTTGAATATCCCCAATGGCTAGTGATGATGAACATTTTTTCATGTGTCTGATAGCCATTTGTATGTCTTCGTTGGAGAAGTGTCTGTTCATATCTTCTGCCCATTTTTTGATATGATTATCTGTTTTGTGTGTGTTGAGTTTGAGAAGTTCTTTATAGATCCTGGATATCAACCTTTTGTCTGTACTGTCATTTGCAAATATCTTCTCCCATTCCGTGGGTCGCCTTTTTGTTTTGTTGACTGTTTCCTTTGCTGTGCAGAAGCTTTTGATCTTGATGAAGTCCCAAAAGTTCATTTTCGCTTTTGTTTCCTTGGCCTTTGGAGACATATCTTGAAAGAAGTTGCTGTGGCTGATATCAAAGCGGTTACTGCCTATGTTCTCCTCTAGGATTCTGATGTATTCCTGCCTCACGTTGAGGCCTTTTATCCATTTCGAGTTTATCTTTGTGTACGGTGTAAGAGAATGGTCGAGTTTCATTCTTCTACATATCATCCTCAATGGGAAAAAGCTTGCAGCCTTCCCGTTGAGATCAGGAACAAGACAAGGATGCCCACTCTCACCACTCTTGTTCAACATAGTATTAGAAGTTCTAGCAACAGCAATCAGACAACAAAGAGAAATAAAAGGTATCCAAATTGGCAAGGAAGAAGTCAAACTCTCTCTCTTTGCAGATGACATGATTCTTTATATGGAAAACCCCAAAGACTCCACCCCCAAACTACTAGAACTCATACAGCAATTCAGTAACGTGGCTGGATACAAAGTCAATGTACAGAAATCAGTGGCTTTCTTTCTTTTTTTTTTTTTTTTAAGATTTTATCCATCTATTCGACAGACAGAGACCACAAGCAGGCAGAGAGAGGCAGGCAGAGAGAAGGGAAGCAGGCTCCCTGATGAGCAGAGAGCCTGACGCAGGGCTCGATCCCAGGACCCTGAGATCACGACCCGAGCCGAAGGCAGAGGGTCAACCCACTGTGCCACCCAGGCGCCCCAAATCAGTGGCTTTCTTATACACTAAGAATGAAAATACAGAAAGGGAAATTAGAGAATCGATTCCATTTACTATAGTACCAAGAACCATAAGATACCTGGGAATAAACCTAACCAAAGAGGTAAAGGACCTATACTTGAGGAACTACAGAACACTCATGAAAGAAATTGAAGAAGACACAAAAAGATGGAAGACTGTTCCATGCTCTTGGATTGGAAGAATAAACATTGTTAAAATGTCTATACTGCCTAGAGCAATCTATACTTTTAATGCCATTCCGATCAAAATTCCTCCGGTATTTTTCAAAGAACTAGAGCAAATAATCCTAAAATTTGTATGGAATCAGAAGAGACCCCGAATTGCTAAGGAAATGTTGAAAAACAGCTGAGGTCGAAGAGGTTGCTGCCTGCATTCTCCTCAAGGATTTTGATGGATTCCTTTCTCACATTGAGGTCCTTCATCCATTTGGAGTCTATTTTCGTGTGTGGTGTAAGGAAGTGGTCCAATTTCATTTTTCTGCATGTGGCTGTCCAATTTTCCCAGCAAAATTTATTGAAGAGGCTGTCTTTTTTCCATTGGACATTCTTTCCTGCTTTGTCGAAGATTAGTTGACCATAGAGTTGAGGGTCGATTTCTGGGCTCTCTATTCTGTTCCACTGATCTATGTGTCTGTTTTTGTGCCAGTACCATGCTGTCTTGATGATGACAGCTTTGTAATAGAGCTTGACGTCCGGAATTGTGATGCCACCAACTTTAAAGAAAACTGGAGGCTTCACGTTACCTGATTTCAAGCTTTACTACAAAGCTGTGATCACCAAGACAGTGTGGTACTGGCCTAAAAACAGACACATAGACCAGTGGAAGAGAGTGGAGAGCCCAGATATGGACCCTCAACTCTATGGTGAAATAATCTTCGACAAAACAGGAAAAAATATTCAATGGAAAAAAGACAGTCTCTTCAATAAATGGTGCTGGGAAAACTGGACAGCGATATGTAGAAGAATGAAACTCGACCATTCTCATTACTCATTATTTTAAATCCCTAACTACTCTGCTCAAAACTCTACAATGGTTCCCTTGTCTTTGAGAGTAAAAGCCAAAATCCGTACAATAGCCTTCATAGACCTACATGATCTGGCCCTCTTTTTTTTTTTAAGATTTTATTTATTTATTTGACAGATAGAGATCACAAGTAGGCAGAGAGGCAGGTAGAGAGAGAGAGAGAGGAGGAGGAAGCAGGCTCCCTGCTGAGCAGAGAGCTCGATGCGGGACTCGATCCCAGGACCCTGAGATCATGACCTGAGCCGAAGGCAGAGGCTTTAACCCACTGAGCCACCCAGGCGCCCCCATGATCTGGCCCTCTTATCTCTCTGTCCTTACATGCCACCACTTTGGCAGTCATGAAAATGCACTTCAGAGATCTCCTACTGCAGAGAGAAGAATATAGAGATAGTTCCAGCTGCTATGCTCTGAAATCCATTACTAAATTTATGCCAAGGCCATGCTTCTCATGTTTGTTCTCTGTTAATGACTGAGCATGGCCAAGATACTGAGGCAGGTCCATTCTTAGAAGATGCAGGATTCTTGTAATGAAAGCCTTTGGCAAGAAGATTCATTGTTAGCCTCGTTAGAATTTTCCTAGAATCAGACTGAACTCTTACACTCTTCCTACCTCTCTTTCTTTACCTCTCTCCTTTACAATGTTCAGACCTGTGTCATGGTCGGAGGTCCTCCCTACCTCATCTAGCTGCTTTTTTCTTTTCCCTCACAGGTGTTTTCTGCATCTGATAAGGTTCAAAATTATGTAAAATCATGGCATATAATTTGTTGTTTTCATGAAGTCTTTGACTAATTTGACATTTGTTGGTTATTTCTAATGATGTGAACAGTGGGTTCCAAAATTCTTTTTTCATGCTGAAGTTCTTTGACTGTATTGAGCTAAGGGTATGATTATTTCATATTAGGCAAGAAATATAAATAAGTCCTCACCCCAAAACCCCAGAGACCCCAAACCCTTCCTTTTTGATAAGTAACTCCATTAAATGAATCTTTCTAAATTAGGAAAAGGTTGCTTCAACTTGTATTGTTGTTTGTGTGACACTTCTAATGAGTGAAATAACTTCAACTTAACAATGTAGGGTTGAAGAATTACTGTGTTTATAACTGCGGATGAAGTGTCAGTGTTGAAACTGATGTCAAATTTTATTCAATATGCAAAATCAAAATAAATGAATTAGATTCTTTTGAAGCTTTGAAGAACTATTTAATAAAGACAACCACTGAGGAATATGAAATTTTATCAAGTGGCATTGTTAAACATCTAAGAGTGTTTAAAGATGTTTGAAAAAAAATTCGCTGTTAAACAATGAAGATTCAGACTGGTTGAGGACCTATTCATTGACTTTCTTCAAAGAAAACCATTTGTAATTAGAGATTCTGAGTTATTGTTAGATATTGTTGATGAGTCACCTTCAAAACAATTGTCTACCACTCTTTTTTTCTAGCTTCTGGATCAATTTAATAGAAAACTATCCTGGATGGCAAAGCAGGCTATACAAATAAAGAAAGCATCAGAAGTAGTAACTTATGTAACTACTCATCCTTGTGAATTAAAGCTTTCTTTTTTCTTTAAAATGAAAACAAAATATACTGGATGCTCAGGCTGATTTAGTTATCATTTGTAATCTCAACTTCACAGTTATATTTATTGAAAAAGCTTTATTTTTACACTTAGAATAAGTGAATATTTTCATATAGTAAAATCTAGTGTTGACTTTCTTTCCATGATTTTTATACCTTCTTAGAAGGAATCTTTTCATCCCAATATATATAACTCTTCAGCCATATTTACTTTTGATACTTTTTCTGATTTCCTTTTTTCATTTGTATGGAGAATCTATTAATATTTGAATATGCATTTTGAAACTGACACTGTCCTGAATTCCCTTGTATATTTTAGTCATGATTAGGTAAAAATTATATATAAAATATAGTATGGAAACTAAAAATACTATAATTATTTTAGATGATGGGATTATGGGAAGCTTTCTTATTTATTAGGAAACTTTTTAAGAATGATTACATCTTCCCTAAAAGGGGGGAAAAGGCAGGAATTTATGGATCCAGGCTCAAGCCCTGGTTCTACCCTTTTCTAGCTGGGTGACTTTGGCAAGTCCCCTCTCAATTTCCCCATCCCGGAAGATGAAGTCATTTGAGCAAATGACCCCTAAGGTCTCTGGTAACTCTAGTATTCTGGATTGTGCATTTTGACTGAACAGATCTTATTAATAACTTGTCAGTTCAGATAAAAACAGAAAGCTGTTTTGTAGTTCTTGTAGACATGTTTTTAAAATGTCTTTTGAAGTTTTAAACAAGGAAGTGATAATCCCCAGTTTTGCTTCTAACATGGGTCATTATAAACCAGACATTGGAAAAGGTAACTCTAATGATGTGATTGGTTATTTGATGTTTTCTGGGAATATTAACCATACTGCAGAATTCACATAGTTGTTACAGTTTGTGGGATGTGCTCTGGAGAAATAGGGCTGAGCAAGCATGGGGACCAAAATACATGTGTTTCTACCCACGCTATCCTTAGTAGTGGTTCACAGGCCTTCGACGTGAGTGTTCGTTCTGTTTACTCAAAGTACATTATCTTCCAGTTCTCCGAGTTCTCATCTGTCACTGGTCACTATGTCTACTCACTTCTTTAGTTAAAATGTACCAAAGTGAAGTTGTCAAAAACACTACAGTGCTTTTACAGTGATTGGATTTTCTGCTCTGAGTTGGAAACATAAGACATATATTAAATGGAACATGCCAGAATGTTAAGGCAGTATGAGGGACACCATCTGTCACAATATTTTTCTAGTGAATTTTAAGTGAGCAAAGGATGAAAAATATGTTTCCTTAGTCCTTGTATCTTCACTGAGGAAAGCTATTAAAGCAGGACCTGTGCTGATTGCCATTCCCTTATCTGTCTACCTAAGTTACCAGCATTTAAATGAGGTTATGAATCATGTAGGAAGGGAAAGGAGCTTTGGAGGAGGAAGGATGTTGGAGAATGATAGAATTCTTTGCCGACTGTTTTAGTTTCCTATTGCTGCTGTAACAAATTGCCGTAAACTTAGTGGTTAAATAACACAAATTTATATTATAGTTCTTTAGGGTAAAAATCTGAAATGGGTCTCACTGGGCTTAATTTAAGTGATCACAGTGCTGCATTTTTTTTTAGAGGCTATAGGGAAGAATCTGTTTCCTTGCCTTTGTGGCTTCTAGAGGCCACCTACATTCTTTGGTTCATGGCTCCTTTATCCATCTTCAAAACCAACAAGTTTGCAACTAACAGAAAGGAATTGTTTAAATATATAACAGGTGACAAGTAGAACCAGAAAAAAAATTGTTAGATGAAGATGAACTATAGTGGTGAGTAATGCTTTATATGTAATAAGCTTAGCACAACTTATATCTCATAGGTCCATTTCAAAAGTGTTTGGCCAGGTCAGCATTCATTTTGTTGATTGAAATATAATGGATATGTAAGCTTTGCACAGTGGCAGTATCATAGCCAAAGAGGTTTATCCAAGGCGTGATTATTGCTAATTGAAATATAATGGATATGTAACATTGTGTAAGTTTAAGGTGTACAGTATTTTGATTTATACTTACACATTGAAATATGATTACCACTATGATGTTAGTTAACATCTCTGTCTTGTCACATAGTTGCCATTTGATTTTTGTGGTGAAAACATTTAAGACCCACTCTCTTAGCAACTTTGAAGTATATAATACAGTATTATTGATTACAGTCACAGTGCTGTGCATTAGATGTCCAGAACTTATTCATCTTCTAATTGCAAGTTTGTACCCTTTGACCAATATTTCTGCAATTTCCTTGACTCCCAGTCCCTGGTAACCAGTGTTCTACTTGGTTTCTACAAATCCGACCTTTTTAGATTCCACATATAAGTGAGATCATACAGCATTTGTCTTTCTCTGTCCAGCTTCTTTCACATAGCATAATGCTCTCAAGGTCTATCCATGTTGCTGCAAATGGAAGGATTCCTTTATTCTCCATGGATGAATAATATTTCACTGCCTATATATATATACACCACATCTTTATGTATTCATTCATTGATGGGCACTTAGGTTTTTCCATGTCTTGGTTATTGTGGATAATGCTGTAATAAACATGGGAGGGCAGATATCTTTTTTTTTTTAAGTTTTCAATTCTAATTCCAGTATAATTAACATATGGTGTTATATTAGTTTCAGGTGTACAATACAGTGATTCAATACTTCCATACATCCCCTGTGTTTATCACAATAAGAGCAGTCCTTTATCTCCACCACCAGTTTCACCCATCCTCCCACCCGTCCTCCCTTCTGGTAACCATCAGTGTGTTCTCTGTAGTTAAAAGTCTTAATTCTTGGTTTATCTCTCTTTTCCTTTATCTGTTTTCTTTCTTAAATTCCACATCTGAGTGAAATCATATGGTATTTGTCTTTCTCTGAATGACTTATTTTGCTTAGCATTATACTCTTTAGCTTCATTCATGTTGTTGCAAATGGCAAAATTTCATTCATTTTAATGGCTGAATAGTATTTCATTGTACTATCTCCTTTACCCATTCATCTATTGATAGACACTTGGGCTGCTTCCATATTTTGGCTATTGTACATAATGCTGCTATAAACAGAGGGATGCATATAGGGGTTCATGCCAGATATCTTTTTGATATCCTGTTTTCATTTCCTTTGGATATATACCCAGAAGTGGGATTGTTGGATCATATGGTAGATCTGGTTTTTTTTGAGAAACCTCCATACTGTTTTCTGTAGTGGCTGTACCACTTTATATTCCCACCAAAAGTACACAAGGGTTTCTTTTTCCTACACATGTGCAATACTTATTATCTCTTGTCCTCTTGATGATAGCCATTCAGATAGGTGTGAGGTAATATAACATGAGCATTCATTTTTGAGTTTTTCCTGGGCTATGAGTGTAAGTGACTAATAAAATGCTGTTGATCTCATCTTTTCAGAATCAAGTGTCATATGTTTAACTCTAGTGCAGGGTCTCTTCTTCCTCAATGGGGTGAAGAGGAGTTAACAAAAACAGTCTGCAGAGAAACTGAATTTATTTTATGATGGTTTTTCTGAAGCATTGGGGATCATGCATCCTATACAAATGTTACAAAAGTTAAGAATCCTATGCCCAGAAAGAATGAGCTGGTGATCAAAACTCGTACATTTTAGATAGAATATCATGGACTCAGGGATTCTCTGATGCACTCAGAATTACTGTCCTCATGAGTTCGAGTTTTTTCTATGACACAAAAAATTGGGTATCATTTTATTTTTTTGTAAAATTTAAAAAGTGAGTCAGTTTGATTCATTTTCTTTGTGAAATGTGCTTCTAGTAGCTTACATCCTATGATATTTTTGTAACAACGTTACTACATATATTACTGTACAGATGGACTCAATGTTAGATATGTAGAAACAACATTAGATATGTGGGAAGAATAGAGGTCTTGGAGCTCCTGTTATTCAATCAAAAGAATTATGTCTTATTTGTTTTGTGTAGTTGATTGGGTTTTGGCAATAGAGAGACCT